>NW_020954562.1:13773517-13868162 GCF_900497805.2 Vombatus ursinus | reverse complement strand
CCCCCCCCCCCCCCCCCCCCCCCCGTTAACTGAGGACAAAGAGTTGAAGGGAATTAACAAGAAGACTAAAAAAAGGTGGGCCACTGAAACATTTTGAAAATGCGTAAAAGCAAACAGAAGGAAAAACAGAGGACAGTTTTGAAAGTAACATGTGCAATCTAATATACACTTTAAAAAGGCAAACAACTTGAAATTGAGAGTCACAGTTTCACAGAGAACCTGCTTTTTGTGTTTGCTATGTGTATAAGGATATTCTTTTTTGGTGTTTAATGCAGTGTCCTCTTTTATATTTCTAAACGAATCAGAAAAATTGACCTATGGACATCCAATGTTTGATAATGTGACATAGCTCAGTCCTGAAACTTGGAAAAACATGCACTCTCATTTGGAAAAGATAATCCCATACAAATAATAAAAATGCAAAAGAAAGGAGGCAGCACAGTGGAATGGAAGAACACTAAGAGACTAGTGACAGCATGGGTTTTGCTACTAGTTAGTTGTCTAAGTTGGGACAAGTCACAACTTCTCTGGTCTCAATTTCCACATTTCTAAAATGAGGAGAAGGTTAAATCAGATAATCTCTAAAGTTCCATTCTAGTTCTAAATTCTCTGATAAACTTAGAAAGCCAACAAGGCAAAAGAGAAAACTGGGAGTGAGAATAAAATGAAAACCAGACATGAGTTTGCAATACAAAACAGCAAGATGAAGTCAGTGCTATTCTAGGCAGAAAAGGGAAAGCACGGAAACATATGTTAATCCTCCTTTATAGTGAGCTCACAAAACCACTCCTGGAATACAGTCTTTTTTTGGGCAGTTAAGACCTGGAAAGATCATTGAAAACCATAGGCATTCAGCAATGGGTAACCAAAATAAAAGAGGGGGAAAATTTTCTCATGAGAAAGATGGTACAGCAAGGAGTGTGCTGGGGCCAGAATGTATTGGCTAGAACTGACTGGTAAATTCTCAGTGTAAGCATTTACAATTCTGAAATCAACCAATGCTACAAACCAAGCCTTGATTTCTTGTTTTGTGGACTGTGTAGACTCAAGAAAGTGATGGAGAAAATGTTAAAAATGCAGACTGAACTTAAAAGTGTGTTGTGTATTCAAGGATTTTCCCCCCTCTGAGAGATGGTTGTTAAATATTTGCTTGCTATGCCAATGCATAAGTGAATTTTTAGACAGAATATTAAGAATGGAAAAATATTTTTTCCTGTCACAGTGAAAATAAGATGGAATTAAAGAATGGAAAGAGGAGCAACAATCAAATTGTTAAATTGCAGAGTTTTCTCAAAGCTATGGGAATAGAAACCAGCTCTGGAGTGTGAAAACTGCATTCATTTAATAGGCATTATAATTAATCTTAAAGCTAGCTGAAATCTAGCCCTATAGTTTGAAACTATCAAGACTGTATGTTGTATCCCTTTAAGAAGTCACATATAGTCTTGTTATGTAGGCTCTAGTTGGAACAAATGCCAACTGTATTTCTGGGAAGTATCTGCTACTACACATTTAGTTTCCAAGGGAGATTAAGAAAACAATTCCTTTCATAGTCATTATTTGTGTGCATTTTCAGTGATTCCTCTTCTTTCATTATGCTGTGACCTTTTAAAGCAGCTGGCCAAAGGACAGCCCATGAATCTTACTCTGGCGCTCAAAGAAACCATTTTAAAATAGAGAAATTTCTGAATTATCTTAAAATTTACAGTGTCTCTGTTCTTAGGAAAAAGATCAATGACATGAGATAAGATACTAAGTTATACACTAAAATATATTCAATTAGTCAAGAGACACATTTGGGCAGATAAAGTTAATGTTTTATATCCCAGATCCAGTTACTCTACTGATGAAGCGTGACATGGTCTAGCTAAAAAATTCTCAGAGAAACTCAGAAAGCCAACAAGGCTAGAGAGAAAACTCGGAGTGGGAAAAGACTGAAAACACAAAACAGCAAAAGGAAGCCAAAACTAATCTAGGCAGAACAGGGAAAGCACAGAAACATATATGAGGGCAATGAGAAATGTTCCCATATCTAGCTCAGGGAACATAGGGTTCAAGGGCCATTTCTTCCCCTAAGCATAAAGAATACCTTTTGATTGTTGGCAAGTCACAACATATGCAAATTATTTCACAAAGCTTTAAACATTTTAAGAAACGAGGAATTTTAAAGTAGCTTTGAAATAATAAGAAAACGTTAAATTGTGCTTGATATTTTCTGCTAAAATCCTCCTCTGATGCCTCATCATGGTATAATGGTGACCTTGGGTTCTCAAAGGCCATACTAGCAGAAAACAAGCTCTGGCAGGTCCTGGCAAGCTGGAAAGGTACAGACTGGCACAAGGACTGGAGAAACAGATCATGTCTACTGTCCAATGAACCACTTAAGTGTGGACAGGCAGGAGGTCCGAGAGAGCAGAAGGCTGGTGACAGCTGCTGAACTTTTTGGTGGAGATAATACCCAAATCTAAGACATGATAGATCTTTTTAAGTCTCTATGTTCAATAAATCTGGTTTAGGAAGACAGATATGGATAATACAATTCAGAAAAACCCACCAAGATGGTTAAAATAAAACAGCTTTGGTGCATAAGATTTAATTACCTTGAAAAGCCCTAGATCAAGAATTCTTAACATTTTTTGTGACACAGACCCCTTTGGTAGACTGGTTATCCCTTTTCCAAACAATGTTTTTAAACAGACAAAATAAAATTTGTAGGATTTCAAAGGATGACTGCACTGAGAGTTATCAAAATATCTGGACCCCAAATTAAGAGCTCCTGTTCTAGATAAGTGGAAGACTGTCATCCCTGTTTTGTACTAGAGCTTGCTCCTTTTTTTGACCTCTTTATTGTTAACTACAGCTATAATTTGAAGAAACAATAAAAAACCCTCACAGTTGATGTAGTTTAAATTGCCAAGAGACAAAATAGGGATTAGAGTCAATTCTTACTTCGGCAAAAAGCTCCATATTTGCTAAAAGCTATGGAAGATAAAAAGAGTAAAAGTTGCTCAATCTGACGACAAAAAAACAAAAAAACTAAACAATGACTCCAAGTCTTCATCCTAATTACAGTTTGTGCTTAAAACAACACTGAATAACTATCCCTCCTTATAATTTTAAACAGTATTCTTTGAAAAAAAAACAGCATTTCTTTATAATTTTTCTTGAAGAAACAACTAATTATTGTAATAGAGTTTGATAATATCTTTGGAAATTCAAAAAGAAAGTGCACTTTTCTATTGGCCTCAAGCTACATCTTCAACTTCTTCTGGTAGATATGTCCTGCTTTCTTGCATATCATGCTTTAAGTGGCTAAAACCAAACTCATTCTCCTATAAAATCAGCCCCGAGTTCTTGATTTCTGTCAGTGACAACTTCTAACTTATGTAACTTATGTTATGCCGGAAGGTATGTAAAGGGTTTTCCTCCTAACAGCTATGCCAAGTAGGAAGTTTAAGTGCTGTTATCTCTGTTTTGCAGACGAGGCAACCGAAGCTCTCAGAACTTGAACTCAGCTTTCGGGAATCCAAGCTGGGCAGGCCATGCACTCGCCGATGCTTACCTGGGCACCATCATTCTCTGTCCTCAAGATCATTCTTCTGATTGCTTTCTTAGTCACCAAATGCTATCAATTTTCTTCTTTTCAGCCTCTCAAGTCCTTCCTGCTTTCCATTCCTATTGTTACTTATAGTTCAAACCTTTACCATTTCACACTTGGTTTACTGAAACAGTCTCCTGGGCTCAGTCTCTCCTCCCAAGTTCCTCTGTAAACTACCACTAGACTAATCTTCCAAAAACACCACTCTTTTCACATCACCCCAACCCAAAATCTGCCAAAGGCTCCTCAACTCTTTCATTCAAAGCTCTTTAGGCTGGCAGTTGTTTCTCTCCTTATTTTGGCCTCAATTGATCTTTAGGACCTCCTTTCCTACTACCCCATAACGTAAGTCCCTCATTCTTATTCTGGACAGATTGGTTTGCTCACCGCTCCTTGGAAAGGCTTGGCTATGTCATTCTTCTTGTGTTGAATGCTGTCGCACCTCACAATTCACATTCTACCCATCCTGTAAGGTTCCCTTCAAATTCTAAGTGCTCTATGAATCCTTGAATCGGCTTAGTTCATAGTAACATCTCTTTCCTTTGCTCCTGTCAGCTCTACTATTTATTCACTAACATTTATCAGATGTACTGCATTGCTCATTAGCCTTTCTTAGTATACAACTAGACTGGAAACTTGAGAGTCTACATCTCCTACTTCTTTGGATCCTCACAGTGCGCACAAAAGAGCATTGTAGATAGGAGATGCTAAAAGTGCATAATTTTATAAATGTTAGCTGACTAAAAGGAACACACTACAACTGACACACTATTAAGGACACTGAAATGAAGAGAATTGCGGCTCTGTACAATTTGACATAACACTAAAGGGTTAATAAAATAGTCATAGATCATATCCCACTCTCTTCACTTTTAAAAGTGATAAGTGCAGTTGTTCTGCAGACAGGGCAGTGCTATTCAGTTCACAAGGCTTGGGTGAACAGAGGTCATGTTCTCAGTCCTTCCCAAGCCACAAATGTTAGTTTTTATGCTATTTGGGCAGAAGACTCTCTTTACCTTGGCATTAATACAGTAGGAGCCCCAAAGCCCAAAGTAGGAATCATGTAAGTAATGTGGCCAGAAATAGGAAGTTATACTGTGTGCCCATTTCTGAGGGGGCTGGGGCATGGTTTTATATTGTCCAAATCAAGGCTCCTGCAGGCTATATCGAAAGCACATCTAGCTATGGATGTCATTATGGAGGGCCATTCATTTCTACCAATCTGAAGATTTCTCATGAAGAAATTTGACTACCTTACGAAATCTGACCAACAAAATGATCAACTTTTGAAAGTTGGTCAAGTGGTAAAAGTAGCAGTTAGGTAGGCCCAACTTGCCTAACTTTTGTACTCATTCTATTAAGTGACATAGGACCAGAAAAGCAGAGATGGTTCAAAGATATAGTTTTTATCTACCAAATTAGATTAATTTCTACCTTTTCAAATTCTTTATGGAGACAAGTCCACATGCCCACAAAATGGTAGCACGTTAAATATTACTACACATCCTCTAACTGAATTAATATCCTACACATTCAATTTAATGTAAATTTGTACCAACCAAATCAAATTGCAGAAGGAGAACCCCAAGTGTTTCAGGCTGTGATTTAGCCAAATGGCCTTCCTGATCTTTCTCACATAACAATATACCAGCTTCTGTTTCTCTCCTCATCTCCACCTTTGAGAATCCCTCATTTTCTTCAAAGCTCGGCCCAAATTCCACCTGTTCCAAGAGACCTCTCATAAACACTACAGCTGGTAATGCCATCTTGCCCCCTCCAAATTGTCTTGTGCCTACTTTGTATACACGTATACTGCTGTTTCCCTTGTTACACTGTTATCTTCACAGGGGCAGGGATTGTTTTATTTTTTAATTGCTTACGCAGGGTCTGGGCACACAGATGGTGTTTAATAAATACTTTTTGATTAAATGATTCAAAGGGTATTCTCCTGGGAGAACAGCACTGTAAAACCAAGAGTAGTCATATCATGGCTTCCTTACTATCCTCAACCTTTTTCTTTGACCTGTCCTCCCTTACAACTTCTTAGTATAATTTATTTTTAGGACTTAAATATTCTATGTGTTTTTTCTTACTTTAAAATTTTGAAGCAGCTTACTATTGAATCGAATACTGGGGACTACAAATAGAACATGATACTCCTCATCTGCTAATTGTTAAATGTGAGAAGCATGATGGGGAAGGGTAGGTGGCAAATGTTATAATGTGTGTCTACTTTGTTAACTTTTTATCATCAGTGGCTTAGGAACAGAATTCTTTATTGTGACTGTCATGGGAGAAGACAGATAGTATAATACCAAAACAATTCTTCTACTTTGCCTTTTTAAGTTTCTTTTTCCTATTGCCTCTTTTAAAAAAATCTTTCACACATGTATCAACTACATTCAATTCAAGGTTCATAGAAAATATCTACAATGTACCTTAGAAAGACAAGTATAAATTTACCTTATTTTCTTCTAGAAATTTCAATTTGATAGATACATCATTGCGTATTTTATCATATTTTTCCTTATGTGCTTGGAACAGATGCTGTGACTGCTCAATCTTTGGCAGAGTGTTTGCATCCCGTGGTCCAAGATTCAATTCTTCTAAATCGGTCCGGTATGCATCATATTCAATCCTGGCAGGAAACAGAATTAAGAAATGAGAACCATACTATAACACACGAATAAAACAAGTTTGTCAGACAGGTTTTTTATAAGTAGCTCTCTCTAGAAATTCGAGGGGGTTAGGGGCAGAGGACCCCTGAGAATGTGAAAAACCATGAATAACTCTAGGCTCTCCTTCAACCTTTATTTTTAATAATTCTGATCATATTTATTTAACACAAAACAAGTAAAACACCACAATACACCCATAAAGAAGTTGCAGTTTTTACACGAGAGAGATTAGTATTTTGCACACTATGCAGAGTCTTCACAGCTATCGGTGTAGCTGTAGCAACTGCTTCATGTATTTCCTTCTACAAAAAGTGCAAGATAGAAGGATCACTGTGGGGAAAAAATCGCGTGACTGAGTCTCTATGGTAAAGAGACAAAGAGTAGGTGATCTTGGGGCAGCTAGGTGGCGCAGAGGATAAAGCACCGGCCCTAAAGTCAGGAGGACCTCAGTTCAAATCCGGCCTCAGACCAAACACTTGTCACTTACTAGCTGTGTGACCCTGGGCAAGTCACTTAATCCCAATTGCCTAAAACCAAAACAAAACAAAACAAACAAAAAAAAAAAACCAAAGAGTAGGTGATCTTAAGAGTACATACATAGCCTGTAGTTCTTTAGTGCACTGAAACTTTTAACACAACTTAACTGTTTGTAATAAATTTATATATGTATAAATATAAGTGATAAAATGGATGAATATTATACAGTATTTATGACATTAATTTTTAACAGTTTTCTTTACATATACATATCATCTACGATTTTTTGGAGTGTGCCACAAATATCCAAAAATTCCTGTTTAATTATTGATGGTCATCTCACGAATAAGAAAAACTGTGAATGTGAAAACCAGAAATGTCAAGGGATGATTGTAATTATTTATTTAAATATAAGTTAATACTATATTGAAAAGGTTCAGAAAAACATAGCTTCTTCCTAATGTTATCCCTTCTGTCCAGACTATGGATCATTCAAAATTCCCAAATTTCATTTGAAAACCAGTCCTCAGAACATAATGACAAGGTCAAGGTCATAAGATTGATCCCTATATGGGTTAACTGATCCCTATTTGCCTTTGTTCTGTTCCACAACCACGGGCTTTTCATAACACATATCAGTAGTGAAAGATTGCTTAAAAAATCATCTGCACTTCTGGAAAAACAATTAAAACTCCACTTGTGACAAGTAACATTGAAAATGTATTCTATTCCACAATAAATGACTGCAATTCTAGATTTTCTAACAAAAAACAACTGACATTAGAAGTGCTAAATAGAAAGCTGTGGATGATAAAATTGTATCTACTCTATGTATGTACCACCACAAACCTGTCTATATTAATCATTTATCATATTTCAATATTTCAATTCTGTTATGGAGAGACATCATCCGCTGATTTACAATGCTAATGAAACTCCAAAACATTCATTTTATTGGTGGTAAATGGGTCACAAAGCAAAAAAATGACAACTGTTATATAGATGAATATGTAGGATATACTGAAAATTGATCAAACAAATACAACCGAAGAATATCTAAACCTATAAAAATGAGCAGGTACCTCATGGGTTCTTATATGCACTCATGTCCATGGGTGAATACTGTTCAGTCAACAAGTTAGGCTGTTAAAACAATAAGAAGCTATGAATGTGCCATTCAGTTATGGAATACTAGTTGATTGCTGGAGTTCAGGATAATGGTTTCCTTGCATACAACACACAGCTAAGTGCCTCTGTGATGCATTAAGGGAAGGAAGTTGAGATGTAAGCTGTAAGCTGGGCAGAAGAGAATGGACATCTCTTCCGTGGAATGGCTTCACATTTGGTAATCCATTTCAGGCTTTCCTCCATTCTGGACACACTGTGTTCTTGACTCATTTCTGAAAACCTAATTTCTCATCTAAGAAACTCAATTTACACTGCTGGATTATAGCAGGGCACAGCCAGGGATTACAGTGGGCACGACTAAACAGCTGAGCCACATAAAAATGATCATTCATGGAAGAGACTGGTGGAAGTTAGGGATTCTAATGAAGAGCTTTTCAACAGAAGAGAGAACAATGTTCTTGACAACATCACAGTCAACCTAACTTGCAGAAAAAATCGCAGTAATTTTGCCAATGATATCTGCTAAAGGATGAAGGTTCAGAAGACAGTATCTGATGCTGAGTCTGCCAACAGTTTAGGTCGAAAGTTGTCAAAAGGAGGACTATGACCTGACTTCTCCTGAACTATTCATATTTTGAATAACGATGTCTATAATTATCTTCTGATATAGATGAATGATGTGGTTATCAATTAAAAAAGACATTTCTACCTAGTTATCTCATCCAAAATAGCTCTAATCTGCCTATTATGTTAATCCTTTTCTGTGGGGACAAGACAGCAATTTTTTTTTTTTACATGATTCAACTGTTAGACTAAGTTTGAGAACCCCTTATCTAAAGAAGAAATGGCCAGGGTATAAACTAAGGCTACGGAGTCAGGAAGACACTATTGGAGGAATCCTGACTTCTGTTTTAGGGAAGAGCCTGAGACCATTTGCCCAATGGAATCTAGCTTTTTCTCCTCTTACTCAATTATGGGCCTGCTTCACTGTCCAGCCACAGTGTCTGCCCAAGAGTCATAAAATAATAGGGTCTCCGAAGAGTTAAAGCTTCCCATCACCCAATGGGAAATGGAATGGCACAAGGCAAGTGAGAATACACTACACTGCTATTTATTAGCACATAAGAACTGAGAAGAAGTAGTGGCCTAAAGGATATCATCAGGGTGACATATAATTGGAAAAGGAGGCAGGCTGGTCATGTAGCAAAAACAAAAGATGGATAACCCATATGTTCCACTGGTATTCATGCAAGGCTGACAAATGTAGAAGAATGCCTGTAGGCATCCCTCTCCTTGGAGAACTTACAGAACACAGTTAAGGGTTTCACAGGACAAGATATGAATGGGTTATAATAACACCACCAGAGGGAATACCAACACCAGCAATAACAGAGCAATTGAAGTAGGGCCAGGATTGGTTTTGTTGAGGTTTTTGTGTCTTTATAAATATTCATGAGAATATATTCCTTCCAATCCATCTATACATGCTACCCTTCAGAGGATTGAGGAATCCCCGTAAATTACGACTTTCTGTAGACCTTTCATAGGCCCCTTACCAGCTAGATATCATCAGTGACTAAGATAATATTTAGCCCTAGGAGAGAGTATACCATGATGTGTCAGAATCTCAGACCATGATTATTTGTACTTCTCATAAAAAGACACTCAAATTATAGGTAGGTGCTGGTTAGTGAAAATAATGAATCCTGGTAAGTGGTCCCATATATATCAATTTATTCTGTTAGAAGTTATCATTATGCAAAATATGATAATAGATTCCAGCCTACTGGAAACATGCAGTATGAATTAGAATTCAAATCATCAGAATCATCAGGGATTACTTACATTAATCATCCACACCAAACATTATCTAGACTGTGAAGTGAGGGGAAGATGACATTAAGGTACTGCAAAACATAACTACAACCTTTGTGTAACTCTTCCCTACAAAAGACATCTTTCATTTAAGGCCTAACCATGTTACTCTCCTGCTCAGGAAGCTCAGTGTCTTCCATGCTGAAATCTTTGATGAACTGGGCCCAGCCTTTTTTCAGCCTCCTTCATGCAGTCTATGCTCCAGCCAAACTGACTTCCTTGCCGTTTCCCATATAGGTATTTCCCCTATCCTTGCCTCTTCATATGTACTTCCTCAGGCCTAGAAGGCTAACTTTCTTCTCTTAGAATCCTGAACTGCCTTCATGACTGAGCTCCAGGTCACCTCCTGCACAAGGCTCTTATTCAGTTCCTTTGATGTTAGTGCTCCTCCCTACCCTGAATTGACTCTCTATTTGCTATTTACTTAGGTGTGTATGCTATTTTGCCTCAGTCACACTCCAGAGGAAGGGTCTGTGTCACTCTAGTCTGTTTATTCCCAACAATTAGCACAGTTCCTAGCATATAGTAGGAATTTAATGAATGCTTGCTGAATTCATCTGAATTAAAACAATTTAGAAAAAAAGGGAATGGAAAAGATGTGTAGAGGAGGATGCTTCCCTTTCATCTGTCGAGTAATCTGTACCCCACCAGAGCTTCTGATTCCACTGGAATGCCAAATAACAGGCCTGGGACTTCCCAGAGCAAGGGTAGCAATAACAATGGGGGTTATCATCACCACTCTCCTACCTAGCTGTGTGGAAAAACCCAGTAATACAGTAAACAATTATATTCCTTAACATGACAGATATCTTTACACAGAAAAGTCAGGAGAATTATAGCCTAACCAGGACAAAAACTGGGTGTATGGCAATTTTAATCGATCAATGACAGAGACAAATTTTTATTTGAAATGGAATTATGCATAATCCAAAGGTTTATACTTCTCTCATGAATATGACAGTCTAGTAAGCAAAAAGGATCATTATAACCGCTTTTATAAAAATCTTTCTAAAAGGTATTAAAAACTCCCCTGCTTTGCTAGATTATAGTGGATATAATTTAATATCTTCATGAATGCTGGGCCTCATCAGGAGCACTTGTTATTTTATTGTTTTGCAGTTATGGATGAAGATGGAAGCAGTTAGAGAAATGAATCTTCTGACCTCAGAAGATACCCTGGAACTTGCTTTCTTAGAAAAAAACAATCCCTGGTGTCAGTTTGCATTTTGATTATCTGCTTCCTTCTTATGAAGGTAGGGCGAAGGACAGGATGTGCAGCTGCATGACCTTTGGGGCAGTGAAACACAGCTACATTTCTGCACAATTAATTACTGAATCAAAGATCAAAGCAGCCTTCTCAGGAGAGGTTTTCTTCATTTCCAGAAAATCGTGTCCTCCATGGTTTTAAGTGCCCTTTGGTTGGTCTGCAGCATTCAAAACACTATGATTTCTGCATCAATAATACAACATATCACATCAACCTTCTTGTCAGTTTTAATCCACTCCTCCATCTCACTTATATCATAGTTGTAACAGGATAGGAAGAATCCTTCACCACTTCAAGAATTCACACTACTGATTTTGAGGAAGTGTCATGCCAAAGTCAAAACTTTAAAGTGACATCATTATCAGAAGATAATTTTATGAACAGAACATAATGGGCTACAATTTCTTCCAACACTGCCTGGATGTTTCTGTGCATCTCAGTCACTGGCTCTGCTTTTCATGGTTGAACACATTCTTTCCTCTGTTCTCTTTCATTTTCTTGCCTCTTCTTTGCTTTGACACTGGCAGGGGTTGTGTGGTTTTGTTTGTTTTGTTTTGTTTTTGGTTATTGATAACTAAAGAACAATCCTTTGGGTTGATGAACCTTTTAATTTTCGTGTCTTTGTTCTATGAACCAAGGATTTGCATTTATGGTAACTTCGATGCAAAAAAACTATATCAACAATTACATATATGATGAATGATATGATTGAAATCTAATACTTGGCAAAGTCGGAGTTTTGAATCTTGCACTTTCTGAACCACGTATTTACAACATAGATAACTACTCTCCAAATATCTTTAAGTAGATAAAAAAACTAACGTGGGCTCTATAGTCACTGGCCACACTCAGGAGGGAAAAAAGGAAAATTTTACCAAAAGCACACACACAATCTCACAAAGTATAGGTGTCCAGAGCCATGCAATATAAGATCAAATAAATTTAAAAAATATATAAACATATTCATATATGTTTGTATGTAGTCCGTGCAGGTCATAATCCCACCATTTTTATTCATAGCAACAACCCTGAGTCAAATACAAAAAACTAAATTACCTTATTGCAAAGCAGGAAGAACGCTACACATCTTGGAAAGTTTTCCATTTAAATGGTTCAGATGTAGAAAGTTTTGATATTTAAAGGTTAAGTTTGCTATTTGGGCATCTTCTGAAGTGTTCAACTTTACACTCTTTTACTGAATATCCTCAACTTTTAACTATATAAATGTTGGGGAATAATGGTAGGTGATCAATGACAATGGCCAGACAATAATTCTGGCCTTATGTGGAATCAGTTTCATAAAAAAGATAGCATTTCTACAGGATCACAGATCTAGGGCTGAAAGGGACCTCAGAGCTCCTCTAATCTAACCACCTTATTTTATAGGTGAAGAAACTGAATCTCACTGAAGTTAGAGGACTTATCCAAAGTCAAACATGAGGTAGGGAGAGAGATGGAGAATGAACTCAGGCTTTCTGATTCTAGAGCCAGGTGATTCTTTCCACTGTACTGTCTCAATATAGCACTTTAATCTTTCCAAATGACTTGAAATACATGAACTCAATTCAAAATAAATGTGTTTGATAATGCTGAGAATTCACAATGCTTTAAACAAATGATAACACATTGAAAAAATTCTGTGCCTTTGCATGCTTGGCTCTCCTTTCCCATTCCCCCTGGGAATGGGTCGTATCTCTTTTCAGACTGATTAAAAGGACAAGTATTTATGTCAAACTAGTTTATTAAGTAGAACAAATGACAATGTCAATGTCAATAGAATCTGAAAGCAAGATTTGCCTTAAGATAACTGTGCTACAAAGAGTCACCAATTAATGTCAAGAAATAATACAAAAGAAAAAGCGTCTAAGACTATTACTTCGATTCAATACCAGGCACAAATGTTTCTGAATTTCCTAGAATGACAGATAATTCTAGTACATCTAAATTCATGCTGCTGAACTTAGAACCTTAAATATTCTATCTAGACATTAAAAACAGTACTAACAAGGAAAATTTTCCACGTCACAATACTAAATTGCCCAGTATAGTGAGATACACTTGGGCAAGGAGAAGCTTTGGAGGAAGATTAGACTGATTACAATGCAAAATAATCCATGGTGAGGCATAAAAAAGATGTCAAATAAGAGCTATAGGAGCTCTATAGGAAAGGAAGCTTACTACTGATGATGGAGATCAAGACATCTCAGTTGAGGAAGCTTTTGATGGGTGGGCAAGATTTCAATACCTAATGGAGGAGGGGCATGCAGGAGGGTATTCCAGACCTAAGGAATCTAAGCAAAGTTATGGAGGCAGGGAAGCAAGCACAAATATATGGGGGGCTGAAATCCAGAAATCCTCTTAGGTTCTTCCAAAACAATAAGGGCACACTCTTGGCTTGTAAAGGGATGAGCAATGTTTTCCTCCTTGGTTGCCAATTTGAATTCAGTTCATTCAAAAAAGGATGAAAAGTTAATTTTATTTGATGGCTTGTCTAAAATGAGATGGTGTTTCTCAAGCCAACTGCCAGGGGACAGGTGTCCACATAGGAAAACCCTTTAATACAAGTGGTCCCTTTGTTGGTAGCTGCTGTGGAGCAATAAAAAGTGCTGAATGGGCTCTTATTAAGACTAGCTATACACTAAGCACCAGAGGGCTGGAAAACAATCTTACACAATACATAACAGTCAGAACTAAAAGGCCACCCGGGCATCAACCCAAATTGCCACTTGCTGTCCTGATCAAACAGATGACCCTTGCCCTAAAAGCCAACATACTTCTGGCCTTGGCAGAGGAGAAAATTCCATCCCAGAAATTTTTAATTGGGGGATTCTCTTTGAATCTCCTGTCCTCATCTGCTGAAGTGCTTTGGCTGGGAGGTTCCTGCACTAGTTCATAAAACACAACAGAGGGTAGATCTTAGATTAAACTCAGTGAATACATCGCACTCACAAGGTAACAGGATTCCAGTACCATAAACAAAACTGCTACTCAAGTGAAGGACACAGGCAAGCTCACTGCACTTGAGGCAAACACAAGACAAATGCACAAAAATCCAGCGGGCCAAAACAGACGGCTTAAGGAATGGTGATCGAGTTCACAAATGCTACCTGCTTCCTCCCTTGGCCTAGTACCTGTGAGATGTCACTTACTTCACAACTTTTCAGTTAATCCATGTGCTACGTACACTGATGTAGAGATTTGTACCACATTTTTGCCAGGGTCAAAGACTTTTTCATCATTTAAATCTAAAGGTCTTCTTTAACTTAATTCAAGGTTAAGCTCCCTGCTTATATGCTGAACAGAAAGATGACTTAGCCTGTGATCATACAGCTGAAAGATTAGAGGCAAAGTTCCTGTTTTGCAGCTTCTTTGTGTGTATTTATCTTTGTTTCTGAATAAGATAAACAGAAAGAAGACAATTTCATCAATTCATTAATTAATAATAAGCTTTCTAAAATGTACTTGGTATAAAAGCAGACTTTTTTGGGCAGGGATCAAGTATGAATAGCTTTTCCCAGTAATACTGGTACATGTATTTGGAACAAGAGATGAGACTAACAGCGATGATGACCAAATGAGGGCACTGCAAAGAAAGACTGAAGAGGAATTAAGAATTGCCATTCACCTCACTGAGGACTCTAGTCACCGAGAAGTCAACGTGCTAACTCTGAAGGTCAGGTCTAGCTCATGTACTTACTTATTTGTGCAGCAAACATTCACTGACAGTCTTCGTGCACAGTCTGTACAAGACATGACAGGAGATATGACCAAAGCATAAAGCACAGTTCTTGCCCTCAAGGAGTGTACAATGCAGCAGAGACTTATACACATAAAACATGATAAAGCAGTGCATAATTGGGTGCCAAAGAGAGTGGAACAGATAACAAGTGATCAAAGACTTCAGCGGTGGCAAAGAACAATTAAAGGGTAACACTTAGGGAAGGCTCCATAGTGACACTTGACCTGATGTTGAATTAGCTAGGTAGCAGAGACACGAAGGGTATTCCATATAGGGAACATAGAATAAGCGAGATAAATAGAAACAGTGACAGTAAGCCTAGTAGTTTGGTTAGATTGGAGAAAAGATGTCAAGGAATAACAAGGAGATAAAACTATAAAGGCATGCTTAGTAGACTGTACTGGGTTGGAGGTCAAGGAATTTGGATTTGCTTCTGGAAGCCTTAATAAACAACTAGAGGTTCCAAGGAGGGCAGGGACATAGAACTGGTGTTTTAAGAATATTCATTTGGTAAGAAAGAGAAGAGGCCAGGGATAAGATCGGTTTATAACGCTATTGCCATCCAAGAATTAGGTGAAGAAATGAATTGGGAGTAGAAAGAATAGAAAGGTGAGTAATTTTATACAAGAGAGTCAAAAGGACTGGGAAAAAGGTAAAAGAGATAGAGATTCAGAGATGATTCAAGTTACAAAGTTGAAATGCCCAGGAAAATGGTGATATAGATGTTCAGAATCCGTAAGTCTACCCAATATGATGGCTGTTCTAATAAACTTTGACTTTGGCTGGAAAAAAAAAAGAAAAGAAAAGAAAATGGTGATATAGGAAAAAAATAATGAATCTAGGAAAAGGAAGAAGTTTGGCCTGGAAGGGGAATGGGGTGTGAGGTGGGAGGGGAGTAGAGAGAAGAGGAGGAAAAGGTAGAAGACAAAGGGAGGGGGCAGCTAATGACTTTGGAACTGGATAACTAGGGAATTTAATTAAATGCATACATTCATCTTTTATCCCAAGGGTGTTTCTTCTCCTTCCCAGTAATGGCATTTAGGTATGAGTGTGGAAAAAATTTATTGTCTTAAGGAAAATTAAGAAATATAAAAGGGCAATGAGAGGTTGGGGAGTTTATTTTGTTTTGTATCTTACAGTTAGGGACCAAATCTGCCCATATAAGCCTTTTATTAAAGAAAATTTCCTCCAGTATGTTCACTACACCCAATAGCTTTTCCCTACAGATAAGGTTATCAGGGAGGGTCTGTTTTTAGTAGAAATACCTGGAAAACAACAGGTAATAATTTTTTTTTAAAAGAAAGAAAAAAACTTACAAGTTATAAAATTATCATGGAACTAATTAGATGTAGTTACTTTGCAGTCTCACTTAAAAAACCAAACACAATTAACTAGATTATTTAAATATCTAAGATTCATGTTTAATATTTTACACTTACATTAGCTAAGACTGGTTTTCTGAAAAAAGTCCCTGGAAATTATTCAGTTTATCTCAAAAGAAAATTATCAGTGGTCATAAACAGAACAAAGCAGCAACTTCAACTTGTCCCATTAAGTTAAGAACAAAACCAGCAATAATACTTTGTTCTGTGTATGATTTTTTTATCTAAATAGTTCAAAATTACTTGCAACCAAAATTAAATATAATTCTTTTAACTTTCCTGGAAGGTAAGCAGCAAACATTTCCATCTGACAGCTTCAAAACCCATACTGGCAAGGGACAGAGAATCTTTAGACAAATTAGACAAAAGGTTTGTAAACATAGTAAGAAGATGAAACATCCTACGCTAAGACAATCCTATTGTGCTGATGATCATTAGATTTGCATATAAGAAACTTGGTGTTAACTTGTAGTAAATCTAGACAAAGAATTCTGTTGAAGGCTCTCAGGTAAGAAGGAACATTTTTTTGCTGAAGAAGCCCTGGAATTCTTTTAGTTATTAAAAAAATAACCTCATATTATGGATTTTTTCCTTCTTTCCAACTCATACCTAAGTGTCTTGACAGGGAAGGAAAAAAAACAAAAACCCTTATATACATTTTAACTTACGCCATAAGTTAGTACATTACTTGATTTGTAAATCACCTTAAAATTACTTTTACCAGCTAAGATTCATGAACTACAGTTCTGAGGACTGTCCAAAAGATGGACATTACAACAGATATGCTCACCTGACACTTTCATATTGTTTCACAGTCATTAATGTATCTTCTATTGTTTTGCTCACCAAAGTGTTCACACTTGCAATAAAAAAATTAATAGCTCCAAGAAGAGTTTCTCCATTTTTAGCCAGCAGTTTCTGGGTATCTGCATTGTAGCCAAATTCTTCCTAAAATAAAGAAAATATGTAGGTCACATAACTAACCTAGCTATATATTAGTAAACCTTATAGAAAAAAATATGAATACCACCAGCAGGAAAATATTTAATCTAGAAATCAAGATTAATTTTTCAAGTTAACAACTTTGCTCTTTCAATCCTTAAAACAATGAGAAAAGTTACTATTAACTAAACTTACTGAAATAGGATGAAAAAGAATATTTATTTGCATGTAAACCATACTACTGCTAGAACCAAAAAAACTAAGCTGAAGCATGTTTTACTAGTATAACACAAATGTGCAGCTTTTATAGCTAAACAGGCAACTGTACAAAATGAGGTATCTTGGGCAACTCCATCTTCTTAGTACATAAATATTAACATATTTTCCCCTAACAACTTGCCACCTGGCATCTATCAGGCAATTCTCAAACAGTATTCTAGGTACAGATTCACTTAAAAAAAAAAAAGTTACCCTGATTTAATCTCATTATACATTGCCTTTTACTTAATAAATCTTATAGACTACATTTTCAAATATGAAAAGTCTTACAAATCAGTTTTACACATCACTGAATATTTTGATGCTCTGGGTCCAATGTATTACTGACTAATGGAAACAACTGATCGTATTAAAAATTAGGTGAGAATTAATTATTACAATTATGACTCAGGATTCTACACTGAATGTAAAGCATGTTAATTTGTTGTGAGTAGTGGGTAAGGTGCATTAATTTTGAAGAGATGGAAATTTTACTTAACACTGTAACATCAGAGCAGTAACTAGATTTCTAGGCATGGATTAAAATCCCACTTCTAACACTTTGAGCTATGTTCATGAATGTGGGCAAATCATTTGGGCCCCTTAAGCCTCAGTTCCTCCATCTGTAAAACAGAGATAATACCTATAATATCTACCTGACAGAGTTGATGCAAGGCTCAAATAACAATGTATGTAAAGCATTTTCCAAACCTTAAGGCACAATGTAAATGTCAGTCATCATCATTATTATTAATATAAATTATACTCTAAATGAGGCAGGTAGTCTAACAAGAAAAAATATTAGAAGTTTACTTTCAATATGTTATAAGCCCTTTTCCTTCAAGGCAGCCCATGTGACAATCTATTTTTTTTTTCCTTTGGGTCTAGTTACCAAAATTTTATAGCACAGGATAACCAAGAGGCCTAGTTTATATATTGCTGTTTTCTTCTATGGGGCAGCTGGTGATGCCATGGATAAAGCTCTGGGTCTGGAAAGTCAGGAAAACTTCAGTTCAAATCCAGTCTCTGATACTTTATTACTTGTGAGACCCTGTTAAGTCACTAAACTTTTGTTTGCCTCATTTTTCTCAACTGTAAAATGGGGATAATACAGTACCGACCTTGCAGGGTTGTTATAAGGATCAAATGAGATAATAATTGTAAAGCGCTTAGTACAGTGCCTGGCAGACAAGTAGGCTCTATATAAATGCTTACTCCCTTCCTTTCCCTCTATCCTTACAAACATAAATAATATTAGCTAGGTTAGTTATTTTTTTGGTTTGCTGAACACAGTTGCTATTATACAAGTTGTGAGTCACTCTTGAACATAATTATGTCAGCTTTATTGGAGGTGGTGTAGGAGAATAAAAAAAGCTTCAGTTTTAAAATACATTTATCAAGTCTAAACAATAAAGATCCTTCTCTAGAGAATGTAAGGCTGTGAGAGCAGGGGCTATTTTTGCTTTTTTCTTTGTATCCCAGGAACTCAGCCTAGTGCCTGCAATATAGTAAATACTAAACAAATGCTTGTCGATTGATTGACCAACTGATAAACTGTAGAGAGAGCAAGAAGGAAAGATGATATTTGGGCTTCATAACCCATTTCATTTAACAGGAAAAAAAGCTAAAGTTAAGAACCATTTGTGGGACTGACTGTTACAGAGGCAGGGTGCAGGCTTTGGATTAGATGACCTGAGGTCCACTCTCACTACAATTTTATGATATAATGGTAAAATTAGAATTAAAATGTTAATGGGTGGAAATCTATATTTTAGTTCATACAAATATGATTTACAAAAAAAAAAAAGCCAAGGCTTCTTTCTTTCTCTCAGTACAGCATAACTGAGCATGCCCTCTAATATGTCATGTTCACACTCCACAATCCTTTATGATCAACCCTGGAGCTGTTTCACAGAGTTAGCCATAAATAGAGTATGCCCAACTAAGAAGTTGGTTATAATAAAGATTATTAAACTTTTAATGTTTTTTCTTCTGTTATTTTACTTTAAAACAATGAACTACATAAGGAGTAAGCAATAAGAACTGCAAGGTCTCATGACAGATTTTTAAATCCTGCCACAACATCTTAATACTTATCAAGCTGTAACCTTAGAATCAGGCAAGTAATTACTTCTTTAAAGTCCACATTTTACTTAGGTCTCTTTAAATTATAGACTAATCATGAAACCAACTGACAGTTAAAAATAGTCTAGGCTCTAGGAACACAAGCATCAGTACATACAAAAGAAAGAGTCTTTAAAAAGTGAAAGATTAAAATTAAGCCCCTTCCTCCCCCCATCACACTAAATACAAATGGATAATTATGAGTTGATTCTAATATGCTAAGTGAACTTCCTGAGGTAGACTTGACTCAGATATATTCTAATTAAATATTAGATTAATGAAGTTTTTTATAAGTGGGACAGTGTGGTATAACTGTAACGGACGTTGAACTGGGAACACTAGAGTTGAGTCTAGGCTCTGCCATGAATTAGTTCATTATAAGACTCTGGGTAAGCAATATTGCCTCTCGGGGCCTCAGTTCACATACCCATAAGTATGAGGGGATAGAAATATTCCTGGCTTGTGGTTTAGCAAATGCAAACCTCAAATTTTATGAAAATCTCAATAGGAGAAACAGTTAAAGTTACAAGAAAAACCAGATAGATGGGCAATCATATCAAGAACTATGAAATTGAACTGATGAAAAGAAATTTACTGTTAAATGGAGAATCAAAATTTTTTTTTGATACATATGGAAAAAAAGAGAAATGATTAAGAGAAACAGAATAATATTTGGGTTCTATTTCTGGCTTCCCCTGTGTATAAAAATTAACTGTCTGCTAAACTCTAGTCTAAAACATACAGGGATATGGAATTACTATTAAAGTGAAAACTGCTGAGAAAATTAGAGAGTTGCTTAGTGATGCTGTTAAAGAGTCATACCTTATGCTAAATACTACTATCAAGTGTAATGAGTTAAATGATCTAAACAGAAACCAATCAAAAAACTATAAGAGAAAGGAATACTATAATTGTCTTAAATCGGAGAAGAGAAACATCTTATTAATTCCCACCAGTAGAACTGCTCCTTGATGGGAAGGCCTGAGTTTTGTTTTTTGGTTTTTTTTCTCATATGAATTTAGCACAATGCTTAATAATACTAGATGCCTAATAAATACTTACTGAATTGAAAAAAGATTGAGAGCATTGAAAACAAAATTAATGGGTTTTACTTAGAAAAATAAAATAATTTTTCATAATAGCAGGGAGTGTATTTAAAATATTTTTTTTTGTAATTTTACAATTTAACAAGATTGTAATATCCACTGCAAACCTACTAGGGAAAGGTTAAATATTCATAATAATTAAGGACCTATAAAAGTAATAAGCACTCTCCAAGAAAAACGGTCAAAGGACAAGACTAGATATTTTTGAAGGAAGAAATATAAACTGGGAATAACCCATAAAAAAAATACCTAAATTTCTTAATATTCAGGTTAATACAAGTCAAAATAGCCAAAGAAAAACCTTGGACACACTAAATTAGAGAAAAATAGCAAAACATGATAAAAATAAATAGTCATAGCACTCCAAGTAACCAGACACTATATTATATTGTTGGTGAACATAAGCTAGTGTGAGCTTTTTGAAGAACAATAAGAAAATGTAAAATGAGTTACAAAATTAATCTTATCGTGTGACCCAGTAATTACATCACTAGTACTTTATCTGAAAGAAATCACAAAAGGAGAAAAGTCTTATCTACATACAACCATTTGTGGCTATTTTATAATAGCAAAAAATGAGAAATAATCCATATGGACACCTACTGGAAAAAGGCAGCATAAAAGAAATGCAACAGAAGACTATGGCGCCATAAAAAATAAAAAGCAAGAATCTCAGGAATATCCAAAGACATATAAAATTATAAAAACAGAGATTACCAGAACAGCATAAACATTGGTTATAATTACATTGTTTAAAAAAAAAAAGAATATGCTAATCAAGAAGGGGCCAGAGCAAATACATTTTTCATTTATTTGTTGTCTATCTGGTTTGTTTGATTTTTTCACCTGATGGTACCATGGTGGTATGCTAGATTTGTAGTCAGAGGCCTTGGGTCTGAATCTGGGTTTTACTAATTACTATCTGGGTAACCCTGGATGAGTTATTTAACACCTGTGGGCCAATCTTTTCTGTAAAATGAAGGCTCTGGTTTAGATGATCAGAGTCCCCGTTAGCTCTAAATTTATGAATTTAGCTTTAAGTTTATTTATTCTTCTCCCCTCCCCCTGACTCCAACATAAATGGTTCAAATTTGGGGCACTAGTTGGAGAATCACCCCATATTTGCTCTGATTCTTAGTTGACTGGTATTTGTCATATATGTAATAAATTTTTTTATCATTAAGGGATAAGATTAATCAAGGGTAAGAAAAGTCACCTGTTTTTGTATGGCCACGAGCTAAGAATGGTTTCTACATTTTAGTACAAAGTTTTATTGTATTTAAAATGTAAAAATCATTTTTATCTCGGGGGAGGGTGGAAGGAGGCTACATTTGTCCCTTTGGATATGCGTAGTTTGCTGATGTCTGGAATAAATGATTTCTAAGGTCCCTTTATCAGTTCTACAATTCCATGATTCACATTTTTTTAAAATAATGAAGATACATTATAAAACTGAAAATATATTTTCTTTTTTCTTTTCTTTTTTTTTTTTTTTTTTGGCTAGGCAATGGGGTAAGTGACAGGGTCACACAGCTAGTAAGTGTCAAATGTCTGAGGCCGGATTTGAACTCAGGTTCTCCTTACTCCAGGGCTAGTGCTCTATACACTGCGCCACCTAGATGCCCCCTGAAAATATATTTTCTTAAAAGAAAACAAAATAAAACTTCAAGGCCTGTAACAGATGCAATTATAAACTCTCAATAAGGGGTTAATAATTTATATAGCAATTGGGGTACAGCAGGACTGAAAATCTGGCTTTTGCAAATGTTACCTAATTTTCCACCCTGTCCATATCATGAAAATTTTGCTCAGACCAAAGTAAATCCCTTTCTTTATATCTGGCTTCCTTTTTTTTTTTTTAACAAAAGTTTTATTGACGTGTTCTATTTTTATATTACAAATATTTACAGATTACCCCCCACTCAGGTCTTCTGTAATAAAATAACTAAGCAAAACAAACAATATGGTGACCTCATCTGAAGGTACATGAGACATTACACATCTGTAACACCCCTCCCACCTCTCAATTTAAAAGAAAAATTTAATTAACAAAATCCATTTTTGTTCTTCTTCACCTCTCACTCTAATAAAAAAAGAGGAGAAAGGAAAAACAAATTCCTTATAATAAATATGCAGAGTTATACAAAACAATTCCCTCACTGGCTGTATATGGAAAAAAGTATGTCTCATACTGTACCCTAAATTTACCACCTCTCTACAAGGAGATGAATAGTATGTTTCATCATTGTTCTTCTGGAATCATGGATGGTCAGCATATTGACCATAGTTTGTATAGCTTTCAAAGTTGTTTGTCTTTATAATTGTTTGTCTTTATATATTGTTATTATATAAATTGTTCTTTTGATTTTGCACATTTCACTCTGCATCAGTTCTTATAAGTCTCTCCATGTCTCTTTGAAGTCATCTACTTCTTACAACAGAGTAGTTTTCCATCACGTTCATATGTCATAACTTAACTAGTCATTCTTCAACTGATGGGCATCCCTTTAGTTTCCAGTTTGCCATCAAATAAAGAGTTCATAAAAATATTCTGGTACATATAGGATCTCTTCCTATTTCTTTAATCTTTTGGAGTATAGGTACGGCAATGTGTATAGCTAGGTCACTGATGCACAGTAATTTTTGCATATAATTCTAAATTGTTTTCTAGAATGATTGTATGTATTCACAGGTTCATCAACAATTCATCATTGTGCCTGTTTTCCTAAGCCTCTTCAATATATATTATTTGGGGGTTTTTTTGGTCATCTTTGCCAATTTGTGAGATGGCATCTCAGAACTGCTTAATTAGCATTTCTCTAATTAGTAATGATTTCGAGCATATTTTCATATGGCTAGAGGTAGCTTGGGTTTCTTCCCTTGAGAACTGCCTGTTCATATACTTTTTTATCCTTTTATGGGGAAAGGGGTCTTCTCCAAGTGATAAATGGTCCAAGAGTACAAATAAACAGTTTTCAGAGGAAAAAAAATCTAAGAATAAATGCTCTAATTTATTAATAATTTGAGAAAAGAAAATTAAAAGAACTATGAAATACGATCTCATGCCCAATCAGTTTAGCCAAGTTGACAAATAAAGGAAAACAGCAAATGCCGGAGAAGCTGTGGGAAAAAACAGGTACACCAATGTACTACTGGTAGAGTTGAGAACTGGTATGGCTAGTCTGAAAAGCAATTTGGAACTATGCTCAAACAGCTACTAAATTCATACCCTTTGACCCAGCAATACTGCTACTATATATATACCTGCAAAGAGATCAAAGAATGAGGGAAAAGACTGTAATATATACAAAAATATTTATAGCAGCTATTTTTGTGATGGCAAAGAATTGGAATCTAAGGAGATGCCTATCAATTGTTAATGTCTAAACAAGTTATGGTATGTGAATGTGATGGAATATGATTATATTTTAAGAAGTGACAAAGGGGATGGTTTCAGAGAAACCTGGGAAGATTTGTATGAACTGATGCAAAGTAAAGCAAGCAGAATCTAGAGATTTCTACAATAGCAACAATATTGTAAAGACAAATAGCTTTAAAAGAATTCTGGAATCTGATCAACTAAAGGAACAAAGGAATTCTGATCAACAAAATTAGAACCACAGTTCCAGGAAGATTCAGGATAAAACATGCTACCCACCTCTGGAAAGAGAAGTGAAAGACTCAGAATGCAGGCTGAGGTATTTTTTTAGATGTGGCTAATGTGGACATTTGTTTTGCTGGACTACACATGTTTGTAACAGGTTTTGTTTTTCTGGCTTTCTCAATGGGGAGGAGAGAGAAAGAATTTGGAGCTGAAAGTAAAATTAAAGAAAAACAAAACACAATTTAAAATTTACAAATTTGAATCAGTTCTTTAGGTGTCTTGGAAATGATACCTTTATCAGAGAAATTTGGGGCAAAAATCACTATTTAGAGAAATGCAGAATTAAATAATTAGAAAAAGATTCATTGTTCAGGGTGAGGACAAGTCAATATAATAAAAATGACAATACTACCTAAGTTAATTTACTTATTCAATGCCACACTAATCAAACTATCAAAGATTAATTTGCAGAACTAGAATAAAAATGAAATTTATATACAGGCAAAAAAGGTCAAGAATCTTAGGGGAAATAATGAAAAGAAGTGGGAATGAAACCTCAACTCAAACTCTCCTACAAAGCAGTAATTCTCAAAACGATTTGGCACTGAGTAAAAAGCAGATTGATTGGTCAGTGGAACAAATCAGTTACATGACATACAGAAAAAAATGTATCTAGTACCCTAGTATTTCATAACTATAAACTCTCTAGCTACTGAGATAAGGACTCATTATTTGATAAAAATTGTTGGGAAAATTGGATAGCAGTATGGAAGATATTAGATTCAGACGAATATCTCACACCTTATACCAAGATATGCTCTAAATGGATGTAGGACCTAGATATAAAAGGTCACATTATATGCAAATTAGGGAAACATGGAAAAAATACCCATCTGATCTACTGACTGGAAAAAAGTATATGAACAAACAAGAAATAGAGATAACAGCAGAAGATAAAGTGGATCATTTTGATTACATAAAATTAAAGTTTTTGCATAAACATCCAATAAAGCTAACATCAATAGGGAAAAATGAACTGGGAAATGAATCTTAGCAGGAAATTTCTCTGATAAAGATCTTATTTCCAAAATAGATAATAAAAAAGTCAAACCAGAACACACACGAGAGAGAGAGAGAGAGAGAGAGAGAGAGAGAGAGAGAGAGAGAAAGGTAGCAGTATTTTTCCTGCTGGTAATAAATTATTTTATTTTTTATTACTTAAAATAAGAAAGTGTGGGTCAACAAGGATGGCCAAGCAATACCTACACATTAAATGAATACTTTTAGGAACAGATGTTAAAGTTTACACTCTAAAATTCATAGTTTACATTAATGGCTTAGGTAAATAACGGATATATGATGAAGTCAGTCAAGCAGGTACCCACTTGCTCACTTAACAAGAGCCATTACCAAACGAGACTTGAAGATTGGGCAAGTAGCTGTTCAGATGAATCAGGGCTTTCTAGCGGCTCCTGTTACTGCTCCCTAACAGACAAAACATGGTGGTGACTAGTTTTAGTTAGGTAAGTAGGAGAGTTGTTCACTGCATACATATACCATAATTTGTTCATCAATTCCCCAAATGATGACCACCTATCTTAGTTTTCAATTCACTGCCACTACAGAAAGAACTGCTATAAATAATTTCGTACATTTAGGTCTTCTTTCTTTGGTATCTTTGGGGTAGAGATATAGTAGCACTATCTCTTGGTCAAAGGTCATATGCAGTTTAATAAACTTTTAGACAAAGTCAATGTGGGAATTTGTATGGCTTAACTATGCATACTTGTTACTAGGATGCCTCACCCGTCCCCCAAACCTATGGGTTTTTTTCTCCCCTAATGGCAGGAGAGAAAATAAATGCTTGCGAACTGAAAAAATAAAAAGAGGAGTATTGTACTCTCCTTTATTAAAAACCAGGACCCTACGACATTTCCTTTCTCTGAAAAATTCTTCAGAATTGCTTCCAAACTTTAAATGAACAACGTTCACAGAATCTCAGAATCGGAATAATATTACTAATATAACAGATCACATATACTTCTGACTTTAAGGTTTGAAAATACATTACACATATTATATCATTTGGTCGTTACAACCACTCTATAGTCTTAAAGTAAGTTAAATGACTTACCCAGAGTCACCAAGCTAAAAAATGTCTCAGGAGGAATTTGAACCTAAATTTTTCTGACTCCAAAGCCAATGCTCTTTCCATTACACCACGCTGCAACTCAAAGGACATTCTACTAACAATGCAAGATAGTGCTTGTTAACTTGCTCTGTAGTCCTACGCATACTAGAAAAAGAAATTCCATTGCAACATAACTGACAAATATTCAAGACTGGAGATTTTGCTCAAAGGCCTCTGGGGGGGGGGGTTGGGGGTAGAAGGGCAGAGACTCACTCTGTCCAGAGGCAGTCCAATGCACTTTTGGATAGCTCTAATAATTATCAAGTTGTTCTTTATATGGAGTCCAAGTTTACTTCTATTGCTCTTAGTTCTGCCCTTCAGGACGCTAAGAAGAACAAAGTCAGTGCTTCTTCCATAAGACAGCCCTTCAAGTACTTGGAAGATAGCTAGCATGTGTCCACTAAGTCTTCTTTTCCTTAGGTTATACATCCTATGTTTCTTCATTTCATGTGGCTCATGAACTCTAGCTCATGTTCATGGCGCTGAATGGTTCATTTTAGGGAGTACATAAAGTATTCTCTCCAATGCATGTCTTACAATTCTGTTCATTCATTCATTCATTCATTCATTTATTTTTTGGGTGAGGCAACTGGGGTTAAGTGACTTGCCCAGGGTCACCCAACTACTAAGTGTCAAGTGTCTGAGGTTGGATTTGAATTCAGGTCCTCCTGATTACAAGCCCAGAGTTCTATCCACCGTGCACCTAGCTGCCCTTATTCTGATTATTTATAATAAATAGAGATACAGAGTATGAGAGTAAGAAACTTAGACAAGTTCATTAATAATTCTTTTAGTATCATTTATTTGTAATTCTAAACTTATGTTTCTATTGTATCTTCAGAACAAGGCTTCCCTAAATCTTGTATAAAATATATTTTAGAAAATGAACTAGTCTATAACTTCTTATAGCATATATGTGATTGTGTATGTTTACATGTGCTCTGCCTATCCCCTTACTCCAGCCCCCACCAATTTATTAGAAGAACCTTACATGGAGTTCCAGGGACTTCAAACTTAGGTCAGCAAATGCATCTCCGAGCTGCCTTTGAGTCTGGATCATCTGGAAGAGCTGGGAGGACAGTGTCTGAGCCAGTTTCAGTATGTTTTCATATTTTCTCTTGTTTTCTCTTAATATATCAATCTGAGCTTCCAGTTCAAGGTCGACTGTTCTTGAGCCACGACCCAGCTTCTCAGAGATAATTTGACGAGTACACTAAAAGCAGAAAGATAAACTTCATTTAGGAAAAAAGTTAAAGTGATATAATAACTCAAAAGTTACATATGTTACAACGTGTAGTGTACATCCTTTTTTGGCTTCCAAAGATCTTTCTGCAATCTTATGCAATCACCCCTCCCAAGTTCAAAATGTATACCAAACTGAAAAGTGTCTGACTCCTTAGAAGTTTATCAGGACTCAGCAAGAATGTTTACTGAACAAGTCTCAACTCTTACTAATCTGAATATTTACATTTGTTTTCAGACAGTATTTAGAGTTAACTAGCTAATTATATTTTGTCAAATAAAATTTACTGCTCTTGGTGAAATACAAGTTTTGGTTTTTTAGTGGATTCTAAAAACTGTGGGCAAAGTGCCAGAGTACAGAGAGTCTTAAATGGCAGGGGAAAAAAAAGGCAAAATTACCCTGGAAGTTTTTGAACAGGAATAAGATGGTCACTAGATCCAGTATGGTGCTGACTCTACCCCCATACCACCTGTATGTCCTCGACCTGTGTGGTTCTGTTTCCTCATTTGTAGAATGAGAGGCCTAGACTCCACGATCTGAGGTTCCTTCCACCTCTTGCTCTATGATTGTATGAATTCAATGTACTATTTAGGGGTAAAACAAAATAAGGTCAAGGGAAGGCCTTTTCTCACCTGGGCAGGGGAAGACCTGAATATGCTTTCAGGCAGATAGCAAAAAAAATGAAGGAAAGAGAGAAATTACAACGCATGACTGACAATGGTATGACTGACACTGTTGACTACTCTTTCGTCCCGGACGCCATTTCTTCTGGGAAAATTCTCTTGGTTCACCTCCTACGGGTTTGGCTGCTCCTTCTGAGTCATCACTGCTGGTTCATCATTCATATCATTGCCTTAACTGTAGGTATACTTCAAGACTAAAAACAACCGAAGCCTTCTAAACTTCCTCATCTCTCCTCATCCAGCATCACCACCTATCTTCCCCTCCTTTCCTCTGACCACAGAAGATCTACTTCTCAATAATACTAACTCCATCTACTGAAGCCTTGATCTCATTCCCTCATGCTCATATGATTACTTTTCATTAAGGGTAATTCTCTTCATCTGAGGTTTTGTTCCATTCACTCCTGTTCTCTAGGACTTTGCACACCCGTATATGAAGTTTAAGGATCTGGGTTCACTCAGGTACTTATTACCTGTGTAATCTTGGGCAAGCTGCTTAACCTCTGAGCCTCAGTTTCTTCATCTGTAAAATGAAAGAAATGGACTCGATGGTCTAAATCCTATGATCTCCCTCTCTTCCCCTACCTTCCCCCCCCTCTTCTTTTCTCCTCTCCACTGGTTCTTTCCCATATGCCTACCAAATGTTCAGGTTTCCCCATCCAAAGAAAAAGTCCTCTTAACCCTCTGACTCCCACATAGCCCCTGTCCCCACATTGGTACATCCAATGTTTCCACTGTCTTATCCTCTAACTCTCTACAAACCTCTGTTATCTGGCTTCTGTCTCCTTTGCTGTCTGTTCTTTCAAAGTTCACTAATGACCTCCTAATCATCATATCTAATGGTCTTTTCTGGTTTTTAGCATTCTTTACCTCTCTGAAACACACAGAGTACTCCATCCAACTATATGCTCTCTTTTTTGTCTTTAGACAAACCCTTCTCCTGTTCTCTATTCACCTCTCTGGTTTTTCTGTCTTCTTCACTGGATTCTTGTACTATTTCTAATACCTTAAGGAAGGTACTTCCTGAGGTTCTGCATTTAGTCCTTTTCTCATCTCTCTCTACTCTTTTCCTTGACTATATTACTCATTTCTAGGGCTTCAACAATTACTTCTATGCAGATGACTTTCATGCTAAATCGACAGTCCTGACTTTACTTCTGGGTTCTTGACCTGCCCCTCTAGCTGTGCAATGGTCATCTCTCCTAAGACGTCTGCCCACTGCAAACTCAACACATTCCAAAGGGAACTTATTTTCTTTCCCTCCTGAACCTAGTTATTCTTCTCACCTCACTATCTCTAAGTGGTACCACCACACGCTCAAGGGCTTCACATTAAAACTTTGATGTCATCTTTGATTCTTACTCCTTTCTTAAAAATCCCAGACATTTAACAAGGCCTGTTGATTCTACCTCAGAAACATCGCTTGTCTCCATTTCCACTTCTCTACTGCCTTACTACGATTCACCTAGATTAATTCAATAACCAACAGGTCTGCCTGCCTCTACTCTCTTTCCTCCAATCTGCCTTTTTTTTTTTTTCTTTCAAATGGCAGACTAATCTTTCTCATGGTGGGCAACTAGGTGATTTACTGAATAGCGTCCTGGAATCAGGAAGACCTGAGTAAAAATCTGGCCTTAGACACCTGTTAACTGTGTGACCCTGGGCAAGTTATTTAACCCTATTTGCCTCAATTCCTTTTCTATAAAATGAGCTGGTGAAGGAAATGGCAAAACCCTTTAGTATCTCTACCAAGAAAACCCCAAATGGGGTCACAAAGACTTGGACATGACTGAAATAAGTGAACCACAAAAATCTTTTTTATAAATTAGATCTGGTGATGTCACTGCTGTTCAAAAATCTCCATCAGTTTCTCACTGCCAACCAAGTGAAATCCAAACTCCTTTGCCTGGCATTCAAAGTTTTCAAATATCTAGCATATCTTCCCTTTCTAGTTTTATGTTATAATTCAATCCATTTCTGTTCTATGAAGACCTACAACATCTAGAAATAACCTCAAAAAAAGATGTCACATTCATCATAGGTGATTGGAATGCTAAAGTAGAAAACCAAAAGATAAACTGGAGTAACAGTTAAGTTTGTTCTTGGAGTACAAAATGAAGCAGGGCAGAGACTAATAAAGTTTTGTCAAGATAACTCACTGGTCATAGTAAACACTCTTTTTCAACAACTCAAAAGGTGATTCTATACATGAGAATCACTAGATGGTCAATATTGAAATCAGACTGATTATATACATTGCAACCAAAGGTGGAGAATCTCTATACAGTCAGTTAAAACAGGATCTGCAGCTGACTGTGGCTCAGATCATGAGCTTCTTTATTGCAAAATTTAGACTTAAACTGAAGAAAGTAGGGAAAAACATAACATATAAACATGACCTAAATAACATCCCTTAAGTGACGAATAGATTTAAGTAATTAGACTTGGTAGACAGAGTGCCTGAAGGACTACGGACAGAGATCTGTGATATCGTACAGGAGGCAGCAACAAAAAAAAAAAATCTCCCCCCCCCAAAAAAAAGGCAAGAAAGCAAAATGGCTGTCTGATTTACAAATAGGAAAGCTGAGGAAAGAAGCAAATTGAAAGGTAAAGGAGAAAAGGAAAGATATGCCAAAATGAATGTAGAATTCCAAAGAACAGCAAGGAAAGATAAAAAGGTATTCTTAAATGAGCAATGCAAAGAAATAGAAGAAAGCAATAGAACAAGAAAGATAAGAGATCTCTTTCCAAGAAAATTAGAGATATCAAGGGAATGTTTCATGCAAAATTGGGCATGATAAAAGACAAAAATGGTGGGAACTTAACTGAAGTAGAAGAGATTAAGAAGAGGTGGCAAGAATATACAGGAGAATTACATAGGAAAGATCTTAACATCATAGATAACCATCCTGGTATGGTTACTGAACTAGAGCCAGATATCCTACAGAATGATGTCAAATGGGCCTTAGGAAGAATTGCTAATAATAAGGCTAGAAGAGGTGATGGAATTCCAGCTGAGTTACATAAAATCCTAAAAGATGATGCTTTTAAAGTGTTGCATTCAATATGTCAACAAATCTAGAAAATTCAACAGTGGCCACTGGATGGGAAAAAAATAGTTTACATCCCAATCCTAAAGAAGGGCAATGCCATCATTCCCTAATTGATAAATGGTCAAAAGATACAGACAGGCAGTTTTCAGATGAAGAAATCAAAGCTATCTATAGTTATATGAAAAAAATGCTCTAAGTCATTATTGATTAGAGAAATGAAAATTAAAACAACGCTGAGGTACGGATAATATGACAAAAAAGGAAAATGAAAATCGGGATACTAATACACTGTTAGTGAAGTTGTGAACTGATCCAGCCATTCTGGAGAGCAATATGGAACTATGCCCAAAGGGCTGTAAAACTGTGCACAACCTCTTTAATCCATCAATACCAATACTAGGTCTGTATCCCAAAGAGATTATTTTTTAAAAGGAGTGAAAAGACCAATTTGTACAAAAATATTTATAGAAGCTTTCTTTGTAGTGGCTAAGAATTGGAAATCGAAGGGACGCCCATTAATTGGGGGATGACTGAACAAGTTGTGATATGTGATTGTAATGGAATACTATTGGGTTGTAAGAAATGACAAGCAGGATGATTTCAGAAAAACCTGGAGACTTAATGAACTGATGCAAAATGGAGTGAGCAGAAGTAGGAGAACATTGTACACAGTAACAGCAATATTATATGATGATCAACTGTGAATGACTTAGCTATTCTCAGCAATACAATACAATAAAAGAATTGATGAGAGTCTGAATGCTAAGCAAAGCATACCATTTTTTATGGGTTAGTTTTTTTTGGTCTCTGTCTTCCTTCACAACATGACTAATATGGAAATATGTTTTGCATTTTTTTGCATGATTGCACATGTATAACCTATATCAAACTGCTTACTGTCTCAGCAGGAGAGAGGGAGGAAGACAATATGGAACTCAAAATTTAAGAAAATAAATGCTAAAAATTGTCTTTACATGTAATTGGGAAAAAAATAAAATATTATTTTAAAAAACGAAGGACAAAAAACAAAAAGGCAATGCCAAAGAATGTTCAAATTACTGAACAATTGTACCCATTTCATGTGCCAGCAAGGTTATGCTTACGATTCTGCAAATTAGGCTTCAGCCTATGTGAACTGAGGATTACCAGAAGAGCAGGCTGGTTTTCAAAGAGGCAGAGGAACTGCCAACATTCACTGCATTATGGAGAAAGCAAGGGAGGAGTTCCAGAAAAACATCTACTTCTGCTTCACTGACTACACCAAAGCCTAGATGGGAGTATCAGATTATCTTACTTGTCTCCTGAGTAACCTGTATATGGGTCAAGAAGCAAGTTAGAACTCACCATGGAACAACTGATTGGTTTAAGATTGGGAAAGGAATACAACAAGGCTGTATATCGTCTTATTTATTTAACTTATATGCAGAATACATCATGTGAAATGCCAGGCTGGACAAATCAAAATCTGGAATTAAGGCTGCCAGGAGAAATACCAATTATCTCAGAAATGTAGATAATTTCACTCTGGTGGCAGAAAGTGAAGAAGAATTAAGAATCCCCTTGAGGGTAAAAGAGGAGAGTGTAAAACTGGCTTGAAGCTTAACATTAAAAAAACCAAGATCATGGCAACTGGTCCTATCACTTCCTGGAAAAGAGAGGGAAAAGAAATGGACACAATATCAGATTTTTATATTCTTGGGCTCAAAGATCACTGCAGACAGCGATTGCAGCCATGAAATTAAAACACACTTGCTCCTTGGAAGGAAAGCTATGGCAAACATGGACAGCATACTAAAAATCAGATATCACCTTTCCAACAAAGATCCACATAGTCAAAGCTATGGTTTTCCCAGTAGTAAAGTATGGCTGTGACAGTTGGATTATAAGGAAAACGTGAGCGCTACAGAATCAACACTTTTGAATTGGGGTGCTGGAGAGACTTTGGCCACATAATGAGAAGACAAGGCTCATTGGAAAAGACTCTGATGTTGGGAAAGACTGAAGACAAAAGGAGAAGGGGATGGCAGAGAATGAGATGAATAGTGTCACAGAAGCAATGAATATGAGCTTGGACAGACTTCAGCAGATAGTGAAGGACAGAAGGGCCTCAAATGTTATGATCCATGGGGTCACAAAAAGTCAGACACAACTGAATGAATGAACAACAACAACTAACCAACCACTTTCCCAACTGATAAATGATCAAAGGATATGAACAGCCAGTTATCAGAGTAAGAAATCAAAGCCATCAATAGTCATATGAAAAATAATTAGAGAAATGAAAATTAAATCTGAAGTATTATCTCACACCTATGAGACTAGCTAAGATGATGGAAAAGGAAAATAACAAATGTTGGCAGTGATGTGGGAAAATAGTACACTAATGCATTGCTGACAGAGCTGTCAACTACTCCAACTATTATCAAAAGCAATTTGGAACTATGCTCAAAAAGCTATTAAACTGAACTATTAAACTAGCTCTATACCCCCAAAAGATCAAGGAAAGAGGAAGAGGACCTATCTGTACAGCAATATTTATAGCAGCTCTTTTTGTGGTGCCAAAGAATCAGAAAATGAAGAATATTACTGTTCTGTAGGAAATGATGAAGGATATGGTTTCATAAAAACCTGTGAAGACGTCTGAACTGATACAAAGTATAGTGAGCAGAACGAGGAGGACAATTTACATAGTAACAGCAACATTATAAAGAGAATCAACTGTGAAAGGCTGAGTGATTGATCAACACAATGACCCCACCACAATTCCAAAGGACTCCTGATGAAAAATGCTTTCCACTTCCAGAAAAAGAACTAATATACTCAGAGTACAGATAGAAGCATATTTTTTTTCTCCTTCTTGCCTTTTTTATCCCTCCAGAACATGGCTAATGCAGACATTTATTTTGCATGACTTCACATTTACATTGGGTTTTGTATTTCTGGCCTTCTCAATAGGTGGGGGAGTGTGAGAATTTGGAACTAAAAAAGAAAACAACATGAATTAAAATAAAATAAAATAACCATAGCTCAGATTTTGGGATGTTATTTATAAATTTGTTTTAAAAATATTTTTCAGTGTTAATTCTTGCAATAAAATTGTTACTAAAAAAATAATTATAATGTTCTGAGACTAGTAAAACAGCAAAACTAACAATCTCATTAATGTTCCAAAAATGTTGATGACAAATTGATTTAACTTTCCATCTGCATTTAATTTGCAAATTAAATTGACATTCCCTGACTAGTTCTCTATTTTAGAACAGAAAATGATCAGAGAGATTAAACTTTTCAGAGGAATTTAACTCTTATAAATATAGACAATGATAGGTCAGAGGAATGGGCTAGGTTATTTAGCAGGGGGACAGAATAATTATTATTATAAGAAAATAACTTGGGGAAGAGGAGGGGAAATATGCTGCAGATACTAACATTTTGCCTGAGAAAAATTGTTTTAAAGGATTTTTTTTGCAACATGACTAATATAGAAATATGTTTTGTATGATTTCACATGTATAATTGATATCATCTTGCTTGCCTTCTCAGTGGATAGGGAGGGGTTAGAGGGAAGGAAAGATTTTGGAACTCAAAATTTTCTTTAAAAAAATTTTAAAAGTAAATAATTAAAAATAGCAAGATAAGGTAACAAGGGAACAACCACAAGGTAAGAGCTGTTTTGTTAATATTGCTCATTATCATACCCAACCAGAATTTTTTCCTTTCATAGATGAAGTTTTACTCTATCTGTAAGCTAAATCAAGTGGTACTTCCATTAACATCAGATAGATGAGGTTTTCTGAACGAAGGTCAAAAAGCCAAGATTCATTGAAGAAGCTTTTGAAGACAGGGTAGAGTGACAGTACTGTTCTCTGTTGACTTAGTGATAGGCTATTACGGCGAAATAACGGGTAAGGAGCAGACTGTACTCTGTGAGGTGGGAAGGAGGTCTAATGAGCAAATGCTTTTTGTTTCTAGGAGACTGAGGAAGTGAGAAGAAAAAAGGAGGAAAGATTAAGACTCTGGGACACATCAAGAGAAATCTGGATATTAGAAGCAAATTATGAATTGAGTTTAAGGAACTTGTACTTTCAAATGTAGATAAGGCAATCTCATCTCCATAAGATCTACAAGGAACTTAAGTGATCTAGAAATGAGAACATTTTGTGTGGCCCGCCTACACACACTTTGCAGGGTACTATACTAGCTGCCTTTTGTAAAAAGAGGATTTACAATGCATCATTCACTAGGCCCCAGCATCAATCTGGTCACATGACACATGAACGAGGGTTCAAAATATATAAACTGTTTCCAGATGTACTTAAGAATTCAAACTGCCAACTTAAAAATGACATATATCAGGGACTTGGGCCTATTTCTTTGTCTCTACTTTAACGTCCTGACAAAATAAAAGAATTGAGGAAGCAGCTGTATTAGGTGATCTCTAGGGTTCTATGTTTCCATCTATTAATGTTTAGTTTTTCATGCTTTTCTATAAAAAAATTAATTTTGGAGGTAATGGGGTACAGAATAACGACAATAATAACAATCACAATAATTAGTATTTATATAGAACTTGAATTTGCAAAATGCTTTACAAATATTACCTCATTTCATCCTTAGAACAACCGCAGAAGGTAAGTGCTATTATTATCCCCATTTTACAGATGAGGAAACTGAGGTAGATAAGGGTTAAGTGACATGCCCAGGGTTACACTGCTAGTAAGTATCTGAGCCTAAGTTTGAACCCAAGTCTTCCTGACTCAAAGGCCAGAGCTCTATCCACTGTGCCACCAGCTGCCTCTAAAAATCTTCACTGCCACATTTATACAGGAAATATATAAGGGAAAAATTCTGATCATGAGAAGTGTGATAAAAAGTGAATTGGAGCCTCTTTTCCTAAGCACTGATTCTTGCTAACATTTAAAAAAAATTTTTTACAAGCAATAACAGGAAGGAGGCCTAAAGCTATTGGCCTGCTGCAAACCTGGCCCTATATTAAGAAGCTGCATGGTGGATTGAAAAGACTTGGATTCGAAAAGAGCCTGGGTTTGAATCCTGCCTCTATGTGAATAGAGACAAACCTCCTAACCTTGGAGTGCTTATTTCCTCATCTACAAAAAGAAGATTGAGAGTATAACCTGCATAGAACTTGGTCCATCAGGTTCTATGAGCTTCTAATGAGATAATGGATGTAAAGCACTTCATAATCTTTTAAACATATATAAATATTATTAAGGAAAAAAGGTAAAAGAATGAAATGAAGAGTGAACACATGGGTGATGAATATCAGTGTCCATATCAGTTTAATATTTGCTGTAGTGTCAAGAAACTACACAACAAAGGGTACTGGGAAAAGAAAAGTTCCCTGGGTACAAAAGACAGATATTAAAAAGTGAGCTGAGGCGGGGGAGAGAAGGAGCTCAGGGACACAGGTGAAAGTATTAACAAATGAGCAGGCCAATGGGACAGCCAATGAATGAATGAGACAACATAACAAGTAAAACAGGCTATTAAAAGTTCAGAAGATAAAACGTTCAGAGAAAGGAAAAGATGCGGAGGATGAGGTTCAGTGTGAACACTGACGACAGAGGCTAAAGGATTTTTTTAGGACACTCAGTGTTCGGGAAACGTGCCAGGTAAAACTGCTCTGGAGACCAAGATCCAGGTTATTCTTCTAATAAAGTATACAAAGATTTCTTCCATGTCTCCTATTCTGGACCAAAAGAAAGGAATATACATGATTATTTTCCACATGCTCTTGGCAAAAAACAGCAGTTTGAGAAATTAATATTAAAGGCAAGTTGATCTAACACAAAACTAATGTTCAACTCTTTTTAGTGATACTAAACTGTAAAGATAGGCATGTCATAATTGTTGAAAAAAGAATATGAATACTAATATTAGTTTTCCTGGTATAGCAGTCAGGTTTTGATTTAACAGAACTATCTTCTTAATATCATACAACAAACGGGGCAAGCAACAAATGTTTGCAATGGAAAGGTGTCAGAGATCACAGCAGACTACCAAAATGAAAAATGAAATGTGAGAAATTCTTCTAAGGCAGCAGGATTAAGTCTTGAAGTCTAAGAAAGGGGTAAAATTTAGGAGGAAGATCCAGAACACCCAGAATGGGAGAAAGAAGTTGCAAATACAATCCCCCAAGATCCAGTCAGGGTCAAAACTAGTATTTAAGTAGTTAACTAGAATCAGAGACCAGTGGGAATCATAGCTTTATAGGTTATAAAGACAAACACAGAAAGGTAAATGCAGAACTACTAAGATCCTTAGGCTAATCCTCTAACTCTCTTTGCAACAGAAGGTGACTTGATGGACTGATCGCATGGATGAGCCTAAAAGGTTACTCAAGGCTCATTTAGTCAAGGGTTTCACACTTAGCAGTCAGATCCTGATGACACATTTGATACAGTTATGTAAATATTTCTTGCCCTCTCCCCTCAATTAGGCTGAAATAAAATAGCAACTTTTATGCCCCCTAAACTGTCACTTCCATATAGACTCCAATCAAGTAACAATTTTATTTAAAATAGAAATAAGACCTAATATATAAATACTGACAGGGCTGTTAGGTGGTGCAATAGATGGAGCACTAGGCCTGGAGTCAGGAAGACTCATATTTTTGAGTTCAAATTCAGCTTCAGACATTTACTAGCTAGATGACCCTGGGCAACTCATTTAACACATTTGCCTCAGTTTCCTCATTTGTGAAATGAGCTGGAAAAAAGAAATGGAAAACCACTCCAGTATCTTTGTCAAGAAAACCCCAAATGGGGTCACAAAGAGTCAGACACAACTGAAAAATGACTAAAGAACAACAAATTGATCACTTAGTTATAAAGAAGTTAGTTCGGAAGAATTCTGTCACGATAACCTTAGGTCCAAAATATGTTCATTAAGGCTAATTTAGAAAGGCATATTCTATGTATTAAATGGAGAAAGTAATACCATCATCAAACAAAATACTTCTCTCAAGCCCAATTCTGTTTCCATAATTCAGACAGTTTTACATTAAGAAAAAAACTTTCAACAATAAGCAAGTAGGGGCTATGGGAAGGCAGACACATAAATATACTGTAGATGGAGCAGTGAATCTGTTCAACCACTGTGGAAAACAATTGAAACTGTTTGGAGGAAAAAAAGTCAGTAAAATGTTTATACTGTTTGATTCAAAGATCTCACTACTAGGCATACACTCCAAGAAAATCAAAAGAAGAAAGACAGCTCCCACACATACCAAATATTTATAGTAGCACTTTTTGTGGTAGTAAAAGAAACAAAGAAAGTATCTACTGATGGGAAATGGCTAATCAAATACTGGTATATGCATTTAACAAGATATTAAAAGTCTGTAAGCAGCAGTGAATATGAGGAACGCAGAAAAACTTGGAAAGACTTGTGTAAACTGATGTGCAGTAAAGTCAAACCAGAAGTATAATGTGTACAAGGAATAAAATGATGTGAATGAAAACATCACTGAAAAGCAGGTGGACAGTTAACTAAGTAGCTGTATGAACCAATCTTGGCCCTGAGAAAGAGGTGAGGCAGCATCTCCTTCTTTCTGGTACAGAAGGGAGGTGTGCAACACTACAATACAGTCAGTTGGGTACCCCGTCTCCTGCAGTTTTACTTAATTGATCCTTCTCCTTTTCCTCTTCTCCCACTTTGTTATAGGAAAGGGTTTATTTGGTGGAAGATTAGGGAGTGGATATACTCAGAAATGACTGATATAAAAACAAAGACACTGATAAGACTAATTTTAAAGTGTAAGTATTTTTTTTTTTTAAATTTAAGCCAGCTAACAAAGGAGTAGTTACAGGCTACATTGCAGGAAACATAAGTTCAAATTAATAAATAATTTTGCAGGGAAGAAATTTAATCAACTTCCATTTTTGATGGAAGCCATGAATATTTTTCACAGGTTTTCTGTAGCTATTAAAAACAATATGGTTAGAGACAACAATTTAGTTGATACTGAGGTCATTTCCATACCATAGGGACCTGTATCACTTTGTAAAAGTGATTCACTAGGGATACAGACAAGACAACTGCTGGCACAACGTTTATCCTATAATATGTAAGTACATTTAGACAAAGCTCATAGGCAATCAAAAACGGGAAGCATATGAGAGAAAGTTTTCTCTCAAAGTTAATCAAGCTGGAGAATGGAACAGACAAAAAAAATGGAAGGCTCAAAGTGGGAAAAGTGGAAGGAAAAAAAAAATCAGTCTCCAGCAGCTTCCCCTTAACAAAGAGTCCTATCTCATGTTCTTAAGTTCAATAATTTAGTTTACAAAACAAATAAGCAGCAGTTAGAATTACAAAATAAAACAAACAAACCAAAAAGCTTCCCACCAATAAGACTCTGGTAGTTTTCTAGGCAAAGAAGCAAGGTCTGACAAGTAGTCAAACAATTACTTACACGAAAGGATGGTGAAAAGTAAACAGATGCTGCACATCTGAGAAAGAAAAAAAGGCTCCATGTTTACAAAATTAAAATCTAACCCCCTTAATCCCTTACAGGTAAGATCTAGGGTATTCTAAAAGGTGAAGAATAAACTAATGTTCTGTAACAGTAAAAAAGATGCCAAAGAAATGTTTGCTGTTGTAGAAAAATTAAAATATTATAATTTTGACACTGAAAATATTACAAAAATTATGGAATATCAGACATGCACATGCCTAAAGAAAGGTCTGAAGGCATCATTCAGGTCCTGAAGGGATAGGAGTGATTTTTAGCACTAAATTTGAGATTTTTATTTTTTAAATAACAAAATAAGGACTTTTCCTAAGAAATCTGTTAAGAAAAGATTCATGTAAATTCAATTTTGATTATGGTTGAAATAACAAATCTTACTTTAAAAATCCTGAGACATAAATATTTTTAAGAGGCCTATGAAACCTGAAATTAAGCCTGCCAACACTGCAAAAGTAAAGATGACATTTTTAGTTGCTCTAAATGTCAGGACAAGAAAGAATCCAATTTGAGAGAAACCACAGAAACAAGGACTAGCAAGGGAAAAAAATTAAAATTGTCACCTGGAAAAATTAAGAAAATAGTCTAGTATTTGGAGAAGAACAGGTTACTTATCTCCTCCCCCGATACTTCTTGGGGCTCTCTTTACTGTCACTAAGCTAGTAAGAGACAGCTCGGTGGAATTCTGGTGAGATTTCTAATGAAAGACTTCAGTGACACCACTGTTTAATATGATGAACTTTGTCAAACCACCATTAACATGGGGTTCACCATATGACTGTGGATTTAGATCTAGAAGAAGGAAGATTCACTCTAAGAGATTTTAAGTCACTAAGGTTGAAATTAGTATGGTTCTGAGGAACATACTTATCAAATACTGAGAGAGTAGATAAAAAAGGAATGAAAGTGAAAAAGTCCAAGTTTCCCATGAAGAAAGTATACTTTTTCTTCTTACTGTCTAGAAAAAGAATAAAAAACAAATATTAAGATCCATAATTTTGCTTATAACTGTCCAGAATCATTTCAAAAAAACATATTTCCCCTGATTAGCTTTTAAAAAATTAGTTTAATTTCTCTCAACTCACTTCCTTTGTAAATGAACACGGCTGACTGAAGTAACAAAATATTTAACGTCTGTCTTCCATTGCTACAAAGCTAATATTAAGGAAAGACATTACAAGGAAGTTGAGATTCTTATTTTAGGAGTACTAATGAAAGGAGGAAGGATATTTCCAGGGAGTAACAGTTTGACTGCCCTGATATTTTACCCTGAAAAAGCAGCATGTCCTATAGACTATTTTCTCCTGAGAGGCAGTATGGCATAGTGGACAGGGAGTCAGGAAGACCCAGTTTTCTCACCTGTAAAATGGAAGTAATATTTGTCACCTCCTTCATAGGGTTGTGAGGCTCAAATAAGATTGCAGAAGGTGTTTTTCAAATGCTAAAGTGCTACATGGACACCAATTATTATTAAAATGATAGGAAAATACAGATTTAAGACAAAAATTAGGATGATTATTACAAAAAAAACTTTTCACTTAATAAACAGGTATACCAAGTTTTATTAAATAGCAAGCTATACTGCATTTAAAACATAATTCAATTTACAAAAAAATTAATTATGCACAACTTTTCAGGATATATTCTGTATAACATAAAGGATATTGGCATTATTAAGATTACTTTTCTACAAGTCATTCCCCAATTGATAAACAGTCAAAGGATATGAACAGGCAGTTTTCAGAGGAAGAAATTAAAGAGATCTATAGTCACATGAAAAAAAAATGCTCTAAATCACTAATGATTAGAGAAATGCAAATCAAAGCGACTCTGAGGTACCACATCACCCCTATCAGATTGGCTAACATGACAAAACAGGAAAATGATAATGTTGGAGAAGATGTGGGAAAATTGGAACACTAACGCATTGTTGGTGGAGTTGTGAACTGACCCAGCCATTCTGGAGAGCAATTTGGAACTATGCCCAAAGGGCTATAAAATTGTACACACCCTTTGACCCAGCAATACCACTTCTAGGGCTGTATCCCAAAGAGATCATAAAAATGGGAAAAGGACCCACATGTACAAAAATATTTATAGCATTTCTTTTTGTGGTGGCCAAGAATTGGAAATTGAGGGGATGCCCATCAACTGGGGAATGGTTGAACAAGCTGTGGTATATGAATGTAATGTAATGCTATTGTGCTATAAGAAATGATGAGCAAGCGGACTTCAAAAAAACCTAGAAAGACTTATATGAACTGATGCTGAGTGAAATGAGCAGAACCAGAAGAACATTGTACACAGTAACAACCACATAATGTGATGACTAACTTTGATAGACTTAGCTCTTCTCAGCAATGCAAAGATCTAAGACAACTCCAAAATGATGGAAAAAGCTATCTACAACCTGAGAAAGAACTATGGAATCTGAATGCAGATGGAAGCATACTATTCGCTTTCCATTTCTTTTATTGTTTTGTTTTGATTCTTCTTTCTTTGTGGTTCCTTCCACTGATTTTAATTCTTCTTTACATCATGACTAATGTGAAAATATGATTAATATGAATGTATAAGTTTTAGAACCTATATCAGATTGCATGCCTTCTTGGGGAAAGGTGGGGAGAGGAAGGGGGAGAAAATTTAAAACTCAAAATCTTATGGAAGTGAATGTTGAAAACTAAAAATTAATAAATAAACTGTTTAAAATTTTAAAAAAAAAGTTCACAGAACTCTGTGTAGAACCCTGCTACAAAATGTGAGGTCTTCCAAATACTCCTGTTTGATGATGGCATTATGCTGGTAGCATCATGGCTTGGAATACAAGGTCAAATCCATTACCTCACAGTAGTTTGGTTTAACCATCTACACAGCAAAAACAAAGTGGAGGAAGAATCCAGATCTTATGATTCAAAACCCAGTGATCTTTTCATTATACCACATTTTTCCATGCAGAAAATGATTTATTTAAAACCAATTTATTTTTTGAATTATTTTGTTTCTCAAATATACACATAAATGCTTAACATGATTAGATAATAATACTATTTTTAACATTATCATAAACAAAGATTACTTTTCAACAGAACAATCTTAAGTAAGACAAAAGGGGATATGCTCCATATAAAAATGTAAGTGTGTGTGCGCATGTGCAAGGATACACATGTATAATTATATACATCTATATATGCAGTCCTCAATTTCCAACCATTTAGAAATGACCATTTTAACACTAAATTCTCTAATCCATACATATAAATGCCTGCTACTAGTTCCTTTGCCCTCCTACACTGCTTGCTTGGTGCAGACTTCTTTGGACAGAGACTTTTCTCTCTCTCTGATGTCCCACATTGCCTTAAGAATTACCTAACCCCTAGAGACCAGCCCACTGAGCCCTCTACTCCATTATTTTCGGAGCCAGACTTCAGAGAGCCTCATGTTTGAGAACTCAGATTGGCTTTAAAGAATTTTGGATTTTTAGTCTGCTAATACAATTTCAACAACACTATGGGCTTCTGTGGGCTGCCCTTAAAACTTAAATGTGAATTACAACAGCAGTTCTATAAGAATCAATCAATGACTATTTATTTAAACATACATATGCCCGGTGCTAGTGACACAATGATCTATTTCCCTCATCCCCAATCCCAAATAATCCCTGCCCTCAGTTTATAGTACATTCTACCGGGGGGAAATAATACATACACATGTAAGTTCTATGTTCTAAACAGCCTGCTTACAAAACAAACTTCTGTAAAACAACCAGTTTGTAAATCTGAAGACTATGTCGAGAATTGCAAATTATTCATGCAGAAGTAATTTTATCATAAGCACTAGCATCCTTCATGCAGGTGTATCCCTGTGAAGTACAAACAAGGGGCTTTTACATGGGCAATGAAACCGTGTATAGTTTCCTGCATTCCAAGGTAACATATGCCATATCATGTTTATATTTAGATGTGACAAGCACTTACTGATTACTCTATTGCCCTACCTCCTTTCCATTACTGACCCAGAATACTGCTGAAGTTGACTATGCATGTGCTAATTTTAGCCATTGTGCTGAAAGCTCATAGACAAGCTGTGCAGTTATTCAGATTGTTATGTGAATATACATACAATTCTGCAATAAAATTTACAAACCTTATAGGTGTTAAGGCTCCATTTTCTTACAAGCTCCAGTTTCTCCATTGCAGGATTTTTCGTTTCATCTGCTAAAATAACTGGTCCACTTTTTTGCGGTATTCTCTGGCCACCTACATAGTAATAACAAAATATGTGTAAACATAGAAAGGAAAAATCTAATATTGATACAGTTTTACTCAAATTACTTAACTATGAAAAATAATTTTCTATGAAGTGAAGATCTAAAATTTATTGAAATCTATGAAACCTTCCTACTGACCAGGAGGAATAACTCCTATTCTATATATAAGAGCAACTTAGAAATGCCAAAAAGCATTCCAAATAGATTCTGATGCAAATTTTATCCATTAGTTGGGAAAGAGTAAACTATAGCAAAATTTGATAGCCTCACTACCTTATATCTAACATACTAAATAGTCCTCCCCTTCCATCTCACCCTCAAACACATACTCCAGTGTTTGCAAGCATTAGCATACAGAGAAAACTTAGAGAATAATCTTTCACTATCAAGAGACAAATACTAGTGCTGGACCTATTATTAACTAGTTCTTTCTTTCTAAACTACCTTGGACAGGTCACTTAATCTCTTGAATCTATTTCCTCATCTCTGGCAAAAGATGGTTGGTCTATATTATTTCTAATGTCCCTTTTTAGCCCTAAATTCAAAGAATCTGTGAAAATTTAAATAGTCACTAAAAATTCCATATTATCCACAAAATATTGTAGTTGAAATTATTATCTAGTCAAACACCTTTAACTGAGGGAGAATGGGCAATAAATAGTAAATGACACAAAAAAATGAAAACAGAACCTTGGGATTCTACATGAATAACTAATATTCACTCTTTAATCAAGTATTTCCACATAAAAATTTTAAAATGAATTAATTTTATACAAAAAGCATGCTAATTATTGCCATGTAAAGAGTACTATTTCAGCTCAAGAAAAAAAATCTTTAATTTACTGAATAATTGAAATAAGTTTTTGGAATGGACATTTTAAAAAAGGGGGGATTTGTTTAATTAGTCTCATCAAAGGGGAAAATAAGCACCAGTTCTGGAGTCAGAGGAGCTGGATTCAAACTATGTCTGTCACACATTGCCCGTGTGACTAGGTAAGTCATAAAATATGCCTAGGTATCAGTTTTCTTACCTGTAAAATAAAGGTTTTGGACTGGATAGCCTATGAGAGCTCTCCGAGCTCTAGATGAATACCCCTATGATCTGCGATCCCTATGAACAGAACACCTTGCAAAGGGGTTTTTAAAAGAAAAGTGAAGTCCCCAACAAATGGCCCCATGCAATCTTATATTCATACTCAACTCTTCTTACTGTTTTCCATTTCAAAATATTAAGAGAACTTCAGATATGTCTAAAGGAAATGTATGTAGAAATCTCATTCACAAGCAGGTAAAGTCATAAAATACTCAATTAAATGTGTTCACAATTTTTTGAAGTTGATTTTTTCCCTTCTCATCTCATTTACTATCTTCAGATACGCACATTACCCAGATCTACAATGGTAACTGCAAACAGAAACTAAGAAAAGGAAAACCACCAACCCTTATCAATTGCATTCCCACTACAAATTTACCCAAGAGTTAAAGAGGTAATGGTTTAGCGTGAAAAGCAGGATAAAGCTGCAAAGCCATAAAGCTAAGAGTTTAAGGATAAAAAGATACACCTAAATTTTCCAGAACTAAGCAAGAAGGTTATAAACTACATAACATTTCACGTATTTTACCCTAGGACAAGGTAAAATGTCAGGTTTATTAGTTCTTCCTACTAATGACAGAAAAGACAGAAAGATGTGCTAAGTACAGAATGCAAAAATTACTCTCATAAAAAGTGTTAAAAGTGGCAGCCATCAAAAAAGCAGGAATCACATACCCCCCCCCAATAATACAAGAGAAATGATTATAAATTATAGGGAATTAGTGTAGCTTCAGCAGTGGCAAAGAGGGACTTAGCCAGTCAGTGCTGTGAATACCTGCAGGACCAATTAAATCCCTTCCTTGTTCAGCCAGTCTGCTAGCTGCAGCATTGCTAGGAGATATAACAGAAGACATAGGTGGTGCTGGGGAACCTGAAAAGGGTATATACATTGAACTGTGAAAATCCATTTTTCTTCTCTTGACATACACTGTACATTTTCAATATATTAAACAGAGATTACTTTCACTGACAAATGAATTTCCTTCTTTAGAATAGGCTAAAATGAAAATGAAAAGATGGAAGTGAAGAGCTGAAATCTTTGGTGAGAGTCCATCAACTGGAAAGCTACTGGTCTGAACTTCCATAAACTTTCTGTTTAAAGTGCTGGGCAAATTTCAATAAGTTACATACATATATGTATATTTGTGTATAACATATATGTGTGTATAGTTGCCTTTCATAGTTTGCCTATATAATTCAATAGCTGTTCCTAGTGGACATCATTTTTATTTGGATAGTTCATGAAAACATTTTAAAGTTGGTTATTCTATTATTAGAATTAAGTCTAAAGTCTTTAAATCATCAACCCTTAGTGGTTTACTTAGGAACTAACAGATTGTTTTGCAGGGGAAAATTGAAATTCATACATACATATATACATGTGCATGCATACATATATAAAAAAACCTGGGTTTCAGTTTTGAATGAATATACATATATATCTGTGTACACACACACACACACACACACACACACACACACACACACACAGATGAAAAAAAAAAACCCTGAAAAAAATGCAGCCTGACTTAGTGGCTCCCTAGGCACTCTGCAGTCAGAAAGACCTGAATGCACGTCATTAATGTCTCAGTGCCCCAGGCATCTTTTCTAAGACTAAGATACAATTGCCTGTCTGTATGTGTAGTGTTTCTTCATAGGGTTTTCACTTTGCAAATGAAATCATTAGTCTAATACTCCAAAAAAAAAAATCTCAAATCAAATCACCCGTTTGCACAAATCATAAAGAAATACATAAATTTCTTTAGACTACAAGGCTACAAAATTAACTATACTATGGATTTTGATTCTGAACAAACTATACCTGTCTTATGTATATGGAGGGTGGAGAGTGGCTGGAAATACATTCTTCCAACATACTACCCCATAAGCTTGACTAAGTACTAGAAGTTCCCACCTAGGGAATAAGAATTCTTTGTCTATTTGATTAGTCCTATGTGGAGAGCAGAGTTAAACTCTTCTGAATGATGAAGGATCTTCATGTTTTGGGGTTTGGTGCTATCAGTATAAATCATCTGCAAACAAGAGGCCTTCCCCATCTTACAGGGTACCCCTCTTCCCTTTGGACTCTGTAGCAAACACTTTTGTCACCCTCACCCCCATTTTATCGTTTTGTATCTCGTGTAATATTAATAATCATAGACATACTGAAAAATGTTCATACATTACCAAATATTAAAACCTATTTATGGGACTCTTCCTTGATAGTCAGCAAAGACAGGTTTGAAGGTATGCCTACCCACTGCTTTTATAAGAAACAATTTCGTCACATTCCTCAATGTACATTGAGAGCAGCTAGGTGGTCCAGTGGATAGAGTGCCTGGTCTGGACTCAGGAAGACTTGGGTTCAAATCCAGCCTCAGACACTTACTAGCTGTGTGACCCCTGGGCATATCACTTAACCTTTTTTCTTCTTTTGCCTCAGTTTCCTTATCTGTAAAATGGCAACAATAATAATACCTACCTTCCAGGGTTGTTATGAGAATCAAAGGAGATAATAAATTTGTTGTGAGGATCAAAGGAGATAATAAATTAGAACAGCACCTGGCACACAGCAAACTGTATATAAATATTTGCTGTTATTATATGTGGCTTAACTGAAAGGCCCATTTGGCACCACGGCACAATGTAAAGAAAACTGGCTCAGGAGTCAAAGGACCAGAGATCAAATCCTTCCTCTGAAGCTTGAGGCCTATGTGGTTATCACATAACTTCCTGGGGTCTAGGCTTTCTCATCTATAAAATACTTACAACTCCCTATCTCACAAGGTTTTTATGAGAAAAGTGCTTTTAAAGTCTGAAGGCAGTATAGGGGAATGTATGCGATACGAAGTCCAGAAAGTCTATCTATGAGGGATCATGGGATCACATCTGGAAAAGACCTTAGAAGAAATTTAATCCAAAATTTTACATATGAGGAAAGTTCTCTCATCTTTTAAGGAATTTTCTATGATTTTAATAAATACATAGGTGATACCTTGTTGAAGCTTTTAAGGTTGTATTTTGCTCTACTAGATCAAATGATTTTTTATTTTCAACCAAGATAATGGTGAAATTAAGAAATTTACGTTTAGATGGGATCTACCAATACAATGGAAATTTCAATTTCAGTAAATCCAGTAAAACTGTTTTAAAATATGTACCTAAGTTAGTCACTCCACTAAAGTGTGCTTTTTTTCCCCATAAGTATTTAAAAACATTTCGGGCCGAGGGGATCTCCGAGATAAACCAAACCAACCAACCTTAACAATATTTGATAAGGAATGTAAGACCCTGAAAATCTAATGGATTATAAGCAAAGCTACTACAGGCAGTAATATAGTCATACCAGCACATAAGTCCTCAACTCTAAATTCACTGCTCTTACCACTCTCTTATCAAGAAATATTGGGAAAAAAAGTTAAAATAATTATTCATAGAAATCTTGGACTAGAAGGATAAATAATCTAGCATAAATGCCACCTTAAGAAAAGATAACATTTAAACTAATCAAGACAAAGGTTAAATCCTATTATAGCTTTAAAACACAGATGATTTCATGTCTCTTGAATGTCCACGGGAACAATGCCCTGGTTAGTTCTGTCTAGGAAAAAAATCCACATAAAGATTAATGTTGTGATCCCTGTAAACACAGTCACTTCCTAATGCATCTGTGGCATCCCTGCCTGCTCACGTGCTCAGATGAGTGAAGATAGTCCTTTTGGTCAGCTGCTCCCTCAGCAGCCTCTCAGGCCTCTCCCTAACTGGAGATTGATCAAACTCAAACACTCCGAACTCCTCAACCACCCATCAAAACCAAACATGACAAAATGCACCCAACAATCCAGGGCCATGGAAAACAAACAGGCTAAACATGAGGTCACATCTATGGCCTAAATGCTGTGGCTTCAAGACATTTCAATCTCAAGTTAACTGACTAAGAATAGAATCAATTTCATTTTACCTTGAACATCTGCAAATTAGGAAATCTAACTTCTAGCAATATACTCAATATAGCAAATTTCTACAACACAATTCTGAGGGATTTGTGGAGTTTTTAAATATTAAAGTTATACTTAGAGGTAGTCAGCTTTACTTAATTCCACAGCCTTCCTCAATGGCCTGAAGCCTTGGCTAACTAAGTGTGCTCCCCCTGCTGATTAGTTCCAATTTATCCTCTAGGAGAGCTTGTCTGAACATAGTTGTTTGATGTTGTCTCCTCACATCAGACTGTGAACTCCTTGACAGCAGGGACTGCTCTTTACATTTCCCTGTGCTTAGCACAGCGTTTGGCACACAGTAGGCATTTAATAAATGTTTACTCACTGGCACTCTCTTATCAAGAAACTGTGAAAATTCCCTTGTTACAACTTTAGTTCAATTTCTTCTAAGTTTTGTCTTCTGCAGAAAACAGCTTGCCAATGTTAGCCTACTAACAAATATCACCTACCTGAAAGTCAACTGTTAAGCTATCTATTAGTATCCTCAAAGACAAATAACTCTTAACTGTTCTATCATTTTTCCACAGGTCCTAGTTTCAAATTCCTGAATTACTACTATTGATATTCTTTGGTTCTAGACCAACTTCTCCATCATTCAATGTAGATACAAAAATTAAATACAACACCAAGATGGGTTTCAACAATTCTAATTATGGCAGAATGATTGCTTCCATTTTAATATGGTCTTACAGTATGTTCATTTTTTTGTTTGAAAAATGTCTCAAAATATTTTTTTAAATTCAAAGAAATTTTGATTTCTTTTTATAATATTTATTAAAGCTTAAGTTATTCAGTTGTTTCTGAGTTTAAAAAAATGATGGCCAGATTTTTATGGCATTATTTTACACTGCTCTACTTTTTAAAAAAAGACACGCAACCAACAAATGTCAAACTGTTTCATTGAAAATGCTAATACGTAACAGCAAAATATTTTTCGTGTGTAATTTTTTTGTCAAACAACCTTAAAAATAAATGGAGCTGCTTTAGGAAAAGAAGACTTAATACTACCAGCTGCTCATGCACAATCTTTCTACATTCAATTTTTGTCCAGATAAAGACTTCTATAAAATGGCATATTAAGAACTTTAGGCATGCGCCTAACATTTTTTTGAACAGTAAGGATTAAAGGAAAGTGATGTAATTTTATATTCAATTCTGAATTGAGATAATATTATATAAGTTTATTCTAAACATTTACTAGAAGGATACACTATAAGGAGATATAATTCATCATTTGATTAAAGCGATATGTAGTAGGATTATAAAAACACAAAAACTATACTTGTAGGAAGATGTTAACTTAAAAAGGGTATAAAAAGATTTTTTAGAAGTGTGACAGACTACAATATTCCATTAGATGTCAGCTCCTCTGGAGCAGGAGTTGTTTCGTTCTCATACTCAGATCATTAGAAGGCGGCCCAGTGTCTAGCATCTGATAATAGAATACCCCCTTTACGAACACCTGTTGACTGACTGTCGTGAGATAACCATTCTAGCCAAATTTGGAGAGGTTCATTAGGTAATTCGTAAAGGCTATCTCTTCAGGGGCTTACAATCTACATCAGGCAGGACTCAGACAATCTGTGATGACTCAGATACCATTAATAGAATTCTGGAAAACGGAATCCAGTTCCACAGTTTTGCTCTGAACTATTAGCAATGAATTAAAGTATTCTGAAAATTCAAAAAAATCTTCACTGATTACACAGGTAATAATATTAAAATAGCATTGTCTCTTCCCCCACCCCCGCTCCCTATCACAAAGGTGCTTAATCAATTACCTTAAAATGTAAAGGAAATCCACATGTGCACAAACCAAATCAAATGTACAGCTTTTAGTGCTCTGGACAACTCTCTAACACTATTAGGTTACACAGAAGGCGCCAACCTGCATTGGTAAAGGGAGTTTCTTTACCTGCTAGCCCTCCATACCAATGAAATCATAGCTCCATTCCCTCTATTTCTGCAAAAAAAAAGTGCCTTAGCATTCCCATAGTCTTTGAAAAAAATATTTCAGTGTTGATATTTTACTACAGTGATTCTGCTCTTAATTAAAGATTACAAAACTAATTTTTAAAGTTCTATGAAACTATGGCCAAAGAAATAGTGTTGTGGATTGTTTACATGAAGAATATTATTAAAGATCACTTTGATAATCTGAGGATTACAATGGTGATTAATTAATACTGGCTCGTTAATAGTCACAAGCATCTGAGACATTGATAAAATATAACGTAGTTATTAACTAGATAATTAAGAGAAGGTGGAGGGGAGCTCTTACCTTGAAATGGTCCTGCTTCAATGACCCCCTCTTTGGTGCTGTCAAAGCCATGAGATGTAATTTGGGTTTCTGATAGACCGAGTCCAGCTGGTAATGAACGCTTCAAATCCTTAGTAATGTTTGAATAAAAGGGAAAATCCATGTAAAAATCCCACAATACGTAATGCTTAGGCATGGCTGTATTATCTTCATCACATCTTAAACTAGTCTTTCTCTCTCTGCAGCCTGGAATTTGTTTATGGTGTCATAGCATTCTAATGTGATGCATAAGCAGCAAAATGATACGAAAGGCTTTTAAAGGTACCATAGGCTTCAGAGAATCAATAATTCCCTTATTTATTAATTAAATGGCATGATGATATTTAAAAATGTGAAATTAGGATGGACAAGGACGAAAGTTATTTTCCAGCTAATGTCCGAATGTCCCACATCATCCTGGTGGGCTAGCTAATGCTGAAGAGAAATTAAAACCCCAGAAAACATTCTCTTGAGATGCCATTCTCTTGAGATGCTAAATGTTCCCCTAGTGGAATACTGCCAATAAATTAGACCATGAAGTTCGCAAAGATATGGATTTTTTTCCTCATTTGTTTTATACTGAATACTAAACATTAGACAAAATATATATTACTCAACTTTGCATATTACCAATGAAAAGAAGATGAAGGCAACCTACATGTGCATTATCACTCTCAAAATGAGCAGATCTTGCTACAAATGCAAGGGGAAAATATATTCTAAACAGAGTTCATTCCAGAACTCTCAAAATCAAGTAATGGACTATTAACCAGTTCACTCCTGACAAACACTTTCTGACTTACTGGTAATGCTGATGATATAACGCCCTCCTTATCAACATTAGTCTAAGCACACATTTCTCACTCCCTGTAAGGTAAAAAATTACCTCATTTATATATCGATCTAAAGTAACAGTTAATTATGCAGTCACTGAAACCAGCCCATATGTCTAGACCCTAATAGGAAGTAAACTGAAATAAAAGCATTATGTCTAAGACAAGTCTAGATTCTTTCTAATCAGTTATCTTGATTAGTTTTTCTTAGAAATAGGAGAAAAGGATCAAGATGGATAAGTAAATTAACATGGTGACACATTAAAATTATAAGTAGATCTTTATAAGTCTTTAAATTTGGGGGAACACCATTAAGACCAAAGAAGTGCTGTATTCATTTATTCAACAGGTATTTATTAAAAGTTTGCCCAGCCTGAGATGTTTCTTGCATTTTAGATCAAACACTGCTTTAAAAAAAGAAATTTTTTAATTTTTTAAATAAACAAAAATCTATTTTATTCCTCAACTGCCTCCCACTGAAGAAAAAAATTAAAAGAAAAACAAAATCTTTTCAGCAAAACAAATTCTCACATTGGTCATGCCTAAAAAAAAAAAAAAGCTATTTCTTGCAAAAAAAAAAAAAAAGCTATTTCTCAATTTTGAAACGTAAGCTGATCACCTCTCCCTCAGGAGCCTCTCAGGCCTCTCCCTATCGAGAGATAGATCAAACTCAAACACTCAAACACTCTGAACTCCTCAACCACCCATGAAAACCAAACACGACAAAATGCACACAACAATCCAGGGGCATGGAGGACAAACAGGTTAAACATGGGGTCACATGGGAGATGATAGACCTATTGCAGAAAAATAAGTCTTCACCCAAATGACCACGAGTAATATGGTAAGGGACCTAGGGTTGATGTGAGGAAATATGGTCAGAAAATTTAAGAAACATATAGGCAATAACAGCTATTGATGGAGGCCTAGCATGGAGTGGAAGAAGTGAAGGATGGTATTTGCCACCACTATCAACAGCATCATATTCCAAGGGCAAGGAACAAGGGCAAGTTTGTGAGGGAAAATTTTACTACCCCCCAAGGCAGCTGGAAGGGGTTGCCACAAGTCTGATGGTTGCACCACTAGGTCCCTGGTACACTTCGTATGACTAGACACTAAAAATTTTGCATAGAAGTACTTAATAGTGTCATGCCTATTTGGAGAGGCTGAATGTGGTCCGTTGTGGGCTGGTGGCCAATTAAATTTAACTGATTTAGTTTAAATTTAATAATTACAAAATGTATAAAAAGACTTCCTAGGATGACGGATCTCAAATAAACTCTTACATGGGGCTTTTCTGGATTCCTCAGCTGTCACTACTTCCCTCCATCCACTGAAATTATTTTATATGTATTTTCTACTTATTTATTGAATTGAATTGAGTTGATTTTCCAAGGGACCAAATTCAAGTTTTTATGTCTAAGAATGTAGGTAACAAAAAAGATCACTCTATTGAATGATTAATGCACAGACAATTAGGCACTGATTATGGTGAGAAGAAGTCTGAAAATGCTTTAGGTTCCTGTGGTCAATGATGAGGGAATACTGAATTCCCTTGAGGAGGGCCTATAATGATGTTCACAACACAAACAAGCCTGCTCCCTGACTGTGGAGTTGTCCTTTCCCATCCCAACCAGAAACTGGACCATGTTAAACTTCCTACTGCCTCCAGTCATTTAATAAAGCCACATTATTAATCTACCAGTCTAAGTATACACCTAGAGCAAGAAACACAGAACAAGATCATAAACTTCTGATGTCTATAGCCTTAAAATAAAACAAACCAAAAGCTTAATTTCAGCTCCTTAGCCAAAAGCTTTCAGTTAATCTTCTTTGTGGTAAGAATTCAGATGGTCAAATTGCAAAGAATCCTTCCACCATATTCCACAAAACTTGTATGCAATTTTATGAGGAAGTCCTCTCAGGGGCACTACTATAACCCAACCTAAAGGTAAGGCAAAGCAAGGCAAAGATCACTGCAGTATAAGTGACACTCAGGAAGAAGAAAATTGGCAGGAACAGGAAAATAAAACCTCCTAGTCAACAGTATCAATAGATGCATACCTTCTAGGAAAGACTTCATTGTGACAGGTCAGCTAAGATTCAACAAGCAATAATACAGAAACTAGAATCAGAGAATCTTAGAATTAGCAGAGACTCACTAAATTTAGATGGCACTGAGCTTCATACAATGAAGGGGTAAGGACAGAGGCTGTGCCCAGCACTGTCTTTCTGTATTTTCTCAGAATGTAAAAGGTTCACTTGAAATGATGGGAGAGATCTATGACTGGTGGCTTCTGGCATACCTTGCTTCCTGTCAAATGGGCATTTTCCAAGGAAACATGGCTAGAAGCTAATTGTAAAAGCTGACAAAATCTCTCTTCCCTATAAACAAATAGTAAGATTTTCCCTTCAATATTCTTAAGTCCCCACATACTTGTCAGTCAGAAATCTCTACATCCAAAATCAACTAGAAGCTGAGTAGTGACACAAAGAAATTGGGGATTCCTGGGCATGGGAACAAAGGACTCAGAAACTGCATGAAATAGTCCATTGTATATGTAAAGCTAAAAGCAGAGCATAAAAATAAGCTGCCAACTCTAGGGATTTGTTTTTCCTCCTGTAGGTCAAATTGCCAAGAGGTACAGAAAGAAGACCTGTGACCTATAATGATGTTCACAACACAGACAAGCCTGTTCCCATTTTTCTGTTTGTTCCTCATCCCCTAGACCTAAACCTGGATGCCAGTAAATTGAGAATGTGCTGAAGAGGAAGGAAGATAAACCTTCCTTCCATTTTTGCAATGGTATCTGAGAACTCCATTTGCAAGGTCTGAGAGAGAAACAGAGATAGGGACAGGAGAGTGAAGTACAGGCTCGAGAAGGTAACTCGACATGTAACTACACATCATAATGTGGACGGCAGGTATTGGTTTACTCCTGTGTAGGAGGCAATCAGGCCAAACTCAAATGATTCTAGATCATGCAATTAGAAACAACAGAAATTCCTCTTTGACTTGTATTCTGTGTTGGATCTGCCAAACACCTTTGGTGGAGCACCACTTCCTATTTTATAATTTGCTTGATTTTAATAAATAGAGGATCAGACAAGATTATCTACAGTATATCTTTTAAAAATTTTTTATTGATATCTTTTGTTTCTACATCACCTTCGTTTTCCAATATAATTTTTTCCTTTCCCCTCCTAGAGATTCATTCCTTTTAACAAAGAATAAAGAAAAAATCAGTTCAGTAAAACTAAACATATCAATCAAATACTAAATCATATTTAGTTCTACCCTCAGAACCACCCTCTCCCCACTCCACTGCAAAGAGGGAGTAAGGTGCATTCTCGTATCTCATCTTTGGGGTCAAGCTTGCTCATTATAATTTCTCAGCAGTCAGTTTTGAATGCTTTGTTGCTGTTTCCATTTACCTTGTTGTAATTGTTGCATTTGCATCAGTTTATATAATTTTTCACTGGTGAGAAATCTTATCAAAAGGACAATCTGGAATTCCAAAATGGAATAGGAGGGGAAGAGCTGGATTGCCTTGGAAAATCACAAAGTTATCGTAATGACTCCAATTTTCTCCTTGGAACAAAAGTCTACCTTTTTGATACTAATCTCCTTTTGATGCTGCTGAATGGCTGCAAATCACAGAACAATAACCTCTAAAGAAATTAAGCTGACAATTACTAAAATGGCAATAGAGAGGTGCATGGTAGTCATGAGCAGACTACAATACATTACAAGAAACTATGAAGGACAGGGATAACCACTGGCCAGCCCACATGCTCTCAATGGTACCCTCACAATGTCAAGAGAACTTGGGAAAGGCTCTCAGCACAGTGGGGAGCACACTTGTGGTGAACTGTTGAGAGAATGCCTACGGACAAACGCTGCACAAGATGAGTAAGAACAGGTAAGTGCTGTGCATCACCAGAGGGAACACTGACATCAATGAGACCACAGACCCACTGGAGTACTGGAAAACATATGAAGCAGTAAGTGATGAATCCATCGTAGATCTGAGGGTAAATGAGGAAGCCTGAATGCCAGCTGATAAAATCTAGAGGTTTCCCAGCTTAAGGTGCCCAAAATAAAAGAAAGTCTTTACCAGGCTTTTTAGACAATCTAGGTAGAAAAGACTATTCTATCAAAGACAGCAGAGAGTGTATGCCACTGAGGTTAGAGTTTTTATCAAGTCACAACTAGGAGGAAAAGTGTAGACGTGTAGACTTGTGAATATAATCAGATTTTCAATTATGGTTTAAAAAATTCCTCTAATAAACACTAATTGGCTTTTATACCTCTGTATTATTTAAGCAGTATTTTGTTTGAGACTGAATATTTCTAAGATACGTTATTTATTTATTTGGTTTTTGGTAGGGCAATCGGGGTTAAGTGACTTGCCTAGGGTCACGCAGCTAGTGTCAAGTGTCTGAGGCCACATTTGAACTCAGGTGCTCCTGACTCCAGGGCCAGTGCTCTATCCACTGTGCCACCCAGCTGCCCTTCAAGATAATTTCTCTGAAGTCACTATATGATTATGTAAAAAAAAATTATTTCAGATACGGCATCTCCATTGTACCCTTCCTCTTCCTGTATAAGTGTCATATTTCTAGCATCTAGAATTCTTTGGCACACTGAGTTTCTTAGAAAAGTGATGGAATCTACACAGAAAAAAAAAATTCCCAATTAGGAAAGACTAGTCACAAGTAAAATAAACTTCCTGATCCTGAAGGGAGTATTAAAAAGGAGAAAAGAAAAGAACCAGAATCTAAGATGGAGGGAGGGAGAGAAGGATTTGGAAGGGGAGAAGAATTCATCAATTGCAGAATGGCTGAACAAACTGTGGCATAAGAATGTAATAGAATATTACTGTATTGCAAGAAATGATGAAAAAGAAGATTTTAAAGAACTGATGCAAAGTAAAGTGGGCAGATCTAGTATAACAAGTTTTTCAAGGACAACATTTAAAAGAAAAACAACTCTGAAAGACTTCAGAATTCTGTTCAAAGATATTACCAACTGTCTCTCCAGAGAAGCTATGATGAAGTATGTTGTCCATCTCCTGACAGAGAGGTAATGTAATTTGTTTTGCTTGACTATGCTTATTTGTTATAAGGTTTTTTCCCTCCTTTCTCTCAGCTTTTAATTGGAGAGCCTTTTGTGGCTAAAGTAACAATTACTGCTCAGAATATCACTAGTGAGAAGAGCCATACAGACATAAATCAGTCAAATAAAACAGCCTATCAGTGTATCAAAGTCAGGCATAAAGATAATAATTATTATAAGAATTCAGAGAAGGGAAAGTTTGTCAGTTGGAATCGGAAGGTATCATTTTACCACAGTTGAGATGGGGCTTGAACTGAGCCCTAACCATACAGAGAGAACATTCCAAATTTTGGGAGTTTAGGGGATAGGTGTGGAAGAGAGAAGGAAAAGCCTAAGTAAAGTCTTGAAGATGAGGAATGGTATTCAGGAACACTGAAGAGCTCAATAGTGAAAGATCAGGTACAGGTAATCAAGGATGGAGTACGAAGGCATTCCAGGTTTTTCAGCAAGGAAGTAACAAATATACATCTGCTATTTTAGAAACATTAATCTGGTGACAATGTATAGGTTGGATTAGAGCTGGGAAAGACTGGAGGCAGAGATCTATGAAGGGGTTACAGAAGGAAACTAGCCATTAGTTGACAAAAGCCTTCACACTTCTGTTAACTCCCTCAATCTCTAAAACCTACATCTTTATTCCACCTCAAACACACAGAGGGAAGATCAGACTGTTGATCAAACCATTGCCCACAAGTATTCTATTTACATGATCAAAATTCTGAAATTCCTCTCTGACAATAATCTTTATAACTCTATTTCTTCCTGTGCTGTAATCCTTCCAAATGTATTTTTCCAGCATGACCATGAACACTAGTCTCTCTACCCTTCACTGCTTTCTGAAGATTGATATCGATGCTCTGGCTATATCCTCCTTCCTTCCCAAACTGAACTCTGAAATAGCTAATTCAACTTTATGTTGTCTTGTACTGTGGAATCCTTGTACCCTACACAGATCTAGGCTAGGTGACTGTGGATAGAGGGTTGGACCAGGAGTCAGGAAGACCTGAGTTGAAATCCTGCCTCAGATACTTCTTGGCTGTGAGATCCTGGGCAAAGCCCCTAATTACTCTGTTTGCTTCAGTTTCCTTGACTGTAAAATGGGGGTGAGGATAATATTTACTTTTCAGAGTTGTTGTGAGGATTGAATGAGATATTTGTGAAGCATTTAGCACGGCACAAAGTAGGAATCTAATAAATGCCTGTTTCCTCCCTCCTTCCTTCCTTTGACACATGGCTAGTATGTGCTTGTGTGTATAAGCAGCAGAATTTGAATCTAGTTCTCCCTAACTCCAAAACTAGCCCTCTATCCATTACTTCACAAGGCCTCTAACTAGTTAAAATAACTGGGAATATTTAGCCTGGGGCAGAGAAAACTATGATGAGGACATTACAGTTGTCTTCAAATAAATACTACCTTCTTTATGAAACCTTCACTGACGCCACCTACTCAATTAAGACTAATTAAGTGCTCTACTATGTAGAGATACAAAGAAAGGCAAAAAACAATACCTCCAGGGCAGCTAGGTGGCGCAGTGGATAGTGCACTGGCCCTGGATTCAGGAGGACCTGAGTTCAAATCCAGCCTCAGACACATAACACTTACTAGCTCTGTGACTCTGGGCAAGTCACTTAATCCCACTGCCTAGCAAACAAAACAAAACAAACAAAAAACAAAACAAAACAAAAAAAAAAACCCCAACTAATCCCTGCTTTCAAGAAGTTCACAGTCTAATGTAGGAGACAACATGTAAACAACTACACACAAACAAGATACATACAGGATAAATTGGGGATAGTCTCAGAGGAAAGTCCTTAGCATTAAGGAGACTAAGAAAAGGTTTCTTGCAGAAGGTGGGACTTAATCTAATACTTGAAGGAAGCCAGGGAAGCTAGGAGGTAGAGATGAAAAGGGAAAGCATTCCAAGAATGGAGGATAGCCAGTGAAAATAGAATACTAGGAGTCAGGAGATGGAGTGTTTCATGCAAGGAACAGCAAGGAAGCCAGTGTCACTAGAGGGAAGTAAGACGGAAGAGGATTATAAAGGTAGGATGGTCTTAAGGGTCATGAAGGGCCTTAAAGACAGAGGATTTTATATTTGATCCTGGAGATAAAAAAGGAACCAGTGGAGCTTTTTGAGGGAAGAGAGGATGTTTGTGCGTGTGATATGGTCAGACTCGGATTTTAGAAAGATCAATTTAAGTGCCAAGTGGAGGATGGATTACAGTGGGGAAGAGATGAAGGGAGACCAACTAGCAGGCCACTGCAATAGTCTAGTTTTGAGGAGATAAGGGACTGTATCAAGGTGACTGCAGGGTCAGAGGAGAGAAATGGGCACATACAAGAGATGCTATGAAAGTAGAAATGAACTTTAGACTTCCAGCAGCCAAGATGGTGGAGTAAGCAGTAAGTTATTGTCACTCTCCATTACTGACCTCTGGAAAAAACAAAACAAAACAAAAAACAGAAAATAGCACCCCAGGAAAACCCTGGAACAGCACAGCCAGTGGAAAAATGGAGTGAAGCCATCTTTTAACTGAGGAAACTTGGAAGATTGGTAAAAAAATAAAAACCAAGGTCCATTTCACTAGGGTAAAAGGAGAGCACGTTCCAGGACAGGAAGCATCCCAGCAAGCCAGTAACAAGCCCCACCTCGGCAAACCAGCAAGAGATTCTGAGTCCCAGAGTGGTAGAGCAGGCAAATACCAACACCAGGACCCCCGCATGCCCTAACATAGCCAAAGGAACCGGCAGACTCGAGTTCAGAGAACTACCACATGCACATGCACCTCCCTGGGTAGGCAGGCATCCTCCAGCAACAGACCCACTCATGCTTCAGCACAGTCCCTGGTAGGTGGGCGTCCTCCAGCAGCCCACTACCTGAAAAACCCACCTGGCCTCTGCACATGCCAGGCACCACCACTAGAACTACAGCTCAGCACCAGGTAAGCTGCTAGACCCCTACAGCCTCCAGCTGCCAGCACCTGAGGCCACAGCACACAAAATCATTGACCAGGCCCCCAGTACAAGAAGCTTGGGACAGTGCCAAAGCCAGGAAACAGGCAAAAGAGGTGAGCAAATAGCGAAAAAAGAATACTGACCAAAAACTGTTTCTATGGGCACAGGGAAGATCAAAACACAAACCCAGAAGAGGACAATGTTGTCAATACGCCTACATTCAAAACCTTAAAGTGGAATATGAATTGGTCTCAAGCGCAAAAAACTTTCTTGGAAGAGCTCAAGAAGGATTTTAAAAGTCAAACAGCAGAGGTAGAAGAAAAATTGGGAAAAGAAATAAGAGGTATGAAGGGAGAGTCAACAGCTTGGAAAAGGAAGAACAAAAATTGACTAAAGAAAACAACTCCTTAAAAAGCAGAATTGGCCAAATGGAAAAGGAGGTATAAAAATCCACTGAAGAGAAGAACTCCTTAAAAAGCAGAATTGGCCAAATGGAAAAGGAGGTACAAAAGCTAACTGAAGAAAATAATTCCTTAAAAATTAGAATTGGGCAAGTGGAAGCTAATGACTATGAGACATCCAGAATCAGCCAAACAAAATCAAAAGAATAAAAAAAAAATAGAAGAAAATGTAAAATATCTCATTGGAAAAACAACTGACCTGGAAAATAGCTCCCGGAGAGATCATTTAAAAATTACTGGTCTACTTGAAAGCCATGATCAAAAAAAGAGCCTGGACAGCAACTTTTAAGAAATTATTAAGGAAAACTGCCCTGAGGCCCTACAACCAGAGGGTAAAATAGTCACTGAAAAAATCCACTGATCACCTCCTGAAAGAGATCCCAAAATGAAGACTCCAAGAAATATTGCAGCCACATTCCAGAATTATCAGTTCAAGGAGAAAATACTACAGGCAGCCAGAAAGAAACAATTTAAATATTGTGGAATCACAGTCAGGATTACACAGGACTTAGCAGCTTCTACATTAAAGGACTGGAGGGCTTGGAATACGATATTCTGGAAGGCAAAGGATCTTGGATTACAACCAAGAATCAACTACCCAGCAAAACCGAGCATAATCTTTTAGGGTAGGAGATGGACATTCAGTGAAATAAGGGACTTCCAAACTTTCTTGATGAAAAAAAAAAACAGCTTAACAGAAAATTCGATCTTCAGATACAAGATTCAAGAGAAGCATGAAAAGTTAAACAAGAAAGAAAAAAGAAAACCATGACATTCAATAAGGTTAAACTGGTTACATCCCTACATAGGAAGATGATACTTATAACTCTTGAGAACTGTATCTCTAATACAACATTTAGAAGGGGTATACAGAGACAGAGGGTATGAGTATAAGTTGACTTTGATATGATGATTAAAAAAAGAGGTGAAAAAAAAGACTGTACTGGGAGAAGAAGAAAGGAGGAGGCAGAAGAGGGTAAATTACATTACATGAAGAGGCATAAAAACCTATTACAATAGAGGAAAAGAAGGGAGGGAGATGAGCACTGTTTGAACCTTACTCTCATCGAATTTGGCTCGAAGAGGGAATCACACACACACACACACACACACACTCTCTCTCTCTCTCTCTCTCTCTCTCTCAGGTATGGAAATCTAACTTACCCTATAGGAAGTAGGAGGGGAAAGGGGAAAGAAAAGGTAAGGGGTGGATAGAAGGGAGGGCCAAAGGAAGGGAAGAAATAGTAGGGGAAAGGGGAATGAAAAGGGAGGGAGGCTAACAGAAGGGAGGGGAGATTGAGGGAGGTGGTGGTCAGAAGCAAAACACTAGCGAGGAGGGAAAAGGAGAAAGGAGAGAGAAAAGTATAAATGCAGGAAGGGGGAAACAGGATGGTGAGAAAGACACAGTCAGTAATCATAACTGTGAATGTAAATGAGATGAACTCTCCCATAAAACAGAAGTGGATAACAAAATGAATTAAAAGCTATAATCCTACAATGTGTTGTTTACAAGAAACACATATGAAGCAGAGAGATACACACAGGGTAAAGCTGAAGTAAAAAAAGCAGGGGTACCAATCCTGATCTCAGACAAAGCAAAAGCAAAAATACATTTAATTAAAAGAGATAAGGAAGGAAACTACATACAGCTAAAAGGTATCATAGACAATGAAATAATATCATTACTAAACATATATACACCAAATGGTATAGCATCCAAATTCTGAGAGAAGTTAAATGAGTTATAGGAAGAAGTAAACCATAGTGGGGGACCTCAACCTCCCCTTCTCAGAACTAGATAAATCTAATTACGAAATAAACAAGAAAGAAGTAAGGAGGTAAACAGAATTTTAGAAAAGTTAGACAATGGCAGACCTCTAGAGAAAATTTCACAGGGATAGAAAGGAATATTCCCTTTTCTCAGTGGTACACGGCACCTACACAAAAATTGACCATGCACTAGGGCATAAAAACCTCACAAATGCAGAAAGGCAGAAATATTAAATGCATCCTTTTTACATCACGATTTAATAAAAATTACATGTAATAAAGGGCCATGGGAAGAGACTAAAAACTAATTGGAAACTAAATAATCTAATCCTAAAGAATGAGTGGATCAAACAACAAATCACAGAAACAATAACTTTATCCAAGAGAATGACAATAATGAGACAACATACCATAACTTATAGGATGCAGCCAAAGCAGTTCTTAGGGGAAATTTTATATCTCTAAATGCTTACATGAATAAAACAGAGAAAGAGGAGATCAATGAATGGGGTGTGCAACTAAAAAAGCTAGAAAAAGAACAAATTTAAAATCTCCAATTAAATACCAAATTAAAAATTCTGAAAATCAAAGGAGAGACTAATAAAAGTGAAATTAAGAAAACTATTGAACTGATAAAACTAAAAACTGGTTTGATGAAAAAAAAATAGATAAACTTTTGGTTAACTTGATTAAAAAAAGAAAACCAAATTACCAGTATCAAAAATTGAAAGGCTGAATTCACAACCAATGAAGAAGAAATTGAAACAATAATTAGTAGCTATTTTGCCCAACTGTATGCCAATAAATCTGACACTCTAAGTGAAATGGATGAATATTTACAAAAATGTAAGTTGCCCAGATTAACAGAAAAGGAAATAAAATAATTAAATAACCTCATTTCAGAAAAAGAAACTGAACAAGCTATCAATGAACTCCCCAAGAAAAAATCTCCAGGGCCAGATGGATTTACAAGTGAATTCTACCAAACATTTAAAGAATAATTAATCCCAATACTATGTGAACTATTTGGAAAAATAGGAGAAGAAAGAGTCCTACCAAATTCTTTTTATGATACAAATATGGTGCTGTTACCTAAAGCAGGAAGAGCCAAAACAGAGAAAGAAAATTATAGACTAATTTCCCTAATGAATATAGATCCAAAAATTTTAAATAAAATACTAGCAAAGAGATTACAGCAACTTATCATGAGGATGATACGCTACAATCATGTGGGATTTATATCAGAAATGCAGGGATGGTTCAATATTAGGAAAACTATCAGCATAACTGACCATATCAATAACAAAATTAACAGAAATCTTATGATTGTCTCAATAGATGCAGAGAAAGCTTTTGACAAAATACAACACTTATTCCTTTTAAAAACACTAGAGAGCATAGGAATCAGTGGAGTTTTCCTTAAAACTATAAGTAGCATCTATCTAAAACCATCAGCAAGCATTACATGTAATGGGGAGAAGCTAGAAGCACTTGCACTAAGAACATGGATGAAACAAGGATGTCCATTATCACCACTGTTACTCAATATTGTACTAGAAATGTTAGCTTTAGCAATAAGAGAAGAAACAGAAATGGAAGGAATTAGAAGAGACAATGAAGAAATAAAGCTATCACTCTTTGCAGATGATATGATGGTAAACTTAAGAGAATCCTAAAACATTAAGTAAAAAACTACTTGAAATAATAAACAACTTTAGCAAAGTTGCAGGATATAAAATAAACCCACAAAATCATAGGCATTTCTATATATTACTATCAAAGACCAACAGATAGAAAGAGAAATTCTATTTAAAGTAAGTGTAGACAATATAAAATATTTGGGAGCCTACCTGCCAAGACAAACCCAGGAACTATATGAACACAATTACAAAACACTTTTCACACAAATAAAATCAGAGCTAAATAACTGGAAAAATATCAGTTGTTCATGGGTAGGCCGAGCTAATATAATAAAAACGACAATTCTACCTAAATCTGTTTACTTATTCAGTGCCATACCAATGAAACTACCAAAAATTATTTTATAGAGCTAGAAAAAATTTTAATAAAATTCATCTGGAAGAACAAAAGGTCCAGAATATTAAGGGAATTAATGAAAAGAAATACAAGGGAAGTGAAGCCATACCAAAATTAAAACCATATTATAAAGCAGCAATCATCAATACTACATAATACTGGCTAAGAAAAGAGTGGTGGATCAATGGAATAAGTTAGGTATACAAGACACAACAGTCAATGCCTATAGTAATCTACTGTTTGATAAACCCAAAGACTCCAGCCTCTTGGATAAGAACTCACTATTTGACAAAAACTGCTGGGAAAACTAGAAAACAGTATGGCAGAAATTAGGCATAGACCAACATCTTTTACCGTATACCAAGATAAGGTCAAAATGGGTACACCATTTAGACATAAAGGGTGATACTATAAGCAAATTAGGAGAGCAAGAAATAGTTTATCTGTTAGATCTATGGTGAAGGGAAGAATTTATGACCAAACAAGGGGTAGGGTACACTGTGGAATGCAAAATGGATAACTTTGATTACATTAAATTAAAAAGTTCTTGCACAAACAAAGCCAATGCAACCAAGATCAGAAGGGAAACAGAAAGCTGGGAAACAATTTTTACAGCCAGTGTCTCTGATAAAGGCCTCATTTCTCAAATATATATAGAACTGAGTCAAATCTATAAGAATACAAGTCATTCCCCAATTAATAAATGGACAAAGAATATGAATAGTCAGTTTTCAGATGAAGAGATTAAAGCTATCTATAGTCATATGAAAAATGCTCTAAATCACTATTGATTAGAGAAATGCAAATTAAAACAACTCTGAGGTATGACATCACACCTATCAGATTGGCTAATGGGACAAAACAGGAAAATGATAAATGATAAATGTTGCAGATGACGTGGGGAAAATTGGAAGACTAATACTTTGTTGGTGGAGTTGTGAACTGAACCAACCATTCTGGAAAGCAATTTGGAACTATGCCCAAAGAGCTACAAAACTGTGCCTACCCTTTGATCTAGCAATACCACTATTAAGTCTGTATCCCAAAGAGACCAAAGGAAAAGGAAAAAGACCTCTATGTAAAAAAAATTTTACAGCAGCTCTTTTTGTGGTGGCAAAGAACTGGAAATTGAGGGGATGCCTATCAGTTGGGGAATGGCTGAACAAGTTGTGGTATATGATTGTAATGGAATACTATTGTGCTATAAGAAATTACAACAGGCAGCTAGGTGGTGCAGTGGATAGAGCCCTGGAGTCAGGAGGACCTAAGTTCAAATATGGTCTCAGACCAGACACTTGACACTTACTAGCTGTGTGACCCTGGGCAAGTCACTTAATCCCAATTGCCTTGCCAAAAAAAAAAGAAGAAGAAGAAGAAGAAGAAGAAGAAGAAGAAGAAGAAGAAGAAGAAGAAGAAGAAGAAGAAGAAGAAGAAGAAGAAGAAATGACAAGCAAGAGGTTTTCAGAAAAACCTGGAAGGACTTAAATGAACTGATGCTGAGTGAAGTGAGCAGAACCAGGAATACATTGTACACAGTAAAAGCAACACTGTGCAATGACCAACTTTGATAGGCTTAGCTCCTCTCAGCAATGCAATGATCTAAGGCAATTCCAAAAGACTTATGATGGAAAACGGTATCCACATCCAGAGAAGGAACTATGGAGTCTGAATGCAGATGGAAGCAGATTGTAGCAAGATATCTGTTTAGATTGGTCAGGGATATTAAGTATTTTTTTTCCCTTTTCCTTCCTACTTCAGCAATTCGATTACCAGCTACATACTCTATATAACTTTTGAGTTCTTAATTGAATATTACTTGTCTTTCTAACTTTTCAAAGCCCTAAAATTTATATTGCTTATCAAAGGAGAGAAAATAAGCCTTAATGTTGCAACATGTGAGTGTGGCAGTTTTAGGTTTTGTGGAAGGTATGTATGTTTTACAAACAATTATAATCTGACATAAGGGTTTCTATGAAATGAGGGTTGCTCTTAGTTCTAAATAAATTTCTTCCATTACTAAGACAAAGGGAACCTTTAGGCCTGAGGTACTTCCGGCTGCTATACAGGGGAAAAAGCCAAATTATTTAGTTTGTGCCACAAACAACCTTTCTGAGTTTTCTACAAGTATAACCCTTACGTGATTCTTGATTTTCCAGCTCCACAAGCTCCTTGCTAAGTCACAGAGGCCATTAGTCTCAAGAGTTTTGCAATGAGCAATTATAAATTATAATAGCATAGCAAATAGTCAGAAAACTATCATTAGTCATGGATGTTTCACTACAGTTATCTGATCATATAATTAAAGTTAGTTGCTAATAATCAGCCAGAAAGCATTTACATATATGAAGTGAATTTGTTTTCCTAAAAATGCAAGGAAAAGTCAACACCCTCTAATTCTAAAAAAATTATTCATTGTCTTTGACCCCTCCTAAAAAATATAGAAATAATTTTACAAAAAATATGCTAGCTTACTACCCAGAATGTAAAATGGAAAATTCTCTAACTAGTAGGACTAAGATAAAAATTAGTATTTTATGTATGATTTCTAGGCTTCTACATTATCTATTTTAAAAAACACAAATAACCCTACAAATTCAAACATAACTATCAGCACATTAAATAAGCGTGTTAAATAACAGCCAGAGGGATTTCTTCCTTCCCATTCATTTTCTCTACCTCATGATCTTCCAGTAAATGGTAGAACTTCTGACAGTTATTTCTATAGCAGCTGAAAGATATTACAAAACCCACTTGGGACTTGATTGAAAGGTCAAGAACAAGAAGCCAGACTTTCAAGGAGCAAGTTCTTTTAAACAAACATTAGAGAGAAAAAAGGTCAACTTAAAAAGGGACTAAACAAAACTGTGCTACATCTTTAATACTCTGGTTGCTCCACTGTCTAATGGTATTATGCAGAATCAAGCAGTGGGTTACTTCTGATAAAATTATAAAAGTTTTATAAAGTCTAGGATTTAAAATTCCAAATGAATGTCAAAACTAATAAGAGAATGACATAACACAGGTTACCATCCTTATCAGTTATAACACTATCACTGTAACATACTTCTATATTCTATACTTTCACATACATTCTGGATATATTTTGATTTTAAAAAGCAGGGGTAGTTGAGAGATGAGGATAGAACAAAGATCTGGGAGCAGAAGTAGATTAGTATTTATTGTGCATCTATTATGTAATTATCACATCAGATAATAAAATAAAAAACAATGTAGACTGTATATAGGTACCCAGTTATTTTCTCATTAAGAGCCCAGAGAATTAATTTTGGCTCCTAGATGTACATCATCCTCACTCCAAATACTAAATTACCAAAATTTAGTATCATCAGAGAAGTGTCAAAAAGATTAAACTAGGCAGGTCTTGGCACTAAAAAATTTTAAAACACATCACCTGCAGCAATGTTATCCAAGTCATGGCTGTAAAAAATTCTTTTATGTACTTACTCTAAGGCACATTTAAATATAATTCCTCATTTTTAGCATAACCTCACCAAGCATCAAATTCTACTCACACACTGGATATTTCATGGACTTAGATAATCAACTCCTTTAAAAAAAACAAACAACAAAGAAAACCCTTTAGTACTAACCCCCAAAACAAAATACCAACTTTTTATGGCTAGTAAATGTAGACACAAATAACTGTAATTTTCTGTCCTCTTTCTCCCCCCCACTACAACATGTATATATGAAATACAAACACATGTATATACATACACACATCTTCTCCAAAAAGCAAATTTTGAAGCATATTTTGAAGTAGCAGTTTAGAAACACTACTTATCACAGAATTTACCTCAGTTTAGAGTTTTTAACCTGAGTTAGTGAATTAAAAAAATATTTTAAAAACTGTATTTCAATATAATTGGTTTCCTTTGTAATCCGATGTATTTTATTTTATGCATTGAGAAACTATTTGGAGAAGGGATCCATAGGCTTCAGCGGGTTGTCAAAGGGAGTTCATGACACAAAAAAAGATTAAAACCCTTGGATTTAGACAAAGAAATTCAAGTCCTTCTTAATGGGCAACTTTCTTCTAGTACATAATAAAAATGTTTTCCTCATGTTATTTAAAACCTACTGCCCAGATCTCTTGAGGCTTCCTTCTTTCATGTTTACCTTAATTTGTTAACAATAATTTTGGAATAAAAACTTAAAAGCTCATATTCTATCCCTTTCAGTCAAATATGTAACACTCCACAATTCTATTTATATCATGTCCTAGAAAGTACAAGTTTCTTATCTATGATAAATAACATCTCATTCTCCATAGGAATTTTTTTAAATCCCCAATAATTACTTTTCATATTTCTTCAAAAAGTGACCCTACTATGGATGCTACAGCACTCCATTTAACATCATATAACTCAGCAGCACAATTACTTCATACTATGTCAAATCAACAAATATTTATATTTATATTAAAATCACCTTAATTATTCATAATGTAGAACAGGCTTATCATTGTAGTCCATACAGTACTGTTAAAATATTGAAAGACACTGATACTGTGCCATATGAAAATGTCAGCTTACTCCCTAAAATGATTTTCCAGGAAATGATTTCCCTTAAAGCCTGACAAGATTTTTAGCAGCAAAAGGTAAAAAAATAATATATATTAAAGACACAAAGTGCCAAAGAACCAGACCTCCAGCTGACCAGTGTCAGCACATCGCTTATTTTTTAAAAATCATCTTTCTGAACACCTTTCAGCAGCAAACAACAGAAAATTCCCATCTAAGTCTCTCAGCAGCCATCTTTACCACTGCTATGAAACGTAACATCAGTGTACTTGGCCCTTTGGAAACATGGTTCTGTCAAAATACATTACTTAAATTTCCATATTAGAAAGACTACTGCAGCTCTTCTACATATTATGTTAATTGATTTGTTAAATGATACAATATCCTCAACTAAAAAAGAAGTCTTAAAGCAGATACAGAAATGTCAAAATGTGACTTTTTCCACAATATACATATTGTGGAAAATAGATGACCTGAGTATTAATGATTAATAACTTATCAAACATTATACCCATGATATAAAAAAATTCATTCAATAAACACAAAACTAAAAAAGGGTATTTGTTATTCATTAGTTCTTCAGTAAACCACTATTTCTAAAAAGAACAAAAACAAAAATTAAATCAAAACAGTACTAGTTCTAGGTAGCTTCAGCTCTCAAGACTCTCCTTATCTTGATATGGTACACATAGATCATTTTAGATCCTTAACAGAAAAGCCTTTTTGACAGTGGTATGGCATCCAAATGCAACACAAAATGAGAGTGCAATAGGTAATGAATACAACACACATTTGTGTCTTCTTTAAAGGCTTTGGGATGACAAATCTAGCTCAGTAGTAGGCAAGGCCCTTATAAAATCTACCATTGTATTCATTTTTTTAGGTTACTAAAACAGATTTGGGGCCTTCAGAGATAAGAGTAAAAGATAAACCTTTTTTTTGCCATCAATATTCAATTCTCAAAGATTCAGACTAGCTCAATGATTTTCTGGCAAACTTGAACAAGATTTGTACAGCAGGGTTCAAATCCTGGTCTTACTACTATATAGTCTTGAGCAAGTCACTTAGCACTTAGTCTGTTATTTGTGAAATGAAAAGGTGGAATTAGATTACCTCTTAAGGTTTCTTCCTAATTCTGACCCTTTAACTCAATTCAATTTCCATTTACTTTGTTCTAATATTTGTGAAACATTTAGTACAACTTTTTAATACATACTTTTCCAGATCAATCAAGTTAATCCATGACATGATGGCTTTGGGGATAAATTCTAAATAAATAAATTTTTATCATTTTTTTGAAGGACATGAAATGTTCATGTTAAAAAAAATGGCCATAAAGTTGTCAGTTTAGAGTTTGACCATTCACAACCAAAATAATTTCCCCTTAACAAAATTATATGGTAGAAAATTTTGTTCAATTTCAAATTCACGACAGTATACTCTGATCCATCTATGATTTCATTAATGGTACTATCTCCAGTGATTCAGATTACAGCTGGTTCAGAGTGAGGTCCCTTCACACCTCATTCCATGTGACTGGTTTATGTCCTCCCATAAATCCCTCACTGGGGAGTTCATCTCACAGGCTAGAGGACCTTCTTCTAGATTTCCCGATACTGCATATATATGAACAGAGCATATGTGTTGGCCATCAGCTATCTCTCAAAGAATCTCCTTCTGGTTACACACGTCTGTCGTGATAGGTCATTCTTGTATAATTCTGCATTCGTAACATGCTGCAGCATACTCACTTATCACAAGCTTTCTCATTGCCTTTTGGTGATATTCAACCTTAATTCCTCACAAACATGTAGTATCACCAAAAGAATAATGATTTTCAGTGAGCCTTTGTTTCAGAGAAAAGTTTGGGGTCATTACACGTACTTCATAACTTCTGAAAGGCAAATCCATCCATACATCTCCTTTTATAAATTCTGAGCCCAATTATTTGTCCAACTGCAGTGTTTGTCAAATACACTAAAGCAACAGTACTATGGGCTGTCCGTCCAAATGAATATCATAGTTTGTGAAAAAGGGATTCTTCATCCATTTGGTTTTTCCAGTGTGAGCTTCTGCCTTGTTCTGGGGCTTGACATGATCCACATAATGCCATCCACAGAATATCATCTGGAGTTCCAACTTCCATTTAGGCTGTATTCAGCATCCTCCAAACAGCTTTGGAGAGTACTTACTTCCCTACTTTATGCTTCACAGGATATTAGCATTCAGAGGATTAAAGTTATCTCTGCAGGCATATCTCGGAAGCCAGCTTTTATGATTTTAACATGTGTATTGGCAATACTTTGTTGGAAGAGTTTTCAAGGAGTTGGTTTACTGAACCAAACACATTGTTTTATGGTAAACAAGCAATAGGGCAGGTAGGTGGCACAATGGATAGAGCGCTAGGCTCGGAGTCAGGAGGACTGAGTTCAAGTCAAGCCTCAAACACTTACTATGTGACCCTGGGCAAGTCACTTAACCCTGTTTGCCTTACTTTCCTCATCTGTAATATGAGCTGGAGAAGAAAATAGCAAACCACTCCAGTTTCTTGCCAAAAAAACCCCAAATGGGGTCACGAAGTGTCAGATATGACTGAAACAGCTGAACAATGATAAAACAATAAGCACAATGGACTGTTGTATTCTCAGTACCTTTCAAACATATGACTGTAAAAATGTGGTCTGTGGTAGAATAGTTTATGACAACTCCATATTCACAGTTCTCATGTCTTAATCAGCAATGCCTTTGATGCACAGCATAGATTTTTCTCATGAAGATTTTTAGAAATGGAAAAGTTAACATACAGATTAGTACCTGACAGTTTCCAGACAGTCTTTGAAAAAAATAATTGGAAGGTCTTGATTTTTTCCCAAGTGTTTGTCTCCTTTCAGATTATCCGAAGATTTGATTCCTCAATGTCCTCAGAATTGTGCTGCTTCCAGCCTTGACCTCTTCTGGGCACACATGGTCTGGTCTAGCTTTTCTCCACATCTTTTTAGTGTCATTTCTACTTCCTCATGCAGCACCATCAGGGATTATGATAATAGAGTCCAAATGTGATGGTTCTACTGTAACTGATAAAGAAAAGATTTTGCTATGGAAATCTTTACAGATTTCTTCCATTTTTCATTTCTTGGCTATCCTCCTTCCAGTTTCAACCTTAAATGATCTCAGGATTATCTGGCTTAATTAAGTCTCTCACCAACAAGCTTTATGTAAACTACTTCTTGGCATTTCATGAGGCGATGACATTCATCATCTTTCACCGTTACTCTGCTAAGATTTTATAAACAAATTTGTCTTCTAAACCACAGCAGCACTTGGCTGCTTAACTCCTCCCTACCCCAAGAAGATAATCTGTTCTCAAAAGTCTTTTCGGTCTCCTTGTCAAGGTGAATAATTTGCATTAACCTTCCTTAGAAAATGATGATAATCTATGTTTATGGCTTGTCTTTTATTAATTTTTCCTGTTTTTCAGCGTCAATAGTAAGAATGGACACACATATAATTTCATTCCTATAATATGTCCACTCAGTCACTGTACCAGGACCTAACTTCTAGAGTACCTTTAGTTAATTCACAAATTCTGTCACTCTGGCACTGTATTTACAGAATCATAATGGAATCATACAGGACCAAGGCCATTTTCTATTTCTCTCTGGTTCCTGGGTTTGCCTTGGCCAAAGAATTTAGCACCATATGACCAGCCTACAGGTGGTGAGTCTCCCCATATTCAACTAGGCTGATCTCCACACAGCAGATATAGTCTGTTGCTGGAACTATACTCAAAGCCTTTCTAGAACACTAAAACCAGAGAGAGTTTGTTCCACAAGCACACTGTTCAAGAACCCAGAGTGATATTCGTGAAACAAGGGGGCAATAAAGCAGGACACTGTGTTGAACAAGCTAGTATATTACTTAAATATTCCAAAGATCCAAGATTTCACTCAGATGAGCAATCCGTCTACCAAGGCAGACCACAACCCATCTTAATAGATTCACTGAAGATATGAGTCAATTTTGATTACACAAAATTAAAACATTTTGGCATAGATATCTTAGTAGATGATCTCTGAGATTTGTTTTGGCATAACAAACAGATAAAAGCGATCACCCTGCAACTAACTTAGTGATAAACTTTTTTGAACTAAGTTAGCATAGTTTTCAGACAACAGACCTACATCTTTGAGGCCTGTTCTTTGCAAGGCCTTTTGCAACTTGGAAAGAATTTGTGCTCCGCTGGTAAAGCCTTCAAGAACCCAGAATCACCTCCAACCCACAAACCAGAGTAGGGCTCTGGTGGAAGAACTTACTATGTTAACAGACTTTAAAGAGCATGCTTTGCTCAATCTAAAAGATGTTCTGAAACTGGGCACATACCCAAATACCATATGACAGAGGACACTTACCAAATATACTGGAGAGTACACATAATTGAAAACATGCAGGGCATTGTCAGCAATTCAGTGCTACAATTTAAAAGGTTAAGGAAAATGGTGAGGTTCTCACCCTCTTAAAATCTGCCTTCTGACACCAATACAGGATAAACTGCTCTCTAAAGGTCAACAATAATCTCTGATAAATTCAAGTGTCTTTTCTCAGTCCTACTTCTGTTTGCTATCTCTGCAGCTTCTGATGATGTCAGCCTCCCTTCTTCCTGGATACTCTCTTCTCCCTTGGCTACTGTGACACTGTTCTCTCTCGGTTTTCTTCTTACTACTCCTTCTCAGTCTCTTCTGCTGGATCATGCATCTCCCACTTCGTAAGCCAAGGTGTCCCCAAAAGCTCTATCCTGGGCCTCTTCTTTTGCTTTTGCTATACAGTAGGTAGTTGGTGGAGTGAATGAATCTTCTCTAAAAAGCAAATTTTGAAGCATACCTTTAAAGTAACAATTTAAAAATACTAAGTACCACAGGATAGAGCAGAGATTTTTAAACCTGACTCTATGAGTATATTTTTTAAAAAAATATTCTGATAACTATTTCAATATAATTTTGTTTGTCATCCCATCTATATTTTTTATGAATTTCAAAAGAATCTGGAAAGAGATCCATAGGCTTCAGACCGCCAGGGTCCATGACACAAAAAATGTTTAAGAACTCTTGCTGTATTGGCATCTCAAACACAAGAAGTCCAAAACAGAACTAATTAGATCTCTCCAACCCCTTTACTTCTTCAAACTTTCCTATTTCTGTTGAGAGCATCCCCATCCTACCTGTTATCAGATGTGCTGGCATCATTCTTGAGAAGCAGTTTGTTGTAATAAATCAATCAACAAATATTTCTTAAGTGCTTGCTATGTGCCAGGAATTGTGCTAGGCAAGAGGGATACAAACACAAGGAATGAAATAATTTCTATTCTCAAGGAGCTTACAGTAAATAGAATTCCAAACGTGGAGTTTAAACCCCTACCTCTGATACTTACTAGCTGTGTGATTGCGAATAATTCACTTAGCCTTCCCAGCCTCCATTTCTTTATCTGTAAAATGGGACTAATAACTATAGTCTCTAAATGAAAGAGTTGTAAGGTTCAAATTAAAGAATGTATATAAAGCATTTTATAAACCATTAAAGTGCTGTGTCATTTATTAATATATAAATTATTATTAATGTCTTTGACTCTTCCCTCTCCCTTTATATCAAACCAGTTGCCAAGTCTTACTGAACCTTAATAATTCTGGCATCTAGTCCCATCTTTCATTTCTCACTGCTACTACCCTAGTTCAGGCCTTTTATTAACAGGAGGCCTCATAAAGAATTTTTAGTATAATTTAATATGTCTCAGAGACACACACATTTATATATTTTTTTAGTTTAATTTAATTTTTTTTGGCAAGGCGATTGTAGTTAAGTGACTTGCCCAGGGTCACACAGCTAGTAAGTATCAAGTGTCTGGTCTGAGACTGGATTTGAACTTAGGTCCTACTGACTCCAAGGCCAGTGCTCTATCCACTGTGCCACCTAGCTGCGCCCCTTGCCCCCACCCAAGACACACACTTTTAGATCATTTAATACTTTATTTGAAAAGTATCACCTCAAAAGGCAAGTACTTGGAAGATGCAAAAACCCCTCTTGCAACTTAAATTTGCAAAGCTGGAAGTATCGCTTCTCTATCCTCTTATTTTATCAGTCCTTAAAATTGCTGAAACTATAATTACCCAATGAACTCACCAATATTGACACCAATATGCCAATACTGAACCTATTACATGCAAAGCATGGTGCTGGGGGTTGAGAGGGATGAAGTAAGGGAAAAGGGACCACTTACAAAGTGGGGCCCTGACACTTGTGGCAGACATCATAATACCATTTATTTCAGATACATGCTATGAGGTCAAAAAGCACTGTCCAGTTTTTCTTAAAGATTTAAAGATTTCTATGCTTTAAAAGGCCTGAGGAGAGGGAAAAGGGTGGAATTATTTCCCATTTAGCCACTGATTGGAAAATAAAACTTTTTATTTTTATTTTATTTTATTGCAGCTTGAGATTTTATGTAACACAAGTTAAAATGTTTGCTCATTTTCCTCACTCAGGCAGGAATCTGGGTTGATGGCTGGAGGTAACCCTCTCTACCAATAACTATAATTCTTAAGAGGAAATACTGTAGGCAATCTCGGCATAGTAAAGATTTGCTGCACTTCAGGAGCACTTCTAGCTCTCTGATATTGTGTCAAAGACTTTCTGACTCTATTAGGTAGTGCGTATTTTGTCTTATTATTGCTTTTATAACCAATATTTAGGCATAAGATCTGGCCCTTGACTCATCTTCTTACGCTGGTGTCAGTGGTTGCTGATGTATGCCAGTTTCAGTTTATCTTCAGGCTTCACAAAGTATTTGAGGACAGGTGTATTGCTGGTAGAGAAATGGCAGCCCTATCCACTGGCAGTGCCAAGAAAGAGAGAAAAACGAAACACTTTGTTTTCCAGTGAAAGCAGATCAACGCTAACATCACTCAAAACTGTTCCATAGCCAGTTATTCTACACTTATCTTACATGAGGAATCAAACCTTGAGTGGTGTAAAGATGGCCAATATGAGTCAATGAATGGCAAAATATTTTTTTTACTTGAATACACTTCATTACAACCTCCAGGCTACATATTTCAGTCTTAGAATGTGAATACAAGAGTATCACGAAGATCCTGATGAGTAGGTTAAAAAAGCAAACCTTTAATGAAGCAAGAATTAGGCAGCTGCAATCACCACCTAAAAAGTGCTCTCTCCAATTCCATAGCTTAGGTCATAGCAGCCCCTACTGGGCAGCCAAGTTATGACCAAAGTAAATAATACCTTGAATCTGTGCAACACTGTCAAAGCATTCCACATAAAGTTAGTAAAAGCTGCAACAGGGTGTTCAGATACTAATAAGTACACAGAAGGGAAAAACTGGTGAAAAGTAAAACTATTTAAGTATCTTCACAAGTCTGGTTAAGAAGAACATCTTCAAATTCTTTTGCTGACAACTTTGACTCAGTGGTCTTCACTGCCTATGACCACAACATTATGCAATACAATTTTAATAACTGTACTTACTCAATGAATTTGGGCCAAAGTAAAAGGGTATTATATAAGTGTTGTCATATGAGGACATAATTACTCTCCAACTTATTGCTATTAAAGAAACAAAGGAAAATTTTGTAAATTTATGATGGAAGTAAGTAAAACAAGGGGGCAATAAAGCAGGACACTGTGTTGAACAAGCTAGTATATTACTTAAATATTCCAAAGATCCAAGGATCTTATGAACCTTAAGAATTCATTATACAAAATGATATTTTAACATTTTGAATGTCTGCCTGAACATTGATAAAGATGAGTTCACTTATTTTTAATTTTTTTTCAACTAACAAGCACTTATTTTCTCTTCCTCCTCCCCTTTGGAGGGGGAAAAACTCAAAACAAAAACCCTTGTAACAAATATGTAGAGTCAACCAAAACAAATTCCCACATTAGCTATGTTACTCCCATCCCCCTACTCCCCGGCCCAACAAACAAACAAACAAACAAAGCTCTTTGCCCTTACGATATTGTTATTGTATAAATGATCCTGGTTCTGCTCACTTCACACTGCATTAGTTCACACAAGTCTTCGCAGTTTTCCCTGAAGCCATCCCCTTCATCAGTTCTTGTAGCACAACAGTATTCCATCACATTCATATACCATGACTTGTTCAGTCATTCCCTAAATGCTGGGCACTCCCTTAGTTTCTAATTCTTTGCCTCCACAAATATGTTTTTTTCCTCTTTCTTTGATATCTTTGGGTCATAGGCCTAGTAGCTACATCACTGAGTCAAAGGGTGTGCGTAGTTTAATAACTGGGGCATACCAAACTGCTTTGCAGGATGGCTGTACTAATTTACACTCCACCAACTGCACACCAACGTGTCGATTTTCTTACAGTCCATCCAACACTGGTCATTTTGTCAACTTTGCCAATCTGATGGGTGTGAGGTGGAGCCCAACACTGCTTTAATTTATGTTTTTCTAATTATTAATGATTTAAGAAAATTTTTTGTATGTGATTATTGCTTTTTTAATTTCTTTCCTTGAGTATTTCCTGTTCACACCTTTTGACCACTTATCAATTGCATGATGGCTCTTAGTTTTATAAATTTGAATTCGTTTCTTACCTACCTTGGAAACGAGATCTTTATCGGAGAAATTTACTGCAGGATTTTCTCCCTATTAATTGTTCTCTTCTAATCTTGGATATATTATATTTGTGCAAAAACTTTTAAATTTTATGCAATCAAAATTGTCTTTTGTGAATCTCTTTATCCCTTGTTTGGTCATAAACTCTTTCCCTATTCATACATCTAGAAGGTAATTTGTTCCTTGCTCCTCTAACTTGTTCATGACGTGACCTTTTATATCTAAGTCATGTATCCATTTGGAGCTTCTCTGGATATATACATACACCTTGTGAGGTGTTAGTATAAACTGTTGTCGAGAAGCAACTAGGTGGTGCAGTGGATACAGCACCGGCCCTGAAGTCAGGAGCACCTAAGTTCAAATCTGGCCTCAGACCAAACACTTGACATTTACTAGCAGTGTGACCCTGGGCAACTCATTTAACCCCAACTGCCTTAAAAAAAAAAGAATGAAAGTATTGAGGGGCAGCTAGGTAGTACAGTGGATAGAACACTGGCCCAAAAGTCAGGAGGACCTGAGTTCAAATCCAGCCTCAGACCAAATACTTGACACTTAACAGCTGTGTGACCCTGGGCAAGTCACTTAACCCCAATTGCCTAAAAAACAAAACAAAACAAAAATAATAATATGCTGTCGAGTTTTCCTAGTCATTTTTGTCAAATGGTGAGTTCTTACCTCAGTAACTGGAGTTTTGGAGTTTACTGAATAGTAGTCTACAAGTTTCATTTGCTTCTCTATATGGTGTGCCCTAATCTGTTCCACTGATTGATCTCTATGGACAAGTATCTTTTAAAACTTTGCATTTTAAATAAAGGACTCCAAACTTCTGGTTGACTGAAAGGACAAGAGGTCAATGTGATGTGTCTGTTTACAATAGCAGCAGGCAGCATTAGAAATAGAAATTTGGGGATAGAATTCCTTTTATTTAAGGGTGTGTAGGGAAGACACTGACTGGCTCATTGTTGTCAAGCAGCCTTCTAGCCAGATTATGCCATAAAGCTCATATCCATTTTGGGGAGAGGTAATATGAAGAATGAATTATTTTTCCTTCAGTAAGATTTTGCAAAGACAATTTAGGATAAGAATCCAAGGGATAGGGGACAGCTAGGTGGCGCAGTGGATAGAGCACTGGCCCTGGAGTCAGGAGGACCTGAGTTCAAATGCAGGCTCAAACCAGACACTTGACACTTACTAGCTGTGTGATCTTGGACAACTCACTTAACCTCAACTGCTTTGCAAAAAAAAAAAAAAAAGTGCATTGAGTAACTTTTCATTTTTCTGGTATAGCATTCTTCATGAACAAATACCTTAATTTTGTATTATTCTATTTAATTAAAAAATTTTTTTGTAACCAGATAAAATTCTGGTATCATCATAGAGCAGAGAGAGTGCTAAGCTTGTAGCCACAGCCCATATTTGAATCTCAGCTCTGCCACTTACCACCTGTGTGACCTGGGACAATCACTTCACCCATGCAGGTCACAACTCTGTCATCTGTAAAAACAGTGGGCTGGACTGGATGTTCCTTAAGGTCCCAAACAATTCTACATCTCAAGCCCTATGAGCTTACCAATAGTTTTTTATTTTTTACTTTGTTCAGTGCTGCCTAAAAGCTAAGTGATAACAGTTCATCTCTTAACTCTGCACATGGCATATTTTGAACCTTTTTTAAAAATCAAGGTTTATCATTTGTACACCAAATTCTTTGGTACACAGTATAAATTCCTTTAGGAAACAAGTGAATCTTTACATTGTCAAACATAAGAATGAATGAAACGAAGGGTGTAAACACCGTGTGTGCTTGGATTGTTAAGTTTGTTTCATCTGTAAGACATTCCATGTTGACTCAGAGAGTTGAAATCCCATGTCAAGAATATGCTGTGATAAAGATGCTTCAAGTCTGAAGGTCACATATCTAAAGTTTGAGGCTGAGGTGGATTTTTTTTTCAATATTAGTCAATACATAATACATTAGGAAATTCATCTTCTTTTAAATGGGCAAAATGAAAGATTTTTACTTCAAACAACTGCAATCAATCCCTTAAAATTTTTTAAACAAAAATTTTCAAAGTTTATTTCCTACTAATTATATATTTATATATAAAATATATATACTTAGAAAACTATATACTTATAAAACACTTAACTGAAGACCTAGCTTTATCATGGAACAGTAATACATGACTAACTTAAGAATGAATCATCTACATTTTTGTAAGGTTTTCCTAAATGGGCTAAACTACCTTTTTAGCAAAAAGAAGCATGTATGTGGTGGTGGGCAACTAGCCGTGTATCTAAATATTTCACAGAAGTTCTTCTAGACCTTAGGAAACAAGATCATATATTTATATTCTTTTTATATATTTCACATGTTCTAAATACGCACATGAATATATCCTTAAAACTAGAGAAAGAATCATTTTATGTTTCAAGAAATTTTTCCAATTCAGGTTAGACTTAAAACTTTGAAAGGTAGAAGAATCATAAGCACAAAAGGCCCCGCTAGTCTTTATTTTTCACTGAACAAAGTTTATTTGTGCCTACATAATCAAGAACCCCAAGCTAGCTAGTACAAGACCAAGAAGGATTTCATTGGGAACTACAGTACTGTACTAACAGCATTTACATAAGAGACTGGAAAAGGTCAATTTCAGACAGGGTAATCTACATTTACATTTTTTTTCCCACCTACAACTCAAATAGTACTGATGTTCTCTCCAAAGATAAAGATCTCAGTACAACCATAACTGTACAACTCTTGCCTTGGTCTTTTCCAAAAGTTTGCCACAGGGGGGTTATTCAACATGCTGGAGAATCTTCTTGCTCCTTTCCAACATCTTGAGGATACCCGTGGAGCATCTGGCTGTTCACCTGTCATCCCTCGCCTTGCCTTATGACTAACTCTTGTTCTTTTCATATATTTCCTTGAAAACATCTTTTACTCTTGTCCTTCTTCAAAGTTCCTCATTGATTTTATGTGGCAGCCTGTGTCCACCAGCTCTAAGAGCTTTTTTATAAATTTTAGGGCCTATATTCCTTAGGAACAACACATGGAAATCTTAAATGGTTATTAATTTCTAGCTTAATTTTGCTATATACCAACAGAATATGGCCTCTTTCATCCCATCACATTAATACTTAATACTTGGAAATACTCCTTTCCCAAAAAGTATGCCAATTTTTGTTATTTTTACCTTAACATTTAAGGATTAACAATGATTTAGTGATTCTTTACTTTAAAACCAAAAAATGTCATACCCTACTAAAGCCATGCTCATGTGAATCATCCACTTCTCCATTGCTGGTCACTGGAATTTCTGCTGCTGAATTTTTGGGAGATTCTTGAGCCATGGTGGATTCCTAAAGAAGAAAACAAATCAAGATGATATTAATACCAAATAACAAACAACAAATAATAAGTGGCCTTTATTTTTGCTGTTATTTTGTCTTTGTTATTAATATTTCGCTAGTATTTCTACATGGACATTATTTATAGATATGTGAGAGACAAGCTAATGTAACCAAAGATACCTGTAGCTTTAGAGGACAGAGAAGCTTAGCAATTCTTCCCACCCTTTTTAAGATAAGGAAAACTACTTAAAAGCAAGTAACTTTTTGTAAGAAGTAGTGGCAACACTGCTGTTTCCAAAGGACTCAATGTATCTTTACTGACTGTGCCCTTCTTTACCCTCTAAGACTCATAGTTCCTTCTCTATCCCACTCTATCCCACTTGCCAAGTCCTTGCTTCATCAATTATCCCCTCCTCTGAAATCCCCTCTCTTCTCCACTAGCTCCTTCCCCTCTGCCTACACAGAGGCTTAAGTTCCACCCCAAATGCCTCATAACCCTCAACCATGCTACCCATTATCTCCTTCACAACCATTTTCTCCAAAGTGAACCAACTGCCCTATTGCTTATTTATTCCTCAATGGCAAATAAATCCATAAGAATTTAAGTACTTACATTTCCTGTCTTAAAAAAAAAAAGGCAAAACTGAAACAGTCTTTGCCTTCAAAGAGCTTACCATATTTTGTCAGAGTAGACAAACGTACACAGATAGGTATTTGCAGAATAGCTATAAGGTAACAGGGAAGGAAAGGGTCTAGGGATGGGGTATCAAGAAAAGCTTCATGTAAAAGATGGCCCATGAGCTGAGTCTTGGAAAATACCTGCATCTAAGAAGCTAAAGAAATGAAGAAGTTCATTCCAAGCACAGGTGACAGCTTGTGCAAAGTCAAGGTGATAAAGTGAATCGGCAGCTTAGAAATGCATCACTATGCCAAAGAAATAATCAACTCTACCCGCCCCTACCTAATCTACAAATCCAGAAGAACCCCAGAGTGCTGCTGAAACCTAAGACTGACTGGGGCTTTTTGCCCAGTATGGTACACCCAGAAACAGAGCCTGAACCTAACTCTAGCTCAGGAGAGTGCAACCGCGAGGGCCAGCAGAGAACGAGCTGCCTGGAGAAAAGCCTTGGGAAAAATGCATTTTCTGAAGCCTGTGGTCCCTCACACATGGAATATCCTCTTCCTTCCTCATCTCCACTTACTAGCTTTTCTGACTTTTGTAGGAAACCTTTCCTATCCTCCTTAATTCTAGTGCCTTCCCTCTCTTAATTTTTTTATATTATATATAACTTTTTTTGGTACATATTTGTTTCATTGCTGTCTCCCCCATTAGATTGTAAGCTCCTTGAGGACAAGGACTGTCTTTTGCTTCTTTTTGCATCCCCAGTGCTTAGCACAGTGCCTAGCACCATAGCAGGCATTTGATAAATGTTTACTGATGGAGTGACTGGCCAGAGCAGGGATGAATACTTGGCATCTAGGAGGCACAGTGAATAGAGTGCTAGGCTTTAAGTCAGAAAGACCTGAGTTTGAGGCCCACTTCAGACATTCACGGGGTATGTTACCCTGGGCAAATCACTTAACCTCTCTACCTTAGTTTCTTCATCTGTAAAATGGAGATAACAATAGCACTACCTTCTTTAGGTTGTTTTGAAGGAAAAAATGAGGTAATATAAGTAAAGCTCTTTGCAACCGTAAATTGCTACTTGCCCCTTGAGAGCAGGAACTGTCTTTTGCCTTGTTATATTCTTAGCATAGAGCCTGGCACAGAGTTGTTGTTGCTCAGTTGTTTCAACCATGTCTGACTCTTTGTGACCCCATTTAGGGTTTTTTTGGCAAAGATCCTGGAGTGGTTTGCCATTTCCTTCTCCAGGTCTTTTTACAGATGAGGAAACTGAGGCAAACAGGATTAAGTGACTTGCCCAGGGTCACAAAGCTAGTAAGTGTCTGTGGTTGGATTTGAACTCAGGTCTTAACATCAGGCCCTATATACTGCATCACCTACCTGCTCTGGCACAGAGTAGGTACTTAATATTGCAGGACCATAAGGGAATAACCCCTGAACATAGCTGCAAGGGGAAAGGTACCAGATGGAGTCTACATTTGGGAGAGGTCCTAGAGCCCTGTGAAAAAAAGAGTATCCTCAGACAGAGCCCAGTTCTAGAGAAGCCCCAGAGTCCCTTAAAAAAGGAATCTATTCTGGCACACTATACTCAGGACCTAGTAGGCCCTACTCACACTATTCAATTGGGGATAAGCTCTCCAAGGCACCCAAGGGAAACTCCAAACACCAAGAAGAAATACCTTGGTTTGAGAGTGTCAAGGGATAATCGTCCCCCAATAGAAAATAGTAGCCCCATAATAAGTCCAGGTAAAAGCTTAGAGAAAAAAAAATGTCCTGGTCACAGAGACTGTAGGTGTACTTGGACCAAATGGAAGAAGAGATAAAGAATGGAAAAACCAGGGAGGAAAGAATGGCAAGGAAAACTGGCACCTTAGAAGGGATGGTAGAAATCCTTACTCAAGAACAGACTGCCCTGAAAATCAGAATTGCCTAGACAGAAAACAATAAATTATAGTCAGAAAACAGTCTGGATACCTTATCTCAGATTATAAATGAAAATTGTCAATCAATTAATAAACATTAAGTGCCTACTATGTGTCAAACATTGTGCTATGCAGTGTCCAAAACTCATAGAACCAGATGGCAAAGTAAAAATAGAAAGAACATACTGGTCACTTCCAGAAAGAAACCGCAATGAAAACTTCCAGGGCTATCAAAGCTCAAATCCAGAGCTTCCAAGTCAAAGAAAAATATAAGCACCTAGAAAAGAGCCACGATTATTTATTTCCATGATATTTGACAAAACAAGTTTTACTTATAAAGCAATGGTTTACAAATGACACTAAAGACACCTGGGGAATTCTAACACTTTGTGAATCATCATGTGGTCGATGCAAAATTTAGAATGTGGAAACTGAGTATCTTCCTACACTGAAAAGCTCCTAGATAGTAATTTTTAGAGTTTTCATTTCTATGACACTTTTTCCCCCCAATATACTTCAAAATATGCTGTGGCACTATATTGTTCTCACTCTTACCTTGACAGATAAACTAAGTAACCCTTTAGTAGTTGAGGAAAATGAAAAGGTCTAGAACTTGACTAAAGTCACAACTAAAGGACAAAGTTAGCTCTAAAGCTGGCATTTCAATTCCCAGCCTGATGTTTTCTCCAGTTGTATCCCATAACCAGAGGAAAAAATACTGACTGAAATTCTACTACTACACTCAGGTCTTGCGATTGGCTATCACAACCAGTCTTTCACAATGCATTACAAGTCAAACTGTTTTGATGCGTTGAACAGTTTTACTAAATTTCTCCCCTCTTTTCCTTCTTTTTCATTTAAAAAAATTTTTTTAGCGTTATTAAAGAATAGCTCTTGGGCTAAGGAATTCTAAGGTGGAATGCGTGAATGAGAAAATTTGGTCCAATGGCCATGAAAGCACCTGTAGCAGGCACTATGGAGTACTTAGAGCGTGGTCAGACATCAAAGACACCAAGATCATCCACTTCATCCTGGGCCATTGCCACTCGTTCTGACTTTTGTCCTGCCACTGGACTTCAATGGCTCAGGAACAGAGAGTAAAGCTGATGGCCTTATGCAACTCTGCCTCACTTCAATACAATTCACACACAAGACCGGTCCTCTTTGAAAAATGAAGGACAGACAACCTATCTACATGTTATTGTACTTGTTACTGTTTAGGGTTGGAAAGAAGTGAAGCTTCAGGACACAGCACTGCCATATACTCAAAAATGCCTAATCCTAATCCTGATACAAAATTTCTTGTTCATTCAATTTAAATCTATACTTTATTTCACTTTCTATTTCTATCATATCCTCAACTTTCTCACGTGCTCATTCAATTCCCAGCTCTGCCACTTGCTACTTATGACCCTGGGCAAAACTAAAACTACTCAACCTTTCTAGGTTTCAGCCTCTTGAACCACAAAAATGAGAACCAGTACAGGACAGTAGAATTTTCACTTGGAGTCAGAAAGTCCTAGTTGGAATGATCTAAGACAATTCTGAAGGACCCATGATGAAAAATGCTATCCACCTTACAGAAAGAACAGATAAACTCTAAAAACTGAAGCATACTTTTTAAAAAAAAGTCTTTTATTTTTCTTATTTTTTTTGTCTGTGCTTTCTTTTGCAGCATGGCTAACATGGAAATATATTTTGCATAGCTTCACATGTATAATCAGTATTAAATTGCTTGCCTTTTCAAGGAGTGGAGAGGGACAGAAGGGAGAGTCTGAAACTCAAAATTCTAAGAAGTGATGGTTAAAAATTTTTTACATGTGACTGGGAAATATTTAATGAAATAAAATATTAATTAAAAAATAAATAAAAACATGGTTTGAAATCCTATCTATATCACTAACTGGGTATTCAAGGGCAGGTCAGAACCTCTCTGATCCTCTACTTCCTCATATGTAAAATAAGGATAACAGTTAAGATCTCACAGGATGGCACTGAGCAATAAATAAGTAATAAATGTAGAGAACTTAGTCTCAAAGCACTAAATTTCAGTTAATAATAATAATGAAGGCAATATTCACAGCTTAAGTACTATGGTCATCTCACAAATGCCAGGTTTTGGGCACTGCAGCAGACACTTCTGGTACTTATTGTTAGTATCACATAATAATGTCTAATAATGTATTTGCACTACCCAGACAGGATTGTTGTGAAGATCAAATCAGATAATAGATATAAAACATTTTGTAACTGTGAAATGTGATATGTTATAAATACAAACAAAAAGATCAATTCAATAAATATCTGTTAAGTACCCGTGAGCAGAGTACTATTCTAGGCAATGGGGAAGACACAAAGTTTTGATCAAGTAAGATACTTGTCTTCATGGTATAATGTGGGAAAGGACACATGCACAGATCAGTGTAATACATGTAAGTGGCATAAAACAAAAATCTGCCTGAGGTCTAAAGGGAAAGGTCTGTTGTTTTGTTTCTGCAAGGGTCAGGAACTCAGGGAAGTCTTTGTGGAGTAGATGGCATTAGTGGTGTGTTTGCTTTAGTAAATTTTTATTGATAATTTTCATTTTTATGTTACCTAAACTTCTGAGTTGGGGTTTAAAGGACAGTCAGGAATTTGGCTGGCAAGCACAGAAGCCTCAAACAGTCAACAATCACTATGTTATATGCTAGCAATAAACAGAAAAAACGAAACCATTCCTATTCTTGAGGGGCTTTATTCTATTAAGGGAGCCCTAAGAACATATTTAATTAGATAGAGAATAAATGTAAGACAGTAAAACACAAACTGGTGAGGGAGGAGCCTAGCAATTGAGAGAATCAGGAAAGGGTTCCTGAAGGAAACGCTTGAGCTATGGTCTGTAGTAAAGGGATTCTCGAGGGAGGCAAAGGTATGGAGGAAGGGCATCCCAGGCCTGAGGGCTGGCAGTCAGTGTAAAAACAGAGACAGGTGGCAAGTGCCATATGGAACTGGGAGAAAACCCTTTCAGCTGGATCTCAGAATGTATTGGAAGGGTAGTAGTGTGACAGTGGGTTGTGCAGGCTTTTAAAAACCAAACAGAGGTGCTTCCCCTGGAGTTTATTGAGAAGGGGAGTGCCATGGTCAGATCTGTGCTTACAAAATACTGCTTTGGCAGTATGGTGAACAGACTAGAGTACCTGGGGTACTGAAACCAATTAGACAGACACTGCAATAGTCCAGAGATGACAAGGGCAAATTAAAGTAGTGCCATTTCAGGCAAGGGAACAGTCCAGTTTGGCTAGACCACAGGAAGGGCACAATATGAAATAAGGAAAAGTAGGGTAGTTCAAGATTATAGAAGCCTTAAAGCACCAAGTAAAGCAATTAGAACTTTGCTAGGTAGACAAAAGATTTTTCACTGAAAGAATTTAAAGAAGGAATGATGTAACCTCATCTATGCACAAGTATAGGTTAGCAGTATGAAAGAATTTCAGTGGAGTAGTAACAGAAAGGAGAGGTCAGGGGGAGAAGACACTGGAGATGAGACTATATGTTAGGGGGCTATCTCCATCACTGAGGTGGGTAATAATAAGGTAGTAGGTTGGCAATCAGAAAGGAGAGTAAGGGGGTAGCTAGGTGGCGCAATGGATAGAGCACCAGCCCTGAAGTCAGGAGGACCTGAGTTCAAATACGGCCTCAGACCAAACACTTGACACTTACTAGCTGTGTGACCCTGGTCAAGTCACTTAACCCCAACTGCCTTAAAAAAAAAAAAAAAAAAGGAGAGTAAGGAACTCTTAGCTTTCCTTGCAAGCTCAGTGCCAGTATCTGCTGCTGCAGCCACATCCCTGAGACAAGATGATCAAGATTGGAGTCTGCATAACATATGGTCCATGGGCTGCTTGCAGCCCGCTAAAGGATTTGGGGCAGCCTAGGAAAAATGTACCGTTGCCACTGTGCACTCTCTCCTGTTTGTCACATGACCCATAGCACCCAACCATTGTCAGTCTGTCTCTAGTCTAACTTATCTGTGGCTCGAAGAAGTTTACAAGTTGTGCAGGTCTGCTATATTGGGCACCCACTGACCAGGGCTATATTCAACTCAAACAAAGAGGACATCAGCAATTCTTTCACTGACTTCAACCACACAGTTTCTATGTTCACACTTGACTCCACTCATGTCAAGTTCAAAGGCACTGTCAAAGCTGAAAATGGAAAGGATGGAAAGGCAGTGATCAACAGAAAAGCCATCTTAAGAACATGGTCCTGATAATATTTAATGGGAAGATACTATGATTGAGTGTGTTGTAGAGTGCACTATTGGTGTCTTTGTTGTTTTTCAGTCATGTCTGACTCTTCATGATCCCATTTGTTGTATTCTTGGCAAAGATACTAGAGTGGTTTGTCATTTCCTTCTCCAGTTCATTTTACAGATGAGGAAACTGAGGCAAACAGGGTTAAGTGACTTGCCTAGGGTCTTACAGCTAAGTGTCTGAGGCCAGATTTGAACAAAGGAAGATGAGTCTTCCTGACTCCAGGCCTGGTGCTCTATCCACTGTATCACTTAGTTGCCCTACTGGTGTCATAACAACCTTAGAAAAGGCCAGGGCTCACTTGAAGGGTGGAACTAAAGGTGTCATCATCTCTGTGCCTTCTGCTGATATCCTTATGTTTATAACAGAAATAAATTATGAGAAATAAAATTGCTTGAACATTTTCAGTAATGCCTTTATACTATCAGCTGCATGGGGCCCCTAGCCAAGGTCATATATGACAACTTTGACATTGTGGAAGAATTCATGACTATAGTCACATCAGTACTACTACAGAATAGACTCTAGATGGCCCCTATGGCTATTTGTGACTTGATGGGCACAGTACTGCCCAAAACATCATCCATGCAAATGCTGCTAAGGCCATGGATGAGGTCATCCCTGAGTGGAAAGGAAATTTAGGGGCATGGCCTTCTATGTTTCTACTCCTATCATAGCATTCATGCCTGATCTGCTCCAAATATGAAGATAGTGATGAACCAGCATCAGAGGGCTCTTGAAGGATATCCTAACGACCAGGTTGTATCCTTTGACTTTAACAGCAATGCCCATTCTTCTACCTCTGATGTTGGCCGTGGCATTGCCCTTGATGATCATTCTGTCAAGCTCGTTTCCTGGTAGGACAATGAGTATGGTTAACCTAGTACTTTTGCCATCAGATTATGTTATGGAACCTGTTTTTTGCCATAAATAAAAAACCAAGTTCATATACCCTCTGGAATGATTATCCCCTTGCCACATATCCATCCAAATGTTACCCATTCATTAAAGCCCAGATCAAATTCCTGCAACTGTGAAGTCTTTTCCCGACCATTCCAGCCAGAACTATTCTTCTTCTAAGCAAGCACCATCTGCAACACCCATTTAATTAACACTTTAAACTCACTGTATTGTATTCTAATTGTCACCCGTTTACGGCATCTCTTACCTCACTGAAAGTTCTTACAATTTATGTGCTTCCCCCATGACGTCTTCTAAGTAGTACCCACTTAAATATTTATAGGTCGACTGCTTGATAGAGCATTATATGAACACACAATGACTATTCTTTGTATAAAGAACAGCTCAAATTTATCCAGAACTTTAAGGGTTAGAAAGCTTTCCTCATCAACACCGTGAAGTAGTTGCCACAAGTATAATTATCCATTTCTGCTAGGAATTGAGGCAGATAGAGGTGAAGGGACTTTCCCAGGATGACAGAGCTCAGAAGGGGCAAGCCAGTGTTTGCATCCAAGTCTTACCATGTTCTTTCAGGGCTTCTTCTATAAAAGAATTTGACGCAAATTGCCAGTGAGCGACTTGTGTATAACAATATAGCTAAATACAGTGCAGGACAACCTTCTGTGATGATACTACACAGACATGTATAGAAACAAAGATTACTCCTCTGGATTCTATTGTTTCTTCTAATATATAGTATTTAATCTGCATAATTCACCATCAGCTAGGTTTTACTATCAACAGAATACTAGAAAATCCTCTGCTTTAACACCTACTATGGTTCTTTACACACAATAAGCACACAATACAAATTCATCCGTTGAGTGAAAGAAGCAGCTTCAGGTTGTATTTATGGCTTATAGCTGAATCTGCTTCTTCCCTCCCACAACTGCCTGGGCTATTTCAGTCATCTGCTATACTTTGAACTCTTTTCTGCATATTCATTAGATTTAACTCTGGTCGTTTCTTGAAGCTCATGTTGAAAAGCCTAGCAGAAAATATATGAAAAGCATTTATTAAGTGTTTACCATATGTCAAACACGCTAACTCAGAACCAGACTTAGATTTCACTGCTAGAAGGAGTTCCCAGATAAGAAAACTCCCTCTACCTTTCACCACCTTTCTCTGAAATTTAATGAGTCTTGGAGGATTTCCTAGTGCTCTGAGAGACTAAACGACTTGCCTATGATTGTACAGACAATATGTCAGAGGCAGGACTTTAACCAAGGCCTTCCTGGCTCCAAGGCCAGCTCTCTATACACTAAGCCACCATGCCTCTCCCTCAAGGAATGAAAAAAAAAGTGAGAAATTGTCTTTACTCTTGAGAAGTTTACATTCTTTTTTTCTCATTAAAAAAAAATCCTGAACTTAAATACCAAATAAAATGAGTATATACATACATATGTATAACAGAAAAAGAAGATTATACATGAAACCATGCCTATGATGGAGCACACAGGAACTTACATTCTATGTACAGAGACGATCCATATAAAGGAATGGCAGCCAGGGAAGAGAGTCATTATCGAGGAAGTCACAAAGATAGTACGTGGAAGTAGAGCAGTACATTAAAATACCATTTTCAGAGGCAATAGAAGCAAAAGAGGTGGAAAGATGGGAGACGCTGGCGAAGATGAGGATACCAGGACATCGCAGAGAGTGAAGAGCCAAGTGGCTTAGCTCCTAATCATAGCCTTTGGTGTTCCTGCTGGAGAACTGGTTCAACAGCAGCAATGGAAGATGAAGATGAGGACACAGGGTCCTAGGGCTTGTACACATATAAGTCCTATCATCTGAACACCCTCTCTAATGACTCAAGAGTGTTTAACCTAGACACAGATTCATCAGAGAGCATATGACAAGGCAATTTTATAATCAAAGAGTCTTATGCAAAAGGGCTGGAGAGCTTAGAGATGTCAAGTTTTGCCAACTCCACAATGTGGAACCTCATTTAACTATCTGGTTCTAAATCACTGTCAGCTGATTCCCAAAAGCCAGGTAACTTGAATTCCATCTTGAACATTACAAACATCTAGTCCAGGGTCTTCTATAATAGATATAAGCTGGAAAGAGCCTTGGACACTATCTGTGTAAACTGGGCCTGTCTCCTTGTCTCTAAAATAAGTGAACTGGGCAACAGTTTCCAAGGCCTCCTCTAATTCTAAATATTTCAGTCAAGTTCAATGTCTTTGTTTTACATATGGGGAAAGAGAACCCCACAGCAGTGAAATAACTTAGTGGCAGAGTCTGGACTCAAACCTAGCCCAGGGAAGATTCTTGCACTAGACTCTCATAGTCTTATGTAAGAGGTGCCGCTCAGGAAGCATTTGATGATTTGATTTTGATTGAAACATAACATATTTACCTTCTTTTTTCCTGTTTTGATGAACTGGAAAAAGTATATACAGAAGAATCCCAATTTTGCATGTATTACAACCTCAACAATTACGTGAAACAGCTGACCTAAAGTATTTCTCTTAAAGAGCCACACTGGGATCATATTCACTCCACACGTGACAGTGAGATCCTCACTTCAGAAAGACAACATGGTGGAGTGGTTAGAGGTCTGGTCTTATAATCTGTGAGCTCAGTTCAAGTTCTCCTTCTGGCATGTACCAGCGGCTAGATAACCACTAACCCTCCTAGGATCCACAGGCAAACTCTAAAACTACCCTAGGATCAGGCTCTTGATCTGCCTCAGGACAGAGAATTTACATGCATGCCAGGAGCTCACACCATACTAATGAAATCACAGATCTGCACAACAACAAAAAATAAAGCTGGGTAGGTTGGGTAGGCAGAGAGAGGACTGGACAAAATGACCTCTGAAGTCCTTTTCGGTTCTAGATGTATGATCTGAAAAATAATCATGAAACACTACTGCACTTAGCTATGCTCATTTACCCAAGGGAGCAAACTGTGGTCAAGAAATTAATGTTTAGAGTGCATGATTAATTTGGATAGTCTGAAAATGTTACTGAGATGGTTTTACATTACTTTGAAAATTCAGTCAATCATCCAAATCACCTCAGAGTCCTGCTCTTCTGTAACTGGATTAGAAGCACCAAGAGTTGTGGAATCATTGCTGGAGTCAGACATACCTAAAAGTGAAATGTTTTGAGTATTCATTAATAATTTAGGGCCCAGAAGAACTGAGTTAGCTCACCAAGATTATGTGTAAACTTAAATACTTTCCCCAAACTAATTCCCCATATATAAGAATATGTCACTTCTTAATTAACTACTATTTTGAATACTACCTCTTATGATATGGAGTTGTGGAATAATTTGGAGCACAATTTGTGCTTATCATGATACATTATTTGAATACTGTCAAATAAAATTATTTTCTATGTCATCTCAGCAACTTTTTTTCCTTATGTACAATAATTTTTTTTACCAACTTCAGTACTTTGAAGTGTAGAAAATGAAAAAAATTTCTATGTATTTTAATAGACTTGATAAAACTGAACAATGGAAACTTTATTGTAACATTATACAAACTTTAAGTCTTTAAGTCTCACCCTTACTAAAATTTCAATTTGAGATACCAAAATTTATCATTAATCCAGCCTTAAGAATAGGGACTCCCCACCTCCAAGCCACCAGCAATAGCTTCCTTGACCTGGAATTTAAAAAGGGATTTTGGGATTAGGGGTCTGAGAGAAGAGAAAAGCTAGGATGGAAGCAAGGAGGCAGGATGGAGATGTAAGGAAAATAAGCTTGAAATTGGGGTTGTAAGGATAGCGCACTATTGAGGAAAAGATAATAAATTGGGGTGAGGTGCGTGTAGGAGAGGATCCAAGCAACAGGGGCAAGATAGGATTTTCCTTTCTTTCCTCCATTCCCCTCTTATCAGCACCCCATGAAGAGACACAGGCTTCAGTTTTTTCCTACTTCTTTATCCCTTCTAACCAGCCCGACTTGGAACCAAGAACCTGAAGAAGGAGAAATGCAGCAGCAGGGGTCACAGGTGGTTACACAGGCCTGGCCACACGTCTTCAGCAACTAGGACAAAGTAAAGGGAGGAACCCCCTACGGTAGCAAAAAAAAAGAAAAGCTATCAACCCTCCAAATAGACATTTTAAAGTTGTGTTCATATACTAGAAAATATCTGTACCTATGTATTCAATTCTACCTTCATAATTATTAGCAAAGACTTGTGACTAATTTACTACTGTCCAAAGAATGAACAATGTTTAAAGAAACTCACTGCGGGGCAGTTAGGTGGCACAGTGGATAGAGCACCAGCCCTGGAGTCAGTAGGACCTGAGTTCAAATCCGGCCTCAGACACATAATACTTCCTAGCTGTGTGACTCTGGGCAAGTCACTTAACCCCAACTGCCTCACTAAAAAAAAAAAAAAAAAAGAAGAAGAAGAAGAAGAAACTCACTGAAGGCCCAGAGGCTCCAGTTCTTCCCCTCCAACATAGTATATCCAAAGAACTTATCTTCCCCCTAAAACCTACCCTTTTTCTAATTTCCCTATTACTATCCAGGGTACCACCATTCTTCTAGTCACTCTGGTTCACAACCTCAGAGTTATCCTTGATTCCTCAGTCTCGGTCCATATAACCAATCAGTTGCCAAATCTGGTTTCAACCTCCAAAACATCTTTCTCACATGAGCTTTCTTCCACATAGCTTCCAAAATGATTTTTCCTAAAGCACATGCTTGACAGTGTGATTCCCCTGCTTCCCAATGCGGATTCCCGTTTGGCATTTAAAGTCCTTCACAACCTGGCCCTGGTCTACCTTTCCAGATTTATTACACATTACTACTCTTCACATATTCTATAGTTGTTTTGAACCTCTGGTTTCCAAAGAATTTCCTATATTCAATATTTATGTTAACTTTAATATAAGTTATCTTCTTTTCCATGTTGTTACTCCACAGTATTAAAAAACAAAAAAACAAAAGACAGCCTCTAATGCATTAAGTAGCTCTTCTGTGAAAGGCTAACAGAAATATATGAAAAGGAATTGCACAGAAGCTGTGATACACATCAAAGGCTTCTGTTGGGTATTTACAGCCCTCCTCAATCTGGCTCCTCTCTGTCTTTCCAGAAGGATTTCACATTCCTCTCATTCCCAAGAGCACCTACACTCTGGACAAACTGGCCTACTCACTGTTCTGTATACCAGATATTATTCTCACATCCAGGCCTCTGTACCAGCTGTCCCCTCACTCCTCCAGTGCTCTCTCTCCCCCTCCCCTATGCTTTCCAGGCTAGACTCAAGCGCAGCCTCCTACAAGAAACCTGTGCTGCCCCTTAATATTCCCTCACTAAAAGTTACTTTGTATATAGTTTGTATTTACTTCCTTGTTTTCTCCAGTAGAACGCAAGGGTTTGAGGATAGGGACTATTTGGTTTTGTCTTTACCTAGCAGAGCCTCTGGCCCACAGAAAGGTGTTTAATAAAGGTCTGAATGTAACCGGACCAGTGGAGAGCATATGCACATTAATAAACTCAATGCCTAGTTGCTGATGTTCAAGGTGAAGGTAAACACAAAGAAATACAGTTAGGCTCTAGGCATTTTTAACCTGGTAACACAGAAGGGTTTAAGAAACCCTGTAGTTACACACACACACACACACACACACACACACACACACACACACACACACA
>NW_020954562.1:13756882-13773507 GCF_900497805.2 Vombatus ursinus | reverse complement strand
ACACACACACACACACACACACACACACACACACACACACACACACAAAAACAAACAAACAAAAACAAACCACCAACCACAAACTGGTAAAAATGGATAACATGAAATTGACAGTCAAATAATTCTCAAGGCCTTTCCACAACTGTGGGTATTAAGTAACAGGGCCAATAATCATCACTCAAATGGGGAGACCCTCAGCAATCCCCATTTCCCTGGTGTTAGTTCTCTTTTCCAGATCTCAATGCCTCCAAATCTTTTCAGACTAGTCAAGATGATGCTTGTCCACATATCCCCCTAACTCCTCAACAAAGGACCTACACTGAGAACTTACTTGCCTTCCACTTTTTAAAAATGCCTTGGGCAAACCAATACAATTGGGGCTCAGGCCTTCCACCTGCCCTGTCTCTGGCTCACCATGTGCCTCCTTTTCTGGTCATATATATCTTTAGTAAGCTCTTTATTCTACTTCTTACATGCACATATCATGGATCAGGTAAGACAGCCTGCTTCCACCCTTTTCCATCATCCTCCCAGGTCACATATCTCTGTCTTATACTTTCCCCTCAATCCATCTGCAGCCACACAGTCTGGGAGCATATCTTGAAACACATCATTAAGAGAATTAGCTTTCTGTTAAAAAAGCTATCCCCTCTCCTTTTAGGTCACATTACATTATATACTTGGATTTCAAAACCGAGTCAGAAAAACACGTTAGCATTTGCTAAAATAAAATTTTAACAAAAACTGTGTTGATAGTTCAGAAATGTTTTAACTTTTTTTTTTTAGTAATGTTGATGGATGTGTGCCCCTCTAGCCTACTCCTTTTGTAAATCAATATGCGCTCCATACAAATTATATTAGAACTACAAGGGCCCTTAGAGATCATCAGTCAAACTTCCTTATTTTTCAGATGAGAAAACTTGCCGGATGGCTGGCCATATTAAGAGACAGAATCTGCGGTCACGGACACTTAAGAAGGTTTGTAGGGCATAACTTTGCCATGACTATAATTTAAAGCCTACAAAGCTATTTTCTTTTGGAGTACTAATGAACATATAGTCTGATAAATTTCTCTCAAAGAATTTTTCCAGTTACAAAGTCCACTAATAGAATAATTTGTAACTAAACCTCCTCATTCTCAATTCATATGTGTGAAAACGAAATAAATCAAAACAAACCAGGTATCCTTAATCTTTTCAATGCAAAGTGCCAAACAGCTAAAATTCAACATAGGTCATCAAAAATATGAGGAGAAAAAGTATGAGATAAAGTCCATTTGCATTATTTAAAAAAATACAATTTCAGAGTGTTATATAATTGTTTAGAACTAGCTGGAAAGGACTTGGTCCAACCCCTTCACGTCACTGATCAGGAATGAAAATGAAGCCCCAAAAGGTTACATAGTTAGATCTGACAGCAGGAGCTAGGACTCAGGGACCCTCCTTCTCAATAATACTGTTGATAATTAACACAATGACTAATAATCTTGTTTATATTTTAGGTTTATAGCTTAATTGATCAAATTCAGCTTCAGGTGAATGGAAACTATATTCTATCATCTTGGGCATCGATGTAATTAAAATGCAAGGGAACTTCACTTACGTATGAAGACAGACAATTTTTTCTTGGGTAAGACAAATTTTTAAAGGCTAAACTTGCATATTTTTTTTAAATGCTGTTGCAATAGCAAGAAGTTCTTTTCAAGTTTGCAAAAACAGATCACTATCAAGCTCCAATTTCCTTACCTTGGTACATTTTGTATAAACTCTGCCAATTAATTGTATACAGAGTCAGGCATCTAAATCAGAGTTCTGCTTGATGGATTACAACACTCAGAATATTTAACTGGCTTCTAAAAATGTTATTTCTACTTTTCCATATAGTGATTGCTGTATTTCTATTTGGGTAATCTACTTTCCAATAACAGAATTCCAAATTCTTTTGGAACAAGCAAGGACTAATAATAATTCCAGAGGCTATTTCCATTTATTGAACAAATATTTGTTAAATGTTTGCTATGTGCAAAGCACCAAGCTGGGCACTAGTGAAACAACGATAAAACAGTTCTTCCCGTCAAGTAGCCTCCATTATACAGAAGGTAGACACACAAGGAAAGTGCACTAACCACTGGCAGAATGTGGGAAAGCTCGAGGGAGGCGGAAGCACCCAAACTAAGCCCTGAAGACAAGGGTTCTAGGAAGTACAGATGAAGAGGATGTGCATTCTAGGTATCCGGAAAAGCTTGTGCAAATGTATAAACACAGAAAATGCTGAATCTGGTGAACCTCTAGAGATTAATTTTGTTTAGCTAAGATGTAGAATGTGTGAAGGGAAGCATTGAGAGTTAAGGCTACAAAAGGAAGGTAGGAGCTGGAGTATGGGAGACTTTACATGCCAGGCTGAGGAGTCCGCATTTTATCCTACAGGAAAACTGGAGAGCCACTGAAAGTTTTTGTATCAGGAGCATATGACATGATCAGACTTGGCTTAGAAAGATTACTTTGGCAGACAATTGGGGGTGGGGGTAAGGCTAGAAGCTATAACAATAGACTCCACAATAAGTGACAAAAGGACTGGACTGGGGTCTAGAACTCTAGGATCCCAATACCACCTAAACAGATTAAAAACTCTTTTTAAGGAAAAGATTCCTCTCACAGGCACCTCTACAGCTTACATCCATACACAAATAGATTTGTCCTCTTGGAGGGAAACTGTGGCATGGTGCAAAGTGTTGAATTTGGAGTCAGTGAGCTTCAACTCAAGGCCTAATTCTACTATTACTTAGCCGTGCTTAGGCATAGTCATTTAACTATGCTGGGCCTCAGTGTCTTCACCTGTAAAATGTGGGGGGGTGGACTACATGACATCTTGAGATCTCTTCCAGCTCTAAATCTATGCTCCAAAGGATGAGAATACAAATAAGTATCTTAAACTTTTATTACAGAATGACGATTCTCCCTCCCTCTCATTTATCTGCTGAGGTTCCCAAAGTGGGTGATACCACAATGAGGGGGTGGTAGTAGCTTCAGGTGCAATTGGATGCTGAATAAAAATAAGGGGGCAATGGAAGCATAAGGAAAGAAAATTCTGAAAAATCATTTGTACATGTTTCATCTGTTGTGTAACAGAGTTAAAGTTGTAGTGATTAGATTATTTTCCAAATAAACACACAAAATGCAAGTTATTTCCAAATAAACACACAAAATGCAATCAGTGGTCAAGTCCACCAACAGGTCTTAACAAGCAAGTGTTGGCAAGCAAGTATGTTGCACATTGTTGGGAAGTCCAGTATGCGTCAGCAGGAATATGTGCATGTAATGACTTGCTTACAATATAATACTATATAGTTACATGATGCAATACTGAGTCATCAAAATTTTAATGCAGGAAAAAACTCCACAAATTTACAATAAATTATTAAATTTAAGTTGCATCATTTTTAAAAAAAATTCATATTTTTGAATACATTTAAAAAACCATTAAAGGGTTAAGAAAAGTAGATTTCCAGGGGATCATTGAGTAATTCTTTTTTGAAAAGGGGGCAGTAGGCCACATAAGTTTGGAAACCTCTGATCTAAAGCATATAGAGCCTTCAATCACCACCAAAGAACACCGATACTTGAGGTACTTTAGCAAATAAATGGGTATAAACTATCTGGCATTATCAAAAGCTCATATGAAAGTTCAAATATTTCATAGATATAATAAACAATTAGTTAACCACTGTTCTCAATATCTCTAATGTCTCTAATAGTTGTTAGATCATCAGAAAACAATGTATTTGGACCATAGTAGCTTTTCTCACCAAAGTAATGACGTCACTAAGATTTATTTAATGGTATCTCTTTAAGCCTTCATAAATGGTCAATACAAGAAACGTTTCTTATGCAAACTATTCTTATAGACATTATCCACATATTACCCAATGGGCTCAGATGATAAACTCTTCCTTGAGATTCAGTGTCTATTAAGTTCTTCACTAGTATGCTATCCATCAAAAGATCTGATGTTGTCTGAATATGGATAGAATATTACTATTTTTCACTTTTTCTTTTTCTTTTCTGTTTGAGTTTTTGTGCACAAAATGACTAATATGAAAATGTTTTATATGACTGCACATGTATAACCTATATCAGTCTGCTTACTATCTCAAGGATGAGAGAAGGGAGGGAATAAGGGATAGAATTTGGAACTCAAAACTTAAAAAAAAAATGAATGTTAATTATTTTTACATATAATTGGGGAAAAAGTATTAAAAAAAGTTTAGAGACAAATGTTATACTTTTAAAAAATCATGAGTATAATGTATTTTCCTTTTTTGACTTAGTTATTTAATTATTTTGACTTAGTATTTGTTAACTACTATGAAATTTATAACACACGTCGCAACTTATATATCCTATTGCTGTATTTTTCTCTAATTACTTCTCCCTCTCCAGTGCACCATTTATCTCAGGTGTTACTGATATTTATTACTATACTTAATTTATTTAGTTTTATTCTATGCTCATTTATGCTTTTATTTCTTTTTCTTTCAAGGAAGGAAAGAAGTTGAAGAGTATGGTCAATGTCAAAGGCGGCAGAGGTGTCAAAGAAAAAAGACCAAGAAAAAGCCACTAAATAAGACATAACAAGGTCCTTAAAGATAGTTGCAGACAGGACCAAAGCTAGAATAGAATGTAAGTAGGTGATGAAGGACTGAAAGCAAAAAATGTAGTTTATTCTTCAAAGATGTGGTGATGAACAGAAAAAAATGAAATAGTAGAACAGCTCAAGGCTATGGGGAATCTTTCTGCCTATATTACCGGCTTCCTAAGTGAAAGGCAGACCTCTCACCTCCCACATACCTACTATACCAAGACCCTGAAGTTTGCAGCACATCAAATGATAATTATGCAATTCAATGAGAAACAACAGTAAATAATTTCTTACAAACTAGAACTGCACAAAAAGTCACTCAGAAGCCCACAGGCAATAGAAAAGGGGACTCTTCCGGAAAAGGAAGGGTCAGCCAGAACAGAGATGGAACACAAGGCCTTCAAAGCTCTGTCTGAAGCAGCAAAAGCAAAAGGAGGGCTCCTTAGGAAAGCCCCAGGCTATAGACCTAGGAAGCCCACGGGGAAGCAGCTAACCTGAGCACAGTCCTATAGCAGTTAGACCTGGCCAGGGGCTGTGACCTAAGGGAATAGAGATAGCTTGAAGATCAGGCATTCTAAACCTCAGAGATGGGGAGAGGGGAGTGAAGCTCTCAAGCTAACTCTAGGAGGTAAAGGTCAGCTCAAGAACTCAGGGCATTGCCAACCCAAAAGTGCAGCAGGGGGCAAAACCTGGCCACGACTCAAAGCCCAAATTCAGAAATTAAATCCAGAGAGATGAGTAAATCAAAGAAAAGACTGACGAGTACAAAAAATGACTGCAAATCTACAGATCGTCAAAATGATTTCAGGAACTCCACAATAACGGTAAAACAGACTAAAAAGGAAAAAAAAACCTGAATTTTTACAAGAACTACATGACTACCTAGAAGAAATAAAGCAAGAGTTTAAAAATGAAATAAAAGGTCTGGAGGAAAGAATTGGAAGATTTAGCAGCTGAGAAGAGAAAATGTAGGTGCTTAAAAATACTTTTTGGTTGATTCAGTTTCCAATGGAAAACTACATGGGGCTGAATCACAGAGGATACCATCCAGTTAGAAGACTACACGACATACAACTTGCTGCTGCACAACATAGTCTATTTTTTTTTTATCAGAGAATAAACAGGGAACCACAAGATCCTAGATTTAGAGCTGGAAGGGATCTCAGGATTCCTCCATTCCAACCCCCTCATTTTACAAATGCAGAACAGAGGCCCAGAGAAGGGAGGTGACTCGCCCAAGGCCATGGAGGCAGTGAGAGGCAGGACTCAAATTCAGGGCTGACTCCAGTTCCATGGTTCTTTCCATGGGAGCACGCTGTCTCAGGTCCTGGAATCTATACCCCTCACATCAGAAACCAGGAAAATGAAGCTCAAAGAGATGACCTGAACTGTCCAAGGTCACTAAGGCAATACATGGCAGATAATATTGAAACATAAAATACTGTCATTTGCTGTTTCACACGGATCTCTTTTCTGTGAGCAAGGGCTATGCCTTCTCTAAATATTAGTATATCACATAATACTACCTCAACTAAAAACTTGTTTGTCCTCTTCTCTTCCCACCCTTTGACCTCTATAAATTCATTAAGAGAAGTTATATGTTTTTTGTCTTTGTGCCTCCAGTACTCAGCACAGTTAGTCAATAAGCATTTATGAAGTACCTATTACTGCCAGGCACTGTGCTAAGCACTGAAGATACAAAGAAAGACAAAAACAGTCCATGTTATCAATGAGCTCACCATCTAATCGGGGAGACAACATTTAAACTATACACAAACAAGATAAAAATCTTAGAGGGAAGGCACCAGCATTAAGATGGAATGAAAAAGCTTCTTTTACAAAAAATGAGATTTTCAGTTGAGATTTGAAGCCAAGATGTGGAGATAAGGAGGGAGAGAATTCCAGGGATAGGAACAGCCAGTGAAAATGAAGAAATGGAGTGTCTTGTGCAAGACACAGCAAGGAAGATGTCAGTAGATTAGAGAATACATGAAGGAGAGTAAGGTAAAAGAAAACTGGAATGGTAGGAAAAGGCCAAATCTTGGAGGGCTTTTGAAGTCAAACAGATCATTTCACATTTGGTCCGAGAGGTAAAAGAGAACCACTTGCATTGACTCAGTGTGGAAGGGAGGAGATAGGGGACATGATCAGACCTACTCTTTAGGAATATCAGTTTAATAGATGAGTGAAGGATAGACTGCAATGAGGAGAGACGTGAAGTAGTGAGACCAATCAGCCTGCTACTATAATAGTGAGGTGATGAGGTTCTGAATGTCAGAGGAGAGAAGGGGGGACCTATGCAAAAGATGTTAGGAATGTAGAAAAGACAGCATTTGGCAACTGACTGGATATGTGAAGTGAGAGAATCAGGAGTCAAGGTTAATGCCTTTGTTGGGAGCCTGGGTGACTGGAAGGATGATGGTACCTTGGTGGTGCCTCGGACAGTATTAGGATAGTCAGGAAGAAGGGACAGAGCAGGTGCTTTAATAAATCTAACTAAATGAATGGATCTATAATACCATCATTAACACAATGTAACCAAATTCGACCAAAATATTATGAAACTAGAATATATCATTAGACCATGCCTTATAACAGCTCTGAATTTAAATGTTCCTACAATGCAGTTACGCTCAACATTATGTTTCACGAAACTAATTAGGATGTTTGAACTAATACAAATAGATAAATACTTAAACTCAATACATATTAGTTGATCAATTACTAGTATAAGGAAATCAGTTCAGATTAGGGAAGTGACGTCGGATTAACTACTCTCTCACCCTGAAGAAGGGGTCTTTGCAAAATTGCCTTTAACAGCTCTTACCGCTGTTCTTTGTTATCAACTTTGCTGCAAGACTAAGACAAAGGACTAAAACAGGAAATACTGGCTATTATTCTGGTTGGGGTGGACTAACCCTTTACTCTGATAATCACTGCCCTGCTTCACTTTTAAAGAAACATCAACAACAATCACAGATGCTAGAAACCATGGGACCCAGCTGAAAAGTAAAGCAAGAGGAATAATTTTTTTTCTCCTCTTCATTGCAGGCTATTAAACTGGGTAATAATCTGAGGCAGGAGAGTGAAACATACTCATAAAAAAACAAGAAAAAAGTGAGAAAGGAATTTTTTTGGTACAGTGATGAAGCATGATTAAGAATAGGAAAATTCATATTTAAATTGCTGTTTTAAGAACTATAATGTAATAGAATAAAGAATGAAAACCTTCCAAAGGAAAGAAAGGATACTGAAGAAACACGGCTTTCTCTCCTTCCTCTAATTTATATTGTTATGCTCACGTATCATGTTATAATTATTCACTAATTACCTGTCCTATACAATTAAGCAATTGATTAAAAACAGTCTTCTATTGCTGCTCATGATTTCATGATCTTCTCTTTTCAAATTCTTTTTAGGCAGGGGCCATGTCTCATACTTCTTTTCTACTTTCACAGCACCAGGGACAATGTAAGCACTTAAATAACTATTGATTTTTCTAATAACTTTAAGAAAATTTGCAAAGCTCCTCTCCCCAAGGAATCATAATGATTTTTACATACATTGAGAGGCAGTATATTATAGCAGAAAGAGCCCTAGCCTTGGAATTGGGAGACCCAAATTCATTTCCCAAGCTCTGACATTTACTACTTGTGTGACAATAAGCAACTCATGTAATCACTGAGCCAGTTTCGTCTCTTTGAGATGGGGATGATAATACTAAATACTACCTGTCCCACAGGATTCTATGAAGAAAGCACTTACTAAATTGTAAAACACTAAAACTAAATTATCATTCTGATGGAAACCAGTACAGAATTTTGTTCTCAATAGGTACTTATTGAATTTGTTGAATTCAACTCAGCAAAATAAACATTAAACATTTAATTCGGAAACTACAGGAATGTCACCTAACAGGTATGCTATAAAACCAAGTTAATAATTCCTCTTCTTATTCACAAGGAGATATCATTTCTACCTTTATTTCAACTGACTGTTATTTCCCAAATTTTTTCAATATTAAAAACATATCATAGAAAAACTAAACTCACCCATAAAACAGAAAAGAAGGGAAGAGTAGATTACAAAGTAGAACCCAGAAATTCACTGCATACAAGAAACACTAAAAAAAATAAGACATATAGTTAAACATGGATAATCAAATAAAAGTATTTATGCTTTAGGTAACTAAAAAAATGCAAGTTGCTATCATGATTTCACAATTTCATATCAGAAAGAGATAATGTCAGGGCAGCTAGGTGGCACAGTGGATAAAGCACCAGCCCTAGAATCAGGAGGACCTGAGTTCAAATCTGGCCTCAGACACATAACACTCACTAGCTGTGTGACTCTGGGCAAGTGACTTAACCCCAATTGCCTTACCAGAAAAAAAAATTAAGATAATGTCAAGAATGCAAAGAAGGAAATTCCATTATGACACTATAGATAAGAAAATGACAACATAAAATGGATAGGACAGTAAAACAAAAATTATAGATGACTTTGGCACATTCCTCTTTCAGAACTTGATAAATCTAACAGAAAGATGAATATGAAGAATACAGAAAAACACCTAAGGACTTGTATGAACAAATGCAGAGTGAACTAAGTAGAGCCAAGAAAACAATGTATCAATGACAACAAAGCAATTGAAAAGGAATGCTTTGAAATCAATCATAATAACCATGCCTGGCCCTAAAGAGATATGAGGAGAAATCTTTACCTACTTCTTAGCAGAGGCAGGTGGAACACAGAAGTAGCACACTACACTGGTTAGTTTTGCTGAATTTTTTGACTCTGCAGGTCAAAATTATTTTCATACTAATGCTAAGTCATTATCTGCCTTTTCCCTTTCTCATTGTCTCATGAGCTTAAGGAGTTCTCCAGAGGTTATGTGAATTAAATGTATGACTGCAGACATAAAGACTGAGTTAATATCTCATCTGCAGAATTGTACCTTTGCCTTACAAATAGGTGAATCTCCAGATGTGGCTGGACTTGCTGTTTTGCTTGGATGTGTCTGGTATCAAAACAAACTAACTGTTAAAGAAGACTTCCTTTTATGTGAATGCTTGACAAAAAACACAAGTGGTGCTGAAATATTTAAAGTGTTGAATAATTTTTTTGAATCTCTTGGTTTATCCTGGAATAACTGTGTTGACATTTGCACTGATGGCATAAAACCAATGGTAGGTAAACTTTCTGGTACCTTAACATGAATCAAGGCAGGGGCACCAAAAGTAGTAATTGTATTCTTTACTGCCATGTGCTAGAGGGAAAAAATAAGATTAAAATAAATGCCACTTTCCCTTAAGAATGTCTTTGATGAAGTAGAATCAAAATGATTAACTTTATGAAATCTTGAGCCTTGAATATTCTTCTTTTTAATATTTTGGTAAATGGAAATGGAAAGTACATATAAAGCACTTCAGCCACATACCAAAGCATGATGGCTCTCTGTAGCAAAAGCACTTGCTTGAGTTTGAGCCATAAGCTGAACTGTTTTGTTCATGAAACATTTTTACTTAAAAGAAATGACATACAAAAACTCAACATATTGTTAAGTGAATCAGTCCCTTCAAGGAAAACAATTGACTATATATAACTATATATATATATACACATTTACCAATGATAAAATTCAAGCTTTTGAAGGAAAAATTCCAATTTTGGAAAACTTATACCCATTGCCCTGAGCTTGTCAGCTTTCCAATATTTAAGAAACTTTTCTGATGAGACTGGTAGTGATATTAACAAATATGATTTTCTGATACTGGATAATGAAATTATCAATATTTGAAAGATCTGTACAACTTGGTGAACCAAGTTGCCTTTCCTGGAGGACTCTTAGCAAGGGATAACCCATCACCTTATAAAGCTGCCCATTCCATTTTTGGTAACTTGAATATTGACGATGTTGGTTTTTTATATCAAACTAAATAGGTCTCTCTACAGCTTCTATCCATTATCCCTACTACCACTATTTCCAAATGAACAAAGCATGCAGGGCGTAAAAGACCCATTCAAAGGCAAGATAGAACAATGAATTTAAAAGTAACATGAGTATGAAAAGTTCATTGATATGGTTTCTGATTCCATATTGCAACTAACCTTTAAGGAACTGCCATTTAGGAGCAGCTAGGTGGCACAGTGGAAAGAGCACCAGCCCTGAAGTCCGGAGGACCTGAAATCAAATCCGGTCTCAGACCAAACATTTGATACTTACTAGCTATGTGAGCCTGGGCAAGTCACTTAACCCTAACTGCCAAAAAAAAAAAAAAAAGAAAGAAACTGCCATTTATTGAGTTTTGATATAGTATCAAAGAAGAATTACACAATTATCTGAAAAGGCTATTAAAATACTGTTTCCTTTTCCAACTACATATCTGTGTGAGGCTGGATTCTCTTTACATATCTGAACCAAAACAACCAAATGTAACAAAATGAAAAAGATAGGAAAAGCCAGCTGTCTTCTATCAAGCCAGACATTAAAGAGGTTTGCTAAGATGTAAAACAATGACATTTCTCACTAAATTTTGCTTTGGAAAAAATTATTTTTCATAAAAATGTTAACTTACATTAACTTGAAATCAGTTTACTGTTTTTAAATGAATTAAATATTTTAAAGATTTATCAGTTTTAATTTTCAATATGATAAATATTAATAGTTATAACCCACATAAAGAGCTCTTTGGGGGGAATCTTCAATAATTTTTAAGAGAATAAAGAGTTCCTGTGAAGAAAATGTGGAAAAAACAATTAGATTTTATCTGTCTGGCCACAGAGGACAGAAATAGAGATAATGGGTAGAAGCTGTAAAGTCTGATATAAGAAAACAATATCTTCAATATTCAAGTTACCAAAAATGGAATGGGCAGCTTTATAAAAGAGAGGGTTATCTTTTGCTAAGAGTCCTCCAGGAAAGGCAACAGGCTACACGACCACTTACCATGAAAGCTATAAAAGTAATTCTTACTCTGATATAACAGATTGCCTAGACTCTGAAGTCCCCTCCAATTCTGGGGATTCTTTTCCCCATAGTCAGTTAACAAAAGATACTAAGTAAAATTCATCTAACGGAAGGAAAAAAGGCAACAGAAAAAGCAAGGTTCACATAAAAAGTGGTTAACTGGTCCCTCAATAGTGCTCTGCAAAATGGATGGAGGGCTGGTGTTGGATTCAAGTATTTTCTCCATGCAGATGATTCACCGATTTATTTGTCCAGCCCTAAAATCCCTCCTGACTTCCGGTCTCACATCTCCACCTACCCACTGAACATCTCAAAATGGATGTCCCATACACATCTTAAATTCAAAACGTTCAAAACAGAATTCATTCTCTTTCCTCCAAAATTCTCCCTTCTAATTTCATTATTACTGTTGATGGTACCACCATGCTTCCAGTCACCCAGGCTCCCAACCTGGATGTCATCTCCAACTCCTCACTCTCATTTCATGTATCCAATCAGTTGCCAATTCTTCTCTTTTCTACCTTCAGAACTTCTCTCAAATATTCTCCTTCTCTTCTCTGACAAAGATGCAGATTGTCCCCTGGACTGCTGGTTTGTCTCCCTGATTCAGGTCTCCACCCCTGGTGCCAGCCAGTCCATTCTCCTCCAGGCTGGAAAAAGGTCTTCCTTAAAGTACAGGTCTGACTCAAGTCATCCTCTTCTCCCATCCCCACCCCCAAGTCCTACTTCTCCCATTCAGTCAACTCCACTGGCTTCCTGTTACCTGCAAGACCAAATATAAAATTCTCTGTTTGGCTTTTAAAGTCCTCCATCACCTGGCCTCTTCCTACCTTTCCAATCTTCTTCCTTACCTTTAAAGCGAGGATACTGAACTAGAAGACCTCTAAGGTTCTTTCTAGCTCCAGATCTAATAATCCTATAATATAATTCTGTTACTAAACAATCTTTCTAAATTTGGATGAATATAGCAAATTTTAAATTTTCACACATGTACTAGCAAAAAATCATTACACATGCTACTGATGTTTTACTTCATATATTATTCATGCTAATGACTGTTATTTTCATGCATTTGGAAGTTACTCATTTACTCAGGTATCTTCTACAATAGTTACATTAAATAGATTTTCCAGCAACTAATCCCTATAAATCCCTATAAAAACTTTAATACTATGATACCAGAATCAGAGGAAATTTATGATTAATATTAAATTTCAAAATATCACTTGGAATACTTGAGTTCTCTAATCTGATATGTAACAAAAGGAAAAATTAACAGAGTGAAACAAAAATTGACCATCCAAATGACTGGAGCAACTATTGTTAGCAAAATTATACTAATCATAAATTGATAAAAGGTAGAGTATAATCACTTAGTAATTTAGTAATGAAGAGTGTAAATCATTTAGATCAGTAATTCCCAACTCCATTTTCCCAATATTGTTGGCTTTTATTAGTTATCACTTAAGAATTCTATGCCCCAAATTTAAAACATTTCATTTTAAAATAACAAATATATGGTGAGAAAGAAAGCTACTGTTAAGTCAAAGAGTATAATAATTTTTCAAAAATTAAGAATTCCCAATATATTTATACCCCTGGAAAAGTTAGCCATCTATGTATTTCAGAAAGGCAGTTAAAAAATGCCAAAAAGGCTAAAGATTTACTTTCTTAAAACAAAGATAATGTAACAATTAATATTTGAATAAACCAAAAGGGGCAAATGACAATGACATTTCATCAATTCAACTAACTAAAAATAAGAATTCAAACAATATTTTAAAAATTGTAATAATTAAAGCAAATACAGAGACTCAGCCTTAAATTTCTTCATCTTACCAGTTATCAGAAACCAAAACTGGAGAAACAAAGATCTTATTAAGTTTCTTTCCAAACTTGAACATTTCATTTACTCATTCAACAAATATTCACTGAGTTCTAATTATAAGCAAGGCAGAGTTGGGTACACAACAACACACAAGATAGTCCTGGTTCATTAGCATAAACAGCATTTATCCCTCCAATTAAATAAAAAACTTCCCTTTTCTGCTGTAATAATTTCTAAACACAGCATTTTAACTTAGAGATACATTTATTACAGGTAAGCTGGGAACCACACTACTCCTTAGTTGCCATTACCCCAGGGATCCCAAACGTCTATGTAAAGGACTAAAGGACTGCAAACTTAATATGAATAAGGCAATTAAAAATCATAGGCCAAGGTCCTTATAAAAGTCACTTGATCCTGCTCTCTGCTTTCAAGAGACTACACCTTTCAGGACAAACTGATGTCTGCTCCCTTCCAGGTACATAGACTGAACAACTTCTCATTAACTACGCCAATATTTTATCACCATGTCAAAAAGTTTATCCACATGTTCAACTAACTTCTCTCCCGTCTTTAACTATAAATTTCCTTTGTGTCTCAAATGACAGAAAAAAAAGATCAAATATATGAAGTGTTTTTATGAGATTGCCAAAAATGAATCAAGTATTCTCTTAGCCTCTATATCATTAAGATTAAAAAAAAAAATCCCAATTCCTTTTAATGCTTCCCCAAAGAACCTAGTTTCTATCCCTTTAATTACTTAACCAATTTTCCAAAAATTTCCTCTAGCTTATCAACAGAACGTTGGTAATTGATAAGGGATAGAAACTAATGTCTTTAAAGAAACATAAATCATAACTAAAAAGAAATTATACTCACTTCTTAAAAAAAACACACATAAGAATGGACAAATGTCACCTTCAAAATAATCATTTGGCTGAACTCCTCTTATTCCAGAGGTGGCACCGTTGCTCAAAATATATTTAGAGTTAATTCTTCTTTTGACATTGAGTTCTGATCCTGAAATACATTTCTTTGAATATTCAATGATAGCTAACCTTCATTTCCTTGACTTTAGAAAAAAGCAAAGTACAGTGAAATAAGTGGGTGATCAAGCTGGAAATACAGTTTTAAGTTTAAAAAAAAAAAGGGAGGTGACTATAATGTAGAAAAACTGATAATCCCATGTGTCTCATAAACAGACTTTGAAGGCAATTCCAAAACAGAAATTTCCAAAATGTCTTGAGCAGCACGGCTATAATAGTTAAAATGTGTATAGAACCTAGGGTGCCTACTCTGATGAAGGCAATATTCATCTGGATGTATAAATTTTGATATGTTTGTTAATTTTTTTTAAATCTACCTCTTTAGTCATACTGCAAAATCAGCAATCAACAAATCTCATTTTTTACTCCTGAGCATTGCCAATAGGACTAAATCATTAGTGGTGGGTGACTCTGTCAGCCCTAAACAAAGGACATAGAAAAAGGAAAGATAAAAAAGCTTAAGGAGAAGGGAAAAGGAGCAGGGAGAGCTATAGGAAGGAGGGATAGTAACATGGGAGAAAGGAGATTTTGTTGGACATGTGGGTGATGGTCACAAAAAAACTGTTATGTTAATCACTGACATTCAAGTCACAGATGGCTTAAATAAGCTATAGAAAAAGCATAAAAAAATATTTCTGGACCATTACATCTCAATTTTGAGTTACCTTTTTCTGTTCATGCATATCCAACTTGTGGTCAGTTATAGCTTCTGGGGCTTTTTGTTCTGCACTCTGCCTACATACAATCAGTTTTTCCACCCATAACACTATACCACTGTGCAGCCCCATTCACTGGTTTTTAAGTACTCTTCTAATTCATCAAAGTCGTTCTAAATTCTTCCTATCTTCTAAAATCCAAGCTCCTACAAATCTATTACACCTATTTTCCATTCCCTCGCATCCAGGTCACCAATAAAAATGTTGCTTGGACCTTAGACCAATCCTTGGGACACTTCATGCTATTCTCCCAACTTTATTGCTTCAAATAACTAATTTTGGGTATGGCCTGCAAGTCAGTTGTTAACAGCACAATAATATAGTGATTTGTCCTCTGCTAATTTCTTGATGAAAACAATAAACGTTTAGAATAAAAGAGGGTCTTAAAACTCATCTAGTCATTATCTCTTCAATTCAAGAATATCTCCTTCAACACCGCTGCCTAATAAGGCAGCATACTTGAGAAATGTCAAGTTGTTGGATGGTTCTTCCTTCTGATGGTTGTGGTCTACCTCCCTGGAGCTTCTGCCTCACATAATATAAGTGTAATTTCTCTTCTACAAGATGTGGATTGAATGTGGATCAGGAGGTCTAGTAAAACTGAGTTCAAAGCATACCTATGACAATTACTTAACCATGGTTAAGTCATTTAAACTCTCCGAGTCTCAGTTGTCTCTATTTGTAAAATAAGGATAAAATATTTGTAACATTTATTGTTATAATACAGTTATTTAAGCTCAAATGAGATAGCGAATATAAAATCCTGTCAAGTCACTGATGGAATTAACAAGCATTTATTAAATGTCTTCTCGGTGCCAGGCAATGTGCTGAGTGCTGGAAATACAAAGAAAGGAAAATTTTTTTAAAGCCCCATTCTCAAGGAGCTCATAGTCTAATGAAGGAGGCAACATGCAAACAATTATGTACTAACAAAATACACATAGGATAAACTGGAGATAATTTTGGAAGGATGGCACTAGCATTAAGGGGAATTAGAAAGGCTTTTTGCAAAAGGTAGAACTTTAGCTGAGACTTCAAAGAAGCCACAGAGGCCAGGAGGTGGAAAGAGGAGAGAAAGTTAAAAGTAAAGGAGTTGGGGAATGTTTTGCTGTGCAAGAAACAGCAAAAAGGTCAGTGTCATAAGAGAACATGGAATACATGGAGGGGAGCAAGATGTAAGACTAGAAAGGAAGGAAAATGCCAGGTTATGATGGGCTTTAAAAGCTAAGCAAAGGATTTTATATTTAATCCTGGAGATAATAGGTAATCACCAGAATTGACTGAATGGGGAAGGGCAAGAGGGAGGAGTTGACTAGGTCTGACCTGAACTTTATTTAGAGAGCTTTAGGAAGATCAGTTTGATAACCTAGTGGATGATGAAGAGGTTTGGGGAGGAGAGAGGAGGAAGGGAGGATGACTTGAGGCCA
>NW_020954562.1:13749336-13756872 GCF_900497805.2 Vombatus ursinus | reverse complement strand
TTTCAAATCCCTTCATCATCCTGGTCATTTAAAATTCAGCACACAGAACTAAATATGGTATTCAGGTATCATCTGACAGGTGCAGAGTACAATGGAACTATCACTTCCCTCCTTCTGGACACTATATCTATTAATGCAATTGATAGGCATTAGATCTGCAGGCTGCCACATCACACTGCTGATTACTGAGCCCTTCAAGTCAAAAAAATTCCTTACCTTTAATTCTATCCTTGTACATCTAATTTTTTTAACTGAAGTGCATGACTTTACATTCATTTTTATTAAATACTATGAGATAGAAGAAAAATACTTTACAGCAATCCCTTTCTCTTTGCTTTTGTTATTTATCGGGATTGAAGAAGAATATTAAATTGGCCTGACAAAATACTTTTCACAAAGTTGGGGGGACGGGATGCTGGCCAAAAGAAAGAATTATTCTAGGTTAAAGGGTCTACCTGCTCATCACAAATGAGCTTCCAAAGCAAAACATTTCAAATTTCACCTTTTTGAACTCATTCATTAATTTAATAAGTATTTATTAAGCATCTATCATTTGCTAACTGGAGAAGGGGGAGAGATCCATTTTTTTTTTTACATCAGTGCCTACCCTCAAGGAGTTTATATCTTCCTCATACAACAAAGGATTACCATACTAAACTCAATAAACACCAGTGTTAGCACTAAAACTAGAAAACACCAACAAGAAAACAGCCAAACACCAAATGGAAAAAGTGCAGACAGAGCAGTACGAAAGGTGGTAAAGATGTGATGACCAAGCTTCCAAGAACACTCTTTTAACCCTCTCAAGCAAAGCAATGCTTCCTCAATACCAAACCACCACATACCTCACAAGGAGAAATGGAAGCAGGAAGTTAAAACAGCTTTTAAACTTTTATCTGAACAGTGCCTTACACAAGGTGATGTTTCAGTAAGTATTCCATAACCAAAAGCACATTTCCAACCCCTCAATACATCTCTACTAGACCTCAAGAGTATTGCCTGTGGAACCACAGACAGTCATACTTAGAAAGAAACCTCAAAACCACAGATCAGGAACTAAAAAGCAAACTGACAAATTTCTTTTTTTATGAAGGTAGTAAAATTCGGGCTTTAAGGTTGTAAAAGATCTCTATATTTCACTTTCTTAGGTTCAAAAGAGTTTCGATGGCCAAAAAAAGTCACTGTCAGAATCAGACGAAAAAGCAAACAGTTACATCAAAAGAAAAATAACTTATTAATGTCAAAGAAAATTTAGAAACCGCATGCCCTGTATTATTCACGGAATAAAAGTACTTCCCAGGCACTATTAGGTTTCGGAAAAACAGGGGGAAAAAACACCAAAACAACTTGAAGAAAGGCCCTAGCCTCTCAGAAAGGGCTGTGATTCGAAAAGTCAATGCCATAATTATTGCGACCTTAAACACAATGGGCCTGGCTTAATATAAGCAATACTAGTAATTTAATGAAATTAAAATTAAAGCTTGTTCACACCTATCCAGCTTTCGGCAAGAAAAATCATCAATATGAAATAAATATAAGGACTGAGTTTTAAATACATTAGATTTAATTAATAGGAGAGGGGAAGGGAAAAGTGTTAGTGTACTCGAAGTTTTAAAAATGGTCTGGAAGAACTGCAGGAAGTGACAACTGCTAAAGGCCCAGAGATCAAAGATTTTAAGAACACAAAAGCTGGATATAAGGAAGTAATTTTTAAAAAGTGAAAGGAAAGGCGTGCCTAGGAACTACAGGAAAAACTAAACTATCTTCCCCATACTTAAAAAGTAGTCAGTGGGGTAAGGAGGAAAGAAAAGCACAGAGAAGCACAAAAAATCTGGTTTTGGTTGCACTACTTTGACAGTACTACCTTCCTGCAACCAAACCTGGGCGTTTCACACAAACGCACCAGCTCCCCTGAAAACCGCACGCGAAAGGTTTCCCACGGACCCATCTCGTCCTGCAGCTCAACCCAGGCTGTTCCAGGCTCACTTTCCCCCAGTTGGGAAGCAGAGGAGGGGGCATGCTGCAGGGGCCAGAAGGGAAGAGCCGAGGACCAGAGGCCCCCTGAAGCCCCGAGGCCAGCCCCCTCTTCCCTGCAGCAGCCCGCAGCTCCTCAACCGGCATCGGGGACCGCAAACCCCAGAGCCGGGCCCGGCGCGCGGGAGGGAGGAGGACAGTGCGGGGACGGACGACGTGTCCACCGCCCGCACCCGCCCGTGACCACGCCCCCGGCCGCCTGCCCCGAGCAGGGGCCGCCACCGCGGCTCTCCCCACCCCCGGGTGCCCTGCCCGCGGGCGGACGGCGAAGGGAAGAGGGGAAGCAGCGGCCGCGGCCCGGCCCAGTCACGCACCTTGAGCCCGGGGGTAGGGGGGGACGGGAGCCCCGGCGGCTGTCCCTGATTGCGAGTGCCGAACCACCGGCACAGCCGTGTGCGCCTCCTAGGGTCGGTCCCCCAGTCCCGAAGAGCCAGACCCGGAGCCGCGGAGCCGGAAGTGAGGAGACCGGAAGCCACGTTGGCCCTGGCCCTGGCCCTAGCTGGCCTATCTTTAGGGTTCGGCCTGGCCCCACCGGTGTCTGGTGGTGGCCACACCTCTCGTGCCGGGAGCCCCGCCCACTCCCTCTTCCCTCCGCCCAGGGTCTCCCTAGGACGGTTGCCCCTCCTACTCCTTCCTCCCTCCCCGTCCTTCCCCAACCTCGCTGGAGGCCCCGCCCACTTCTCCACTTCTCCCCCACCCCCCCAAGGCTCTCGGTAGCGGAGGCCCCGCCCACTCCTCCCTCCCCGTCCTCTCCCATCCTCCCTGGAAGCCCCGCCCACTTCTCCCCCCCACCTCCCAAGTCTCTCGGCAACGGAGGCCCCGCCCACTCCTTCTCCCGCCCCTCCCGAGTCTCCCCCGCTCCCCTCTCATCCTCCTCCCCTCGCAGGTCTCCTCAGCAGCAGCCGGGGCCTTAGCAACCACATCCGGGGACCCTCTGGAGGGTTGGGCAGGTGTGGCCTCCCGCATGCGGTGGAGCCCGCCCGCCTGCTTGATGGGAGGGAGACCTCGCAGGCAGAGCCGGGGCCTGGGCCGAGCCTCCGGGCCGGGGGGGGGGGTAAGGGGCGGGAAGGAGGCCCCCGGGACCCCGACCCTGAGGAAACTGAGGCCCCGGAGCTTACGACTTGGCCAGGGTGACCCAGGTTGTAAATATCTAGGCGAAATTTGAACCCATGTCCTCTGACTCCAGATCAGTGCTCTTTCCACTGCCTCCCTTCCTTCCTTTGAGGAACATTTATGAAGAACTTTCCACGGCACTGAACTAAACTAATTTTCCATCTCCATTCCTTTGCACCTGGAGTCAGGAAGACCTGAGTTCAAATCCTGCCTCAGATTCTCACTACCAGTGTGACCCTGGGCAAGTCTCTCACTCTCTGAGCCTCAGTTTCCTCATCTGTAAAGTGGGGATAATAATAGCATCTGTCTCACCTGCCTCATCTCACTTTGATGCTTCTAACCTGGGTCACTTTGGTCAAGTGAGCTAAACACCCCGCCCCCCAAGTTTCCTCATCTCCTTGTGGAGCTCAAATGAGATAACGTGTTAAGAGCTTTGCAAGCCTTTAAACACTATACACATACTAGTTATTATTATGTGAAGAAATATGGACAGTTATTAAGGGAAGGTGAAATATATACAAGGAAATTTGGGTGGGGGCCACCAGTAAGGGCAGGAGGTGACGTGAGCTGAGGTTTGACTGAAGGAAGAGATTCTGTGAGTTGGAAATGAGCTCCCTAAGGCCCAGAGAAGAGCCAGGTGCAAAGGAATGGAGATGGGGAGTGAGGAAGAAGTAGGGCATGTCAACCCAGCAAATAGTCCAGTTTGACGGACCTGAAAGTGTACTGAAGGATAATAATGTGAAGTAAGCCTGGATAAACAGGCTGGAACTTGATTTTGTTAAGTCTTTACATTAGTATTTTATCCTAAAAGGCAATAAGGACCCACTGGAGATTTTTGAGTCATATCATCAAACCTATGCTTTGGTTTGGCTTACGTGTAGAAGATGCATTTGAGATGTGTTTTCTTGCTGCTTGCCTTCTTCAGAAAAGAGCTCTCAAGCCATCTTCTTTTAAGCTGTAGACCACAGAGTTCTTCCCACATTCTCAGTTTTGGAGTTGGAAAATTTTCAGCAGGAAGTAATGCTAAGAGTTTGGCTAGTTTCTCAGTCCCAGTCACTCTCTTTCCCCTTCATGCCTCTTTCTACCTTATTGATCTCTCATTCTTCATTCTAGATCACTTTGGACGGTGGAATGAGCCCAGGATTTGGAGTCAGGGTCAGAAAATTTGGGCTCAGATCCCATCTCTGCCATTCGTAACAGTGGGGCAAGTTACGGGTTCTCTGGGCCTAAGTTTCTTCATCTGTAAAAATGAGGGGATTGGATTCTATGACCTTTAAGGTCTCTTCCAGCTCTAAATACATGGTTCCATGCCTATCAAAATATCTGCTATATCTCTTCTCTCAAAGCTATGGCTAGGGTTTAGCAAATGAAAAACTCCAGGCCCTACAAAAAGTAGATGGTAGGCAAACCCAGTGGAGAAAAGAGGCAACTCTACTAGTTGGTGGTAGAAGGGTAAAAAGGGCTCGAGGTTCTTGCATGCAGTGGGCTCCGCCTTCCACATAATCCTTAGCTTGCACATTTTGATTTTATGACTTTTTTTTTCCTTTTCAGGGATGCACTTGATGTCTATTTTAAGCTGATTTTACTTTTATGAAAATATAAGGAGGCTAGGGTGAATGCATATAGTGTGATTTGTTCTACTCCAATCCCTCTTGCCTTGAGTCCATCACCCTTCTAGGGAAAGGACTCAAATTCTTTCTCTTTCATCATCACTCCTTTCCCCCCCTCATAAAGGGTAGATGTTAAAAGTCTACCTGTTAAATTTCCATAGGCAAGTCATATCCTGGTGCAGCTGTTAAATTCCCTTACATCCTGTGAAGAATTCTAGGTCATCAAAAACATTTAGAGTCTCCTGAATCTAATCCTTTTCTGCATTACTGCATGCCTCCCCTTACTGAGAGCAGTAAGCCCAAACTCTTATTTGTGTGAAGGAGGCGCTTCAGATGGTTCTGTTTTTAAGAGTAGAAACCATCATATAAATGCAGGCCAGCCTGTAACCTAACTAGCAACAACAATATAGCTTTCAGTGGAATCTACTGCCTGGAAATATTCTGTTAGCTTTTAGGTAGAAGACACAAAGATTTTTGTCTCTTGTAACAAAGGATATCCCAATCTAAGGATGCTTGCTACTGAAAGAATATAGAACCAGAGATCTGGAATTTAGTAAATGAAGCAGTAAACTAATGGCCAGTGACAGAGAAATACTAAGTTGAAAGGCATATGTGTTCAATGGGGGAAGGGGGCTAGAATGAGCAATGGTTACCTGATTGAGTTTGTTTAGTAGTTTAGGGTATACTACTTACTCCCTGTTCCTTAAGTCTGGGAAATAGGGGGTGGGAATAGCTGATTTTACTTAGGTTGTTTAGGACTTGGATTTTACTGTTAGAAATGTGGTACTTCAGTACTTTGTACTTGAAGGAGGGCTTACTTAGCCAGTTATTAGGGCTGATAGCCTTACATCTAATGTACTTCTCATATTGACTTTCCATAATGTATTAATGATAACTGCTGCTAGGTAGAGGTGCTGGTGCTGGTAACTGTTTTCCAGACTTATTAATCACCCTTGTGCAAGGTGTTGTTCTGGGTGATTTGTGAACTTAATCCTAATGTCTAGCACTATTCTGTATAAGGAATTGCATAGAAATAACCCTGTCTTGATCACTACTATCCCAGGGGAAATTACAATGCTAGCACACTTGGGGAAAATAAGGGCAGCTGCTTTTTTAGCTGCTGATGGAAAATAGTAAATACTCTGCAAGTTCTTGCTGCTACGATTTACCAGTCCCTTTGGGATAGTGAGTGCAGCTGTTAACTTTTCTTTCAATCTTAGGGAAAAAAATTAGACTAACTAATGGGCCTGATCTTAGCCCTGTTCCTACTTAGAGTAATTTTGCCTTTTGCCAGGAGGTAGGGTCCAAGCTGCCTGACCAACAATGAAAAAGTATTACATTCTATCCATCCAATTGGCATTAATGTTTTGGGGGAGTTGGAGAGAAAACGAAAGGAAGAACTCCTTCCCTAATCTTTGTGCCAAGGATCGGCTGTGGGTTTTTTTTTCTTCTTTTTTTAGACCTGGTTCATTTTCCATTGGGACAGTATTGGCCATTTACTCATCTTATAAGAAATGCTATCTCTTCCTTCCTTTCCTGAAGTTGGACACAGTTTGCTCACTCTGGTTTCTGGGGCTCAGGTAACCTGCCTCTTTATTAAGTGTCCCGGAAGGAGACTGGATGAGTGGTTGGGGAATAGTATTTTTATTTCTGCTTGAATGGACTAAGGTTGAATGCAGTCCTCTGTCTCTGCTTTTGTGAGATTGGGTACGGCCTACTAGTAATTAGTATTGATTTCTGAAGAAGGAACAAGAGATGCCATGTTTAGACATTTTCTTCAGATTTTTCTCTAGTATAAAATCACTAATGATGTCTTCTAATGTTTATCACTTTTAATCAACAACTACAAAGTCCCCTTCCTAGAGCAGGAAAATTGTCAAACAATTAAAGTAGCCATAAACACTTTGGATATATAATATACAGCAACATGCCATGTTTTAATAGGACTTGGAGGGAAAAAAAAGTTTCTAGGGCAGTTGCTTATTGTGGTTTCACTTATTGATATACAGCAAACTTCATATTTAAATAAATACATATTAAAATACTCATCAATTTTGAGTATTTGTTGGGGAATGTTTCTCATAGTAATAATAGCATTTGTATAGTGCTTTAGATGCAGGTAGGCAGTGCAGTGGATAGAGAGCACTGGGCCCAGAGTCAGGAAGACCTGAGTTCAAATCTGGCTTTAGCCACTTACTATGTGACCATTTCCTTATTCATTATCTTTGCCAAGAAAACATGGGGTCATGTAGAGCGAGAAACGACTGAACAACAACAAATAGTGCTTTAAGGATTTCGAAGCACTTTACATATGTTATCTAATTTGAGCTTCACAACAACCGTATGAAATAGGTGCTATTATTGTCTTCTTTTTACAAATGAGGAATCTGAGGCTCTGAGAAGTTGTGACATGTCCAGGATCACACAGATAGTAAATGACTGAGGCAGGATTTGAAGTCAGGACTTCCTGACTGAAAGTCTAGCATTTTATCCACTATACCACCAGTTGCCACAAACATAACTTTTTAGTGCTAAATTTTGGTCTGATTTTTGCTACTGCTTAGTACTGTGAGGAATGATTTATCGAGTCCTTATTTTATTCCAATCAGTATTAGTTAGTTTAGTGTGATAACAGGGCTAGTGATTATTAGTGTTATACTTATCTATCAATATATATTTGTTAGTCAGTCTAGTTAACTAATATTAATATAGGAATTAAATATATCAACAAGTATTTTATACATATTATATTTAGGGATAATTAGTTAAGATAGATTCT
>NW_020954562.1:13658263-13749326 GCF_900497805.2 Vombatus ursinus | reverse complement strand
ACAAATATTTTATACATATTATATTTAGGGATAATTAGTTAAGATAGTTTGTTTTTTATAATAGGCCCCAAACTTTAAACTACAAGATTATAAATTCACTTGCTTGTTATGAAGTTCACTTGCTTAATCATTGGAAGCTAACTAGAGGACCTCTACCCTTTTTTCCCCATGAGAAGGTGATGACCTAATGATATGAAAAGTCCCCCAGCTGTTTTTGATTGTCCTCCACCCTTATTGTCCTGTTGTTGGGGAAACAGACCTGTGGGCATTTGGTCAATAGGTCTATGAGTACTTGACCAGTGAGTGACCCTATTTTCATTTTGCTGGAGCTGCCTACCGCTTTCTATCGCCCAGCAAGCGGAGATGACGATAAGCACTTGGCCAACGAGTGACCCTCTTTGCCAGCCTATGGCCTGCCTGTCTACTGGCCTATCAGCCCGTGAAGATGCCAGCCCAGCCCATGAGTGTGCCTATTGGCTCCTGTAGGTCCTGATGGAAGGCCTAAATATAGGTCTGTCAGCCAGTGGAATTCTGTATTTTATATAGACCCTTTTGGAGGGTCAAGAGCAAGGTCTTTCAACTAATGAAACTCACTTCATTCTACTGTGCCATTTCTGTATCATGTGAGTATCAAACATTATAAAACTAAGGCCCTAGAGGGAGGGGACATCTCAGATCATGAGGAAGATTTATTAAAGGTCCCTTTAATAAATGGTTATTGACTTGGAGGTCTGCCTCAATGTCTTTTATTGAAGACTGGACAATTTTGAACCCCATAGTACCAAAAGGGCTAAGGGATGCTGCTTAGAGGAGCATTTATTCAGTAAATGGTTTCCCTCCCCCCTCCCAAAAAATCCCCCTCAACCCTAATACCATCCTGTGTGTAGGCAGCATCAAGGTTTGGACTGGTGGGATTAGTCTTTCTACTGGCAGTGTAATAATGGTTTTTAAACTTTTTATATTAGTTTTAGGGGCAAAGATTTAGAGGACCAAAAAAATTGAGAGATTTGGAAGAGTAACAAGTGTAGAAGTACATGGACTCTGTTCTTTTTTTAAAATGAATTTTAATTTTTCAATTGTCAAGCATTTTCCCTCTGCCATTCTCCCTCCCCTGATTGAAAAAAAAAAAAAAAGGAAAACAAAATGCTGTCACAAGGAAGCATAGTCACAGAAAACAAACCCCCATGTTGGCAATAGAAGACTAGATCTCTTTTCTTAATAAATGTTAGGTAAGATGTATACATGGAAAAAACAGTTGGAAAAACTTTAAATATCTTATTATTTTAATTTTTTATTTTAATATGTGTATCTTTGGTTTTGGTTTTGGTTTTTTTAAGATATTGTCATCTTAAGCATTACCATAAATAGTAGAATAACTGTCCTTGTTTGGTCAATGCCTTTATTTTCTCCTTCTGAGAGTGAGAATTGTCTCAGCCATGTATTCTTTTTTCTCCCCAATTAGATGTTAGCTGCTGGTTATATGACAGAAGTTAGATGGTACAGTGAATAGAGTACCTTGCCTGAAGTCAGGAAGACTTATCTTCCTGAATTCAAATTTGGTCTCAGACACTTACTAGCTGTGTGACCTTGGACAAGTCACTTAACCCTGTTTGCCTCAGTTTCCTCATCTGTAAAAAGAGCTGAAAGGAAATGGCAAACCACTCCACTATCTCTGCCAAGAAAACCTCAAATGGTGTCACAATTGAAAAAAACGACAACAACAACAAAGCTGGTTATACATGCAAATTTCAGACTAATGAAAGCAACTGTTACTTAACTCTGAAGGTTCTATTTTATGAAAAGACATTAGAGGGGGCAGCTAGATGGCACAGTGGATAAAGCTCTGGCCTTGAAGTCAGGAGGACTTGAGTTCAAATGTGACCTCAGACAATTGACACTAACTATCTGTGTGACTCTGGGCAAGTCACTTCTGATTGCCTCAACAAAAACAAACAAACAAAAAAAACCAGAAAAGATATTAGAAAATGTTGCCATCATCTAGAGGAGAGATATTTGGATAGGTGCCAAATTCTAATCTTACTGAACTGGGAATCAAGTCCCATTCTTCCACTTAGTATCTGTTTGACTGTGGACAATCTCTAGTAACAAGCATTTATATGGTTTGTATTATAGCAGTTTAAGGTTTACAAAATGCTTTACATATGTTAACTCATTTGATCCTGACAACAACTCTGTGAGATAGGTTCTATTATTATCTCCATTTTACAGAAGAGGAAACTGAGGCATAGAGCAGACTTGCCCAGATTCACATAGCCAGTAAGTGTCCAAGGTGAAACTTGAACTCAAGTCTTCCTGAATCCAAGTTCTATGCTCTATTCACTGTATCAAAGTTCACCTATTGTGGTCTCAGTTTCCTCATCCATAAAATAAGAGAATATAATAGATCATCTTTAAGGTCCCATCCACCTCTAATACTATTGAAGTGGGTAACTAGCAAAGAGTTAACAGCTATTGGTAAATGAATGGCATTATTCTGAATGGAAAGGTTTCTGGCTTTCAACATTGGAGAATCCTGGTTGCTTCTTGAGAAGGGGATCAGTACTATAATAAGGGAAACCAATTATGGTTGCTTAATGGAGAGAATAGAGGGCCCCTTAGGGATATTTGACGCAGTTGAAGCTTGAGAAAGTTGCTGGATATGGGAGAATGGAGAATGTGGGCATAATGGAATAGATAATATTGGCTCGTAACTCTTCTTCAGGGAAGAAGGCTGACTTTTGTGGTTTGGCATTAGAGATGTGTTAGTTTCAGGGATGGAGATATACTGAATTTTACTACCCAGGATGAGGGTGCTGTGACTAAAGTTGCAGAGATAAATGAAGGTTGCTATCTTAATTTAGGAATCGTTCATTCATCTTTGGCCGAGTAGTTATCTCCTTTTTCATTGACTCATAGAAATGACTAACCATTAATAATAGGCAAAATGCTGTCTTCTATCTCTCATTCGGAAGATAAGAACTGATGTATTAGGGTGAGAAAGGAAGAATTAGAAGTGAAGGTGCTTATTTCTGACTTAACTGGAAATTAACCAGGGAAGAAAAAGGAAACATGGGAGATTCCTCTTTCTTCTTGGAAGTAACTATTAGCTGTTTTTCTTTATTCAAGAGATTTGGCTCTTGTTTCTTTTTTGATTAGTAGAGATTGATTCTTTTCTGACCAGGGCAAGATATTGGCATGAGTTGAATGGAAAAATTCCTTGTCTTAGTAGAAAGGGTAGCTCTCTCTGCTAGTCAGTATAGTTGTCATTTGTCCTCACAGTTGATAATGGCCTATTATTTAGTGAAGTTCTGATTTTTTTTTTCTTTTAAGAACTGAAACAAGTTCATGCTGTGTGCTCAGGATGTATCTATGGTTAGGACTAGGTGACCACCTTCATAGCATGATTTAAGGGCTGCCACCAAGCCCTTCCTTTCTCAAGCTTCTTGTCTCTTCTGCTAGCCTCCCATATAACCTGGTCCTCTTACTCCATGTAGCCTGAAATTCCTACTTTGAAAGTTAACCCTTCAGATAATACTATCTAGGATTTAAAGCTGAAATGCTTTTGGATCATCTAGTTCAACCCTTCATTTGATAGTTTAAGACTTGGAAAGGAATAGTGAGTTGCTGAAGATCATACAAGATTATGTTTTTAAAGCTAGAAGGGACCTTGTAGATCCTCATCCAATCCCCTCATTTAAAAAAAAAAAAAGATTGATACTTTTATATCACATTCATTTCCAGATATCCCTTTGTTTCTTTCCCTTGTCCAGGTGGTCTTGTCTTGTAATAAAGATTTTAAAAACAGCAGTAATGCAGCAAAATCAAACAAAATATTAACTGTGTCTGACACTGTATACATCAGACCACACTCACCTCTCAAAGAAAAGAGGGAAGTTCATTTTCTCATCTATCTTCTGGAGCTAACATTGTCCTTATAGTTACACCAGAATGTAATTCCATTTATTGTTCTTTCCATTTACATTAGGATAATCATTGTGTATTTTGTTTTCCTGGTTCTGTTAACTTGCATCTATGTTGGTTCATTTAAGTCTCCCCATGTTTCTCTGAATTTTTCAAATATTACTATAGCACAATAATATTTTATTGCAGTTGTATACTGAAGCTTGAGCACCCATTTTATAAAAAAAAAAGTTATTTTTTTTCTACAAAAAGTGCTGCTATGACTATTTTGACATATTTATAGGTCCATAGAAGAAATAGGTTGTCTAAGGTCTTATATAATTGGTAAGTGAAAAATCCAGGATTTGAAATCAGGTTCTCTGGCTCTAAATCCAATATTCTTTCTTTTAAAAATGTTTTTTTTCCAATTACATGTAAAAACAATTTTTAACATTCAGTTTTTTAAAATTTTGAGTTCTCTCCCTTCTTCCCTCCACTCCACCCTCATCAAGAAAGCAAGCAATTTGATATAGGTTATACATGTGTAGTCATGCAAAACATATTTCCATATTAGTCATGTTATGAAAGAAAACAGACCAAAATAAAAAAACCACAAGAAAAATAAAGAAAGTTAAAAAGTTTGCATTGATCTGCATTCAAACTCTGTCAGTTCTTTCTACAGAGACGGATAGCACTTTTCATTGTAAATCCTTCAGAATTGTTTTGGATCATTGTATTCTGAGAATAGCTAAGTCATTCACAATTAATCATCATACTATATTACTGTTACTGTGTACAATGTTCTTCTGATTCAGCTTACTTCATTTTGCATCAATTCATGTAAGTCTTTCCAGGTTTTCTGAAACCCTCCTGCTCATCATTTCTTATAGCACAATAATATTTCATCACGTATACCACAACTTTTCCAGCCATTCCCCAATTGATAGGTACCCCCTCAATTTCCAATTCTTTGCCACCACGAAAAGTGATGCTATGAATATTTCTGTACATATAGGTCCTTTTCCTTTTCCTTTTCCTTTTCCTTTTTAGAAAGCTCTTTGGAATATAGATCTAATACTGATATTGCTGTATCAAAGGAAATGCACAGTTTTATAGCCCTTTGAGCATAATTCCAAATTGTTCTCTAGAATGGTTGGACCAATTCACTACTCCACCAACCATTCATTAATTTTTTCCTCTACTCCCCCCCAGAAATTTGTCATTTCTAATAGGTGTGAGCTGGTACCTCAGAGTTGTCTTAATTTGCATTTCTCTAATCAGTAGTGATTTAGAGCATTTTTTCATATGACTAAGATAGCTTTGATTTCTTCTTCTGAAAACTATATCTTTTAATCATTTATCAGTTGGGTAATGGCTCTTATTTTTATAAATTTGACTCAATTCTATACTCAGTATATATTTGAAAAATGAGGCTTTATCAGAGAAACTTGCTATAATTTTTTTTTGATATTACTTTATTGTCTATGGTACCTTTTAGCAAAGTATGCAAGATACTAATCTTGCTCATGTAGAAACTACAACTTTTATTATGGATGCAATGTGTTTTACTTATTTTTTGTATTAAATAAATATGATCAAAATTATTAAAAATAAAGGCTTGGGGTGGGGCCTAGTGTTATTCACTGTTTTTCATGGGGGTTCTGCACCCCTAAACTCTGCAAATGTTGAGAGATGATTATACTCAGTTTTGCCAGATAGGTTATTCTTGGTTGTAATCCTAGTTCCTTTGCCTTCCAGAGTATCATAATCCAAGTCCTCTGCTTCTTTAACATGGAAGCCACTAAATCTTGTGTGATTCTGATTGTGGCACTATGATATTTGAATTGTTTCTTTCTGGATGCTTGAAGTATTTTCCCTTTGACCTGGGAGCTCTGGAATTTGGCTATAATATTCCTGAGAGTTTTCATTTTGGGATCTCTTTCAGGAGGTGGTCAGTAGATTCTTTCAATTTCTATTTTACACTTTAAAATCTAAGATATCGGGGTGTCTAAGATTGGGGTTGATAATTTCTTGAAATATGATGTCTAGTCTCTGTCTTTCATGTAGTGATTCTTAAATTATCTTTCCTTGATCTATTTTCCAGGTCAGTTGTTTTTTGATGAGATATTTCACATTTTCTTCTTTTTTTTTTCTTTTGACTTTGTTTTACTGTTTCTTGATGTCTCATGGAGTCTTTAGCTTCCACTTGCCTAATTCTAATCTTTAAGAAATCATTTTCTTCAGTGAGATTTTGTACCTCTTTTCCCATTTAGCTAATTCTGCTTTTCAAAGGTCTTTTCTGCAGTGAATTTTTGTGTGTCTTTTACTATTAGGCAGATTTTTTTTAAGGTGCTATTTTCTTTAGTATTTTTTGTCCCACTTTTAGCAAACTGTGCATTCTCTTTTCATAATTTTCTTGCAGCATTCTCATTTTTCCTAATTTTTCTTCTACCACTCATCTCTTTCTTTAACTCTTTCTGGAAATTCTTATTGGGCTTGGGTCCAATTAGCATTTTTCTTTGAGGCTTTGTTTGTAGCTGTTTTCACATTGTCTTTTTCTGAGTTTATGTCTTGGTCTTTCCTGCCACTACTGTAGCTTTTTATGGTCAAATTCTCTTTTTGTTGTTTACTTTTTTTTCTTAGTCTATTTCTTGACTTTGAACTTTATGTCAAAGTTGGACTCTGTTCATCTGGGGGTAGGATGGTTCTGTCCCTAGCTTTAGGCTTTTTCGTGCTGTTGTTTTCAGAGCTAGTTCTGGGGCTCTGCTGCAAGTTTTTGGCATTTCCAAGTTGGTGTGATCCTGGGAGAGGTCATTGCTCTCTTGGTCTGCACTCTCATATTAATCTAGGTTCCTTGTCCCTTGCAGCTGACATTGAAAAGGGTTTGAAAGACATAGTTTGTGGGTAATTTAATCATTTTATTAATAAGGCCAGCAGGTTATTAATGAAAGGATGGTCATTTGGCTGTCTCTCTCAGACCAAAAACAATCATGGAGGCAGATTCAGTTTATATACCCTTCAAAACAGTAGGTGGTCCATCAAACAGGCCATCAAATCTAATTGGCTGATTGGAGGTGGGCTATATTAAAATGAAGGGCTGAGTATCTCTTGGATAGGAAAAGTATCTCTATACCAGACTACCCATAACTTTAAGCTGTCAATTCAAAGAATGTATACCCCACCCATGCCTGAGCAGAACACAATGGGCTTCCCCACCCCAGGTTAAATTCCCTGTAAGGTTGGGTGGGGTCTAACCAAGATGGAGAGAGTCAATGCAGTCTCATTATCAGTAATGTTTTTTGGACTGAACTTTTAGAGGACTTTAGAAGAAGGGGAGAGCTCCCTCCAAGTTATTGGTTGTAAATAATCATTTCTCACAACAGGAAATTTTTCCCAACCCCTCTTAATTGTAGTGCCTTCTCTCTCTTAACTATTTCCTATTTATTTTGAATATACTTTGTTTAAACAAATTTGTTTGCTTGTTATCTCCCCTATTATTTTGTGAGCTTCTTGAGGGCAAGTACTGTCTTTAGCCTCTTGTAACTCCAGTGCTTACTACAGTGCCTTGATGCGGTTTAGGGGTGCTGAGACCCCAAAATTACAACCCACGGATCCTGCCTGAAAGAATTTGACCCAAGCCTTCTTTCAGACAAAGACAAGGTTTATTACAACATCTGTCATATTGGGCAGACTCTTAAGGAGTCTGAATGTTAGTAAGCTATTGGCTAGATTATAAGAATCTGACCAGTGGCTAGATTATAAGAATCTGAGCCATGGTTGGATTGTAAGAATCAGAGCCATGGCTAGATTTTAAGAATCCCAGCTGTGGCTGGATTATAAGAATCAAAGCTGTGGCTAGATTTTAAGAATCCCAGCTGTGGCTAGATTATAAGAACCTAAGGCACTTAATGGAGACAAGGTGGACCTTATATACAGAAAGCCTGTGGGAGGGACCTAGGAGTGGCCAGTAAGCTGGGGTGAAGAGAACTCCTGGGACCTGGGCCCCGCAGCCAAGGGAGAATGGAACCTACCTAGGATTAAGGTTGGGAAATGGGGGGGGGGCATAGAGAGGTAAAACAATGGAGGGGAGATTGGGTGTAGCCACAAGGAAAGGCCAGTTGATGGAATTATAGCCTCAGGGGACTGCCAGAGACCTGGCCATGTGGGAAAGTCCAGGATTTTTCCTTTCTGGGGCCCAGGTCCCAACCCCATCGCCAGACACATAGATAGATGTGTATTGGCTACCGCAACACCCTGCTAAGTGGTCTTCCTATTTCTAGCCTCTTCTCCCTTCCGATTTACTTTACATGATTCCATTCGTGTTAGCCTTCCTTACAGCATCATGTTAAATTGTGTTACTCCTCTTTTCAAAAGTCTTCCTTGTCTACCAAATGCCTAATCAATTCTGTTCAATTCAACAAATATTACAAATATTACTATATACAGTGTATATAGACATTACACAGTTCCCACCTTCAAGGATTTTACACTTTTAGAAGAGAGATAATACAAATATACTCTAAGTTGTATTATAGTTATTTGTGCAAAGGCATGAGGGAGATCTAAAATAAAGTGATATGAGAAATTTTGAGACAGATGAGTTTACTTGTTGCTGGGGAAGGAAATCAGGAAAGGATTGAGGTAGGAGGTAACATCTGAACTGGGCCTTGAAGAAAGGAAAGTATCTCACTAGGCCATTCCAGGGAGGAGAGCTTAGAAGTACCAAAAAACAAAACAAAACAAATGCAGGAAAGAGGAGGGTGAAAGGAAGCTATATGGAGCAGGCTGGGTTGTGTGGGATATGGAGAACATGAAGGGAGGTGGTATTGAAGAGTAAGAACAGAAAGGTAGATCAGGGGCCCTTGTGGAGGGCTTAAATGTCAACTTTTCAGTTGTTAAATAATGTGGAACTACAGCATGCTTTTGAATACAGAATGATGAGGGCAATCCCAATGTACTAGGAAGGTTTTTCTGGCCGACATGTAAAGCAAGAGTGCTTCACCTTTTTTTGTGGTCTGGGCTCCTCAGGCAATCTGATGAAGCCTTTGGCCCTTTTTTCAGATAATGTTTTTAAATGCATATAATAAGATATATAGGATTGCAAAGGAAACCAATTATATGGAGATTACAGTTTTGAAAAAAAATTTTTTAGTTCATGAATCCCAGGTACAAAAGATGAGTTAAAAAAAGAGACAGGGAGACCAATTCAGAGCCTTTTACAGTAGTCCAAAAGGTGAATAATGGAAGATTTTGCTTAGAGGTTATAAGAATCATAACTGTTTACATTCCTGAGAATCGTATTAAGAGATTGTATTAAGTCAACAAGCTTTTATTAAGCACCTACTATTCTCCAAATCAAGTAAAGACATTTCTTCCAGGTAACACACCGAGCAGGCTCCTCCTTAAGGGAGGTAGCAGCCCCTCAAGGGAGGCAGCTTCTTTATTTTAGTTTATTTTTTTTTTTAGTATCAAGTTTATTACAGAGAAATTCCAGAGGATTTAGACATTTCTGGCCAGAAGTGGGCTCCACCCCTCTTCAGGAGGGATGGGCCCCTAGTGTTAAGGTGCAAATACTTTCATACATTCAAATTTGGGCGCGAAATCTCCCAGGCCCGGATTGGTCCATCCCTTCCCGGGTTACACCCCTCCTTACATGTTTCCCCTTGATATGCTCAAGTATGTTCCCCCTGCCTTGGTCATACATTCCATGACTCGTTAATGAGGCTCTAATTTTATGCAAGGTGTGTCAGATAATAGTAATAAAGTTCATTAAGCAGGCACACTAACATTTTTCAGGTGTCCTCAGGTTGACCCTAACTGGTCTGAGCTGGCTGGACCCTTATCTTGAATTTGGAGTCCTTTTGGAGCCATCAACTTACTTCTTATTGGTTAAGCCCGATCCCACCTACAATGTACTACTTCCTGGAATTGTTCTTTAAATCTCTGCATTATTCTCTTTCTCTGTGGAAATTTAACCCTTACCTGACTCTCACATTATACATATGCAGTTATGCAAAACACTTCCATAGTAGACATGCTGTGAAAGACTAACTCTATTTCCCTTAATCCTATCCTGCCCTCCCATTTATTCTATTCTTTCTTTTGACCCTGTCCCTCCTCAGAAGTATTTGCTTCTGATTATCCCCTCTCCCAATCTGCCCTCCTCTCTATCATCCCCCTACTCTCTTGTTCCCTTCCCCCCCTATTTTCCTGTAGGGTAAGATAGATTTCCATACCCAATTAAGTGTGTATATTATTCCTTCCTTAAGTCAAATCCTATGAGAATAAGATTCACTCATTCCCTCTCACCTTCCCCCATTTCCCCTCCACTGTAAGAGCCTTTTCTGTTTTTTTGTGAGATAATTTACCCAGTTCTACCTCTCCCTTTCTCCCTCTCCTAGTATAATCCTCTCTCAACCCTTAATTTTATTCTCCAGATATGACCCCTTCATCTTCAACTCACCCTGTGCCCTCTATCTATCTATCTATCTATCTATCTATCTATCTATCTATCTATCTATATACATACATATAATTTTTTCCCTCCAACTACCCTAATACTGACAAAGGTCTCATGAGTTACAAATATCATCTTTCCATGCAGGAATGTAAACAGTTCAACCTTAATAAGTCTCTTATGATTTGTCTTTCCTGTTTACCTCTTCATGTTCCACTTGAGTCTTGTATTTGAAAGTCAAATTTTCTATTCAGCTCTGGTCTTTTCATCAAGAATGCTTGAAAGTCTTCTATTTCACTGAATGACCATTTTTTTCCCCTGAAGGATTATACTCAGTTTTGCTGGGTTGTAGTCCTATCTCTTTTGCCTTCCAGAATATTATATTCCATGCCCTGTGGTCCCTTAATGTAGAAACTGCTAAATCTTGTGTTATCCTGATTGTGTTTCTACAATACTTAAACTGTTTCATTCCGGCTGCTTGTAATATTTTCTCCTTGACCTGGAAATTCTGGAATTTGGCTACAATATTTCTAGGAGTTTTCCTCTGGGGATCTCTTTCAGGAGCAGATCAGTGGATTCTTTCAATTTCTATTTTGCCCTCTGGTTCTAAAATATCAGGGCAGTTTTCCTTGATCATTTCTTGAAAGATGATGTCTAGGATCTTTTTTTGATCATGGCTTTCAGATAGTCCAATTATTTTTAAATTCTCCCTCCTGGATCTATTTTCCAGGTCAGTTGTTTTTCCAATGAGATATTTCACATTGTTTTCTAATTTTTCATTCTTTTGGATTTGTTTTACAGTGTCTTGATTTCTCATAAAGTCACTATCTTCCAATTGCTCTTTTCTAATTTTTAAGGAAGTATTTTCTTCAGTAATCTTTTGGACTTCCCTTCCCATTTGGCCAATTTTGCTTTTTAGGGCATTCTTCTCCTCATTGGCTTTTTGGACCTCTTTTGCCATTTGGGTTAGGCTATTTTTTAAGGTGTTATTTTCTTCAGTATTTTTTTGGGTCTCTTTTAGCAAGCTGTGGAGTTGTTTTTCATGATTTTCTTGCATCACTCTCAGTTTTTCCTCTACTCCTCTTACTTGCTTCTCAAAATCCCTTTTGAGCTCTTCCAAGGCCTGGAACTGATTCATATTTTTCTTGGAGGCTTTGGATGTAGGAGCTTTGGCTTTGTTGTCTTCTTCTGGTTGTATGTTTTGATCTTCTTTGTCACCAAAGTAAGATAATATAGTCTGACTCTTTTTGCACTGCTTGCTCATGATCCCGGTCAATAACTTGAGTTTTAAACTCTTTTGTTAAGGTGAGAGTCTGCTTCCAATGTGGAGAATGTTCTTCCAAGGTGGCAGAGGTGTTTCCTCTCCACTGCCACAACAAGCTCCACGACGCCAGCACTCCCCCTCGCCCCAAGACTGCCCCTCAGAACTGTGACCCAGATTCCAGCAGGGGCAAAGCAAGAGATTCCTGACTCATCACTGGCAAAGAGATCCCTGCAATTCCCCTCTGATCAACCACTCGATTCCCCCTCAGTCTGTAGGCCTGTAGCTCAGGAGGCAGCCACTGCCATGAGGGCAGCTGAGACCTAACTTCTGACTCTCACCGCAGTCACAGACTTTTCCCACTGACCTTCTAAGTTGTCTTTGGCGTTCGTGGGTTGAGAAGTCTGGAAACTTCCACAGCTTCCCTTGATTCAGTCCTCTGAGGCCTGCTCCAGGGTTGCTGTGACCTGCACACCCAAGCCGAACTGCGCTCTTCTCCCCGCCCGGTGCGATATACTTTTCCAATCAACTATCTAGGTTGTCTTGGGCTAGAAATTTGTTTCACTCCATCGTGGGTTCTGCTGCTTTAGAATTTGTTTAGAGCCATTTTTTTTACAGGTATTTGGAGGGGTTTGGGGGAGAGCTCAAGCAAGTCACTGCTTTCACTCCACCATCTTGGCTCTGCCCCCTTGGGAGGCAGCTTCTTAAGGGAGATGGCCAGTAGCCAGGAAAAGCTAGGGATTCCTATAGAGGAAATGTTTCCTGTGGGCAGGGAGATGAGGTAATCAGGGATATGTGGGCAAGGGGTGGTAGCTCAGAGTTTTGATTCCATTGTCCAGCCCATTTGCCCAGGGCAGAGGGCACGTGTTAATTTCATCATCACTATGTATACAAAGAAAGGCACAAACATACAATCCCTGCTTTCAACGAGCTCATAGTCAAATGGGAAAAGCAAGACGGAAACAACTCTATGCAAACAAGATATATACAGCATAATTAGGTGATATCCTGAAAAATGAAAGCACTAGGATTAAGGGGGCCCAGGAAAGCCTTTTTGCAGAAGGTGGGATTTTATCTGAAACTTGAAAAAAGCCAGGGAGATGAGCCTTTTCTCCTAGCCAGTTGTATCTCCCACTGTTTCTGCAACAGTATCATTTTCTTGCCTCCGTACCTTTACTGATGCTGGAATACTTGGTTCACATATCTGCCTATCAAGATAACTCCTACCCATTGTTCTAGAACCAGCTCAAAGAATCATCCTAAGAATACTTCTGTGATTACAGAAGTGGAGAAAGTGTTCTCTTATCAGAACACCCCTAGGCCTTTGTTTGTACAATTAATGAAACACTCCCCTATATTCCCAATAGAATATAAATTCCTCAGGATCAAGGACCAGCTTTATTTTTGCCTTTGTATTTTTAAGCACCTACTTTAAGTTCCTTGTACTTATTTGGTCCTTGTTACATTGACTTGTCTTTTAGTTATATGTATGTGTGTGTACATATATATGTATATATATGTCCCTGTTTAATCTTTTCTATTGAAAATAAACACCTTGAGGGCAGGGACTATGTGTTAATGCATCTTTGATTCTCCCTATCCCCCAAGCAATGGATGTCCAATAATTACCAGATGAATTAATTTAGATGGTTTTAATGCTATGTTGAATTAATAGAAAAAGTGATGATTATTATGTATATTTAGAGGAATGTTTGGATTTTGAAAGGAAGTATTTCCTACCAGAGTCCTATGAAGTAGTCACTGCTTCCAAAAATAGGAAATAGACAGTTTGGCTATGTAAAGAAGGCTGGCTTCAGCATCCAATCTACCTGGGTTCAAGTCCCATCTCTGACACATACTAGCTGGGTGACCCTGGTCAAGATACCTAACTTCTCAATGACCCGAAGCAACTCTCTAGTACTATAAATTGCATATATGTATTGGTAGAGAGAGTTTCTTCACTAGGAGCTCCTTACATTAACAACATCACAGACCTGAACACTCCCCCCATGCCAAAAGTAGGAGATTATGACAACTGTCTAGTTTTAGTCTCATTCTTCTTTTAGAATAGGCAAAGGAGACAGTTCAAGACTGCATGCAAAAGATAGCCATGAAGACGCTAGCCAGTGTCATTTTTAGTTCTTTTATTTTTGTTATGGTACATTTTGGAAACAGATTAAATTTGGTTTATTTCTGTAGCATATATAAAGTGCTTATTCAGATAGACTGTGATCCGGATCCAGAGGACTTTCAAAGAGAAAACTTGTAAGAAGTTAACATTTCCTCTAAAAGCTTTGGGTTTTGTTTTCAGAAAGTTCCTTAAAATTGTTTTTTTTTAAATCATAATTAATCAGGATAAGGGATGCTATACATTATCTTCTAACATTGCTCCTTCTTTCTTAGAGTTGCAAGAGGCTGAGAAAGCTACACCGGGACACAACAGTCTCAGAGGGATTTCTACTCCTTTACAACCCTGGAGAGACAAGGAAAATTAACTAAAACATTTTTCATAACAATAATTTTGTTTACAAAATGCTTTCCCTTTTATTTCTGAACTGTTTTGAAGAAACCAATTAAAAATAAATGGGGAGTGATTGTGAATAAATTAAAATGTCTTTAAAGGACTGATGCTCCAGAAATATATCAACAGGCTCAGACATGTCTGTCATAAAGAGATTTCTATTTCTGTTTGACTTGTGAAACTTAGTTTGAACCAAAAACTGAGCTACAGATTGCCTGGAGAAGACCTTTTCCCTCATAAGTTTGCTAGCCTGATTACAATTTTCCTTTTAGTAGACTCAAGTAATTTAAATTAGACATTTTGATAGTAATCCTTTGGAGTATCTCTATGACTACTTGGATATTTTAGATGTTTGCCAAGTTTTTGCATTTGTGGTGGGACAGACTGCATCAGATTGTGTCACTGGAAAACATTTAACGAAGCAGGTAAAAGGAAGCAAAAGAAGAAATCTCTTCAGAAATCCTGGATGAGATGGCAGAGGCTTCAGTGAGTCCCTTACCTCTCCCTGTAACAAGGAAAAAGAAAAGTTTGTCTATTGAAGAAAAGATTGACATCATAAATGCAGTAGAAAGTGGTAAGAAAAAAGCAGAGATTGCAGCCAAATATGGAATAAAGAAAAATTCACTCTCTTCAATTATGAAGAATAAAGACAAAGTTCTAGAAGCCTTTGAATCTTTAAGATTTGATCCCAAAAGAAAAAGACTTAGAACTGCTTTTTACACAGATCTAGAGGACGCATTAATGAGGTGGTATCGAATCGCCCAGTGTCTAAATGTACCAGTCAATGGTCCAATGTTGCGTCTCAAAGCTAATGATTTTGCTCGGAAACTGGGACATAGTGATTTTAAGTGCAGTAATGGTTGGCTAGACCGCTTTAAATCAAGATATGGTTTAGTATTCAGATCTCAGCCAGTAGAAACTGCAGCAGCCTCAGGAGATGCTGCGACTCTCTGGTCCCAAAATGTGCTTCTATATTATTTAAATGATTATCACCCCAAGGATATATTTAACATAAAAGAGACTGGATTGCTCTATCGAATGTTGCCTACTAATACTTTTGCATTTAAGGGGGAAGCATGTTCAATTGGAAAACTAAGCAAAGAAAGGATAACTCTAGTGGTCGGGGCAAATATGGATGGTTCTGAAAAGCTTCCTTTGCTTGTTATTGGGAAAAATAAAAACCCACATTGTTTTAAAAATGTGAAGTCACTGCCTATAGATTATGAAGCAAACAGAATGGCATGGATGACTTCAGAAATCTTTGAGCTATGGATGCAAAAGCTTGATGAAAAATTTCAAGCCCAGAAACGACGAGTTGTGGTTTTTCTTGATTCTTTACCAGCACATCCAGAAGTTAAGATTCTAAAGTCCACTCAACTAGTTTTTTTCCCTTCATCTTTATCTTCTCAATTTGTAGCTATGAAACAAGGTGTTATTAAAAACCTTAAGATCAAATACCGATTCTGTCTTGTCAAGAAATTTTTAGACTCTGTTGAAAGCAGCAAAGAATTTACTTTCTCTCTGCTAGATGCGGTTGATATGTTGCATCTGTGTTGGAGGACTGTAACCCCAGAAACTATTGTCGAGAGCTTTGAAAAGGCAGGCTTCAAATCACAACATGGAAAAAGTGAAAAGACAAATACGGAGACTGAAAATGACCTAGATTTAGTTACTCATGCCCTAGCTGCGGGAGTAGAATTTCTGAAAGGTTTATCTCTGGAAGAATATGCATCCCTAGATGAAAATCTGGTGACATGTGAAACAGTGTCAGATAGTCAGGCGATATGGACCAAAGAGGGTAAAACAAATGAAACTGACTGCTATACTTCAGATGAAGAGGACGAAGATAGATCTCCAGAAACTGAACTACCTTTGCCATCAAAAAAGGAGGCAGTGACTGCTTTGGAAACCCTTAAAAAATTTCTTAGAAGTCAAGAAATGAATGGCACACTTCATGATTCTTTAGCAGATCTTGAAAATTTTATTCAATGTTTATCATTTAAATAATTATCCAATGTAAGTTATCTAAAGAATAACAGATTTTTCCTAATTTCATATTAAAATTTAAGGAGCATAAATGGAAAGTATAGTTAGCTAGGTAAAAACAAAAATGAAAACCAGATCATCTTGGTAACTTATGATTTAAATGCAAAAGCCTTTCCTCTGAGTTATAAAGCCACATAGATAAAGTGAATTTAAAAATGCCAATTAAGTGTGATGATTAAGTAAACGAAAAACTTAAATTTCTACCAAGCAAAATAGGTTTGAGATATTTTCCCTAGTCTCTTTACTTAGAAAATATGGCTTACATCCCCTCAGATATGGATAACTTGAATTCACAGCTCCTTACAGATTGAATTGATGTTATTTTCTGCTTCTTTTCAGAAGTGCAGATTAAGTTCCTGACAGTTTAAATTCATCTCTATTGAGGAATCAATAACTGAGATGAACAAAAGCCCATCTTCAAAACATCTTATTTCAGAGGCATGAACAAAAATGGCTCAAAGTGTATATTATAGAAGTGATGAATATTATAGATGAGTAAGTTCTTGTAGTAATATGTGTGTTATAATGGGATTTTGATGAAGAAGGAAACTTTGCCTTAGTTACTGACCTCTTCAGATAGTCTAATGAGACTCAGATAGTTTCTTTTGCTTACCATGTAGCCTAATTTTTTTTTCCTTTGGAACTTCTGATATATATATTTTAAATAAGTGTGAAAAGCAGCAATTCATTTTCTTGTGAAAATACAATATACAAAGTGAGCACAACTTTGTGCTATTATACACACACACACACACACACACATACATTACATAACTCATTATTTAAAGGGTCATTTGTAAATAAAGGGTCAGATGAAGGAATGAGACTCCACAGTGTCTTTTTTATAGCTGTAACTTGCAGTTGAGGTAGATCTTTCCAAACTGCTTTTTTATCTGTATTAAGTATAAATACAGAAAGATTGTGCAATATCTGTATTAGAAATTATGCCAAATTCTTAGGAATTTATTATGCTAAGTGACACAACTTTCATCAGTGCTAAAATTTGTAAAATATCTATGACACAAACATTTTTATTTATAGAAGCTCACACATGCTATTAAATATTTCTCTTATTTTGCCAATACTTGCTTTTTTTAGTCTAAACAATTTAATTTTTTTGTTTTGATGAAAAAATGTATTTTTAAAAAAAATTTGAATATCTTGTTAGCCATAATTTTATCGTTAATTTTATATGCAGATATTAATGTATTTGCTTAAATTTTCCTTTGGAATAGGGGTATTCACACTAATTACTTTTATTGTATTAAAGGATGTTATATCTATTCATAAAATAAGGTCTTAGAAGTACATGATGAAGTAATAGAATAATATAACTCACTGTGCTTCCAAAATTCTGGTTGAATTTTGTTGACTCTTACCATGTATTGCAATATTTTTCATTGTTTACTTTAAAAATTTATCCTTGCCTAGCTGGTCAATATACATGACATTACTTTGTGGTACTCTGTCCAAAAAAATGGAAGTTTTTGTTTAGAATCTTTTATTCTGCCCATTAAAGTCTGACTGCAGGAAATAAACTGACTTTGTGCAATATAGATTTGTTATTATTTCAACATTCAGTAGTCCAGCCTTACCTTAATAGGATTAAGAAGGGATCTTTTTTTAAATGAGAAAAATCGGTAATTTATATTTCTTAAAGATTTTTACCAATGATTTTAAAACTTTAAACATTCACATTCACATTTGGATCTGTTACTGTTCATCACTTTGTGGCAACACAGATCCACTAAGTGTCATAATGGATTTTTAAATAGTCATACACTGTCTTATCCTAGCCTGCCAGTCAGCTTTCTATGGCCCTATGGGAGCCAATCTGAAAATCAGAAAAAAATTATTTATTTTATTTGTGTATTCAATTCAACAACTATTTATTAAGGTGCTGAGAATAGAAATATTGGAAGGGGGAAAGTCCCTGTGCTGAAAGATCTTATATTCTCATGGAATTGAAAGGGACATTATGATGACTGGTAGTCTACCTGATGACATTATTCTAGACTATTCTATATAATTCTGTTTTTATTGTCTTTATTGTAACTAACACAATAAAGCAATATCTGTTTTGAGTTTTACTCCAACTTCTGAGGGTTCATCCTTGTTTTCCTGGGGTAGAAATCCATAATTGTAAGACATTATGAAATAAGATATGAATATTATAAAATGAAGTGCAGCTAGGTAGGAAGGTGGTACAGTGACTAGAATGCTGGGCCTGGAGTCAGAAATTCTTCTCTTCCTGAATTCAAATCCAGCCTCAGGCCCTTACTAGCTGTGTGACCCTGGAAAGTCACTTAACCCTGTTTGCCTCAGTTTCCTCACCTGTGCAATATCTGGAGAATGAAATGGCAAACTCTAGTATTTTTGCCAAGAAAACCCCACATGGGGTCATGAGGAGTCAGACACACCTGAAGAAAGATGGAATAACAATTGTTAAAATGAGAGGTGGAGAGAATGACTAAAGCTTTAAAACCCTGAGATTGTGTGATATAGTAGAAAAAAACACTGGACTAGCTTCAAAGCCTGCTTTGCCATTTACCTCTTGTGATACATCATTAACCCTTTCTGGATCTCTGCTGTAAAAAGAAAGGGTTAAACTAGGTAATCTCTAAGGTCCCTTCCAATTCTGAATCCTATGATAAACCACAAAGGCTTAATGTTAAACTAGGTAATCTCTAAGGTCCCTTCCAATTCTGAATCCTATGATAAACCACAAAGGCTTAATGTTCTGCATGATCCTATGGGGTTTAAGTGATGTGTCACAGAATCTGAAAATTGGAAGGGACCTTAGAGGCCATCTAGGCCAACTTCTACTTGATTCAGAATTCTCCTTAGACCTTCCCCAACAAGTGATCAACTAGTCATAGTAGGGGTGTACACCATAGTCAGGAAGTTAGGGGGTTTTGTTTTTAATCAAAATGTCACCTTGACTCATATTGAGCTTACGAAAATCTCATGTTGAGACCACCAAAAAAAAGCCCAGATCTTTTTCATAAAATTTATTATCTAGCAGTTTGTTCATTTCTCTTTCCCTCTTTTCCTCTCTCTCTCTCTCTCTCTCTCTCTAAATATGTGTGTGTGTGTGTGTGTGTCTAATTATATCTAGCTAGCTAGCTATCCTAAGTTTATGGTTACGTTTATCTTTGTTAAATTTCTTCATAAATTTAGTCCATTGTTCTAGATTAAAAGACCATTTTGGATCTTAATTCTGTCACATAATGAACTAAATATCCTTCCAAGCTTTGTGTCACCTACAGATCTGATAACTACACCCTCTGTGCTTTTACTAAAGTAATGGACAAAAGTGTTGAACAGTAAAGCATTAAAGGCAGGTCTCCAAGGCGCAGCTCTTCTTGAACTTCACTATTCTTTTTATTCAGTCATTCAACTAGCAGCAGCAATTTCTTTAGAAATCTGAAAACTGGGGGCAGCTAGGTCGCACAATGGATAGAGCACTGGCCCTGGAATCAGGAGGACCTGAGTTCAAATAACACTTACTAGCTGTGTGACCCTGGGCAAGTCACATAACCCCATTGCCTAGCCCCCCCCCCCAAAAAAAGAATAAATAGAAATCTGAAAACTAACATTAGTAGTTGCCTTATTTTCTGAGTTTGCTTTCTTGAAAAACCATTGATCTCCACTGAGATTTTTCAACAATTTGGACACTTTAATTTGTTTTTCATTGGTGTCTGATTTACTTAAATCAGTATGTTTTGATTTGAAATGGTGACAAAGATTGTGTTCCTTAGAACGGCTATTACTTTTCAGCAAACAAGGCACGATATTTTGTCTCTCATGTAAGTAATTCAGTATCTGCTTGTCCACTCCAGATTAAACATTCTATGCTCTGATTTGATCTTCCATTTCTTTTTATCACCCATTTTACAAAGTTACCTCAAAAACTAACGTTAGAACCAAAAAATCTCCACAGCCACTGCTCACATACAAAGAAATACTAAAACTGAGTGTCTGATCTTGGAGACAACGCCAGATGCTCATGTAACTTGGAGGGTGGCTGCTCGGCGGGGAGGGGAAGAGGCCCTCGTGTGTTGTTGGTGCTTATTGTATAGTGGGTGTGTTGGCCAGTGGCTGCACTCACTTTGTCCCTGTTCAACACCAATAACAACTGAAAACACAACAAAAAGATATGACTCTTGCTCCTTTCAGACTAGAGGCAGACTGATTATGGTTGGTTGCCACAGGTCACATGACAAACAGGAAAGAGTGGCAACCCACCCGCCAAGTTACATGATGGGCACAGTAGTGACTAGTGGAAGGCAGGTTAAGCAGGGCATGGACAAAGCACTCATTATATCTCTACTTTCTTTTGCATACTTTATATTTTTTGCAGGCCACCTGAAATCCTTTGGTGGTACTTAAGCAGCCCAAAGACGGTATGTTCTGCAGGCATGTCTTACATCTTATGATGTCTTACATTGCTGAGATAAGTCTATCGAAGTTAGTCATCACACAATGTTACTGTTGCTGTGTACAATGTTCTTCTGGTTCTGCTCACTCCACTCAGCATCAGTTCACACCAGTCTTTCCAGGTTTTTCTGAAGTCTGCCTGCTCATCATTTCTTATGGAACAATAGTATTCCATTACATTCATATACAGTTCAGCCATTCCCCAATAGATGGGCATCCCCTCAATTTCTAATTCCCGGCCACCACAAAAAGAGCTGCTATAAATATTTTTGTATGTGTGGGTCCTTTTCCCATTTTTATGATTTCTTTGGGATACAGTCCTAGAAGTGGTATTGCTGGATCAAAGAGTATGCACATTTTTATAGCCCTTTGTTCCAAATTGCTCTCCAGAATGGTTGGATCAGTTCACAACTCCACTAACAATGCATTAGTGTTCCAATTTTCCCACATCTTCTCCAACATCTATCATTTTCCTGTTTCGTCCTGTTAGCCAATCTGATAGGTGTGATGTGGTACCTCAGAGTTGTTTTAATTTGCATTTCTCTAATCAATAGTGATTTAGAACATTTTTTTCATATGCCTATAGATAGCTTTAATTTCTTCATCTGAAAACTGCCTGTTCATATCCTTTGACCATTTATTAATTGGGGAATGACTTGTATTCTTATAAATTTGACTCCGGAGAACTCTTCAAAGGGAGAAAAGGACTTTCAGAAGCCAAGAGCTATGATATACACCTTTACCACATGTCTTGCCCATGTATACATGGGCCTCACTGCAACTTTACTATAAGTTTAAGCTTGCTAGCTCTAGGTAACTTGTGTGTGTGAGGAGAGAGCACCTCTGGTTTAAGAAAAATGTTTTGTACTAGCCGGTTTTTACTTTGCTTGTTTGATAAATGTCTTTTAGCAAAAGCTAATTGAGACTATTTGCTCATTATCAATGGAAAACCTACCAATGGGGCATGTGAGCAAGAGCTGTAGAAATAAAGCCCCTCAGGTCTCCCTACTAGTACTCTGAGAATAGTATTAGTCAACCAACCTGGGGACCCTTTCCTCTGTGGCCCTCTATAGGTCTTTTGTTTCTGTCCTTGATCTCCTTGAAGTATATAAACAGCAGTAGGACTGCTGGGTCAAAGGACATGGATCTATATATGCCTATCTTCTACACTTCTTTTTGATGTCTTTCCAAAAATCCTTTTTACAGGACCAGTTTAATAATTTTTCTTGCATAATTCTTTTCAATGTGCTTTTAATCTGTTTTGTGGATCACCTTGGCTAAAGTTCATCTAGTGGCCGATTTTCTGGGGATAAGCCTGTCCATGCTTCCATGGTTCTCATTTATACTCAAAGCATTTCCAGTGTGGGAGAACCTGCTAGATAGTTAACCTTCTTCATGAGAAAGTGAGACTAGGGGAAAAACGGCAAAATTCACCAATGTAGCAAATAAAAGTTTAGATGACCATATGAAAACATTTCAAACTCACTAATAACAAGAGAAACGCACAATTAAACAACTGAAGTTTCATTTCATACCATGTTAATTCATTAACAAAGACCAAAAAATGGCAATAGTCAATGTTGGAGGGGCTGTGGGAAGATAGACACTAATGAATACATTGTTGGTGGCAATCAGAATTGTCCCAATTTTCCTGTTTGTGAAACTGATTTTTTTTATGTGTATATACATTTACAGTTATCTCCATTAAATACAATCTTTTTAGTTTTAGCCCAATGTTCCAAGCCAGTGATACCAAACTCAAGTAGAAATAGATCCCTAACTCCACACTTTGACTTAGAAAACTTCAAACTAACATTATCTAGGTTGTGTTGTATTTTTATTTATTTTGTTAAAAGTTTCCAGATTACATTTTAATCCGATTCCTGTAGTGCAGAGGAGTTTTCTGCAAGTTTGACACCTCTGCTCTAGGTTATTGAGGTCTTTTTGGATCGCGAATCTGTCATCCAGAGTGTTAGCTATCCCCCATGTTTGATTCATTTGACAATTTGATAAGCAAGCCATCTATTCTTTTATCTGAATTATTATTAAAACATTAAATGGCTCATTATCAAGCAAAGCTCCCTGACTTGTTCTCTTAGAGACCTTCCAAGTGAACACTGACACTTCAATAATTTTTCAACCCAATCCAAATCCACCTACCTAGTTTTTTGTTTGGTCCAGGGTTCAACAAACTATAGAGTGGCCAAATCCGGCCAGCAGCTGAATCTGGCCAGCAGCCATGAGCTAAGAATGTTTTTTTTACTTTTTTAAATGCAACAAACTTTATTGATTCCATACCTCTCCACCTTGTTTATAAAGTTAGCCATAGAGAATTTGTCAGATGCTTTCCTGAAATCAAGGTAAAGCATATCTATAGCATCCCTTTGATCTCTCAATCTGATATCCCTTTCTGAAAAATGAAATGAGATTTGTCTGGCATGATTCCTTCTCGATGAAACTTGGCTAGCTCTGATTTATCATTTTTCTGACTCTAATACTTTGATGGATCTGTGATTTCATTCATATGGGCATTCCTTCTAATGATCCAGATTAAAATCCGTCTATGTCTGACTCTAGGGCAATTTTGTCCATGTCCTCCCACAAATCCTTGTAAAGGGGGTTAATCCAATGTGCTAGGGGACTGGCTCTGGATCTCTTTGAGCTGCATGGCTATCAATATATTATGCAAAAGTTTCAACCACCACCAAGGTGACTAGTCCTCCTCTTCTCTGCCTTTGACTTTTCTCCTTAATGAAAGATGGGCAGAGAATTCCCCAGTCTAAGGAAAAAGAAGAATTTTTTAGGCTATAATTAGTCTAATGAATGAAGATGTGTGTGGCTGTATTTCTTGAGCCAAATTGGCTTCTAGTTTTTCAGTAATCAGATACTATGCTGCATTGTATCTCTCTCTCTCTCTCTCTCCCTCCCTCTCTCCCTCTCTCTCTCTTTCTCTCTCTCTCTTTTCCTCTCTCTCTCTCTCTCTCTCTCTCTCTCTCTCTCTCTCTCTCTCTCTCTCTCCCCCTCTCTCCCTCTCTCTCTTTTCCTCTCTCTCTTTCCCTGGCATGGAATTTCTTAGTCCCACAGTGACAGCTTCAGGTTCCCAAAGGAGATTCATAAAAACATGTAAAAATATGCTGTTAAATCTCACCTATGTTTACTTTAGTTCAAACAAGCAAAAAAGGAGCAGCCTAAGAACTGAAAGAGAAAACTGAATATGAAGGAATTTGGGGTCTGCACAAGTAAAAACATCAATTAAAGATGATCCCTCATAACATAATGAGTCACAAAGAATATCATGAGAGAAAAACCATGAGTTAACCTGCCCTTCTCTACACCAAAAGGACTTTAGTACTTACAGTTTTTAACGATGGCTAATGTGGGCCTTACATGGGAATAAGAATCAAGGCAATTTTGGAAAACTTTTTTTCCTGGTGCCATGCTGTGATGCATTACTGATGTGGCAATAGTGGGTATGAGAAAGTTTTATGTCAATTTTGTGGACTAGGAGATAGTTTTACAGGTTAACAGGATAAAAAAATATATTTTCAAGCTTGTTTTAAATAAATTACATTTAATGGAGCCTTCTCGATTTGTGTCTATGAATGTGTGGTTGAGCATGTTGTATAAGAATTGAGAGAGAGAAAAGGAGAGATAAGATGATCTCTTGATCAACAGGGATTTACTGAGCACCTAATATGTGCCGGGTTCCATGGAAGATTCTGAGTATTCAAATAAAAAAAAGAAAAGAAAAAATCCCTGCTTGGTAGCAGCCAGAAGTTACTGGCTGGCTCCTAATGAAGACTGATTTCCTATGTGCTGAAAACACACACACACACACACACACACACACACACACACACACACACACACCCCAACCCTGCCCCCCTCCCCTTTTTTTTACTGGAATTGTAGAATATTCAAGCTGGAAAAGACCTTAGAAACCATATAATTAAACCTCCTTGTTATACTCATTGTTCAGGATTAGTGTCTTGGGCAGCTTTTTTTCCTCCATCAAATATGGTTGAAATGTTGATTTTTAGCTCCATTTTCTCATTTTTCCACTCCACAAATCAGTTCTTGCACTTGTCGTTAGTCAGTTTATTATGAAGCTTCAGTTATGTCTGTTGATTTTAACGCTCTTTCAGGTACCTGGGAAATTAGTCCAGTACAGAACACTTCACAACATTGAATTAAAAGTTGTGAGATTTCAGCTTTGAGTCTGCTTCTTTCAAATTGGACATTGGACATTGGGTCAGTATTTGAGAAATCGCACTGGTGTTAATCTAAGTAGAATCAAGCATTAAAAACCTAGCTAGTCCAAATTGGCTTTACCATCTTAGTTGAGTTACTTGGAGATTTTTGGGCTTCTCAACTGCAACATGTAATAATGCATAATTTTACAGTTAATATTTTAGAAGGGGAATATCAATCACTTGCAGTGTGACATAGTAGAAGGAATACTAGGCTTCAGAGTCAGAGGTCCATGGTTCAAAATCGAATTTCTATTATATTACCTTGAACAAGTCATTTAACTTCTCTGGGCCTCAATTTCCTCTTTTGCAAAATGTGTCAAAGACCTCTTTGATCTTTTTCAACTCTAAATCTGTGATCCTTCATTTATAATGTCAATATATTCTTTTGAAACCCCTGTCTACAGCCGTCATACAAAGTTTTGGAAAATGATGTCTTGGCAGTTTGAAATACCATACTTTAGTTTTTAAAAATTTCCCTGCTTTCAGTCATTCTTCCCTAGTTATAAATGTAGTAGTTTGAAACAGAGAAGCATATCATGAATTACTGGGCTTCCCTCATTCTCAGTTTGTGGTACAATATTTATGGATCAGTATTTCAAGATATCTCACTGAGATTTAATATCCTACTCTGAGAGTAAACCCCTACATATATATAGATAATAGAATTGGAAGAGGCTTCAGATATTAGGTAGTTCAACCCAGCCCCCAAAAGAAATTCCCCCTACAATATCCTTGACTAGTGAGAGAAATGAGTATTAATAACAAATAATTTGGGGAAATCCAGAGTCCCCCCACTTCCTTTTCTAGAGTTCTGATTTTAAAAGTTTAGTCTCTTTGAGGACGTTGCTAATGAGATTGGACTAACTTTCTTGTCAGACTCCACCCAGGTAGGGTAGCTATTGTGTTCCGCTCAGGCTTGGGTGGGGCATAAATTCTTTGAACAGGTTGTCCAAGACTGAGGTTAATTTAAGAAGTAAATGACTTAATCAAAGTTCAGGTTCAGCCCCTCATTGTAATATTCATTCTCTCATTAATTTTTAACCAATCGGGATTAATTTCCACCCTGGGGAACACCTACTCTTCAAAAGGTATCTAAATTGTGAGCCTGACACCACTATTGTTCTTGGTCTAAGAGAGAGATGGCCAAACGACCATCCTTTTATTAAAATGCTGGCATTATTAATAAAATGATTAAATTGCCCAGAAATTATGTCTCTGGAACCTTTTTAAACACCATACTAGTAAGTGGTCAACCAGCTTCCAACTGAAGAACAAGACATTGGTGGGAAATTCACTTCCTTGACAGATCTCACAGAAACCTTTTCTTTCCATCAAACCCAAATCTGCCTTTCTGCAACTCCAACCCTTATTTCAGTTGTTTGGGGCCAAGCAGAACAAATATCCTTCTGCCTGACCTTCAAATACTGAAAGACAGCTATGCAGTCCCCTATGTCTTTACTTTTCCAAGCTAAGCATACCTACTTTCTTTAACCAATCAGTCCCAATATGACATTGTCTCCAGTTCCTATCATCTTGGGTACCCTCCAGCTTCAGCTATAAATATCATACCTAAATTGCATGTCCCAATATGAACACAATGCTCTAGATATGGTCTGACTAGGGCTCAGTACAGGAGAACCATCATTACTTGCCTCCTGATTACCCCATTACATCTCTAATGTCTGAAATGCAGCACAGAAACTGTTTCCCCTAAGCAATGGCAGCCAGTAACAAACACTTAAAAGCAATGAATTTCCAAATTGCCACGTCATGAGGAAGATTTTGGGAGGCCTCGAAGAATCAAGACAAGCAATTAATAGATTTTTGGACAAGTTTCTTCAAAGGTTTTTCCTCTTGTTTCTCTTCTGTAAAGTTGTAACTGCAGGGGATGCTCTTCCCAGTGGACAACTTAAATTGTCCTCCCTAAGTCTGGAATCAAAGGAAGAAAGTAAACCTGAAGTGAATCTTTTGATGAAAGGTTTTAGAAAACAAAGGATGCTTATGACCTTTTCCCCAAATTTCTTAAGCCACTGCATTTTAGGTATGCTCTCTGAGGCCTCCTGGTTTATGCCAACAAAATCTATCTTTGAGCTAATCATGACCTTCTTCTCTAAGGCTGGTCACTATCATTTGCTGGAGTTTCATTATTTCACTGCTTAGTGAGGACAGGGAGCAGGCACATGAATCCTTATTGCTTCCTTAATTGAATTCCCTTTCCTTTCCTCCTTCCCCTAGTTAATTAAAAAGGCTCCAATTCACTGAAAGAAGCATTAACTTGACTCTACCTCAGGTCCCAGGCTAAAAGATGGTTCTCTCTTTTTCCAACCCTTTGAGGAGCTTTGGTGATCATAATGTCTTTTTTTTTTCTTGCATTTCAATAATGTTAAGTTTTTTTCTGTAGGCACTAAGAAGATAAGAACTCCTTTGAGCCTGGGAAAAGCACAATTCCTAATTAACTGCCCACAGATCGGCGTGGGAATAAGATAAAGGCCTCCAGTAGTTTCTGGGAGACCCAAGGGAAGAGATACAATGTTTTTAATCAGGCAAACCAGAAAGCAAACACTTTTTTTGAAGTGACTTAGCAAGTCCTACTCACAAGAGAACTCCAGATGGACAAAACCCTAAGGAGAATCTCTAAATGTCCTGGCAACTTTCCACAGGCCAGTGAGATAATTAAATTAAATAACGTGAGCCTTTGCATGTGGTATCATAGAGTCACAGAACTTCAGAGTTGGAAGAAACCTCAGCGGTCATCTAGTTCAGCCTACAGAAGAAAAAGAATCTGTCTGTAGCATCCCTGACAAATTATTTAGATACCACGCAAAGGCCTCTAGCGACAGAAAACCCACCACTTTCTGGGCAGCCCATTCTTGCTTAGCATATCTCTAATGTTTACCTAGTTTGCTCCTGATGTCAAGTCCAAATTTTCCTCTTTGCAATGTCTACTCATCACTCCTGTTTTTGTCTTGAGTGGCCAAAAAGCACAAGGCTAATCCCTTTTCCATGAAAGCTCTTCAGATATTTGAAGACAACTCTTATATCCCCTGTCCAGGCTCAACATCCCCAGTTCCTTCACTTGATTCTTAAGGCCCTTCCCATCTTGGTTGCCTTCCTCTGAATGTTTTCCCCTTGATCAATATCTTCATAAAGTGTGGCACCCAGAATTGAACACAGAATTCCAGTTGTGTCTGACCAAGTCAAAGAGAGTTTAAAACTTTGAGACAAAAAGGACAGATAGAGTCTTTTTTTTAAGCATTTGGCAAATCTTTTTGTAAGTATTTTATTTCCCCCATTACATGTAGAAACAATTTTCAATGTTTTTTTTTTTAAACTGAGTTCCAAATTCTTTCCCTCCCTCCCTCCCCCCCTCACTGAGAAGGCAAGCAATTTGATATAGGTTATACATGTGCAGTCATGCACAACATATTTCCATATTACTCATGTTGTAAAAGAAAACATAGACAAAAATAAAAAGCTGAGAAAAAAATAAAGTAAAAAAAGTATACTTCAATCTGTATTCATAATCCATCAGTTCTGTCTCTGGGGATGGATATCATTTTTCATCATAAGTCCTTCAGAGTTGTCTTGGATCATTGTATTGCTAAGAATAACTAAGTCATTCAGAGTTGGTCATCTTACAGTATTGCTGTTACTGTGTACGATGTTCTCCTGGTTCTCTCATTTCACTTTGCATCAGTTCATGTAAGTCTTTCCAGGTTTTTCTGAGAGCAAAAGATAGAGTCTTTTTGAAGCACATAGTTAAGAAGTCTGGGCTCCAAGTTCAGGCTTATCCTAGGAGCCTGACTCCAAGCAGTTATTTACCCATTTGGCTTATTTTCTCCCCCAAAAGGAAATCTTCAAAACAAATCTTGGGTATAGCTTGAGTCTAGATCTCCTCAAATGTGGATAACAGAGTCCCTGTCTCCTGTAAATCACCCAGTGTACAGTATGGGTGTATATGTTATGGGACAGCTTTTTTCATTCACCACAAAAATTATTATAAAAAGGACTCACAGGATCCCATTAACAATACAGAAATATAAAACCCCTGACCCACTGGATTCCCTCTGAAAGGCAAACACACTTTGGGGGCTATTGAACAAACACTCCCTTTCACCTTGGACCTTCCTTGTCTGAGTAACTCATAGCAATAGCTAGGAGGGTTAGCAAGATCCAGATGTCCCAATGCATCCCCAATCACGATGTGGTTCCAACATGAGGCCATATTGGCAATCCATCTCCTTCTCAAAGGAGAATATTGTTGAAGAAACTTCCCTCTATGAACTATCAGACATAGGAAGTCTTAAAATTGAAATTACTCATGAAGCAATTTTCAATGTTAATAGTGCTAAGAAAAATATGTTTCTGGCTAAAAGACCAGATTCTAAGGTCACACAACTTAGGGCATTCAAACCACTCCCCTTAGACACACACATACAAACACAAGAATGGGATTCAAGAATAATGTCCTTGACTTTAGCCAGTTGGGCTACATGAAAATACATGTCCACCACTATCATGCTTTTGATGCAAATTTGTTCCTACCACATGATCAACCTGTCTTTTTTGATCATATATTTATCTAATGCTGTCTTTAACCCCACCTCTCATTCAGAACTCCTCATTTGTTATCTAGTCCTGCCTGCTCACATCCACCACTTATTTAAGGAAGCAAATTATATGAAGATCAGTCAAAGGAATTGGAAAAGGAAGACTCAGGGGTGACATGATAGTTATCTTCAAAGACCTAGAAGGCTGTCATTTGGAAGGGTGATTATATTTGTTCTCTTTGGCAAATAGAGGGCACAATGAGGAACAATGGGTAGAATTTGCAAAGAAGCAAATTTAAGCTTGATGTCCAGAAAAGCTTCCTAATGACAAGAGCTGCCCCCAAATGCAATGAGATGCTTCAGGAGATAGTGGGTTCCACCTGCCTGGAAGACTTAAGGAAGAGGCTAGATGGCCACTTGTCAGATATATTGTTTTTGTTTAAGTAGTGGTTAGACTAAATGGTCCCTGAGATGTTTTCTACCTCTGAGATTTGAAATTATTTTTTAAGCTCATATTTGCATTAGCTGCACAGCATAAAATTTTAAGGCAAAAGAAACTATGCTATTGATTTAACTTTTTTACTTGCTACAGTGTTTTCAATAGCTCAATTCAATAAGCATTTACTAGCCCTCTAGTAAGTATGTCACTCATTTTTCAAAAATGAAGAACTATACCTGATCCCATAGAACTTATATTCTAATTAGAGATAAAACATGGAAACAAATGCATATGTGATAAATTGAGGAGTGAAAGAGCATTAACCACTACAAGGAAAGACATAAGCTGAACCCTTATAGAAGCTAAGGATTCCTTTTTGTTTTAAATCATTTTTTTTCAATGAGCAAAAAATAAATTTCTTTTCTGCTTCCCTTCCCCTCACTGAAATAAGAGGAGGAAAAAAGCACTCCCTCTTTTTTTCTTCCCCATAGTACTTTCTTTGCACATCTCTTCAGCACTTACAGTGTACCTATATTGCATTGGATGATGGAGTCCCCCATGTGGAAAAGGCTGGGGAGCTGGCTTCCAGAGAGTCATGATGACATATAACGGAAACACCTTGGAAAGCCTTGGAGGATGCATATACATTCTATAACTTGTTCTCATCTGCTAGCCATGTGATGAAGTGGGAGCCATGGTCATTGACTATGTAGCTAGAAATGGGGTACATTTGAAAGGCACTAATTAACCAGGGCCTATTCCTCTTACTCTAACTCTGGGGTGGGGAGCCTGCGGCCTCAAGGCCACACGCAGCCCTCTAAGTCTTCAAGTGTGGCTCCTTGACTGAATCCAAACTTCACACAAATGGAGTCAGTCAAAGGACCACACCTGAAGACTTAGAGGGCTGCATCTGGCCTCGAGGCCACAGGCTCCCCACCCCTTGTCTAACATCTTCATGCCTTGTTGTGTTCTACTGAGAGAAGAGAGATGCAGAGTAGCCTCAGACCCTCTCCAGCCCAGGTCAACACATTCATGACCTGGGAATATGGACTTCTGCTCTTTGTCTCTTTGAGTTTATTACTCCTGATTTTAGGTGAAGGAGATTGGACATGGCTACAATATTTTGAGGTGTGAAATGTAAGGAAAATGAGTCACCAGGAATTCTGAAAGTTGAAGTCAGTTTTGCAGCCAGATTGTCCAGGATCAAGAAGCCACCTTCAGGGCTTAGCTAGTGGAAACAGAGATCTGGACTCATTCACGTATTAAACTTGGTAGGACCAATGCTATATAGAAATTATTAGATCTGAATTGACTCTCCTGAGGGGCTGAGATGGTAGTAGAGGGCAGAATGTGCCCTCCAGATATTGGTATTTTCCTTCTGGCTATATCTTCAAATAACTATTCCTGTACAAAAGTTAATTAATGCTAATTGGTTAAATGGAACTGGGGTATTAATGACTGGAAGCTAACAGTAGAAAGGGAATAACCCATAATGGGAGCTCAAATTGATAGAATTTGAGAAAGACACCTGCAATACCTCAAGGATATCCCTGGAATCCAGAGAGGTAAGCATAGACAGCCTCACTCTGGGAGAGTGAAGTCAGAGAAACTATGCATTATTTTGAATTCTAGTTATGTATTTGTTACACCTCCCTGATAGGCTTTAGGCTCCATGAAGGCAGAGACCAAATCTTACCTACATTTTTATCTACTTTCCCCTCCTATCCCAATACTTTGCATGCAGTAGATAATGTTTTCTGCCTTGCATTGCCACACAGAAGAAAGTGATCAGATGTGAGGAGTAACTGATCACTATTCATTCAAGCAATGTTTATTGAGTATCTGCTATGTGCTGGTTAGACCTTGTGGAGAATGTAAAGTATCAGAGAGATACAGTCAGGTGATTGTGAGAATCTTCTAGTTTATTGGGTCAGAAGGAAATAAATAATGGAAGGCAGTAGATAATTAAAGGTCTTGTGAAGGGTCCATGGCCCCAGGGATGGGGAACCTACGGCCTCAAGGCCACATGTGACCTTCTGGGTCCTAGGGTGCAGCCTTTTGACTGAGTTCAAGTTTTACAGAACAAATCCTTTTATTAAAGGGATTTGTTCTGTGAAGTTTGGATTCAGTCAAAGGGCTGCACTTGACGACCTAGAGGGCCACATATAGCCTTGAGGGCATGGGATCACCAACCTTGGTCCAGGCAATTAGTTCTTTAAGAGTTCAAAGGAGGGAGAAAGGAATGTCTTCTGGAGTGCTTGGTATAGCTTCATGGAAAGCTAAGGCTTGAGCTGGGCCTTGAAGAGCGGCTAATATTGGAATACATAGAGAAGAGTTGAGAGGCATTAGAAACAAAAGGGAGCAAACGTAGGGAGGCCGCAGGCATAAGTGAAGCATGCTGGGAATAAAGAAGGAAAGGATTCCTAAAATGATATTCTCTATCCTGTGGCTGGGGTAGGAATGGGAATGGCAGCCTAAAGGAGCCCTCTAATATTTCACATTAGAAAGTGTCTAGGAATGATCTGTTGATTCCCCCAGGGATTCTGATGTTGAGATGACTGCCAAGTCATGCATGGGGTCTTACACGGACCCCATAGGAAATGAAAGCTTCTGGATACTGATCACAGCAATCAGATTCATATTCTTTGAATCTCTCCACACAGTGCCTTTCACAGCCGCTGCTGCCTTTGCTCAGAGTGCCGCTGTCACATATACGCTGGCAGGAGCACGTCAGCTATTGTTCTGGGGGACATTATGAGTGCTCCCCCAACTTATTTTATCCTTTAGTGTGACATCAAGTAATAGGAGAGTTGCTTATCCCTTCCTTTCCCAAACCTGGTGTCTGTCCAGGTTTTTGGATGCAAAGTGTAAATGGAGCAGAGTGGTTTGGAGAGAACATTGAACTATAGGCAGGAGACCTTTCCTGATCTGCCCAATGGTTAGCACTCTTCCACTCCTCCCCCACTTATTATGTTTTCCTAATATTGAATCAGCCCTGCATTCCTGGTATAAATCCTGCCTGGTCATAGTGTATTATTCTTGTGATAAGTTGCTGTAATCTATTTGCTACTATTTTATTTAAAATTTTTGCTTCTATATTCATTAGAGAAATTGGTCTATAATTTTCTTTCTCTGTTTTGACTCTTCCTGGTTTAGGTATCAGCACCATATTTGTATCATAAAAAGAATTTGGTAAGACTCCTTCTTCACCTATTTTCCCAAATAGTCTACATAGTATTGGAATTAATTGTTCTTTAAATATTTGATAGAATTCGCTTGTAAATCCATCTGGCCCTGGAGATTTTTTCCTAGGGGAGTTCATCAATGGCTTGTTCAATTTCTTTCTCTGAAATGGGATTAGTTAAATATTTTACTTCTTCTTCTGTTAATCTGGGCAATCTATATTTTTGTTTTTGGTCGTTGTTTTTTTTTTAGCCAATTGGGGTTAAGTGACTTGCCCAGGGTCACACAGCTAGTAAGTGTCAAGTGTTTGGTCTGAGGCCGGATTTGAACTCAAGTCCCCCTGACTTCAGGGCCAGTGCTCTATCCACTGCACCACCTAGCTGCCCCTATATTTTTGTAAATATGTATCCATTTCACTAAGATTGTAAAATTTATTGGCATATAGTTGGGCAAAATAGTTCCTAATTATTGTTTTAATTTCCGCTTCCTTGGTGGTGGATTCACCCTTTTCATTCTTGATATTAGTAATTTGGTTTTCTTCTTTCTTTTTTTTAATTAAATTAACCAAAAGTTTACATATTTATTGATTTTTTTCATAAAACCAGTTCTTAGTTTTATTTATTAGTTCAATAGTTTTCTTAATTTCAATTTTATTAATTTTTCCTTTGGTTTTCAATATTTCTAATTTGGTGTTCAATTGAAGATTTTTAATTTGTTCTTTTTCTACTTTTTTTAGTTGTAGGCCCAATTCATCGATCTCCTCTTTTTCTATTTTATTTATGTAAGCATTTAGAAATATAAAACTTCCCCTAAGAACTGTTTTTGCTGCATCCCATAAGTTTTGGTATGTTGTCTCATTATTGTCATTCTCTTGAATGAAGTTATTGATTGTTTCTATGATGTATTGTTTGACCCAATCATTTTTTAGGATTAGATTAGTTTCCAATTATTTTTGGTCTATCTTTCCATGGCCCTTTATTACATATAATTTTTATTGCATCATGATCTGAAAAGGATGCATTTAATATTTCTGCCTTTCTGCATTGTATTGTGAGGTTTTTATGCTCTAGTACATGGTCAATTTTTGTGTATGTGCCATGTACCGCCAAGAAAAAAACATATTCCTTTCTATCCCCATTCGTTTTCTCCAGAGGTCTATCATACCTAACTTTTCTAATATTCTACTCACCTCCTTGACTTCTTTCTTGTTTATTTTGTGGTTAGATTTATCTAGTTCAGAGAGGGGGAGGTTGAGGTCCCCCACTAGTATAGTTTTGCTGTCTATTTCTTCTTGTAACTCCCTGAACTTCTCCTCTAAGAATTTGGATGCTATACCATTTGTTGCATATATGTTTAGTAATTATATTACTTCATTGTCTATGGTGCCTTTTAGCAGGATGTAGTTTCCTTCCTTATCTCTTTTGATAAGATCTATCTTTGCTTTTGCTTTGTCTGAGATCAGGATTGCTCCCCCTGCTTTTTTTTACTTCAGCTGAAGCATAATATATTCTGCTCCAGCTTTTTCCTTTACCCTATGTGTGTCACTCTTTTTCAAATGTGTTTCCTGTAAACAGCATATTGTATTACGATCTTTGTCTTTCTCTCCATCCTTCCCCTTCCCCCCTTTTATGCTTTTCTTTCTCCTTTCTTCTTTTCCCTCCTTCCTAATGTTTTGCTTTTGACCACCCCCTCCCTCAGTCCCTCCTCCTTTCTATTAGTCCCTTCCTTTTTCTTCCCCTTTACCCTTACTGCTTCTTCCCTCCCTTCTATCCTCCTCTTTTTTCTTTCCTCTTTTCCTTCCTACTGCCTATAGAGCAAGTTAGATTTCTATACCTAATTGATTATGTTATTCCCTTCTTGAGCCAAATTTGATGAGAGTAAGGTTCAAACAGTGCTCCTCCCCCTCCCTTCTTTCCCTCTGCTGTAATAGGTTTTTGTGTCTTTTCCTGTAATGTTTTTTCCTGGGGCAATATTTTCTGGGCTTTCAGAGGTTGATTTGGGAGGATGAGAGTGACTACCTTTTTACTCTGCCATCTTGGCTCCCAGAAGCGGAAGTCCGATCCCCCAATTATTATGGATTGTATATTGGCTATATTTTGTTTTTACTGATCTTGATACATGATCTTTGTCCTTTGTAGAACAGAAGTTCCTTGAGGGCGGGCACAGCCTGGCTTTTGTTTTTTTAACCTCAGAGCCTAGCACATAGCTCTTGGCACATTTTTGCTACTTAATAAATACTTGTTGAATTCAATTGAATTGATCTTGATCCATCTTTGCTACTTACCTGCTGTGTGACCTGAGTAAGTCATTTACTCTTTTGGGGGAATCACTCTTCCCATTTTAAAAGTGGGCTAATAATTCCCTAACCTGGCAACTTCCAAGAAGGCTACTTCTAGACTGACAGGTTAAGTCCTACAGGGTTTTTGTTATTCAGTTGTATCCAACCCTTTGTGACCCCTTTATGTGGGTTTTCTTGGCAAAGATATTAGAATGATTTGCCATTTCCTTTTCCAGCTCATTTTGCAGATAAGGAAACTGAGGCAAGGGCAGCTAGGTGGTACAGTAGATAGAATGCTGGCCCTGGAGACAGGAGGACTTGAGTTCAAATCTGGCCTCATATACTTACTAGCTGCATGACCCTGGACAAGTCACTTTACTCTGTTTACCTCAGTTCCCTTGCCTGTAAAATGAGCTGGAGAAGGAAATGACAAACCACTCCAGTATCTCTGCCAAGAAAACCCCAAATGGGGTCACAAAGAATCAGACATGACTGAAAAACCACTGAACTGAAAACTGAAGCAAACAGGGTTAGGTGACTTGCCCAGGGTCATACAGCTAGTAAGTGTCTGAGGCCAGATTTGAACTTGGGTCTTCCTGATTCCAGGTCCAGCACCCTATCCACTGTACCACCCAGTTGCTCACTGTGCTAATTTAAATGTTAATATTATAATTTTTCTAAACCTTGTTCCCCCTTTTTTCCTGTCCCTAAATAAAAAAAATCTAATTCAATTTGTAAGTTTTAATTTTCACTACATGTAAATAGTCAAGTCAATGCCTATATGCAACATGAATGCTTTATCAAATGTATTTATCATTCTTTACCCATCTCTGTGACTGTGTGTCTCTTCACAAACTCAGGGCAGCCTATTATAAGTTATAACCTCTTAGAAGTCAGGTCCCATGACTGTTCCATTTGCTATGTATAGAAATCAGCACATGCTCTAATCAATGCTTTCTGATGATGCTGATGGAAGTCTTTTTTTTTTTTTAATGGCTCCCTAAACTTAGCACTTGTCATAGCTAGGAAAGGAAAGGTTGGCGATGACTGAACACGCGCTTCTGAAGTATGATATCTGGGATGGACATTGGCTCCAGTCAGAAATATCACACAATTCAGAATAGCACAAGGTTACATGTGAAGCATAATTATTTTGGGATTCAGAAAGTTTAGCCCAAGGTGTGGCTGGGAAGCTATCTGGCTCATGTTACTTTTCTTTAGCTGAGGCGGCAGCAGCAGCAAATTGGCAGAATGGGAACATGTGCGCAAAACTCCAGAGTGGTTTGAGGAAAATGAGACCCATCTAAACTTAATATTGTGATTCTTTCGCAGGAAACAAGCTTGCTAGGTCATTTATACAAGCACCCCGGTGCCTCCTTAGCATGTATGAAATATAATCCATGACAACGTAGATCAATTTAAATGCAAATTGTAAGGCTCATGAGTAGAAGAGTCTCCACTTGAGTTCAGATCTGATTCCTCATCATGTCAAGGGGGAATGCCTGGGTAAGAACATAGCCTAGTAGGCTATGTTGGTGGAACATGTCATAGCATCTTCAAGCAGAAAAGGCTTTGAATGCAGGTCCAACAATGGACTGATTGTATGCCTGCTGTCTGAGGAGCAGCCTGGCTAAATTGGAATTGTCTTGTCACCAGGCAGGATGAAGACCTGTTCTATCCCCGGAATTCTTGAAAATCACCCCCCTGGTTCCACCCTCCTTTTCCCCACAACCTCTGTGTAGTCAGAGGCCTTACTTTCCTTGTACTTTCCTACGCTCCCACTACAAATTGTTTTTGATCCAGTTGAGTTCAAGTTACTGCCCTATGTGGACCTAATACAAGAGAGGCCATTGGAGAAATCTAGCAGTGATGCAGCATTGAATGTTGTTCTTGTCTGGGACACACACCCCCATACACCCACACACATCCACACACACAGGTGTCCTTGTCACTTTCAGAAGGGGTCAGTGAATTTCCTCTTCACTGAGAAATTTCATTTGCTGAAAGGAGGTGAAATGACATTGGGAATGAAATGAGATGTCATTCACGGAGAAATGAAATGTCTGGGATATGTAAAGAGAGAGAAACAGGGATGATAAAGCTGAGAGATTTGTGCAGACAGCCTTTTAGCATAAGTTAATTTACCAGCCAGCTCAGGCCAGAAAGTGGCCTCTCTCTAACATTACCCCCTAATATATTTGACCCTGACAAGGTGGTAGGAGGATGGGAAGAGGGCCATTTTCAAGGATGTACCTAACATATTTTATGTATGAGCAAAAACGCTAGAAATACCAACAAGAAACTGATCAGTGTTTTCATCCTATTCAGACTCTTGTCCCCCTATTACCTGTGCCTCATCTTCTGCTGGAAGGCAAGACCCTGACGATTTTAATGCATCTAGTTGAGCTGTATACTTCCATGGTGGAGAATGGAGGTATTTTAATCTGAACCCAGTCATCTATCTATCTATCTATCTGAACTTCCATTACAATGCTTCATTACAACAAAGGGGACCTAGAGTTCTTTAAGGTTTTGTCATTGGAGCCCAAGCTCTGGTAAGTCCTACTATGAAGAAAATGCTTCAAATAAGGACCCAATTATACGTGTGTATGTGCATGTATGTGATTGTATATGTTGTCCAAGGACCAGCCTTTCTAAATTGAGAGAATATCATCTCCAGGGGGCCATGGTGCCATGAGACTATTTTCTAGGGATTGTGGATCTAGAGTGAGAGGAGAACTTGGAAGTCATGGAGTCCAATACCTTCATTTTACAAATGAGAGAACTGAGACCCAGAGAGGTTATTTGCTCAACATCACACAGGTGACCAGATAAGAACTCAGGTTCTTTGAAACCAAATCGAGTGCTTTTACCATGGCCCCACCCTGCCTTCCATGTAGATGGGTTTTGTGGATGTGGGAGCATCCATACCTACGAAATCATGGAACATTGAGATATTGAAATAAATATATGTGTATCCATATACACATGCCTATATTCCTATCTGACTCTTTATCAATGTATCCTTTTATCTGAAGCTGCCCAAAATATCCACTTGGGCTTTGTGGACAAAACAGAGAGAATTGATGTTAGTTCTGTCTTGAACAAAGTCTTTTGACAGTTGAAAGCAACTGAAATGTCTTTTGGCTCTTCTACTACAACCAAGACTCTGAGGCCCTGTGAAAGCCCAGTGGAGGTTCTGAGGAGAGATGAGCACTGGTATCATACTCAAACAGAATTGGATCCTTACAGTCATATATTGACTTAGAAAACCACAAATGACTATCATCTATGTTACGTTATATTTTTATTTATTTTGTTAAACATGGCCCGATGACATTTTAATCTGGGTCTGGCCATCTCTATGACAGATCAATGGAGCAAAATATGTGATTATGGATGACATTTAGGACTTCTTTGTAACCACAGCTGTGGTCACCAGGGCAGGTTAAAAAAATGCATTTGCAAAGTTTGTTTTAGATAAATGACATTTAATCTAGCCTCCTGGAGGTGTGCATATGTTCGTGAATGCATGATTGAGCATGATGTATAGAAATTGGGGGGAGAAAAAAGGGGACAGGTTGTTGGAAGTCATTGCCTGATTCCTAATGGAGGCTGGCTTTCTATGTCCTGAAAATCCCCAGTTTTCACTAGAACTGTATTAAAATAACAATAGCTAGTATTTTTAGAGGTATTATCTCATTTGGTCCTTGCAATAACCTTCTGATATAGGTGTTATTATTAGCCCCATTTTACAGATGAAGAAACTGAGGCTAAGAAAAGTTAAATGACTTGCCCAAGGTCACACAGCTAGTGTCCGAGGAAGAATTCAAACTTGTCTTCCTGACTCCAAGCCCAGCATTCTATTCATACTTCACCTCCTAACTGCCTACTAGAGCTGGAAAGGAAGTTAGAAATCATATAATCCAATTCCTTCTTTTAAATGATTGTTAGGGAATAAAGAGCCCTGATCAACATTTGCACAAATGCCCAACAATAAAATAATCATGATAATGCTTTCAAAGCCCTATGTGAATAGTTGGGGAGGGGCCATGGATTGGGATGGCAACAGCAAAATAGGGAAGTACCAGCTAGGGAGATGTCTAGTGGGACTGTGTGTGCCCTGCTACTGTTATGGTAGCTCTGAATGCCTGGCAACAACCCCAAAATGTTGGTAAATTGGGCTCTAGTGATATCTTTGATTGAGTTAGCACCCTAGTCAGTATAATGTTAACTACTACATGCAATGAGAAGCTTTCAAAATAACGGTAACAATCAATTGGGGAATGGCTGAACAAGTTATGGTATATAAATGTAATGCAATACTATTGTTCCATAAGAAATGATGAGCAGGCAGACTTCAGAAAAATCTGGAAAGACTTACATGAAGTGATGCTAAGTGAAGTGAGCAGAACCAGGAGAAAATTGTACGTGGTAACAGCCACATTGTGTAATGACTAACTTTGATAGACTTGGCTCTTCTCAGAAATACAAGGATCTAAGACAACTCCAAAAGACTCATGATGGAAAATGCTATCCACATCCAGAAAAAGAACCATGGAATCTGAATGCAGATTGAAGCATACTATTTGCTCTCTCTCTCTCTCTCTCTCTCTCTCTCTCTCCTCTCTCTCTCTCTCTCCCTCTCTCTTTCTCTCTCTCTCTCTCTCTTCCTTGGTTTCTTCTTTCTCGTGGTTCCTCCCATTGGTTCTAATTCTTCTTTACAACATGACTAATGTGAAAATATGTTTAATATGAATGTATATGTAGAGCCTATATCAGATTGCATTCTGTCTTGAGGAGGGGGGAGGGGAGGGAGGAGAAGAAAATTTAGAACTCAAATCTTATGGAAGTGAATGTTGAAAACTAAAAATAAAAAATTAATAAAAAATAACAATAATAACAACAATAATATGTGGTTAACGCTTGTATAGTACTTACCATATGCTAGGCACTAGGCTAAGTGCTTTAAAAATAATATCTCATTTGATCCTCACCACAATTCCGGGAGGCAGGTGCTATTATTATTCCCAATTTACAGATAAGGCAAACAGAAGTTAAATGACTTGTCCAGGGTCACACAGGCAGTAAGGGTCTGAGACCAGAAGACTCAGGTCTTCCTGACTCCAGGCCTGGAGGTCTATCCACTGTACCACCTAGCTGCTCCTACAGAGTGCTTATTAGTAGATAAAATCAAAACTAGATGAGAATAGAATGAAATCTATCATGCCTGTCATTTAATTGCCACTTGACTTGTCCCGATGATGATTTCTAGTGCACCTACACAAGTGGGGTTTCCATTCCACTACTTTAATTCAGTTGCAAAAAGTAACTATTTCAGCTCGTAGAACACTAAATGTAGAAGAAAAAAATGGCAGCTTAGTGACCTGTCCAAAGACCATTTCTATTTCAATTCCATCGAACTTGGATGAAAAGAATGATTTAATTGTTCACATTCACAGAGCACTTGAAGGTTTACAAAGCACTTTTCTCCTAACATCCCAGTGAGGTAGGGTGGCATTTGAGATAATTTCCATTTTTATAGATAAGGCATAGAGAATTTAAGTGAGTTGCCCAGGGTCATGCAGCTAGGAAGAGTTAGTGCTTGGCTTTTTGGGGTAACCAAGAAATGGAGACAAAGCAGATGCTGATAGACTGAGGAATGGCTACATAAATTTAGGTATGTGAATGTAATGGAATGTCATTGTGCTGGTAAGGCATAGCAAACAAGATAACTATAGAGAAGCATTGGAAGACTTATGTGAACTGATGAATGAAATAAAGAAAATGGAAAGAACAATTACATAATAGTAGAAATTGATTGTTGTGAAATTACCCAGGAGAAGAGTAGCACCAAAGAAGAGATATGAGGAAACACCTTCCCTCCTGCTCCTTTGTATAGGTGGCTGTTTATGGGTCTACAATAATGAATACACTGTCAGATTTTTCTGTAGTGTTACTTGCTTTTGTTGATTTTTTTCCCTTCTTTATTTGTTCTATTCTAAAAAATTCTTTGTTATGATGGAACTCTCTTTGGGAGGAGAGTGGGGGCAATTTGAAAACAAAAGATATCAATAAATGTCTTAAAAAACAACTGTGCTGGTACTTAAGCTCAGATTTTATGATGTTGAGTCCTGAGCCCTTTCCTCTACACAATACTACCACTCAATTCCAAGTGAAGGAAATAGTGTGGGTTCCCAAGAGTCAAGGATATCTCCAGGAATATCTTCCCTACTGACAGCTAGAGAGAGGGAGAGGAAGGAGTAGAAGAGAGAGAGAGAAAGAGAGAGAGAGAGAGAGAGGAAAAGTAGCAGACATGTTAGAGAAGTGCCTTGATTTATGCAAAGGGCATGTCCCTAAGAAGTCATGTGTAAATTAAATCATTTTAAATGCTCTGTGGGAACTTGTTACTCAGGGGGACCATTGGTGAAAACTTTCCTAAAGGGAGGATGTCTGTTTTAATACAAAGAATTGCTCTCCAATTTCTACCATTTGTAAGTGTAATCTGAGTCCCAAAACCCATTGGTATGGGACTCTGGTTTTGTTTTTCTCTAAGGTGTTTTAGAATTGTATGGGACTTAGAAATCATTTTATAAAGTCAGTCAATCAACATGTATTAAGTACCTACTATGTGCCAGGTACTGTGCTAAGCACTGGGAATAACAAAAAAAAAAATCAAAAGACAATCTATGCCCTCAAGGAGTTTACCATTTAATGGAGAGGGGGAAACTGAAGCTCAGAGAGGTAAATAATAATAGCTAATATTTAGATAACACTTTAAGGTTTGCAAAATGGTATATATATATATATATATACATGCACACATACATATATATGTACACACATACATACACACTCACATATAATTTGAGCCTTACAACAAACCTGTTAGGTGCAGTTTTTATCCCCATTTAACACATGAGGAAACTGAGGCTGAAAGATGATTTACCCATAGTTACAAAGTTAGTACTTGCCCAAAGTAATACAGCAAGTTAGTGGCAGAATCAAGACTTATTTCATTGATAACTGAGAGTAGTATGATTGCAAATTTAATTGTGCAACATCTGACCAAAAATATTCATTTGCTCTTAAATTTCATTCTCATTTAATTTTAAATGTGACACCTCTCCTCCACTCTCTTTCATTCTTCTCTTCCCCAGAGATTATAGAACAACTGAGTGAGTGATCAATAATGATTTGTCTTCTGTATCTTTCCAGCCCCATCTCCCAGGACTGTCTTTTATGTATGCTGTGCCATTTGGACTTCTCACATCCTGAAAACATACGTTGTCCTTCCCACCTTTGTGCTTTGCTCTCATTGCTGTTTGGGGTCCACTTCAAATGCCACCTCCGGGAAGTTTTCCCTCCATCCCCCTCTAGCTGGAAGTGATCTCTCCTCCTCTGTCTTCCTACAGCCCTCTGTTTATTCCTCTCTTGGGTTACTCCTCACTTACTGCCTACCTGGTATGGTAGTTATTCGTGTGCATGCTGTTTCCCCTACCAGATTGTAAGTTCCTTAAGACTTTAAAGCTTGTCTTAGATCTCTGGATGTCCCTGGGCACCTTACAGGTGGTAAGTGCTCAATAAAGAGGAAGAATCAACAAATATTTATTAAATACCCATTATATTCCAGGCATTGAGAACATAAGAACAAAACTGAAACAGTTCTTGACCCCAAAGAGTTTACACAACAAAAATGGGAGGAGAGAGGGAGGGAAGACAATAAGTACTTATAAAATATGTTTAGTCATTTTTCAATTGTGTCTGACAAAGCATTGGAGTGGTTTGCCATTTCCTTCTCCAGCTCATTTTACAGATGAGGAAACTGAGGCAAACAAGGTTAAGTGACTTGCCCAGGGTCATACAACTAGTAAGTGTCTGAAGATGGGTTTAAACCCAGGTCTTCCTGATTCCAGGTCTGACCCTCTATCCACTGGACCACCTAGCTGCTCCCTACAAAATAAGTTCAAGGTAAATTGGGGGACAGGGGGTGGTAGTAGTTATTAGCCAGAGGAGTCAAAGAGGGCCTATGAATTTCCCATTTCTCTTCTCATTTTTAATCATAGTAATAATTGACGTTTATTTATTTAGGGATCCAGATCTGTGATTATATAGCACCTTAAGATTTTCAAAATGTTTTACAACCATCTCCTTTGAGCCTCACAACAGCTCTGTGAAGTGGGTATTGCAAGTATTATTACCTCCATTTCACAGATGTGGAAACTGAAGCTCAGAAGGGTCAGGTGACTTGCTCAAGGCCACACAGCTAGCTAGCAAGTCTCAGCAACTTCAAACCCAGGTTTAATCTGTTTCACCAAGCTGCCTCTCATTTTATGTTTTCCAAGAAAATCTCATGAGCCATTTAAACATCTCCTTATGTGGAAGCTGTGAGGGATTCAACTTTTGGCTTGCTTTTCTCTGGATTGATTCTATTTCTGCTATGTCCTTTTTTTAAAAAATGAGGTAATCCAAATAGAATATGATCTTCTTAACCCCCTGCTCCTCCGTATCACATTCTGCCTTCTAGACTTTAGGTCCCCGTCTCTTAGTCACTATCTTTTATCAGCATGGCTTTGGCTGTTTGTCCTGGCCTCATCCTGTTTACCCACAGACCATTTTCTCCTGCTGTCTGGTCCTTTCTTTTTCTCTGTGTTTTGAGAGGGCCAGTGAATTGTGCAAATGAGGAGGGAGGAAAGAGACCTCTAGTCCTGCTGCCTTCTGCCTTTAATTCCCTGATCGGCCTTTGAGCAGATCCAGTCAATTCGCATTTAGGAATCTCAGTTACACTCAAGCCTTCTCTTTGGCCCTCTTGTTTTTACTATTCATCCTCACATCAGCTTATAAGCATTTGTCATTTATATTTATAACTACTGGACAATTTTCAAAGATTCTCTTTTTACCATGTTCCCTTATTTGGAGCTCCCTCCTTGGTCCCCTGTCTGTTGCTGAACTCAAGCCATGGTTGTGACCTACCTATTCAATACAAAGTTGAGCTAAGGCATCTCCGCCCCCAGCTGCTAATTCTGAGGTCTTTCCTCTTTAAAAAAGCTTAAGTGGCAAAAAATTATCTAATTCTAATTAAAGATGAATGGGGCCCAGCTGGATGGTTCTTTTCTGAGGTTGATTCTTTTTCTCCAAATCCTTCCTGCTGGAGAAATTCAGAATTGGAAGGGGCCTCAGAGGCTATCTATCGATCAGTAACCAAACCAAGCCCCTATCAGCCCATAGAGAAAAAGAAAGGACCAGACAGCAGGAGAAAATGGTCTGTGGGTAAACAGGATGAGGCCAGGACGAACAGCCCAAGTCATGCCGTTAAAAGATAGTGACTAAGAGATGGGGACCTGAAGTCTAGAAAGGAGAATGTGATACGGAGGAGCAGGGGGTTGGGACTGCCAGACTCGATGCTAAGGCAAAAACATGGGCCCTGCCCTAAAGGATCTCACATTTTAATGGAGGAGACGACGTATTAACGACTACATGCATACGTGATATGTACGTACATTGATAGATATCTAGATATCTATCTGAGATAATATAGATACAGATAGTTTAAGTGAGAAGTAATCTCCGAGGGATGGTGCTCAGAGGGAATGAGGAAAAGTATTTTGCAGAAGGTGGGATTTGAAACGAGTCTTCAGGGTAGCCAGGAGGTCAGAGTGGGGAGGGAGGTCATTCCATGCATGGAGAACAGCCAGTGAAACACCGTGGATTTGGGAGATGGAAGGTCCTGTGTGAGCAATAATAAAAGCAAGAAGGCCAGTGTTCCTGGATCACTGAGTACCTGGAGGGAGGTAAAGTATAAGCCGACTAGAAAGGTAGAAAGGGTCAGGTTATGTAGGGCTTTAAAAACCAAACAGAAGTTTTTATTTGATCCTGGCAGTAGTGGGAGAGGGGTGGGGGAAGGCAACAAGAATTTACGAAGTCCCTGATGTGTGCCACGTGCCACACTTTACAAAGATTATTAGGGACCCGCCCGAGTTTCATAAGTAGTGGGAGTGACGTGATCAGATCTGTGCTTTAGGAAACTCACTTTGGTTGGTCTGGAATTGGGAGAGACTAGAGGCAAGGAGGCTAACAAGAAGGCTATTTACAGCAGGCCTGAGGTGATGAGGACCTTGCACGAGAGTGGAGAGAAGAGATATTGGTCATGAGAGATGTTGTGTAGAGAGAGACAACAAGACTTGGAAACAGGCCAGAGTGAGTGCAAGGGAAAGGCACGGAGGTGCCTATCTAGTCCAACATGTTCTAGAACAAGCTACTTTTGAGAAAAGGCTGTCTAAATCTAATCCTTGTTCCATAGGATGTCCCTTTAAAGACTTATGGCAGCTAGGTGGTGCCATAGTGGATAGAGCACCAGCCCTGGAGTCCAAAGGACTTGAGTTCAAATTCAGCCTCAGACCCAGTGGGACCCTGGACAACTCACTTAACCCTTATTGCCTCAAAAAAAAAAAAAAAAGACTTAAAGAAAGCCAACACGTTCCCATATGCTGCTTACCCTGATCTCCTTCAATTGACCCTCATATGGTATATACTAAAGGCCCTTCACCATCTGGTGGCCTCTGAGTCTCCTTAGCTAATCAATGTCCTTTCTAAAATGTGACATGTTGGGCTCAACACAATCCAGATGTAATCTGAGCAGGGAAGAGAAAAATGGACCTATAAGCTCCGTAGTCCTGGATACACCCCCTCTTTCAACGTGGCCTGAGATTGCATTTGTTTTCTTGGTGACCATATGAGATTGTTGACTCTTATTGAGGCTGCAATTCACTGAAACACCTAAATCTTTTTTTCAGAGAAACTGCATTCTAGCCATACTTCCCCCATCTCGTACGTGTGAAGTTGATATTTTGAACCCAACTATAAGTCTTTACATTTATTTCTATTTTAAAAAAAAAGTTCTTTTTTTTTTTTTTTAAGTACCAATCAATGTAGGCAACTAGGTGGTGCAGAGGATAGAGTTCTGGGCCTGGAGTCAGGAAGACTCATCTCCCTGAGTTTAAACATGGCTTCAGATACTTACTAGCTGTGTGACCCCGGGCAAGTCACTTAACCCTATTTGCTTCCATTTCCTCATCTGTAAAATGAGCTGGAAAAGGAAATGGCAAACTACTCCAGTATCTTTGCCAAGAAAACCCCAAATGGGGTCACAAAGAGTTGGACGTGACTGAAACAACTGAACCACAACTACCAGTCAATTTGGAAATGAAGCTCTTTTATTCACTATTATGAACCATCATTATCATCATCCTCTTCAGAACTAACAATCCTGTGGCTTGTTAAAGCTAAAAAAGCACTTTCTTCTCAAAAACCCTGTGTGATACACAATATGAGCATTATTACTTGTTTTAAAAACGAAGAAAATGAGACTGAGATTTAGTGATTTTCCCAATGACACACAGCTACTGTGTGTCAGTCATACGGTTTATACCATCCCACCTCCAATTCAATTCAGTTGTGCCTGAAATGAACTGAGGTCTCCTGAACCAGAGCATTCACGACTCACATTCACAGAATTCACATCACCATTCTGCTTCTAATCTCCTCTTTCAGGTAAGGGGTTAAAAAAATCCCTTAGTGCCTGCTGCTAAGACCATGTATATGACCATGCATGATTAGTACAGTTTTTTAGCCGAAGCTCTCATTTCTCCATGCTCAGAAAAAGTAGGACCAAACGTGATCAATGTCCTGGCCTGTGCTGGCTGTCCTCAATGAACCAAGCAGCTGCATCAAACAGGAAACCTTGCAGTCCTGGCTTTCTGAGCCAGTCATGGCTGCTGCAGAAACCTATGCCCTCCCAGGACATCTGACACATTTTGAAATACTCTCTCTCCCCAAAATATAATATGCAGAAGTCTGAACTGGGCTCCAGAGAGCAAAAACAAATTAAATACTTTTATTAAATCATAAACTAGCCCTTGAGACTTCCCACCTAAACCTACCACTGCTAAAATAAAGACCCTGTACTTCTTTGACCCCTGTATACCATTCATACTTCTTAGGGTCTTAATTTTGAAAATTAAACAGAACCCTAGAATACAGTTTATACCTTCCCAGCCCCAATTCAATTCAATTCAATACAATTCAACTCAACTTGATTCGATTCAATTCATGCAGCATTTATCAGGTCCTTGGTATGTGCCAGGCACTGTGCTAAAGTGCTGGGTCACACAATCTTTACATTTAAGCAGCTTACATTCTGAAGGGAAGGTGGTTCAGTTTCCCAGGTGAGTAAATAAGTGGAAACAGTTTCTGAGAAGGTTAGAAAACTCCAATAGCCATTCCTTCCCCTGGACCACTGGGGCCCTTCCAGAGCCAGAGGAATCTGGGTCAGCGTAGTAACAAAGTACTGAGAGCCAGAGGGGACCCTGGGATTACCCTGAACAATCCTCTCATTTTACAGGTGAAGAAAATGAGAACCAAGGTAATTTTAGAATCCTAGGATCCTAGGTTAAGAGCCAGACAGGAGCTTAGTAAGCATCTGGTTCAATATTTCATTTTTTAAATTACATAATTATTTATTTTTTCAGATTGCTGATTGTTACCCAGGCTGGAAGTGCCGGGGCTGTTCATGGTCCAGTCTCACTTTGACATAGGAGCTTTGACCTGCTCCACATTCCATTTGGGTAACTTGGTCTCACTGTTCCCTAGGATTTTCCATGTTAATGCTGGGTTGTGCAGACATCAGAAAGGTTTAGATAACTGCAGCTCAGAAAATCTGCCAGCCTCAGCCTAGTGGCAGGGATTAGGGGCATGGGCCACTATGCGCCATCCAACTCTAATTTTACAAAGAGTTGAAATGATTTCCCAAGGGTGATAGAGGGCACAAATGGCAGTGCCAGGTCCTTTGACCACAAATCTTGCTCTTTCCAAAGTTGGTTTCCACAAAATACTGCTTATTCGCCAATATTTTAACATTTGCTAAAAACAAAAGAACCTCTGATTTCTCTAGTTGTCCTTTATCCTACAGTGTCTATGCTAGACAAACATTTTTCTTTTTCTTGTTGCCATGATGTTCATGTATGTTCTTAATTTACCTGATTTTAGGGGCAGGAGCTTCTTTTTAAGACTTTGAATCCACCATTAATTTAATTAATTTAAGACTTCATTTAATTTAATTAATTTAAGACTTTGAATCCACCATTCCCAGATGCCACAAAGATGGAAAATAAAAAAAATATAGAAAGACAATATAAAGAAATCAGAGTGACTGAATCTGGAGAAATTAAAGGCTGAAGAGGGACAATGACTTAGTGCTCAGGAGGCAACCCAGAGTGATTTCCTGGATTCTGTTTTTAGTGAATGGACTTCATTTTGCATGTGTCCCAGTGCCTCATAGGAATGACCTACTGACCGGGAGAAATGGTCTGGCAGCCTCTGAAGATGAAGAGCTAGAATGTGATGCTTTGGGAAAATCCACCTCACCTTCTTCCATACAGGTTTGAAAAGGAAATTGGTCTGGGGTGAGGTATAGGACTGCTTAACTGATGAGTAGGGTCTAGGTGTAAGATCTTCCCTGTTTATTGTTTTTCTCCAGTTTTCTAACAGAAAAGAAACAAGACCTAGAAAAGTAGTTCTTGTGGAAGACAAAAAAGAAGGGAGAAGGAGAGGACAAAGAGAGGAAATGGAAGAAGAGAGATTAAAGAAGAGAGGAAAAAGAAGAGGAGGGAAGATAGAAGAGCGAGCGGGGAGGAAAGAGGAAAAAAGAAAGGGAAGAAGAAAAGAGAGAGGAGGGAAGGGGAAATGGGGAAAAAAAAGAAAGAAGGAAGGAAGGAGGAAAAGAAGGAAGGAAGAGGGAGTAAAAAGCAGGAAAAGAACGCAGTTATTACTAAATGAGTGACACATGAGGAGTGTGGGTGAGTTTGTCTATGCAGAAGCAAGAAGGTTGTAAACAAAGACAAATCCTTGGCCTGATTCTTTGTTATAACAGTTTTGAATTCTGTTGGAATGATCTCTTACTACTTTCTATACTGGAAGAACACATAAATTCCTTTACTAATATCTAGGATATGATAATAGTAGCGTACTTCCTATGAGAACAGTGACACTGGAAAACATTCACTGTGGAATTCAGTAGGACTTTGCACCACTTAATTACTACAGAATACATACCGGTTTAATTTTCTTTCAACAAAAACTTGCTCTGATATGTTGTACCAAGCATATCTGTAAAGAGGGGGTTGGAGCCAACCTTCTCCACTGTCAGAGGAGATTGTTTCCCAGGTTTCTGGATCAAGACTTGAAACAACTGAATTTTCATCTCCAGTTAGCTGGAAGGGACCTCAGACATCCCCTTGGTCTGATCCTCTATTTTATGGGCCCATAAAAGCTCACATGGCTTGCTCAGTATCGTGCAGTTCATGGTAGAGCTAAGGCCAAATTTTAGGTCATCATTTCTTAATTTAATGATTTTTCCAATAGCTGGGTAGTGCAGTGGATAAAGCTCTGGGCCTGGAGTCAGGAAAACATGGATTCAAATCTGGCCTCAAGACACCTACTAGTTGTGTGACCCTAGGCAAGTCACTCTGTCTACCTCAGTCTCATCAACTGTAAATGGGAATTAAAAATACCACCTCTCTCCCAGGGTTGTTCTGAGAATCAAATGAGATAATGATTGAAAGTAGTACAATGCCTGACACTTAGTAGGCATTTAATAAATGTTTAATTCCTTGTTTCCTTCTCATTATGCTACATTCTAACTGAGAGCTAGTATAATTGATGGGCAGCAAGAGTAGAATTTATATTAACTTCGAAGGTCTTTCCCCCTCTAAGAACTTTAAAGATTAGAGTGGGAACTTCTGTGCCTCAAAAACTCCTGGCAATTAAATTCTGCAAACATTTATCAAGTGCCTATTATATATCTAGAACTGTTCAGTGGATTCCAAGAAAAATGAGAGTTTCTGCCCTCAAGGATCTTATATTCTATCAGGGGAGGGTTGGAACATAGATTGTACTTAGATAAATAGAAGGTAATTTAAAGAAGGAGAAAGCTCTTCAAGGAAGGAAGAATTCTGAAACAGAGATGAGGAGAGAGCATACTGTAGATATGTGTGAGAGTTTGTGCAAATAAACAGACAGAGAGGGAGGTGGAATGTAGGGTTTGAGGCAAAGGTTCAAACCTATAAACAGTAAATGGTTACCTCCACTAAAAACAGGCTAAGAGGATATGAGCTATGGCTGGAGAGCCTTACCTGAGAGCAGGGGTTCTTCCATTTTGTGTGTGTGTGTGTGTCATGGACCCCTCGCCAGTTTGCTGAAACCTATGGACCCCTTCTCAGAAGAACATTGTTAGATGTGTAAAATAAAATATATAAGATTACAAAGGAAACCAATTATGTTAAAATATGGTTATCAAAATATATTTTTTTGAATGTTCATGCATCCTGGAATAAAAATTTTTGGATTAGATATAAGGAAGAATTTCCTGACAATGAAGTTGTTATACCATGAAATGAGTTATACAGGGGTACCATAGAATCTCTTATTCCAGAGAATCTTAAATATAAGGCAGATTTTTATCTAACATAACAGCATGAAAAAGTTATAGATTCTAGAACTGAAAGGCATAATAGAGATCCTCCAATCCAGGGGCTCTTAACCTGGGCTCTATGGCTCACCCAAGGTAACACACCTAGGTAGAGTCAGGGCAGAGCCAAAATTAGAAACCAGATCCCCTGATTCTCAGTTGTCTGTTTGCCTAGAAGGCATTGCCCCTTGGAAAACTGAAAGAAGTAGTTGTAAGATTGATAAAATTTTGTACTTGTGTGTGTGTGTGTGTGTGTGTGTGTGTGTGTGTGTGTGTAGCAAACTTATAGGATTCATCACACCAAAAGTACACATGCTATAAACATAAAAAGCCTTGAAAAAGTTCTGGGAAATTCATGGATCTACATATATCACACTTTCTCCTCCCCTATTTTGGGCTTTCTCCCCTACTTGTTGGCTTACTCTTACTTATTCTAACTGGCCTTGAAAGGTTTCTAGAGAGAAAATGGCTAGCTTGGGTTCTAGGGGCAACCTTATGGGTGATTAATCCTGACACTGTAGCTCACAAGCTTCTACTGGTATATTTACCTTAGTCTATAAGAGTTTTAGTTTCCTAATCTGTAAAATGGGGAGGTTGTTTGGATGACATGACCTCTAAAGTTTTCTACAGTGTTAAAATTCAATTTGGGTGATAAATTTAATATTTATCCTATTATGGTCATGTTTGATAAGCTTAAAGACACAAACTATTTCAACAAATCCATTCTCATGGCCTTATGAAAACAAAAGAACAGGCAAACTCTCATTTTTTCTGAGTCACATGTTGATTCAGGTATATGTAGTATACGGAATCTGGTAACATGTATTGACAAATTTAAAACACATTTGACTTGGGGTTCTAGTAAGGTATCTTCCATTTATTTGTTGAAATTATTCAAGAATCCATTACAGGTGCAAGCACAGAACTGACTTGGTTTGAATATTGTGAGGCATAAAACAAGGAGATATGTTCACCGAAGTTCTGTAGTATCCTAGAGGACCTTACATGGAATCCAAGTGAAAGAAGGTCTATAGATGATGAGGCTGTCCAGATAGCCCTGTGTTGATGAGGCTGTGTTGATTGCATAGAGCCCCAGAACATTAAATGGTCTTCTCAGTTAGATCTGTAGTGGCCAGAGTATGACATTTAGTCAGTAGGTGAGTACTCTCTGTTTCTATTGTTTTGCTACTATGAAAAGAATTGCTACAAATATTTTTATACACGTGTCCTTTTCCTCTTTCTTTTCTCTCTGTGGTGTATAAGCCTAGTTGTGGTATTGCTGAATCAAAAGATATGGACAGTTTAGGGACTTTGGGGCAGTTTTAAACTGCTTTCCAGAATGGCTGAACCAATTCACAGTGGAAAGTTTCCATGATGGGAAGTCCCCACACTGATGTTGGAGGTTCAGACATCTTTTTCCTCCCTCAACAACAAAAAAGTGATGCTATGTGGCTATAAGTAAGGAATACCATTGTGAAAGCACATTAAAGCCTTCTTTTTTATTACTGGTGACTCAAAGGGCAAACGAGAGTTACGATGTAACCAGGATACAGCATGTTACATTAATGATTTCCAGCAAGAGATTCAATAAAAAAAAAAAAACATGACTAGAAAGGAAGTCATGTAGCGAGGGCAAAGGATGACAGATGGAAAGCCTGATTGATATAGCTATACTTCTACCCATGAAATATTAAAAGAACCTGAAGGATGCCTCTAGCACATATGTTAGGTAGATCCCCTATAGAGTATTTTATAGAAAGACATAGGACAAAGATTATGCTTTATAAGAAGAACGAGTTGTGATCTGCATTGGTGGAGGAATACTCACATCCAGGAGTTCATGAATCCATAGAAATATCTTCACAAGAAAGCTCCTCTGTCACTTTTATTTTACTTGCCTTTGTTCTAGACTCTTTTCAGATTCATTATGTCTTTCTTGAGGTGTGGTGACCAGAACTTTGTACTATATTTCAGGGACTGAGTGGTGTTTGACATGTTTCATGAGGTCTTCTAAGGGAAGACAGGGGATTCAATAAACCCCCCCAGTCTTTCTGAGCCATTAGAGTGAAGACTGAAGTTCTCCAGCTCCCCATTAACTGGCCGGCATTCTATTCTAACACTAGAGGTCACTATTAAAGCAATGTTTCAGAAGCAAGGGCCTTTGCCAGAGATAAAATTGAACAATAAAAGACATTTTGCAGTGCTGTGGTTCAGCAGATGCCTTTACCGGTAATTTGAGGGAGATAAGTGAGATTTTATCAAGGTCCTAAATTGAATTCATTTCTAATCTCTACTTGTTTCTCACTCCAAGTTTAAAAAAAATCAGCTTCCCTGCCTTGTGACAAAGCCTCTAGCTAAGAGTAGATTGAAGTTGAGACAGCCCAGGTTTTCATCAGTGACTTCCTAAAGTACACATCTAGCCCTAACCTCTCAGCCAAGCTCTAGCTCTATGTTTCCAGCTGCCTAGAGGACAGTTTCTGCCTGGAAATCCCACCTATAACTCCAAGTCTATAATTTGGAAGCCTTTCTCTTAATCTTCCCAATCCCCCATCAAGTCCATTCCCATTTTCATGTTGGTTTCATCAGTGCATCACCACTGGCTCTGGCCAACAAGCTCAACATTTGGAGCCATCTTGGACATACATCATGAAATAATAAGGAGCTGAATAAAATATGCCTACTCCCTCCTCCTTTATCTCTCTAAATCTAGAAGCACATGGATAATTTGGCCAAAGGGGTAGTTGAGCCAGGAACCCCAGTTTTAGAGGACTCAGAGCTCCATTGTGTATTTCTTAACACAACCATGTTGTTTCCCCCAATAAAGTATAAGCTTTTTGAGAGCAGGAGAAAGTTTCATTTTTGTCTTTGTATACCCAGCACCCAGCACTCAGCTCAGTGCCTACCACTATATGGGTAATAAATAAATGCTTAGCGATTGATTGATTTCAAACGTGGCAGAATAAAACACATATGTTTTTGGACATAGCCAATGAGAGAATTTGTTTTGCTTGATTATGCATATTTGTTACGTATTATGTGCATATTATAAATTTTTTTCCCCATTGTGGGGGTAGTGAGGAGGGAAAATAAAGGCTTGTCAACTGAAAAATATTTTGGAAAGACTGGTGAAAAGGCAGGTGCTTTCTCAATGAAAAATATCAGTAAAATCTATTTTTAAAAAGACGTTCTGCAATTTTCTTTCTCTACGTCTTTGTGCACTCCTCCCTCTGTGCCTGTTGGATTCTTTCCTGTCCATTAAAGTTCAATTCAAATTTGAGCACTTTTGGTAACACTCCTCTGATTCCTTTTATGGGCAACATCCATTTTCCCCAATCACTCTTCACAAAGGACTTCCTTTACACTTATAACCCTTGGCTCAAAGAACTATAAATAACAATTCCTTACATCTGGGGGAAGGGGTTCTTTTTTGCTGTTATTCTAGGGCCCCACCTGTTCTCAGTCTACTCCAACCAGTAACCCTTCAAAATTTAGCTCTAATAAAGATTTTTTTCCTTCTCTTTTATCTCCCCTACTCAGTGTCTTATCACCTAAATGATTGAGGTCGCTTGCTAACTGGTTGCCCTGTCACCAGCTTCCTTCCCCTCCAATCCATCCTGCATGCTACTGCCATCTACTCGAGAATCTACAATAGCTCCAAATTGCTTAATGGATTAACTCAGAGGAATCAACCTGAAACTCAGGTTCTGTTTTGGACAAATTAACTTCAAAATGTCAGGAAGAGGGTAACATGCTTCAACTCAGGCCTCTGAAATCAAGGTTGATCACTGCATCGATTAAAGTTCTTAAGTCTTTTGAAGTTTTTCTGAAGTTGCATTCTTCAGGTCCTGCTTGCTTTACTTTGCATCAGTTAATATAAGTCTACCAGGTTTCTCTAAAACCATCCTGTTCTTGCCTGGGCCTGACTCAGTCCAGTCTCTTGGTAGTTTAGGTCTGATATTGGAACAAAATGAGACACTTGTGGATCATTCAATAATTGACAAAAGGAGATTTTTTTAGCCAAACCAGGAGAAGAATATCTAAAAAAGAGAGGCATTGAGAACCTTTTGAGTTGATTGAGTTGAGTGAAACTCCCATCCTGACCAACCAACCTCCCCACTCCCGCCTCCTTGTGGTTGCTTTGTATTCAGCAAAGAGCAAGTACTGTCAAGGTCTCAGCCCTTGACCCCTGAGCCAAACAAGTATTGAAGAATGTTTCAATAGCTTTTAAGGAAAACCTAGCCTAACCCTCATGGGGGAGAGAAGTGAAGATATTCCTCCTACTACACATCCCTTTCATCATTACTTATTACATCAATTACTTACTACATCAATATTTATAAGGTGGCATTTGCTAGGCCTGCCTGGTGTCCAATCTGCTAGCCTCATAAATCACATTCCCAGGGAGTCTTTTCTTGCTGCATGGCTGAAAGTGCATGTCTGGCCTGTGACTGGGCATGTCAGCTGCATTCAGGTCACAAGAGTACCCAGATACATCTGTTTCCAGGACGCTATTGCTAGGTACCAGAATCAGTCTAATTCTCAGGTCAGATGTTGGCTACTCTCATTTTTTATTCACATGTAGGACTTCGATCTCATAAAACCCTTAAAAGATTCTAGGCGTTTTCTTTCCCATTTAAATTGAATTCAAGAAACTATTGAGAAAGGGGATTTCCTTCCATAATAATAATTACATTAATAAAAAATTTAAATCAGGCTTTGAGATTTCTAAAGGGTTTTATATACATTATCTCATTTGATCTTTACAGCAATTCTGGGATTGCTTTTGGGGCTATTAATTTAAGTTCAAAGAGATTAAATGACTTGCCCAGGGTCACACAACTGGGAAATATCTGTGGCAAGATTCAAACACTGGTGTCTTCCTAACTCCACATCCCTATTTGCTCTCCCACATCTTTCATTTTCCTTCCTTCTTTCTTTCGCTACATTTGAGTTCCAAACTGTTTTCCTCCCTCCTTCCCAAGCCTGCACTAGAGAAGGTCAACATTTGACACAGATATAGATGTGAAACTATAGAATATAGTTCCACATATCAGTTCTTTCTAGAAGTGGATAGCATCTTCCTTCATAGCTCCTTTGTAGATGATTTAAATATTCACACAACTCAGAATAGCTTAGTCACTCACATTTTCTCTTCAAAGTTGTTGTAATTTTCATTCTTAACATTCATGATTTGGATCTTTTTTACATGGTGGTTGATAATTTGGATAGTTTCCCTTGAAAACTCCCTGCTAATATCTTGTGGCCATTTATCAATTAGGGAATAGGTCCTTTCCTTACAAATCTGAATCAATTACTTATATATCTTAGAAATGAGACCTTTATCAGAGAAATTTGCTGCAAAAATTTCTCCTGATTAACTGTCTTCTTTCTAATTCTCACTGTCCTGGTTGACTTTTTTGTCTAATTTTTTTTTACTTTATTTAACAAAAATTTTCCTTTTTTTTTTCTTCTGCGAACCTCTCATCACTTTTTGGTCAGAAACTCTTTCCCATCCATAGATCTGAAATGAAATTTCTTCCTTGATTATCTAATTTATTTATGTACACCACCTACTTTTCAGTATTTCATTTATGCAGAGTTGTTACATGTTGTCTTCCATTAGACTGTAAGCTTGAGAGCAGGGACTGGGTTGTTGTTGTGGTGGTGTTTAGTTTGTCCTTTCTTTTTATCCCCAGTACTTACTTAACCAGTGTCTGGCACATAGCAGACACTTGATAAACACTTGGTGACTAGGCTTGCCTTATAAATAATGAAGATTTTTTTTGTTGTTGTTGCTAGGCAATGGGGTTAAGTGACTTGCCCAGGGTCACACAGCTAGTAAGTGTCAAGTGTCTGAGGCTGGATTTGAACTCAGGTCCTCCTGACTCCAGGGCCAGTGTTCTGTCCACTGTGCCACCTAACTGCCCAAATAATGAAGATTATTCTGACAGCCTACAGTATCAAGAATAAGGTGGAGGGGGGAGAATAGGGGAAAAGCAAAGGTGAGAGAATCTCCAATGGTGCTAATGAAAGCCTATGTTGCAATGATGGCAATGAGAATAGGGAAGGAGAGGCAGAATTTGCAGTGGTGGAATCAACAGGAAATCATGATGTAGCTATCTCCAATGAAAGTGAAGAATTAAGGATGACACTAAGATTTCTAACATGGGAAAACTAGGTGAATGGTAGTGTCAGTGATGGGAAAAGTGAAGTGAAAAGTGGGAAGTCAGAAGGAGAAAGAAACATGAGCTCATGTCTTTATCTCTTAATGAGGGACTAACAGTAATACTTAAGATACTGCCAAGAAATTAACCTTCAGCTTTCAAATTGTGTCATAGTAAAACGTGTACCCCTTTTGCTGTTTAAAGTATTTTTTGGGAGGGGGTAAGTGACTTGCCCAGAGCCACACAGCTAGTAACTGTTTGAGGCCAAATTTGAACTCAAGTCCTGCTGACTCCAAGGTTGATACTCTATCCAATGTGCTACCTACCTGCCCTAAAGTGTCTCAATGGATCTGTTCTCTCAAAATTGTGTTCCATATATTCTATCTATTCCTATTATTTAAAATAAACACCGTATATAGACCTGACCCTGTCATACTTGTATATAAAAATGATCAATGGCCCCCTGTTACCAGTAGAATGAAATACAAAACTCTCAATGTGGCATTTAAAACCTTCTACAACCTGGCTCCCACCTTTCTAGTTTAATCTGGTATTAATACATGTTCTACCTTTGCTCTTTTCTAGTCAGACTGGAAAGCCTTCCAGCTATTCCCCATATATGACATTTTGTCTCCACTCTCATGTCTTCGCACAATTGGTGCCCCATGTATAGGATGCACTCCTTCATCACGTCCATGTCGTAGACCCCCTACTAGTTTCAAGTGTCTACACTTACAAGAGGCCTTTTTTGATGCCCTTCAGTTATTTACATCCTCTTTCTCATGCAATTAATTTATGTTATTTTGTATGTCTTTTCCAGTTACTCACTTGTGTACATGTATAGTACAGGTCTTTGTGCATACTCTGTTAACTTCTCCCTTTTTTCTCTCTGGGATGGCTTTCTCATCCAAAACTCCCTAGTATTCTCACTCAAGCTGGATGTTCCCAGAGGTGGCTGGCTATCCTGCAAAAGCTCATTCTCATGGTTCTGGGGGTGACCCTGCTGAGGGTGGGATGTACACTCCTACTACTTACAACTCTAGCTTGAGAGTACCAACTGGTGTGCTTCCTATCTAACAAATCAGCCAAGTGGACTCTATTAATCCTTTTTTAAAATTTTTTTTTGGTGAGATAATGGGGGTTAAGTGACTTGCCCAGGGTCACACAGCTAGTGAGAGTCAAATGTCTGAGGCTGGATTTGAGCTCAGGTCCTCCTGACTCCAAAGCCAGAGCTCTATGCATCACCTAGCTGCCCTTCTATTAATTCTTTTTTTTTGTTTTGTTTTGTTTTTAGGCAATTGGGGTTAAGTGACTTGCCCAGGGTCACACAGTTAGTAAGTATCAAGTGTTTGGTCTGAGGTCGGATTTGAACTCAGGTCCTCCTGACTTCAGGGCCAGTGCTCTATCCATTGCTCCACCTAGCTGCCCCCCCATTAATTCTTAAAAGAAACATTTAACAAACAGAAGGCAAAGCAAAAATGATGAAAACCTAACATTCCATCTATAAACTTGTGACACATTTTCCCACTGATGCACCCAGTGTCCATAGGGGAGAGTTGGCACAAATTTACAGAACCATATCAAAGAGGCTTGTGAGTAAGGAGCATGTCCCCAGGTTGACTCATAACTCTGTACTGTAGGCCTTCCTACCTTTTGTCCTCTTCCAAAACATCCTGTACTCCAATTCGCTGGTGGGCAGGGCTGCTCCTTTTTTAGGCCTCACTGCTTTGATGATGGACAGAGCCACTTTCCTGAGGGCTACTCTCAGACCACTCTTCTTCTGGGCTACCAAGGTAGCGTTAAGCTCTTGCAGTAAAACCGAAACCCTAAGTCTAGGACCTGAAGAGCTTTTTCAGGTCTGTTTTCTTGGCTGGGCTTTGAGGAGTTTCTACATTTAGACTCAGTGGTCTTTTTCCCTACCTGACTAGAGTTTTTCCTGGTCTCTCAGTCAGCTCCTCTCTGAGCTATAAATTTAGTTCTTTTCTTCTAAGCTCAGCTTTTCCCCCAGCCTTAAGTTTAGCTTAGTTCAGTTCTTCTCTGAGCCCTAAACTCATCTCAGCTTCTAGCATCAACTAGCAAGACTTCCCCTCCATCCCCCCAACCCCTTCCAGTTAGCTCTTCCAAGTATCAGGTACAGGATCTGAGATCTGTGCCTAGATCTGTATAGGAAATCTCTCCTTGTCTTAGTTCTTAGTGGAGATAAGAGTTGTACTTAGTAGTACAACTAGCTCTTCTCAAACTCAGCTCTAGGAATGCAGTCTTTGACCAACTCTAGTGCTCCAAAGCATGAAATGATTCCCTTCTCTCATGGCAAGAAATCAAAATTCACATTTGTGTCAGACAAATCACCTCTAGGCAATATGCCTTTGTCCAATAGACACAAAATGATTCTAGGTATTAGAGTTTCCTAGCTATTAACTTCAACTTATAAGTGATATGAAAATCAGAGGCTAAGAAACAGGACACTTTGGTCATCTACACTCTGAATAAATGTCTTCTCTTTGTGCAACTTTCAGTGTTTCTCTTACAACTATCCTTATTTCTGCCCCTTTTCATTAACAAAATTGTCCACATCAGAAAGAGATAACACCTTACAAAGCATTATCTACTCTTCCTCCTCCAAATAGAAAGTAAACTCCTTGAGGGCTGGGACTCTATTAATTTTTTTTTTTTTGTTTTTGTATCTGTAGTGCCTAGCACAATTACTTGTTCATAGTTGGCATTTAATATTTATTGAATTGACTGCAGGAGGCTAGCTGAGAAAGGGCTAGGCTCAGATTGAAAGTTAATGAGATACAGGAAGAAAAGACCCAGAAAAAAGGCAGAATGAATTAATCTGAGCCCTCCCCTTCATCTCTACCACCCCTAGGCCATCTTTATGTTCCTTGGTTTACAATCTGAGTAATCTGATTTTATTATTTTTGGGGGGGGGGGGCAAATGGTATTTGGTTGATCCAATAAATATTCTTTAGATGATGATGATTTATATGCTGTCAATAAATTGCCTTCATAAACCAATGTATCCTTGTAGTTGGATATTTTGCACCTGTTTCTCCAATTTAAACTGGGATGACTGGTTTGATCAATTTAATTGTAAGTGAAGCTAAAAATCTTTTAGCATTGTGTGTCTCTGGCCCTGTGGCTTTCTCTGCCTGCCAAAAGGATGACTTTCTGTTGCGTGGCCAAATGACTGGGTGATCATTTATTACTGGATGGGAATTATCCCATTTCTGATAGGTCTGCTGGTCTTGGCTTGTCTGTTTTATTAATCATTTTTTCAGGCTGCGCCACATGTCTTAAAGACCTGTGTCAAGCCTGAAGGACTGGGTTCCAGGGCTGGAACCGCTAGGGTTTCTGCTAGAAAGGAATTACATTCACTTCCCTCTCCATGTGTCTGTACAGCAGAACAAAGAAGGCAGTTTGGCACCTCCTTTTATTGGGTTGTCATGTGTGCTGGGAGATCAGAAAAGCCTGGTTTGATGTCAAGCTTCCAGCTCTTCAGATGCTTCCAGTTTTGACTCCCTGACATACAAGTCTGTCTCTGGTTCACACAGCCCCTTATGTTTTTTAAGGCCAAAATAAATTACTCCTTTTAGCATTTTATTTTTTGGAGTGCGGATTTCAAGGCCCTTGAGAATGAATAATTGTTCATTTTTTCTCTGGGCTTGATGCTTGATTGACAGTCCACAAATACCACATCCTGTGGTACGCTTGCTTGAGAAACCTGTCGTTCTTGAAATGAGATATGGGTTCTGAATCCCGCAGCATAAATACGGTTCTGATTTTAGGGCTCAGACAGATTATTTCATTTGAATTCTAGCCTGGTTTTTCCTTTGGCACCAAGAGAACCCAACTACAAAACAAATCATAGAAATCTGGCCCTGAATTCTCTTGTGCTCTGCTTCAGGGCCCACACAGTTAAGAGGGCCAATGTACATCTTCCTTCATGTAAGGTGCTGCCACCAGGCATTTCTTAATTTAAAAAAAAGGCAATGGGAGACTTGGGGAGATCAAAAGATCTTAGATTATTTAGAGTTGGGAGGAATTTAGACGTTATTTGTTGTTGTTCAGTTGTGACCCCATTTGGGGTTTCTTGGCAAAGATGCTGGGGTGGTTTGCCATTTCCTTCTCCAATTCATTTAACAGATAAGGAAACTGAGGCAGACAGGGTTAAGTGACTTGCCCAAGGTCACACAGTAAGTCTCTGAGGCCAGATTTGAACTTGGGAAGATAATTCTCTCTGATTCCAGACCTGGTGCTTTATCCACTGCACCACCTAGCTGCCCAGCCTTAGACGTAATCTAGCCCAATTCCTTTATTTTACAAATGAGAAAACTGAAGTGCACAGAGGTGAAGCAGGTAGTAAAATATACTTCTGGCACCATCAGTTCCAGGTAGTACAGGATTTAAACCCAGATTCTTCGATTCAAATCCAGTGCAATTTCCACTATGCCTAAAAGCATAAGGAAAGGAATCCCAACTGAACACTGAGTTTGGAGAGGGGTTTTAGAGGATTTGCTCCCCCCACCACTCAACCCCATCCCCACTAAATCTTGAGCTTATGGTATTTTGCTTCCTGAAAAAGTTGATCATCTTCATCCCTCACCTTTTTGTAGCACTTTAAAGTTTACAGACAACTTCCTTCCCAATTACCCTGTGAGGGTAAGTAGTTAATGTCTAGTTATCCCCATTAGACAGATGAGGCAACCGAAGCTCAGAGAAATGAAGGAATTTGACCAGGGTAGCACATCTAGTAAATACCAGAGCCAGGAATTGAACCCAGTGCCATTTTTAAAAAATGCTTCATTGATACTTAAAAAAAAAAAGTAATCATTTCCCAATAGTGCTTCCTCCTCTTCACCTCATAAAACTTTCTTTTAACAAAGAAACCCAGTAAAATAGCACAAACCGATGCCTTGGCTATATCTGACAATATGCCTCATTCTGTCCTTGCTGTAAACCATCTCTTGGCCCAGAAGATAGAGCTGTTTCATTATAAGACCATTAGTGTTGATTGATCACTGCATTGATTTGATTTCTGGATGTTTTTAGTGGTTTTCCTTTGCCTTATTTTGATCATTGTGTGAACTGCTCTCTTGACTTTGCTAGTTTTGATCTGTATCAGTCAAGTTCTTCCCAAGTTTCTCTAAATTCTCAGACTGGTTATTTCTTATGATACGATAATATTTGATCACACCCACAATTTATTCAGCTATTCCTCGATGGACGACTAACTACTTTGTTCCCACTCTTTTGCTACCATAAAGAGTATAGCTGTAAATATTTTGTTATATTTAGCATTGGCCCCACCCAGAGGGAAGTTTCATATATGGATTATATACACATTCACATACATACACATACATACATGCATGCATATGTATATACATATATACATACACTTTTGTCTTGCCTCTGGACTTTGATGACTCTAGAAAAGAGAGTGAGGCTGATGCCTATGTCCTATGCAATTTTACCTCATTTAAATCCAATTCATACGCAAGTCAAGACTTCGCCTCGTGATGTCATTGGTCCTCTTCGAAATGAAGGATGAACAGCACCTTCTCCCACCCATTACTACCACACCATTAGTTGGGTAGAGCACAAATACAGAAAACACACATGGCCAGGGAGCCACGCATAGGGGGCACCCATGTAGGGATGAGTTGCCGGGGTACACATCTGGCAGGGAAGATGGGGCAGAATCACTGATGTCCTATGGCGATATCACTGCACTGAATTGTCCTGAAAGTAACATCTGAGGTCACACCTCCACCGAACAATACCTCTCCACTTTCCTCCAAGTCTCTTGGTGGTTGCTGAGCTGTACTTCGGTACCATCTGCTGGCTTTCATCTTTTGGGCTTCTTCAGAGCCAGCTGCTGCTTTCTATTGCCATTTTCTGGGTGGCAGTAAACTTCTTGGAGACACCACAGCCAGCTGGGCAACCAGATAAAAAACTATCAGGTTAAGATTCCATTCCATTCTAAGGTCCATTCTTTTGACTACTCTTCTCCTGGCGCTGACTCACATTCCCTATCCCCATATGACTGACTTGGGGTTAGAAAATTCACAACTTTAGCTAAATCCCTGAAATCTATTTCAGTAGTTTCAACAAAGAAAAAACAAAACACCTCGAAACCCATAGTAGCTGAGTGGGGACTGGGATGACAAAGTTCTTTTCAGCTCTTGACTAATTTCTTATAGCAGTATGCAAATGAACCTAGGTACAAGAACAAAAAGACTTGGTAAAGCCAGCTGCCCCATTCTAGCTGTCCGGGTCCCTGCGCCAAGACCACCCTTCTCTTTTTACTACTAGGAGACACCATGTTTTCCAGAGCTAAGACCCAGCAAGCAAGCTATGCCTTGAGTTTGACGTAACAACAATCCTTTGTACTCAGCCTCTGGATGATCTCAGCCCCAGCAAAATCCCAGAATTGTTTCCCACCTGCACCAGGAGGTCCCTGAGCTTGGACAAACACCTATAGTACCCGTGTTCCAGTCATGAAGTCCTGCTATGAATCAAACTTGTCTCATTGTTGCTGTTACCCCTCATTGTCAGGGCTACAGCACACAGCAGTCATCAGGTACAAGTATTGAGATTTGCCCACACTAAAGCAGGTCTCCTACTAGAGGGAGCCCCAGCACATGTGTCTAGTTTCCCTCCTCCAACAGAAAAAAGAAGGTTTTTTTGCTTTTGGTCACTGTTATCTCTTTGGTTTTATTTTGTTTTATTTTTTAGTGTTAAGTGGTTTTGATAACCTGTGTGACCTCTCTGGGATTTTTTTTGTTTGTTTGTTTCTTTTTGGTTTTTTTTTTTTTAGAGTTAACAGCAGTTGCAAAGCTGTTGTGGCTCTTAAGTTATTTGTTATCAGGGTTAACATAGCCTTCCTTATGCATATCTGCCAAGAACTAAATTTCTGGCTTATTGATGCATTCTGATTACTAAAAATTGCTCCATACCTATGTAAATTCATTTCATTCCTCTTACTAGTGCTCAATAGTGAGGCTGATGACTTTTCTCTTCAATTAAATCCAAGTCAAGACATTACCTTCACGATCCTCTAGAAGAATAAAGGATCAAGAACAACAACCAGAGGGCAGGGATTGTGTCTAATTCATCCAATTCATCTCTATTTCCCCCCACAAGCCTAGCATAATGCCTTGTGTTTACAAGGGGTTCAATAAAAACTGTACAGTGGATTGGTGAAGTAACAGCTCTCCTGTTACTAATTAACAGCTACCTCCCAGCTACCCTCTAATTGGTCTCAGGGCCAATTAGCAGCTACCTTCGGTTTAGGAGAGATAGGAAGAAAACTGAAACTAAGGTGGGAAGCAAGTATGTGGAGGTGGGTGACTGAGTGCTACTAGCTCCCTCCACTCTCATTTCAGCCAGATGTAAACATTCCAGCCTTTTTTTAATTTAAGCCTTATAAGTAAAGTAAATTATATTATAAATAAGTAAAAATTGTTTCCTTGACGGAGGAAGAGAAAAATATGTGGATGAGCATAATGAGTGCATACTTGCTCTTCAGTTGTGTCCACTCCATTTGGGTTTTCGTGGCAAAGATACTGAAGTGGTTTGCATTTCCTTTCCAGCTTATTTCAAGATGAGAAAACTGAGGCAAGCAGCGTTAAGTGACTTGCCCAGGGTCACACAGCTAGTGAGTGACCCCCCCCCCCATTAGATGTGAACTCAGGAAGATGAGTCTTCCTGACTGCAGACCTGGCACTCTATCCACTGCACCATTAGAGCATAGATTCAAAGATTAAAATAGTTCTGAACTGAATTTGGGCTTTTTGCTCTGTCATTATTTGACTTTCCTTTCTTTAAAGGATGAACCTAACAAATAAAAACATTTCAATATATAAAGCTCCTGTCTTCTATTAAATATAGCTTTCAAGTGCATATTAAATTTAACAAGATACTAACAAACTCTCCCCTATTGTTTCCCCTTCTGAACTTCTTTTGTGTGTATTTTTGTATGTTTTATTGTTTCTCTATTTTTTAATTTAATATTTGCATTTGTCGCTTCCCACTAATTTGTCCTCCTCTCTCTCACAGGCCTATGTTTCATACTCAATCATTTATCTCACCACCTGGAAGAACTGGAAATAGCTGGAAATAGCCTGTGGTAGTTGGTAGTTTTTGTTTGTGAAGTCTGTGGATCCGTGGTATTGAGGTAGTTAGGTGATGTAGTGGATAAAGCCTCCAATCTGGGGTCAGGAAGACCTGAGTTAAATTTGACTTCGATACTTGCCAGATGTGTGACCATGAGCAAGTAACTTAACCCTTATTTGCCTCAGTTCCCTCATCTGTAAAACGGAGGTGATAATAGCATCTTCCTTCCAGGGTTGTTGTGAGGATTAAATGAAGTAGTAATTGTAAACATAGTAAATGCTAGCTATTGTTACAGACAAATGAACCGTGGATTTGGAGTCTGGAGACCTGGGTTTGAATCCTGATTCTGCTGCTAAAACCTCTATAACTTTCAGTAATGCATTTGTTCTCTGTGCCTGCTTTTTTTTTCTCTATAAAATGAAGGAGTTGCGTAAGTGGTACAATTTGTAAACCTACATTTTTTTCTCATAGTCAGGAGAATGTGACTCAATATTCTGAGTCTTTCTGTTACTAATAGGTAATAAGGCTTGGGAAACTATATTATTGTGTTAAGATAATGATCAGATAGGCCTCTTGTCCCCCAGGTTGGGTTCTACCTGGACAGTATGGAATTTAGCAGAAGAACTTCAGCAGCACTTTGATTTTTTTAACATGTAGTGGCCCAGCCCTTCCGGTTCTCAGATGAGAAGCATGAATTTAGGTGTGTTCACAAGGGTAAAGAGGAAGAGAAAGCTTCTGAGGAGAGAGCACACAAGAAGTGGAGCTGGCTAGGGGAGGCATCCACCCTGCCAGTCAAGGGCAGAAATGTCCCAGGGCTAAGCAGTCCTCAGTGAGAGGTGAGATGACTGGTGTTGCCTGGCAGTGTACCAATGGGAGCTGAAAGGCTATGCTGAGTGGTGAGGAAAGGGGAGGGAAGAAGCGTTAATAAAAGTACCTGCTATGTGCCAGGTAATGTGTCTTCACAACTCTGTGAAAAGTAGAACTCAAATTTTAAAAAAAATTAATGTTAAAATTGTTTTTACATGTAATTGGGAAAAAATAAAATATTATTTTTTAAAAAGAGGAAGTATGAGAGTGTTAGCAGGCACGTAAATCATGAAATAAGACAGGAAAGGGAAACCTCAAAAAAGAGGGTTTGAAGCCCTTTTACCAAGGCCCTCACCTCGACTCACATTTCTGGGACTTCATTAGAGGCCAGCCTCTGAAGTTTTTAGGACTGTGATTTAACCTCTATATAATTTATAATTAGCCTCTTCTTCAAGCTTCCTCTAAATAGGTTGCCACTGGATCATAGGATTGTAGATTTGGAGTTTGAAGGAAACTTTGATATTATCTACTCCAAAGACCTGGGATCTGTGAACTTTTTTTTTCAAAAAGCTGCATTTTGACAACTTTATTTCAATATGAATGGCTTTCTTTGCAATGCTATGTATTTCATTTATGTACTTAAAAACATCATTGTGAGAAATCATAGATTTCTCCAGACTGCCGAAGGGGTCCATGACAAACAAAAAATTAAGAACCTTTGATCCAGTCTAATCTCCTCATTTTAGAGATAAATAAACTAAGACCTAGAGAGGTTAACTAATTCCCCCAAGATCACATAGCTGGTGTGTGGCAGAGCCAGGATCTGAACCCAGCTCCTCAGATTACAAATCTAGCATTCATTCACTGTTCTCTAAGAAAAAGATAAGCATTGTATAATTTCGAAGAAGTGTACGTGAAGTGGCAATTGTTTTAGCAAGTGAAAGTTTTTAAGAGAGATCAACAGAGATAATAGGAATAGGACCTGATCAATGATTTCATTAATACTGGAGACCTCCCCACTGAAGAAGCCCCCTTTACCAATTCAGATCAGTGTCTACTATGCAATTTATAGTCTTAAAGAACACAGTTGCCTAGATTAGAACACTGAAGTTAAGTGACTCACTCAGCATCATGCAGCTTGTATGTAGGACAGGCAAGTCATAAAGAAGAAACCAGACCAAGGGTGGGGAACCTGCAGCCAAATTGCTCTGTAATTTGTAAAATTTGGATTGAATCAAAAGGCCGCACTTAAGGATCTAGAAGGCCACATGTGGCCATATGTGACCTCAAGGCTACAAGTCCCCACCCTTGAACCCAACTATAGATGGCCCAAGCTTGGCAGCTTGAGGCTGAGATAGATAATTTCTCTCTTTGTCTAGGTTTTCTTTGTGGTAATCTTACCGTAAAGCAGTATCTCTTTCTTTAATCCTTCCAGGACCTGTGGGGCCTGGGGGGGTATGTAGGGGTGCGGGATATGGAATTCTCCTCGATGTTAAAACGATTGGGAGAATCAATGGGATGTGATAAAACAGAGCGCTCCACAAAGTAGAGTGTTGAGAATGTTTCTTTTTTGTTTTCTTTGTACAAAAATTGTATGACCCCAGTATGGATTGCCTGTATAATATACAATATAGAGTGTCAGAATGAAAGCAGTTTTCTAGATAAGGATTTGGATTAGAGCCATGTAGAAATTTTCCAACCATTTCCCCATAATTTGGAAGGGTATTTAGTTTTATATCTCTAGAGCAATATTGAATTAGGGCCAGTACCTGCTGCACCATTAGGGAAGCCATAGGGAGCCCCAGCAATGAGATGGAGAGTAGGTTAAGAGCTTGTAGGCTGACAGTATCCCTTATAAGGGTCATTTCCAACATCTTTGAGGAACACATCCAAATTTATAAGAATAAAAGTTGTTTCCCAATTGATAAATGGTCAAAAAATGTATGACAGTTCTCAAGGGAATAAAACCAAAATGTCGATAGCCATAAAAAATTCTTAAAATAGCTAATAATGAGAGAAATGCAAATTAATGCAACTATGAGATTCTACCTCACGCCCAAAAGATTGGCAAAGTTGCAAAAAAAAAGACAATGACAAACGTTGGAGGGGCTGTTAGAAGACAGTCACAATAATTCACAGTGGAGCTGTGAATTGATCCAGTCATTTTGGAAAGCAATTTGAAACCATGCCCCAAAATTTGCTTAATTGTACATAATCTTTGGCACAGAAATACCAGTCCCTAAAGAAATCAAAGCAAAGAGGAAAGGACTAACATGTAAAAAAATATTCATAGCAGCTCTTTTTGTGGTGGCAAAGAACTGGAAACTAAAGGTTGTCCGTCAACTGCATAATGGATGAACGGTTTATATTATAGGAATATAACAGAATACTGTTATGCGATAAGAAATTATGAGAGCAATCATTTTGGAAAAATTTGGGAAGACTTATATCAACTGATGGAGAATGAAGTGAGCAAATCCAGAACAATAAACAATTTATATAATTACAATAACATTCTAAAGACAAACAACTTTGAAAGACTTCAGAGCTCTGATGAGCTCAGTTATCAACCAAGGTCCAGAAGACTGATGATAAAGTATGCTAACCATCCCCCAATAGAGAGGTGATGGACTCAGGGGTGCAGAAGGAGATGTTTATTTTTTGCACATGACCAGTGAGGGAATTTGTTTTGCTTCACTATTATGATTACTTGTCACAAAGGTTTTTGGGTTTGTTTTTTCTTTCTTGCTTTTCTTTCTCCCTTCCACCACTGTCTTTTTTAATTTTTTTAATTGAAGAAAAATAAATTAAATTTTAAAAGTTTGTAGGTCTAGTGCCCTCTGGTGGTTAGTTTATTGCAGCATGAAGAAATGTACTAGACCTATTCTGGTGACTTGAGCATAATGTCACTTGGCAGACAAATTATGTATTATTCTCACTAGCTGGCTAATTAATTAAGAGCATGAAATCCTGTTCTCTGTAGGCTTACAGAAAGCAGGATGAGCTGGACGTGCACACTGCTGTTGCTAAGGAAGCAACTCCTGTCATCTGGGACACCCACCAAGTATGCACACAGTATGCCTGGCTGCCATAGTGGTAAATCAGTGAGATAGGAAGCAAGACAACCCAAGGCAAGGTGTCCGGGGCACTGGCAAAGAGACTGTGGAGCTGCAAGAGGGAGCATGTGTAGTGCCTGGCACATAGTCAGTGCTTAATAAATTCCCTCCCTCCCACCTTTTCTCCCCTCTGCTTCTCCTCCCTCTCTCTCTGTCTCTTTCTTTTTCTCTCTCTGTCTCAGTCTTGGTCTCTCTGTTTTTCTCTGTCTCTATGTCTGTCTCTCTTTCTTTCTTTGTCTCTCTGTCTCTCCCCTCCTCCTGGATCCAATATGGACAGTGATAGCTTACTGATCAGTCTCTAGAATGAGGGGGAGCTTGGTTAGGGCTGGTCATGGACTTGAATCTCAGGTTCAGTCACACCCATAGAGTTCTTAAGCTCTGTCTCAGTCTATTGCTGCTCTTTTTCTCTTCCCTCAAATTACCTTGAATTTACTTCTCTATACCACTTGAAAAGGAGGAAAGCTACTTAAGGGAGCATTTTTATTTTTTAAGTGGATCTGAGGAGACCTGCACGTTTCAATAGTTTTAGGGAGCCTTTAATTCTATGTTGGGGTCTTGGTTTTTTTGAGTGAATAAATTTTGCTCTGAATATTCTGAAGGTATTTCCTATCCATTTCCCTCTAATCTTTTCTCTTCCTGTCCTTTACTTTACTGCCCATAGTGAGGGGCTTTGCGGTCTGCTCCTATATGTCCAGAGTTCTCTGAAGGTCCTTCTCTCATCTCTAGGGCCATGCTGGGAGCTTAGGTCAGGTAAGGGAGCAGAGCCCATAGAGAGCACCCACAGGGGAAAAAATTGCTTTGGAGGAGTGAGAGTTTTGTTCGAGAGGACTGTTTCTTAGCACTTTTGTCTTCTGCTAGACACAGTTGATCAGTCAGTAATCATTCATTAAGTGCCTACTATACACCAGGCATTGGGCTAATCTCTGGGGAAGGCAAAAGACTGTTTACTCTCAAGGAGCTCATAGTCTAGTGGGTGAGACAACAAGCAAATAGCTATGTACAAACAAGATATATACAGGATAAATTGGAAATAATCAACAGAAGAAAGACAGTAGAATTAAGGGAGAGCATAAAAGACTTCTTGTAGAAGGTGGGATTTTTAGCTGGGAGTTAAAGAAACCAGGGAAACAGGAGGTGGAGATGAAGAGGGTAAGAGTTTGAGGCATAGGGGTGGAGGTGGGGTGGTGCAGTAGCCAGTGAAAATGCTCTGAGTCAGGAGATGCAATATCTTGTATGAGGAATAGCAAGATGGCCAATGTCATTGAAATTGCAAAGTACAGGGTAGGGAGTAAGGTATAAGAAGATTGTAAAAGTAGGAAAAGGCTAGGTTGTGAAGCTTTGAATTCAAGTAGGATTTTATATTTGATCATGAAGGCAATAGGGAGCCAATGGAGTTGATTGGATATGAGGGTAGGGGTATGGGGGTCATTTGGTCAGACCTCTGTGACAGTTAGTCAGCATGACATGGATGACATAGTCATCCAGCAAAGGAGACTGAGAAGGAGCTGTCAGACACGTAGAATGAGAACCAGGATAAAGTAGTGTCATGGAAACCTAGAAAGAAGAGAATATCAGGGAGTAGAGGGTGACCTGTAGTGTCAAAGGCTGCAGAAAGGGCTAGAAAAATGAGGATTGAAAAAACGCCATGGGTCAGCTAGGTGGCTCAATTGATACGGCACTGGCCCTGGAGTCAGGAGGACCTGAGTTCAAATCTGGCCTCAGATACATGATACTCACTAGTTGTATGACCCTGGGCAAGTCACTTAACCCTGATTGTCTCACCAAAAAAAAAAAAGCCATTAGATTTGGAAACCGTGAGAGCACTGGTGACTTTGGAGAGTATAGTTTTGATGGAGGGATGAAGCTGGAGGCCAGACTATAGAGAGTTAAGAAGAGAGTGAGAGGAGAGGAAGTGGAAGCATTGATTGTCTTCTTTAGGAATTTAGCCTAGGAAAGGCAGAGGGAGATGGGACAACAACTAGTGAGAATGGGTACATCAAGGGAGGATTTTTTGAGGTTGATGGAGAAAGGAGTGTGTTTATAGGGAGTAGAGAAGCAGCTGGTAGGCAGAGAGAGCTTGAAAATAAGTGAGAGATATAATGGAAAATGCTATCCACATCAGAGAAAAAACTGATGGAGTCTGAATGCAGATTGAAGCATACCATCTTCACTATCTTAATTTTTTTGTGTTTTTTTCCTCTTTCATAATATGACTAATATGAAAATATGTTTTACATGATTGCACATATGTAACTTACATCGAATTGTTTACTGTTTTAGGGAGGGGAAGAGAAGGGAGGGAGAAAATATGGAACTCAAAATTTTTTTAAAAAATTAATGTTAAAAATTGTTCTTACATAATTGGGAAAGATACTATTTAAAAAAAAGAAAATAAGTAAGAGAGTGGGAATGATAGAGAGGGCAAACTGCTGATGAAGATGGGTTGGAGTGGGACATTAGAATCAGTTTCAGAGATGAGGTGTACCCAAATTAGATTAAAACTCCCTCGGGTAGCTAAATGGTACAGTAGATAGAGCACTGACCCTGGAGTCAGGAGAACCTGAGTTCAAATCCGACTTCAGACGCATTACACTTACTAGCTGTGTGACTCTGGGCAAGTCACTTAATCCCAATTGCCTCACCAAAAAAAAAACAAACAACAACCAAAAACCCAAACCCTTCCTTTAGTGACCTTTGCCAGTAACCTGATCAACTCTAAGCTTGCCCCTGATTCTTTACCATCCCAGCACAAATCCATCAAGTCCAGCAGACCCCTACCAGAAATCCACTCTGTCCTGAGGATATGAAGATTAAGACTTTTTCTCCATCCACTTGCTATAAAGTGGGGTTCCTTGGCAGAAATAGATAAAGCACGAGCACCCTAGCTCTATCTCATTCAGAGGCGCTCCTCTGCTAACAATTCCTCAGCAAAGCCTAGCTGGAGAACAGTCACAGCAAGATAAGCTGCTCTGGGAATTTCAGCATTGGGCTTTCCAGTCTCTGTGGCATAATTCCCCTGTGGGTGAGGCTACAGCTGCAGGATGTGGGAAACCATTCACAACTTCTAGGGCTGTGTCCTGGGATATACCAGTCTGTTTTTGCAGTTAAATGGAGCCTGTTGAAGGGTGTGGCTACACTCAATTGCTGTCCTTGGGGAATGTTCAGGTTAGTTGTTTGATCTGAGTCTGCTGTGAGGTCTGAGTTTCATATCCTACCCTGCCTACTCACATGACATTCATTCCCATCACCGAGATTTGGAAAGGTGGGGAGGCTATCTCCTCCACAGCTTCCTCAGTCCACACCAGAGACCACACCCTAGAGAAACTTCTTCCTTGGGTCCCCACTCTCCTGATGGGTGACTGCCTCACTAGGACCATTATTTTAAGAGTCTCTACCTAGTTTTACTCTGCTTCATTTCACTCCTTCATTCCTCTTTGGTCTCCTTCTTCCATGACAGAGGTTCAGCACCTCCCCCTGGAAATTTACTTTCTTTAACCCTTTAACTTTTTTAAAAATTTGCAAAAAAAATATAAAATATTTTAAAATGATGAATCTTAAATTTAATAATTTATTGAAAATTTGTGAGTTTTTTTCCTTCATTGAAATTTTGATGACACAATATTGCTTCATGTAACCATATAGTATTGTATTGTAAACAAGTCGTTACACATACATATTCTTGCTGATGCATGCTGGACTTCCCGACAATGGGCAACACACTCACTTGCCAACACTAGCTTGTTAAGAGCTGTCAGCAGACTTGACCACTGATAGGTTATAACCTGCATTTTGTGTAACTTTAACTAATCACTATGACTTTAACTCTGTTACACAACAGATGAAACATGCACGAACTGTCTTACAAAATTTTCTTCTCTTCTCTTCTTTCCTTATGTTTCCACTTCCCCCTAAATTTTTATTTAATGCCCCTTAATTGCACCTGTGGTAACTACTGCTCCCCCATCATTCCAGCACCTCCCAGGGGGTGGTTTTGCCCACTTTGGGAACCTATGCTCCACAACCTCCTTAACAACTGCCTCAATACCAGTATATACCCTTTCCTCTCTCCTCTTCCTGTTCTGGAACCATGAACTGTAATCAAGTCAACTCTGCCAGTGTTCCTGGAAGGAATGTGTCAACCTGCTGGCTATTGCCCTACACCCATTTGCCTTACTATTTTGGATCCAAGTGCCTCTCCCTGGCCATCAGTTGCCCATGTCTGTTGAATTCTCCATTAGAATATAAACTCCTTGAAGGCAGGGATTGTTTTTGCTTTCCTGTTTGTTCCACCAATGTAACCCTGTACTTGGAACATACTAAGTGCTTAATAAATGCTTTTTATTTAATCAGTTCAGTTTTCTGGGTAGAAAGATGAGGATGTAGGCTCACAACAGAATGGAGATTTAATTAAGCACAAGGGACTAGTAATTGGAGTCAACATGGGTAGAATAAATCTAGGGAGGCCAAGTTAGGCATAGATTTCATGAAGAGTGAGGGAGGGGAAGAGCAGAAAGTTTTCTTATTGGATGAATTTATAGAATAAATATTTCTGGTCAAGAATGTTGAGCTCTTCTCAGCAATGCAAGGATCTAAGACAACTCCAGAAGACTCATTATGGAAAATGTTATCCACATCCAGAGAAAAAACTTTGGGGTCTGAATGCAGGTGGAAGCATGCTATTTGCTCTCCTTTTCTTTTGTTGTTTTGCTTTCTTTCTTCTTTCTTGTGGTTCGTCTCATTAGTTCTAATTCTTCTTTATATCATGACTAATATGAAAATGTTTAATATGAATATGTAAGTAGAGCCTATATCAGATTGCATGCCGTCTTGGGGAGAGGGAAGGGGAGAAAATTTAAAACTCAAAATCTTATGGAAGTGAATGTTAAAAAAAAACCAACAATAAATTAATTAATTTGAAAAAAAGAATGTTAAGCCCTACAGGTAGCATTCCTAAGCAGGCCCTACTGGACTCAGGAGCTGGTGAAAGGAAGAGGTTTCCTAAAGTTTCTCACAACTCCTTCCCTCTGCCTATTTCTCCTGGTGCTAGATTAAGGTGGCTAATATCTGTTCAAAAGACCTACAGAGAAGACCTCCTATGGCCAGTATTATTGCTGTTAGGGAGGCAAACAGGTTTTCCCCCTTTCTTTCAGCCAGACAGAGTGAGTAAATGGGTGTGCTTGAATGTCTGAATCACTGGCAGGCTTGGTATGACCTTCCATGGGCTTTGCCCTCCTACTTTAGACAAAGATGGAGTTCATAGACAGAGTTTCTTAATCATTTCTGTCACCTTCCCATCTGTCATCCTCCCCTCTGTTCTAGAATTTCTTTGTATTTCAATTTATTCTCTCTTCTTTCCTCCTCCCTAAGGCTAACTCCTCTTTCTGTACTTTTGCTCCAATGCCCTCATGCCTCTTACCAATAATCCCCTTCTCTCCAGTATCTTCCACTTTCCCATCTCCACTAGCTTCTCCTATTTGCCTACAAACCTGCATGGGTTTCCCTGCCCTAAGGCAAGCACACACACACTCACAAAAACCCCTTTCCTTCAATTCTGCTAACCTGCTGAGGGTTTTCTTTATCCTCTTCTTCCTTTACTTGCCAGACTGTTCATCATTCTTACAACTTCTTTTCCCCATAGAGATGTGAGCAGGCACAAAATATAGTGCTAAAAGTACAGGAAATGTGAAATTCTCTCTTTAAGATCAGCTAATCTATGAGCTGATTAAAGTATTCAACAACAGGGCCAGAATTGTGCCCATGCCAAGGGTCACTGCTGCCCAAACAGGTCCTTGCTGGGGTTAGGGGCCAGAGAAAGGTGCTTAGTCCCTGGGGTACAGACCTGGATTGTTAGTATTTCCTGGAGTAGTGAGCTAGAAAGGGGGCCTTCTGGTAGATCCAAAGAGAATCTATGTCATACTGAGATTGCCTTAGATCTCTAAGACAAGTGAGTTCCAGACGTCTAACCCCTCCAACCTTCTAGCAAAGTTGGTGGTGGACAAAATCACAAAGTCGGTAATATTTGTCTTTGATACCACATCAGCATCCTTCTTTTCTCTTTAAAACTTAAAATAAAAACTTTATTGATTTTTTTTACATTATATATATTTACAGATTACTCTACTCAGTAAAACAATTGATACAGTGACTGCATCTGAAAGTGCATGCAACATTTCACCTCTGAAGCAATCCTCCCCACCTCTTTCTTTTTTTTTTTTAATTATCCAGAATCTGTTTTTTCTCCCTCTTGTCCTCCACCCCACTGGAGAAAAAAGAGAAAAAAATTCATTCTAACAAATATGCAGTCAAGCAAAATAAAGTCCCTTAATGGTGGTATATAAAAGAATTTGGGTCTCATTCTGCATCCTGCATTTGCCATGTCTCTGTAATGCATAACAGTTTCATCACTGTTCCTCTGGAAACATGAAAGGTCATTAAAATGACCATAGTTCTTACAGCTTTCAAAGTTTTTGAGTTGTTTATTTTTAGAGTATTGTTATTATTGCATAAATTGTTCTCCTGGTTCTGCTCATTTCATTCTTCATCAGTTTGTAAAAAAAAAGTCCTCAAAATGGTTTGTTTTTATAATATTGATGCTATCATAGAAATTGTTCTGGTTCTATTTCACTCTTTTTCAGTTCATAGAAGTTTTCCCATGTCTGAAACCATCTATTTCCTCATTTCTCTACCCACTATGCACAATACTCTACTACTACAGAACATTCCCTATTCTATGCACGATAGTACTACATCACACCCTTGCCGAACATCCTTTTAGTTTCTGGTTTTTTACCACCACAAAGGAGCTGCTAGAAATATTTTTGGACATAAAACACTTTTTCCTCTTTCTTTGATCTTTTTTGGGCATCAGGGCTAGTGGTGGATAGCTAGGCCAAAGGGTATGTGCTGTTTGGAAACTTTTATTTTTTTATAATACCAAATTGTTTCCTAGAATGCATATACTGATCTATACTGTGTTATCAACTAGCTTGTTTTCCCACATCCCTTCCAATGTTTGCCATTTTCTTTACTTCTCTGGTGTGTGTGAGGTGGAATTTCAGAGTTACTTTAATTTGCATTTCTCTAATTAGTAGTGATTGGGAACTTTTCTTCATATGGCTGAAGATAGCTAGGGTTTCTTCCCTTGAGAACTCATATCCACAGAGCATTTATCAATTGTGGAATGACTCTTTTTCTTATCAATTTGAATTGGTTCCTTGTATAGTTTGGAGAGGAGACCTTTATCAGACCCAATCCACATACTGTTCTGCCTCCCATTCCTATAGGCTCTTACTCTCAAAGGACTATCAGATCAAGTATTAGCTCATATGGGCAGCTAGGTGGAGCACTGGATAAAGCGCAGGACCTGAGGTCAGGAAGACCCGAGTTCAGATTTGACCTCAAACATTTACTAGCTGTGTGACCCTGGGCAAGTCACTCAACCCTCTTTGCTTCAGTTTCCTCATCTGTAAAATGAGCTGGAGAAGGAAGTGTTAAACCAGTCCAGTATCTTTGCCAAGAAAACCCCAAAGAATCGAATGTGACTGAACAACAAAAATTAGTTGATAAGGTTCACTATCTCTCTGGGGCCACTAGATGGCTCAACAGATGGAGAGCTGGGCCTAGGGTCAAGAATAATCCAAAAGTGGTCTCAGGCACTTACTAGTGATGTGGCTTTAAGCCAATAATCTCTATTTGTTTCATTTTCCTCAACTGTAAAGTAGGGATAATAATAATACCTTGTGAACCCTCGCTGTGAAGCTCCAGGGTCATTATAAAGTACTTAGCACAGTACCTGGCACGTGCTGGGTACTTAATGCTTCCTTCCTTCCTTCCTTCTTTCCTTCCTTCCTTCTTTCCTTCTTTCCTTCCTTCCTTCTTTCCTTCTTTCCTTCCTTCCTTCCTTTTTTCCTTCCTTTTTTTCTTTCCTTCTTTCTTTCCTCTTCCTCCCTTCTACCCTTCTTCCTCCTTTTCTTCATTTCCTCCCTTCCATCCTTCCTTTCTCTCTCTCTCTCTCTCTCTCTCTCTCTGTCTCTCTCTCTCTCTCTCTCTCTCTCTCACTCTCTCTGTCTTCTTAACATTTGTATTTTAATAAGTTAATTTTGAAGACTAGAAAAACTTCAAGGCTTAGGGCCATAACTACGAATTTTGTCACGGAGTCAAAATAGTTGGTACAGAGGTCAGTCTAAACATGGGTAGAGTAATGCTAAGAGAGATGGTCTAGCCTTCACCTGTGTGGCAGTTGTGGGGAGGAGGGGCATCCAGGAGAAGGGCACCAAGGCGGTGGGACCTGGGTGGTGGCAGGTCTAGTGGAGGACCACAAGGTCGGGTGTGGGGATGGTAACTGTCCAAAGGAGGAAGTCATTCTTCTTCCTTCCCCCCATATCAGCACCCTGGGGTAAACTCCCATCTACCTTTTACTAGTTCCAGCTCTGTCAAGATCCAAAGGAACTGAGTTATACTAGTAGAATTACAAATGGTAGGGTTGATTCGATGGAGCAAGAGGCCTTGCTGGTGGAAACGTCAGATCAGGTTGTGGCCTGCTCAGGAGGTGACCCTAGTGCCTCCTGTTCAATTAAATAAAGATGTTCAGGAGGCCGACCGAGTTCACTCCAAATAGCTTCAAGGGGAATTAGTAAGAAAGAGGCAGACTTTGAGTTACCCAGGATTTTATGAGGCTTTATAAGTAATAATTTAACATTTGTTAACGAGCAATTAGTAGACTATTAAACCTCTAAGATAGCCTGTGTACAGGTGGGCTAATGACATGGTCTCTTAAGTCCGCATTCTGATTTGTCCTTTCCAAGAAACCTAGAAACCAGAACTGGAGAGGCCATTAACCATTCGCTGTCTTGCAGAGACACTTTTCTTCCTCCCCACGAAAACAGTGAAGATGGGAAAACAGGAATAAGATCTGGAGTACTGGGAACCAGTCTGCTGGTTAGCCTCTCCTCCATTGTGATTGCAGTCTCCACATCAATAACAGTCCTGGCTGGCTTCAGTGCGGGGACAGCAGAAGGCAGGCCAGGCCACCTTCCCACTACTCTCCCCTCCCTTCCCCCACTCCCTGATAGCTCTATTCCAATATCCAGGTAGCCATGGTGGGCTGGGAAAGCAAAATGGCTGTAAACAACGCCTTCGCTCACTGTTCCTTGGGCACCATGGAATCACCTCTGACTATGACCTCTAGAGGACCTGCTCCTCCTCTTCTCATGGGGGCTCAGGCAGGTGAAGCAAGCCCATGGGCCAATAGAAGGCGTAAGGATTTCATGCCGAGCAGACCATCAGTATGGTGCTGCGGAAAGAGTGCTCCTTTGTAGAACCTATATCAAATTGCTTGCCCTCTCAGAAGAGAGAGGTGGGGAGGTGAGGGAGACAGGGAGAAGATTTGGAATTCAAAGTTTTAAAAACAATGAAGGTTAAACATTTTCCATTAATTGGGAAAAAATAGAAATATTATTAAAAAAAAGAAAGAGTGCTCAACTTTGAATCAGAAGACTTAACTTGGACACTGTGTGACTGGACAAAGTTGTTTGACCTCCTTGGGCCTCAGTTTTCTCATCTGTTAAAAAAAATGGGGGGAGGATGGGGCTTGAACTTTGTACAGTGAAAAGAAGCACCAAAGTCAGAAGTTGTTGTTCAGTTGTGTCCGACTCTTCGTGACCCCATTTGGGGTTTTCTTGGCAAAGATACTGGAGTGGCTTGCCATTTCCTTCTCCAGCTCATTTTATAGATGAGAAAACTGAGGCTAGCAGGGTTAAGTGACTTCCCTAGGGTCACACAGCTAGTAAGGGTCTGCGACTGGATTTGAACTTAGGTCTTTCTGACTCCAAGGCCAGCTCTCTGTACACTGCACTACCACCTAGCCTCCCTCCTGAGTTCAAATCCCCCCTCCATTATTTGTTACCTTGAACAATTACTTAATTTTCCTGTGCCTCAGTTTTCTTATTTGTAAAATGGAGAGCTTGGATTAGTTATCCTTTGAGGGCCCTTCTAATTCTTGATCTATACTCCTGTGATTCTAATGACCCTGTGATCTCTATAATCTTGTCTGGTTCTAAAATTCGATATTCCTTAGAGAAATTCTGAGTATGTCAGAATCTAGGAGGGTATCTGGGATCCTCTAAAGTGAAGGGCTTGGGTTGTGACAGAGGGATCTGGGGTCCTGAGACAATTATGGGAGCTGGCAGAGATTCAGAGCTTATCCACGTGCCTTTGGCTGTTGGGGTGGCCTCTGGTACTACTGGGCATGAGCTTGAAGGAAAAAAACTGCCAGGTCTTGCAGGGAGTTTATCTCCATTTATCTCCATTAAGGGCCAGAGGAGAACAAAGGCAGAAAATCAGCCTAAGGCTGGGGTAAGGAGGAAGCTAGCAGGTGTGGTAAGGAAGATAGGCCACGCTGAGCAGCATACCCTGGCCTGGCAACTTTGATCTAGCTTGTTCTAGCTACGTCAGGGGACCCTTCTTGATTGAGCCCTGGTTTGGAAAGGACAGACCTAGGATATCCAGCTGGACCCCAGGCATCTCTGGCCTGAAGACTATTCTGGAACAGAAGGATCTGGAGTCTGGGTAATATGTCCAGTCTTGATTTGAAGCCAACTTTTTCTTGGTTCAAATCAGTTATTTCATTGATCAAAGACCCTCGCTCCACTAATCCACTCAGTCAATGACTGACATAAATTTCACTGGAAGAGGACACTCACCACACCAATGCAGAATGGCAACTGTTTTGTTCATTGCAACCTTAGAGAGTTCCTTGGGGAACTGAGAGGTTAAGCTACTTGTCCAGAATCACACAGACTGTATGTGTGAGAGTCAGGACTTGAACTTGAGTCTTCCTGAGACAAAGGCTGCCTATCTACTTTGGTTAAATTCCCCAATCATCCTTTTAATTGACTTGGACTTAACAGGGACTTGTACAGAAGAACCGCTTCAGGTCCACCCGACAATGAAATCAGATTGTCCCTGGGGTAAACAGAAGTCCTAGTTGTGAGGCCCTTTGTCCTGTGGCTTTTTGCTCTCTGCCAAGGTTGCAGAACTGATCCCCTGCTCACTCTGCTGTTGGCACAGGTATAGGGTTATAAGATCACAGATTTAGAGTGGGAAAGAAGGGATCCCAGAGGCCTAGAGCCCAAATCTCACATTTAAAAATGAAAAAATAGAGTCTGAGAGAGTTTGAGTGACTTGCCCAGGATCACATGGCTAGTAAGTATCTGAGATGAGATTTGAACCTGTGTTTTCTTTACTACAAGGCCTGTGCCCTTTCCACTACGGTAGGCTACTTCATGAACAGCAAGAATGTATTGGTCAGATACCATGATTTGTGTTCTAATTAGTTACAGTTTTTGTTGGCTGAAAACTAGGGAAGGAAGCAAGTATTTAAGTACCTATTACATTCCAGAGACTATGCTAAGTGCTTTATAAATATTATCACATTTGATCTTCACATAAACCATAGGAGGTAGGTACTATTATTATCCCCACTTAACAGTTGAGGAAATTAAGGCAGACAGCGTTCAAGTGACTTACCCAGGGTCACGTACCTACTTTGTGTCTGAAGATGGATTTGAACTCAGGTTTTCCTGACTCCGAGTCCAGCACTGTATCTACTGTATTACCTAGCCACATGGGGCAGAGGAGAGTGACAAGAGTGCAGAATTTGGAGTCAGAAGACCTGGGTTCAAATTCTAGTTCTGCTCATTATTAGCTGTCTGACCATGAACAAGGCAAGCAACCCCTGGGAGCCCCAATGTCTTTATCTGTAAAATGATCAGGTGGGACTACATAATTCCTTGGATTCCTAAACATATGATGTAGTTTTGAGGCATCAGAAGTTTAAAAAAAAATACGTCCCCTGACGTAGCTAGAACATCTTTGGATCCAAACTTGAAGTCTTTCCAGTTTGATAAGACCTGGCAATGTTTGGATTCAGCACAGTATTGGAAAAAAAAATAAAACCCACCTAGCCAACCAATAGCAATAAAAAACCTTTCTAACCAAAATTGGATCAGTGAACCAAACGATAAGCACAAGTACATTCTCCATCCACTGATGCCAATTCAGCCAGCTTAGAAATAAAAACGATCTTGACATGCTTTTGTCCTTTGTGCCTTTAATAAATTATAACACATTAATTTATACCTTAAGGTTTACAAAACTCTATAATAAATGGGGGAAGAAAGGCACAATGTCTCAATCTCTCAGGGAATTCTGTTCAGTGGCAAGACATTATGGGAATCTACCCAGCAAGTTTTCTGGAGGTTGACCGTTCCTGACTTTCTTTCCAATGGCTGTGGGAGAAGCCTTCCCATGTGGACTCTGTTTCCTTTGTAGCTGTCTGAGTAAGCTTCGACCTAGCAGAATGTTGAGGAAAATGATGCACACTGAAAAATAGTGCATCCAAACTATAAAGTGGTGAAGAGACTGATCCAAGTGTGATTCCTCAAACTGGGTCCTTGGGGAGTTTCACAAAGACTAGGAAAAGAAGAGATTTTTTAAAATGATTTAATTATTTCATTAACTCAAACCAGCCATGATTTCAGTAGTATATGTACTCATTCCTCCCCATAGAAGACAACCTTCCAGATTTGATTTAGTCCTCAGATATTACCTGGTAGCTGACCGGCTGGTGCTGGGCTACTATGTATTTAGCTAAGTTAGACTTTGAATGGCAGACACCTCGTCCATCTCTGGATCCAAACTTGAAGTCTTTCCAGTTTGATAAGACCTGGCAATATTTGGATTCAGCACAGTATTGGAAAACCCGGGGTCACCTTGAGGCCCTGATGAAGCCTTGGAGGAGTCTAGTGGCAGAACCCGTTTGATTGTCGTGGGAGAGGCAAAGCAGACCTCTGGGGATGAGTCTTTCCACATGGGCTAGAAGCGAGGGAAGTGTTCAGCCGTGATTTCTTCAAAGTGTGGTATATTTAGCATTATAAAAACTAGAGAGATATTAACTGACTCAAGTGGCCACTCAGAAAGAAAGTGCCTTCCAGGAAAGGGCTGGGGAGGGAAGATAGACAAAAAGTAGATATTTTCACATTGTGCAAATGTGAAAAGTAGAAATATGCAAAATGCCATTCTTTCCACTCGTCCCCCTCCCCACCTTTTCTTCCCATCTGAGTTGAGTGGCTTCTGCACCTGGTGTATGGGGGAGGTGTGGGTGATGAGGAAGAGAGACCTCAGCAACAAGCTGTTATAGTAGATAGAGAAAATAAAAGGAAGGAAGTGGCCTATTCGTGGTCCCTCACACACCACCTTCCAGCTCTCATCTCCTGTCTCCACATCTAGGCACAGGTTGTTAAAAATGCCTGGAATGCCCTTCCTCCTCAGTTCTGTCTCCTAGAAGCCTTCTCTTCTTTCAAGATTTACTTCAAGAACTGCCTTCTGTACAAGAACTACCTTTTACACAGACTTTCTGAATTTCCCCAATTGCTAGTGCCCTCTCTCCTTAACTACTTTGGATTTAACGACTTTGTTTTAAAATTATAATAAAAGCTAACATTTATATAGCATTTTAAGATGTGCAAAGTGCTTTACATGTCTTTTCTTGTTTGATCCTCACAACAACCCTGGGAGGTAGGCATTATTGTTATCCCCATTTTACGATGAGAAAACTGAGGCATTCTCATGGAAGAGGTTCTTCAATGTTTTGGAACTTGATGTAATCAGTCAGTCAGTCAATAAATATTTATTAAACACGTATTATATGCTAAGCATTATGCTTACCACTGGGGATATCAAGAAAGTCAAAATGCCTGCCCTTGAGGAGTTTATAATCTAACGGAGGAGACAACATGCAAATAACTATGTACAAACCAGCTAGAGACAGGGTAGGTAGGAAATAATCAATAGAGGCAAGGAACTAGAATGAACAGGGACTGGAAAAATCTTCCTGTAGAAAGTAGGATTTTAGCTGGGATTTGAAGAAAGCCTGGGAAGCTAAGAGGGAGGGGTGAGGAGAGAGGGCATTCCAGGCATAGAGGGACAGCCAGTGAAAATGGCCAGAGCTAATGCAATGCTATTTTTAAACAGGAGTATCCAGAGACTTCACCATTTATAACAGGGGTTCTTAACTTGGAATCCATTCTTAACCATTCATAAACCAAGGAATCCTTGTGTAGATTTCATAGAGTCTCTGATTTTTTTAAATATTTTGATAACTATTTCAATATAATTGGTTTCCTTTGTAATACTATGCATTTTACTTTATATATTTAAAACCTTTATTCTGTGAAGGGGTCCATAGGCTTCATCAGACTACCAGAGGGGTTCATGACACACAAAAGGTTAGAAGTCTTGACCTTTAGGGAATCTCTCTTCCATATAAAATTAGCATCAAATATTTTCTATACAGTAGCAAACATTGTGGGTGTAGATGCACCTATCTTCCTATTTTATTCTCTATTTAATATAATAACCAGAAGGTCATTGAGCAAACCTATCTCTGAAAGAAATGATTATTTCTCTCTTGTATTAATAGCTAATTATTGTATTGAGACCAAGGTTTTCCCCCTTTTCCACTTCCTCCTCCAGAAATCAGCCAGTGTGGGAAATCTCTGTTAAAGACTTACCCAGGCTGAAGATCTAATCAAAGACAGCAAAAGAAATTCTAAGTTTAGGCTAATGGGTGCATTCCTGCTCATTGAGTTTACTCAGGCAGGTCTGAGAAAATTTGGATCTCCCCTTTTGTCAGACAAGTGATATGGAAATTGGCAAGTCTCATAGCCCAGTCCCTCATTGTAATATTCATTCTTTCATTAATTGTTAACTAATCAGAGTTGATTGCTACCCTCAGGAACACCTACTCTTCCAAGAGCATATAAACTGTAAGCCCACCATCAAGAGGGGTCATTGGTCTAAGAGAGATGGCCAAATGATGTCCTTTTACTAGTAATCATACTAGCTTTATCAGTTAAATTATTAAACTACCCAGAAACTATGTCTCTTGAACTTTTTAAATTCCACATCTCTATTATTACATCTGTTAAGGAATCCTGTATGATCTCAAAATATGAATGAACCTTGTGGGAGGAATGACTTTGAAAGCAACATTTTGTTCTTTCAGTTCAAATACATCATATCCCCCAGTGAACTAAGTACAGTGGGATCCTATATTCTCTGTACTTTTCCTTCAGTTGTATAACTGAAAAGCTATGATCTATGGCAGAATATCATTTGCAAAAGCTTGCCTCTTCCCCTCTCATATTTTCATCAAGGATTTCCATAAGACACATTGACAAAGGAATAAATGAAGAGAGCTAGAATGTGGCATATTTTAGGAGAAACAAACTCAACAAATATTGTTTTAGCACCTTCTATGCACAAGACACTAGGTGCTATAGGGGATACACAGATAAGTAAGTTCTTGCCCTAAAGAATCTTACAATTTAGTAGAGAGGTTAATTCAAGTTCACCCGTAACTCTTGGGTTGGATGTGATAAGCCCCCCAAAGCTATAAGCAAAAAGCTATTTAGAGATTGGAAAGAGACTTACAGAAGAGGTGACATTTGAGCTAGGCCTTGTTGTTGTTTTTGTTTGTCCTTTGTTCTCAAAGAGGACCAATGATATCAGGAGGGTGAATTGGATTTAAGTGAGGCAGAGCTGTGCAAAGTCATCAGCCTCATTCTCTCCTCTGGAGCCATCTGAGTCCAGTGGCAAGATATAGACCAGGACAACTGGAGATGGCCCCAGATGCAGTGGGAGACCTTGGCCTTTTTAAGCTAAAGTCTTTCTCAGGTCTCAGTCTGAAGAAACACCATTTAGTGATTTAAGTCTAGGTGAGAAGTGAGGCAAAAGATGGCCTAGTTTGCCTACTCAAAAAAAAAAAATCATCAAACTGGGAGGTAAAAACCTGAAGGGTTTCTGGCCAGAACAGAAAAGTGCTATTTACACTCACCCTGAACCAGCAAAACCCAAATAATGAGCTAGTGAAGCTTGGGCTGGGACCTATTATTGGCCAATCAGTAAGAGTTAGACTGATTTGGGTTTAAAGGCATAATCAAGTAACTCCATTTGAATCCCAATAGGCTTTATCAAAGCCTGATTTTGCAGAGTTCTAAGAAATCATAAATGAAACTGCCTTCAGGTATGGGGAGAGAGAGAGGTAAGGGTAAGGCATTTCAGGTAAAAGGAACAACTTGAGAAAATACCCAGAGGTGAGAAAATTGAGAAGCATATTAGGTGAAATGTGGGAAGATCTTATATGCTAGCATTAAGAGGATATTGGTTCCACACATAGTGAAGTGTACCCTCATGAGATAAGGAGTTCGTCTCATTTCTAAAGGTAGGTGGAGGAAGTACCATGGAGAGTCTGTTCTTATCTGTCTAGCAGGATAGTTAGAAAGTTATCCTAACTATAGCAAACACTTGCCCCCAAATTACCTTGGTCTAAGTTATTCTAGGCTCACTTCGGGGTATGGTTTCTTAACCTAGGGTCCATGAACTAGTTCTAAAAATATATATTTTGATAACTGTATTTCGTTATAATTGGTTTCATTTCTAATCCAATGCATTTTATGCATTTAAAAACAAGGAGTTCACTTGTTTCATTGCCATTCCTAAGGATTTTATGATGGGGGTGTTAAAATGTGAAAGAATCATTGTCATGTAATATTTCATAATTCTTTTACAAATTCAGCTCAAACCTCAGCCCTACCCAAAAACTCTGGGGAAATCTCCAAATACAGCTCTTTTCTCATTTTCCCATTAAAATTTTTATCTCCATCTCTTTTGAATGACCTCAAAAGAAAATATACTCACATTACAGTTTAGGTACATTTATGGTAGGAAATAGAAAGATAGTAGAACATAGTATTGAGACTTCCAAATCACATTTTCCTGCTCAACTAAAATCATCAGCCATTTATAAGCCTAACAGCTATTGTCAAGCTAATGACAGTTCACACATTTGCTTTTTTTGAGCAGACTGCCAGGGTGACCTAGTCTGGACTCCTTCCAAAGACACCGGTGCTATGGGAAAGTATTGGCAGAGAACTGTTGTTCATTCCTCCCACAGATCCCCAATACCCACCACAGTCATAGATAGGAAAAAGGGGACAATCCCAGTGGTACCAATGATGGTCTCCTTTCTGACTTTTGCAGATATGGCTGATGATTCCAAACTAATGATTAGGAATCAGATGAATCAGATGAACTCTGGATTCCCTTGAAGTTCTGAGAACTCTTGCTACAAGCACATCAGCCTTGCTTCTTCTTTTGACTGCTCTCAGGAAAGTCTTACTTATCTCCCTGATGCCCAAAACAACTGCAGCTCTGACCTCCTAAAAGCCTGAAAATGAGATGATGCGTCTGTTACCTTACAAGATGGTGCCATTTCATGGCATGTCACATGACAGTTAGTCCTTGCTGTCTTTTTCTGGTTCTATGTCACGTCCCCATCTGGGACATCTTCAGCAGCACTGTGATGAGTTGTCTATTTTGTTTATATAAAAGTCCATTATATACTATATATATATAGATATATAGATATATATCTATATGTATATATATAAATGTGCTTTCGCTACAACATTTTATGACAACTTGCTACTTTTTTTTTTCCTAGAAACTTCCTTTCAGCTCTCTGGGTTGGCTCTTAAGGTTCATGGTCTAGGGAGAAATCAGAGAAATGCAAAGCAACATTTTGACAAACAGGGTGAGTGCTACTCCAGACTGACAAATCAATAGGTAAATGTGAAGCCTTAGAAGAGAACTAATAATAAGAAGGTTTTTGAGTAGGGAAATAACCTTGCCCTTTAGGAAGAATTCAGCAGCATCTTTGGCCACCTTTTTGGCTAATCTCAGGTCTATGGCAATAACTTAGTTAAAGGCACAGTTTACAAGCTTCCCTTCTCACTGAATGTGCTTCTTCTCTCAACTAAGTCAGCATAAATTAGGTAACATCAGAGCAAAGGAAAGGACATTTACTTAAGATAGGATGTAAGATAAATAACTAGGGGTGAAATCAGGAAGCAAGTATTCACACCACCTTTTTCCCAGATTACCACTTCCCAAGTCTCCAGTGACTAGAGGCTGTGAGACCACAAGTTTTCACTCCCCATGACACTTTTTAGCAAGGTATTGCTGGCTAGATATTTATAAAGTGCTTTGTAAATCTTAAAGTGATATTTAAATGCTTGTTATTGTAACCTTTAGCTCAGAGGGCCAGTTGTATGGGACCCTCTACTCACTGGTGCAGACTGATTACTTAATGGGATAGTGCAAAGGTGGTAAAGGCTGGAGAGAAGAGAAATGCAGGTGCTTTTGGCTTCCAGGTTTGAGAGAGATGTGATTCCAACCTCTCTTCAGGTCGTTGAAGGGAGAAAAAGACTCCAGAAAGAAGTTGACATGTAGAGGAACTGGTAGTCTCTATCGCATCACTATTCTCAGTTTGCTACACTAAAGATTTCAGAGAATTTTTCCTTGTGTGAGATCTGGGACTGACTCTCTCTCTCTCTCTCTCTCTCTCTCTCTCTCTCTCTCTCTCTCTCTTTCTCTCTTTCTCTCTCTTTCTGTGTGTGTGTGTGTGTGTGTGTGTTGAGATGAGTCATCCTGACTCTCTCTCTCTCTCTCTCTCTCTCTCTCTCTCTCTCTCTCTCTCTCTCTCTCTCTCTCTTTCTGTGTGTGTGTGTGTGTGTGTGTGTGTGTGTGTGTTGAGATGAGTCATCCTGACTCTCTCTCTCTCTCTCTCTCTCTCTTTCTCTCTCTCTCTCTCTTTCTGTGTGTGTGTGTGTGTGTTGAGATGAGTCATCTTACGTTATCTTACTCCCAAAGAGAGAGCTCAATCTGTATTGTCTGTTATATGTTCTCCTATATATACTTTCTCTGATTTCTATTTTTCTAGTGACTTGAATAAATCGGATTCTTCGCTCTGTGATTCATTGTGGAACTAGCATTTGGTGGGAAGGGAGTCAAGCCTTGGATACATAGCTTGGGCCTTCCTTTCCGATTAAGGAACAGTGATCAGGAGTGTAACTGGAATCTAAAATTACTTTCCCTTAGATTAACAATATTTAAGGGAACAGAAAGATATAATTCTAGTCCTTTCCCCCTTCCTCCCCCCACCACCCTGAGGAGAACAGAGAGGCCAGCATCTGGCCCCAGTCTCCTGTTTTCCTTCCAGAGTCTTCCTTGGAACAGAGAGAAAGGAGGAAATGCTTAAAATATCTGTTCTTGCCTCCTTGTGGGCTCCATCTAGACAGACCCATGTGGGTATACAATCTACACGGGCAAAAAACGAATCAACACCCTCCCTTCCGCATCCCGCCTGCACCATCCCTCACAAATTTATTGCTGTTACTATTGTGCTATAAGAAATGACTAGCAGGATGATTTCAAAAAAACCTGGAAAAACTTACATGAACTGATACAGAATGAAGTGAGCAGAACCAGGAGGATATTGCAATAACAGAAATATTTTAACATGAACAAGGGTGAATGACTTAGCTATTCTCAGCAATACAATGATCCAAGATAATCCCAAAGGACTCATGAAGAAAAATGCTATCCATCTCCAGAGAAAGAACTAATGGTGTCTGAATACAGACAGAAGCGTATTATTTTTCACTTCCTTTTTTTTTTTTGGTTTGAGTTTTCTTCCACAAAATGACTAATTTGGAAATATGTTTTACATGATTGCATATGTATAACCCATGTCAGATTGTTTACCATCTCAGGGAGTGGGGAGGAGAGGCAAGGAAAAACAGAATTTGAGACTCAAAACTCTAAAAAACGGATGTTAAGATTGTTTTTTTTGTTTCATGTAATTGGGGAATATAAAATATTATTTTACAAAATTATTGCTGTTGTCGTTGTTGTTAGAACTTGACCATCAGAGGAACGTGAAGTGTTAATGTCTGAAAAGCAGTCTTGCCTCCTGGCATTGAAGTACTGCAGAGACTCTCAGTACCCTGACAAAGTAAGGAAATCCCTCTTGCCATCCTTTCAATGGAGAGTATCAATATAAATTAAGGCAGATATGGCTCCCAACTATCCTTCTCTCTCCCCATGGTACATACACGGAGGGACAACTCACACTTCCAGCCCTTCAGGCACAATGGTATTTCTAGTGATACTATCATGATGCTTCCACTGAGCCTGCTGCTCCCAGTCTCCGTGGGAAAAGTCTCCCAGCTTCCACTGAATGCTGTTCAGCCAGATATAAAATCTCCACAGAACACTGCTATGCTGCAGTCTCCTGTGGATACTGCTCCATCAAACACTACTGTTAGATCGTGCTTCCCTGGACATTGCTTCCTGGACTCTGCTCTCCTGGACTAGTAGGCTGATGTTTTTGTCTCAGCTAAAACCCTAGGTCATTAATGGAGCGCTACCAAGTTCTTTCAGCTTAGAAAGCCTAGTTTGTCTTAGCACTTTTAAAAAAGGCAGAAACTCTTGCTCTCATCTGCTTAGAAAGAGATTCTCAGACCTCAGCAGCAAGTTCTTTAGAATACAAAGCAGGGACTTCCCAATGCAGGAGTCTTAATCTTCTCTTTGGACAGCTCTTGCTGGTCCAGTGATATGGTTCCCTCTCTCAGACATCTCACTCCAGCTTATTGTGACCATTCCATATTCTTCGCAATTTTAAATTCTGCAGGATGGACACTAAGGTAGGTAGTTAATAGTTATTTGCTAAATAATTATCAAATAGCTCTGAGTTCGAAGTTTCAGTTTTCAAATCCTAAGTCTCTGATTTTCGAATGTGTATGAGTGGGTAGGGAAAAGGTCATATCTTCATTCCAGGGGAGTCTCTCCAGACTTTCTCTACAATGTGATAGAAACCACTTCACCCTGAAACTTCACTCCATCCTCCACTTACCACGTAGGAAGTACCACCTGACCTATATCCCCCTCCCTGAATCTCCATTTGAAGGAGAACTATCAGGTCAGCCATGTTTTATTCCTCTGTAGGCTGAACTCCAGATTTTCTCTACCAATTTATCCTTGCTGGGTACTTTCATCTCTTCCTACTCCCCTTTCTATTCTGCTTCCTTTTATGTGTTGTCTTCCACCTTTAGAAAGTAAGCTCCTTGAGGGTATGGACTTTCTTTTCTTTGACTTGACTTAGTATTCCCCGCCCCACCCCCACCCCCAGCACTTAGCACTGAAACTTAGTGCTTAATAAAAGCTTGTTGACTTGAAAAGATAAGACCAAGGGGTCAAAGTCATTGTCTTTGCTGCCTCTTTAATGGCAGTCTGGTCTTTTTATATGTTGATGAAGTCATTCAAAAGGCTCACAGAAGGCTTTGAGGTACACTTTTACTTAAGGAAAAACTTAGAGCTCTTGCTTTGTAAAGAAAGCAAAGCCAAAAGAATATACACTACAATAATTTAAAAGAAAACAATACTTATTCCCTTTCCCCTTCTCTTCTGTCCCTAGATCCCAAATTTATTGGCTTCAGAGGACAGATGGCTTAGCACAGTGCCTAGTGCATAGTAAGTGCTTAATAAAAGCATATTGGATTGGGAGTGCAACTCCCGATGCGCTGGCCTGAGTTTGAATACCAAACGTACATTTGCTTCAAAGACTATTTTATGGAGAACTCAAAAAACGAAGATACTCACTGGGAGGTCAGAAGAAGTGATATAAGGACACTCTCAAGATCCCTCTAAAGAACTTTGGAATCTGTTGTGTGACATGGGAGATGCTGGCAAAGGACCACCCAGCATGGCGTGCCTGAATCAAATAAGGCACTGTGCTCTATGAATGAAGCAGAATTGCAGTAGCTCAAAAGAAACACGAGATGTGCAAATTTAGAGACATCTCTACTTCAAATGTTCTTATGGACAATTTGTGCCTGACCTGTGGTAGAGCCTTTCAAGCTCATATTGGTATGATCAGCCACAGTGGGACATACTGTACTTTGACTTCAACATAGTGATGTCATTTTGGTCCTCTTCCAGAATGAAGGACCAACCAATCAACCAACCAACCGATTGGATTGGAGTAGATAGTGATGTATACTCTCCTTTTGGTAGAAATGTGTGTGTGTGTGTGTGTGTGTGTG
>NW_020954562.1:13422298-13658253 GCF_900497805.2 Vombatus ursinus | reverse complement strand
AGAGAGAGACTGGGTAGGGGAACTTAAGGGTATAGAACATTGCATCTACTGTCAAACTTGATCATTGTATTGATTGGTTTTGCATGACTATCCTTTGTTACAAAAGTAGGTTCTTTATGTGTATGGCGGTGGCAAATGAAAAAATTGTTTTCTGTTAAAAAAAAACAACAACAAAAGGCACCAATAAAATCCCCCAAAACCAAGTATGAAGTTACCCATTATGTCAGATCCACTGGCATGAAGGCACTAGGACAGGACAAATATGAAATCCTGAGTCTTGGTACGGGAACTTAAGGGTATATATATATATATATATATAAAAGACCAGCCACAGAAAAAGCATTGACTCATGCAAAGATGAATGAATGTACTCTCTATTGATTCCATTCCTTATGTATTTATTTTTCATTCATTCAAAGAGAGTTATGCTTTGGCTCCAGGGGTGGGAGGGAGAGGTACCTGGGAGCCTGTTTCACAGAAAGATGTTTAACCTAGTTAACAAAGAGACCAAATAGACGCAGCTCTCTCATGGGAAGAAGAGTGCCAGGTCTGGAGTCAGAAAATCTGGTTTCATATTTTAGCACTGACTGCCTGTGTGACCTGAGGCAGGTCATTAAAGCTTCTTGAGCCTCAGTTTCCTTCTCTGTAAAATGAAGAGGTTGGGCTAGAAGATGATCTCTAAAGTATCTTCCAGCCCTCAGCCCTATTATATGGGGATAGTTAGCAGAATGTGATGTCAGTGAGTGATAGAGTAGTCAGATTCAGCTCCACCACTCACTACCTATGTAGCGCTGGCCAAGATATTTAACATACCCACATGAGATAAAATGTGAAAGTGCTTTGGAAAGGCTAAGGTACTATACAAGGGCATTTTTTTTTATTCCTTCACTTTTAAGCAGGATCAGATTTAAATGATCTGTAGCTGATGAGAAGTAATTCTGTTTTTATAGATCACTAGAGAAAGATTCTCTAGTCCCCCGGGACAGCCTGTCCGCATGTTTAATAACCTTCAGGTCATTCTCCCTTCTGTATAACCTAAATCCTTTGGGTTAGGATTTAAAACTTCTAGTATTGTTGTAAAGGATAAAAGGGGATTATGGATGTGAAAGGACTCATAGGAAGCGTTACCTAAATGCAAGGTAATGTTGTTAGTTCCCTTTCTCCAGTTCTCAGTGAAGATGGATAACAGCTGGTCACCACCCTGTGTATGCAAACCCTTCATCTACTTGAAGACTGTTATTAAGTTGTCTCTCTTGCCTTCTTTTTTTCAGTATTGAATAACCCTGCTTTCTTTCACCTTTCCTCAAAGACCTTATTGTCAAGCCCTTTAGTCGTCTCTCCTCTGAACCCTTTCCAAATTTGCAGCATAATCATCGTGCGAATGATATTCCTTTTAAATCCCGGTTCCCAGATCTGGACACTGTACCGTAAAAAGAGTCCAGCTGGTAATGAGCCTTGGGAAGATTACTTCATTGTACATAACAGCATATATCAATAACATATCCTAGTTTGCTATTTCCTTTCTAAGCAAAAGCGGTAGATTGCTGACTTTAGGCTGGACCACTCTGAGGCATCTATCGACCTATCCTTCTTTTTTATTATTTTTTTTTAAAACTTTCTTTTCTTTTTAAATTTTGAGTTCCAAATTCTCTCCTTCCCTCTTACCCCTCCCCCAGCCACTGAAAAAGCAAGCAAAATGATATCGATTATACATGTGAAGTTATGCAAAACATGTTTCCATATTAGCCATAATGAAAAAAGAAGTAAAAAATAAAGAAATCAACAAAGTTATACTTCAATTTGCACTTAGAGTTAATCAGTTCTCTTTTTGGAGGTGGAAAGAATTTTTCCATCCTGAGTCCTTTGGAATTGTCTCAGATTGTTGTCCTAATCAGAGTAGCCAGGTCTTTCATAGTTGATCATCATTACAGTCTTCTACTTCACACAGTGATCTCCTGGTTCATCTCACTTCATTCTGCATCATCAGATCTTACCATATTTTTTCTGAAATCACACTCCCCCCCATATCTTATAGCACAATAGTACTACATTACAATCATACACCACAACTTGTTCAGCCATTCCCCAATTGATAAACATCCCCTCAGTTTCTAATTCTTTACCACCACAAAAAGAGCTGCTATAAATGTTTTTGTACATACAGATCTTTTTCTTTTCCTTTGATCTCTTTGGGGTACAAACCTAGTAGTGGTATTGCTGAGGAAAAGGGTATGACCCAGGGGTGGGGGAACCTGTGGCCTCAAGACCACATGTGGCCCTCTAGGTCCTCAGGTGCAGCCCTTTGACTGAATATAAACTTCACAGAACAAATCCCCTTAATAAAAGGATTTGTTCTGTAAAACTTGGACTTGGTCAAAAGGCTATACCCAACGACCTAGAAGGCTGCAGGTTCCCCACTCCTGGGCAGTTTTATAGACCTTTGGGCATAGTTCCAAATTGCTCTCCAGAATGGTTAGACTAGTTCATAACTCCATCAATAGTTTGTTAGTGTCTTATTTTCCCTTAACCCCTCTAGCATTTGTCATTTCTGATAGGTGCAAGTTGTTCCAATTTGCATTTCTCTAATCAGTAGTGATTTGGAGCATTTTTTCATATGACTATAAATAGCTTTGATTTCTTTTCTGAAAATCCTTTGACCATTTATCAATTGGGGAATGGCTCTTATTTTTATAAATTTGACTCAGTTTCCTATTTATTTGAGAAGTGAGGCCTTTATCAGAGCAACTTGTTATAAAATTTTTTTTGTATTACTTCCTTTTCTATGACACTTTCTTCTATTTAAGTTCTGGTCTTTTCATCAGGAATGCTTAAAAGTCCTCTATTTAACTGAATATCCATTTTTCCCCCTGAAGGATTATACTCAGTTTAGCTGGGCAAGTTATTCTTGGTTGTCATCCTATCTCCTTTGCCTTCCAGAATATCCCATTCCATCCCATGCCCTCTGATACTTTAATATAGAAGCTCCTAAATTTTGTGTTATCCTGACTGTGACTCCACAGTATTTGAATTGCTTCTTTCTGAATGCTTGCAATATTTTCTCCTTGACCTGGAATTTGGTTATAATATTCCTAGGAGTTTTCATTTTGGGATCTATTTTGGGAGGTAATCAGTGGATTCTTTCAATTTCAATTTTACCCTCTGCATCAATGTTATCAGAGCAATTTTCCTTTATAACTTCTTGAAACATGATATCTAGTCTTTTTTTCTTTATCGTAGCTTTCAGGTGGTCCAATGATTCTAAAATGATCTCTCCTTGATCTGTTTTCCAAGTCTATTGTTTTTCTAGTGTTTCTTGATGTCTTATGGAGTCCACTTGCCCAATTCTAATTTTTTAGAATTGCTTATATCTTTCTTTATTCAGACATAGTCATAGTTCCTCTTGTATTTTTGCTTGCTTGTTTCTTCTGGTGTACTAGCTTGTATTTGTCCTTAATTATCATTCTGTTTCTGAGTAGTCAATGAGCATTAATGAAGCATTTACTTCTGGGAATATAATCTGGACAAAAAATAGTCTTTCCCTCAAGGAGCTTACATTTGAAAACGAGGAGGACAACACATAAAAGGAAACTGAAAAGTTAGAAGTGTGTGAAAAAAAGGTGTTGGGGGTGGGGGACTGGAGATGTGTGCGCAATGTGGGGAGAGGATGACAGAGAAAGTCTGAAAGGAATAAAGACATAGCTGACCTGGGAGTCCTCATTAATGTGGAGGTTCTGAGAGGACTCAGCCAATCAGAGGAACCAGTGAGAGAAGTACAAGGATAAAGTTAATTTCCAGAGTGAAGAGGTTTCTGTGGCACGATAGAGGAGACGTGGAGAGGAGGGATCACATCCTGGAGCGGAATAAATATTGTGGTTGTTATCATCATCATCATCAGCAAAGACTGCAATTTCCTCAGACCTGGACATTATGCCTCTCCTAATATAGCCTAGAATTACATTAGCATTTTTGGTTGTCATGTCAGAGTGTAGATACATATTAGATTTTCAGCCTCTTAAAATGCAGGGATATTTCTCAAATGAACTACCATCTGGCCATATTTTTCCTATTTTTTTACTTGCAAAGCTAGTTTTTTTTTAACTCAAGGGTAAACATTTACTTTGACCTTATTCAATTTTATCTCATGAATTTTAGTTCCAAGTTCTAACCTGTGGAGACCCTTTTGGATTTGGCTTCTGTGGTTCAACTTGTTATAAATTCCTCCCATTTTAGTGTCATTAGCAAAAACTTGACTTCTCATAATCTCATTAGAAAATGAACATTTTTTGCAAAGGCTGAAAAGAAGCAAAATTGCTTGAATTTTACAAGAAAACCCAAGCTCATCCAAAAAGACAAGAAAACTGAAGAAGAATTCCAATTAAAAAAGTCATGAAGAGATCCAAAGGAAGCAACACCAGAGAAAGAGATGACAAACCAATATCACAATTGCCCTAGAAACAATGCAAAAATCAAATACATAACAGACATACTCAAGGAATGAAATAAAAACAAATCATCATCAACATCAACAAACAATAAGAGAAGTTTAAGAGATAACTGGACCTAGCCAAATACAAATTTCCCACAAGGAATTAAAGGAAGAAAAATCTGCAGATGATGACAAAACTCAACAAAATATAAAATAACCTAGAGAATCTCAAAAGATCATACTTAAGTAAAAAACCAATAGCAAAATTAATAGAATGGAAAACAGAATGGAAGATAATGCAGTTGGAATGGGAAAACAATCCCCCCCAAATATGAAGGTAAAAACTGTGGGTTTGGAAGACAGGAGCAAGGACTGGAGGAATCTCAGAGTTATTGGTGACCCAGAAAATATTAAAGAGCTAAATAATCCATAGCTATATTTCAGGAAATTATATGAGAAAAAATTCCAGAACTATCAAAAACAAGCGAAATTGTACAAATAGAATCCTGAGTAAGAGAAACTCTCACCCTACTCCTTGGTGCATATCAGGACTTCAGGACTGAAGAAAGGCAAATGTAGCCTTGATTTTTTAAAAAGGGAAGAGAACAGGGCCTGAAAATTATAGGCTAATAAACTTGACTTCAGTTCCTGGAAATTCTAGAATGGATCATTAAAGAGATAGTTGGTGATGGGAACATATAGAAAAGGAAAGAGTGATTATGGAGAGCCAGCCTGGCTTCATTGAGAACAGGTCATGACAGACTAACCTTATTTCCTTTTATGATCAGAGAAATGCTGTAGATATAATTAACCTAGATTTTTTTTTTAGCAAAGCATTTATTAAAATATCTCATACTGTTCTTATGGAAAATATCTCATATAATTCTTATGTCTTTGTGACCCTGCATCTAAAGCTGTGGATTAAATGGTAATGCAATTAGATTCAAAACTGGTTGAATGGCTGTATCAATACAGTAATTAAGGGTACAATGTCAGTTTGGCAGGAGGTCTTTCACAGAGTGGTGCAAGGACCTGTGCTTGGCTCTGTGCTATTTAACATTTTGTATCCATAATTAAGGCACAGATAGCATGTTCATCCAAATTGTAGATAACATAAATTTGGAAAGGATGAATGACATATTAGATAAGAAAGTTAGGATCCCAAAAGATATTGACAGGGCATTGGGCAGAATCTAAGGAGATGAGTAGAGATAAATGTGAAGTCTTACGCTTGGATTTAAAAATTCAACTTCATGAGTATAGGATGTGGGAAGAATTATTGGAGAGAAGTTTATCTGAAAAAGATCTGGTGGGGGGCGCTCCTAGGAGACTGAAATCTCAGTATGAGATAGACATGGCAGCCAAAAAAGTTAACGGGATCCTTGGGGTGCATTAAGAAAGTATAAGTTTCCCGGAATAAGGAGATACCATTGTATTATGCTCTGGTTGGATCATATCTATAGTATTGTCAGTCAGTCAATAAACATTTATTAAGCACCTTAAGAACCTTCTGAACTTGTATTGGTCTGCTCAGCCACAGCTTGACTCCAACACAATGATGTCATTTTGGTCTTCTTCAAGAACAAAGGACATCAACCAATTAATCAAGTACTATGTGCTAGGTATTGTGCTAAGGGTTTACGAATACAAAGAAAGTTAAAAGACAGTCCCTGATCTTAGAGAGCTCGAAGTCTAATGGGGGAGACGACATGCAAACAATTATGTACAAACAAGATATAGTCAGATATATAATATATAGCACAGTGCTCTGTGTGTGTGTGTGTGTGTCTCCATACATATATTGTGATTGTCACCCCCCCCCCGCCTTTGGAATCACAGCTCCTTGAAAATAGTCATTTTTTTTCATTTAGCACAGTACCTGGCACAAAGGAGGTCATGGGCACTTAATAAGTACTTATTAATTGATTAGGGACCGACTGAGATGCTGTGCATAAAGTTCTATCTAAATATCATGTAGTACTATTATTTCAACTCTAAAACAGTCCACAAATGTTGGACATGGTCATATATAGTTAGTATGTCAAGGTTCCCTTACTCTGTAGTGTTTGACATCTGAATGCCTGAAGGTGTGTCCTGTAGTGCAGAGGGTTGTCATGGGGGTGGGGGTTCAGGAGAGGCTGTGTTCTCAGGAGAAGAAACTGACTCCTCCTCGGTTCAATACAAACTTCTTGAGCCTGTGGACTGTTTTACTTTTGTCTTTGTGACCCAAAACTAGGACAATTCCTGCCACAGAGTAGATGCTTAATAAATATCAGTTAGCCCATTTATTAAGCATTCATTTATTAAGCACATACTTTGTTCCAGGCACTTTGCTAATTGCTGGGGGGGTGGGGGGGAAGGCAAAAGACAGCCCCAGCTCTCAAGGATCTCAGTCTAATGGAGGACATGACAACATGGAAAAGACTATGCACAAACTGGAAGAATAGGAAATAACAAAGGGAAGGCACTTTTTAAGGGGTATCAGGACAGGCTTCTTGCAGAGGCTAGGATTTTGGCTGAGACTTGAAGGACGCTGGGGAACCAAGGGGTGGAGGTGAGGAAAGAGGGAGTCCAGACATGGGAAATAACCAGTAAAAACACCCAGAGTTGGCAGATGGAGTGTCTTACGTGAGGAATAGCAAGGAGGCCAGTGTCACTGTAAATGTAGGAAGGGGGCAAGGTTGTGAAGGGCTTTGAATGTCTAACGTATGATTTTCATATTTGATCCTGGAGGTAATAAGGTGCCACTGGAGTTGACTGAATAAGGGCATGACATAGTTAGACCTGTACTTTAGGAAGGTGAATCTGGTAGTTGAGTGGAGATTGGATTGGAATTCAGAGAGACTTGAGGCAGGAGATGTACCAGCAGGCTATGGCAATAGTCTAGGTGTGGGGGCCAACTAATAAAGCACTGGCCCTGGATTCAGGAGGACCTAAGTTCAAATCTGACCTCAGACACATAACACTTACTAGCTGTGTGACCCTGGGCAATTCACTTAACTCCCATTGTCCAACCGAAAAAACAAACAAAAAACAAAAACAAAAACAAAAATAGTCTAGGTATGAAGTAATGAGGGCCCGCACCCATGTGATGGCAAGGTCGAAGGAGAGAAAGGGGCTTAAGTGAGACATGTTATAAAAAACCAACAGGAATTGGCAACAGACTTGGATGTGGGGTGCCATAGTGAAGAAGAGCCAAAGGGTAAGAGGGGTGAAGAGCCAAAGATGACATCTAGGTTGTAAGCCTGGATGACTGGGAAGATGGTGGTATTCTGGACAGTAGTAGGAGAATTAAGAAGAGTTAAGAGTTTTGGGGAGGGAAGATAATGATTTTAATTTTGGACATGTTGAGTTGAAGATGTCTACTGGACATTCAGTTTAATATGTCCAGTAGGCATTTTGTGATGCAAGATTGGAGGTCAGGAGAGAGGTTAGGGCTGGCTAAGTAGATTTGGAAATCATCAGCACAGAAATGATAACTAAATCCATTGGAGTTGATGAGATTATGAAGAAGGAAGTAAAATATTACAAAGGGAGAAGAAAAGAGGGCCTCGGATAGAGCCCCGTGGGACTCCTACAGTTGTGACCTGGACAGAGAGCCAGCAAAGTAGATGAGGAGTGGTCAGATGGGTAGGAGGAGAACCAGGACAGACTACTGTTCAGTTCTGGACACCACCATTTAAGAAGGGATTTGATAAGCTGGTGAGCATCCAGAGGATCCAGAGGATAACCCCCAGGGAAGTGAAGGGCTCTGAGTTCATGTCAAATGAAGGTAACTTAAAGGAACTAGGGAATTTATTCTGGAGAGAAGTCTCAGGGGGGACACGGTAGCTGTCTTCAAGTATTTGGAGGGTTGTCATGAAGAAAATCAATTAGAATTATTCTGTTTGTCCCCTGAGGACAGGGCCAGGAACAATGCGTAAAAGTTCCAAAGAGTCAGATTTGGTTTTTATATTGGTAAAATAACAACAACAATGATGACAACAACAATAACAACAAACAACAAGTTCTGGACAGTTAGAGATCTATAAAAGTGGAATGGGCTGACTCAATAGGTGGTGAGTTCTCCCTCTCCCTAGAGGTTGTCACGAAGAGGCTGAATGACTATTTCTTGGATATGCTATAGTTAGGGTCCCCTTCCAGTATGGGGGGGGAACTAGATGGCCACTGAGGCCCCAAATAACTATAAATTCTGTGATTCTAATTGTCACCGAATTTCAAAACTACAATGACAAAAAAAAATCTTTAAAGCAACCAGAAGGAATCACTTAAGAAAAAAAAATTGATCAAGTACTCAAAAAGTTTTTCTGAAACAACAATAAATCAAAATAATAATTTAAAAATTACCCCCCCAAAATGAAACATGATAAATATATAACTAAAAAGTATGGACTGCAACCTAGAATCCATTTCTCAGCAAATTCTATTCCATTCTAATTTGAAAATAGGAGATCGTAGGTTTAGGGCTATAAGGGACCTTAGAAATCATCTGTTAAAAAAGAATCACCTATTTTTACAGATGAAGAAATTAAACTCAGAGAGGTTGAGTGACTTCCCCCTGGTCATGAAGTCAGTAGATGATAGAGCCAGGATTTGAACCCAAGACCTGTAACTCCAGACCTGTAGTCTTACCTGGTACCATTATACATCTCCTCTTCACTAAGTGTAAATGTAACCCAAGACTTTGCCCTGGGCCCCTCTTTTTCATTATTCTCTCCCTCCCTCCCTCTCTCCTTCCCTCTCTCTCTCTCTCTCTCTCTCTCTGTCTCTCTCTCTCTCTCTCTCTCAACTTCCATAAATTCAATGGTCACCTCCCTGAAGATGAATCCCAGATTTATATCTGGGCCTACTCTCTCTCTTGAACTTCAATCCCACATCAGACACTGCCTGTGGTAGATATAGCTACCCCCACCAATGTCGCATAGACATCTTATACTCAACCTGCCTAAAATGAAATCATGAAGTTGTAGTTCTACAGATGGAAGGTTCCTCAAAGACCATCTAATCCATCACTCTTTTTTTTTTTTTTTTTACAAATTATGAAATTGCTAGCTAAGCTAGGTGGAGCTAAGGAGAAAGGCCTAAACTTTTCCAACTCGAAAGGCAATAAAACCCTTCTAGCAGCTATCAGAGTACCTACTGCGGCTGGCCATGGGAGTGAGGGTTGAGAGAATTCTGATGGATTAACCCTTTCGTCCTAGTCTCTGATGTGGTTTATCGACTTCCTGGAACATGGCTTCGGTCACTTGGGCTAGGCGCCGGCCCAGTTAGCTGGTTTGCCGTTCTTGATCTATTCTGCCATAGGTTGCCGTTGCTTTGTCCACATTGTGGACAAAAACCCTTTGTGACCTTGAGGCAATGTGACCCTCAGCCCATGACACTTTTTATTCATAGCAAAACAAAAGTTCATTAGGAAAAGTATGGAGTAAAATTAAGTAACAACAGGCATAGATAGCACAGACTGCATAAAGGCATCATCTCTTCCCTAAGGTTAAGGTTGCCTCAGGAGGAGGAGAGAAGTGGTTAGCTCAGCTTCCTCTTACACATTTTTCTCTCCCCTCACTTTTAGATTTTTATCATTTAAATGTAACTTCCATTTTATTTTTTCAATTAATGAGCATTAATTTTATCTTCTTCCTGCCTCCCTTTCCCACTGGGGAAAAAAAAGGAAAGAAAAAGAAACCTCTTGTAACAAAATGTATAGTCAAGCAAAGCAAATTCCAATGTTGTTGTGGTTGTTCGGTCATTCAGCCATGTCGGACTCTTCAAGACTTTTCTTGGCAAAGATATTGGAGTAATCTGCCATTTCCATCTCTAGTGATGAGCAATTGAGGCAAATAGGGGTTAAATTACTTAATCAGAGTCACACAGCTACTAAGTATCAGAGTCTGAATTTGAACTCAGATCTTTCTAACTCCAGGCCTGGTGTTTTATCCATTGAAACACTTAGCTGCCTTAAATTCCAGTGTACATGTCCACAAATATATGATTTATTCTGAAACTTCCACCACTCTGAACCCTTGACACTTGTCCGGATGGTCCTGGAGCAGTAGCAGTATCATTTAGGTGGGCAAAGAAGCAGCAAAGCCAGAGTATGAGGCCATTGCACTGTGGTCCTTTATCATGGGGAGGGTACATTGTGATGTCTGCACCTATTCTCTTCAAGGGCCTTACTGCTTTGGGTCCAACCACTGATTTTTTGTTTGTTTGTTTGTTTGTTTTGTTTTTTGGTTCCAAAAAGAGCGGAGAGGATTTCCTCACTCCCAGGCTTACAGCCTGGATATTGCCACCCATCGATGCCTCTTAGGGCACCATGATCACCACCTTCGATTGTTTGTTAGTCTTCCTTCTTGAAGATGAAAACAGCATCTTCAAAAGCTCACTGCATTTCCTAAGCATTCCCCCTCTGGGAGAGAGCCTGGGTAGGCAACTGTCCAACTCTTCGCCTCGGAGCTGGAAACTTTGAGACCAGAACGCCATTTATCCCTAAGGCTTTCTCATTCTTTGTGGCTTTGGAGGAGGCCCTGACTTCCTCCCATGAGCAGATCAGGATTGAATCTGAAAATAGGGGGTCATTTCATGAAATTAATGGCTAGTAAAAATGGAACAAACAGCCCAGAATAGCCCAGTCTCTCTGTGAGTTTCACTGCAGCTGAGAGATCACTGAGGTGCTATAATTTTCTGATCAATAGCAGTAATTTTCTTCACTTTAAGATAAGCTTAATCACACTAAGGGCCTTCTAGTGCATGCGGTCAAAAGAAAATGACTTTGCTACACAGGATTTCCCAGCTGGCTTAGTTCATTTTGTACATTTCTAATTGATTTATTGTCGCTGTGTCATCTAGCATTTGATACCAGCAATCATCATATATATACTACATGGTTGGAAATGTCTGCCCAGTGCCTGGCTGTGCTGATAATAGCGAAACAGAAGGAATCCCAAATCCAGGTTCTAGCCTCCTGGGTAAGAAATTTCACAGGGGGGCCGGGGGGGGGGGAAGGGGTGTGAAACTTGGTTTTTTCATTTGAGAAAATAGAATAATAATGCTCAACCATTTGGAAAAATCCAGAAAGATCATAAGGTGCTTGGCCTTTTCCCTTGCATAAAAATTTCCCCGTTGTGGAAATGTGGAAAAGGACAGAAATAATTGGAAATTAAATATAGAGCTGATGGGTGTTTGAGCAAGAGAGCTAGTGTCTGTAAGCCCTCTACTTGAGAAAGGTTTGACAGAGAGTTCTCACCCTGAATATCTTTTCTCCAAACAGCTATTCTGTTGTTACTTACCCATTTATTTTTTGCTGTTTTTTTTTTTTTTTTTGGTAAGGCAATCAGGATTAAGTGACTTGCCCAGGGTCACACAGCTAGTACATGTCAAGTGTTTGGTCTGAGGCTGGATTTGAACTCAGGTCCTCCTGACTTCAGGGTGGGTGCTCTATCCACTTCGCCACCTAGCTGCTCCGCTGGATTTTTTTTTTTTTGAAACTGCCACATTATGCAAACGTGTATTTTATCAAGGAATAGTGTTGGATTTGACTGCCAGGTCAAAACATTAACATGCATGTTGTAAATCCATTAACAAACTGTTCATTCCATGACTCACCAACCTATTTCTTGGGGATGAGCATTGTGATGAACAGTGACTAATGCAGCAGTGAGCTAAGAAAAATAAATAGATGTGACTAGAATCAAAGAATAACAGGTAGGGCTCTGATTTACACCAAGCAGAGTACTAGAAAATGCTGTCAACATGTAATCTAGGATGAATTTAATGAGAATTTATTCATCACCTACTATGTGTTAGGCATCGTGTTAAGGATAGGAAGAAATGTTATTTGTCCTTGGGTAGTTTATATTCTTAGGGGGTAGGGAGGGAACCAACATGTACATAAATAATTAAATATAAAATAAATGTGAAGTAATTTCAAGTGGAGGTTGGGGGAGAACGGAACACCAAGAACTGGGAAATCAAGAAGGGCTCCTTATAAAAGGTGGCACCTGAGTTGGAATTCTAAGAGGTCGGTAGAAGGGAGAGTACCTCAGGCATGAGTGAAAATGCCCTTGAAGGGGCATGGAGGCTGGAGGGGAAGTGTCATTGATGGAGCAGAGGAGCCAGTTGGACAGGTATGTGGTTGGAAGGCAGAATAAGAAGGATCGAGGGTTAGAATGGTACATGTGAAGGCCATTCAGTCTTTCTCTTCTTATTTCTCTGTCTGCTGGTCCCTCACAATAAACATTTTTGAGCAAATGCATTGATAGATCTTAAAACTGAAGGAACTTTTGGAAAAATGAAGAAACCGAACACTCTATCTTCACTTTCCCAGCCCTTGCCTCTACCTCCTGCCCCAAACTCAGGTAAGTGCCTATGAAATATAATTCCAGCCTCAAAGCCCATTGATGTGAGACTTTTTCCTTATCGGTAGAGATCGATGCCCCTCACCTGTGTGAGTCCTTTCCAGGTTCTTTGAACCCTTTTGGGTGCTTCTAGCTTCCAACTTTGAGAGGGAAGATGGTCGATATCAACTCCACTTAGGATGCTGAAGGAAAAGACTCTGGGAAGAAGCCAACATGAGAAAAGCTGAGGGTCTCCATCATGTTTCTATCCCCAGCTTGCTACACTAGAGACTTGGGGGTAATTCCCCTTGGATGAGATCTGGACTCTTTCCCTTTGCTAGGTGAGTTACCTCACTCCCAACGGGAGAGACTTTTCACTGCATTGTCTGTTATATATCCTCCTGTGTATACTTTTTCTGATTTCTGTTTTGCTATTGAATTGGTTAAGTTGGTTTCTTTGATAATTGCTATTTGTGTTCATTATGGAATTGGTATTTGGTGGGAAAAGGTTGAGCCTTGGATATAAAGCTTCCTCCTTCCTCCTAAACTAATGAAACAATGATCAGAAGTTAATTTGAACTTGAAAATCACATCCTTTAGATTGATAATATTTAAGGAAACAGATAGATAAAATTCTATTTGGAAGAAAGTGGGGCCAGCCTCCGGTCCTAATTTACTTTGTTCAAGTCATTTTTCAGTTGTGTCTGACTCTCTGTGATCCCTTTTGAGGTTTTCTTGGCAGATATACTGAAGTGGTTTGCCATTTCCTTCTCCAGATTATTTTATAGATGAAGAAACTGAGGCAAACAGGGTCAAGTGACTTGCCCAGGGTCACCCAGCTAGTAAGTGTCTCAGGCTAGATTTGAACTCAGGGAGATGAGTGTTCTTGACTCCAGGTCCGACACTCTACTCCCTTTACCATCTACTGCCCCTTCCCCCCAATTTACTACATAATTCCTATTAAAATCTCCTTTGGAGAAAAGTGGAGGGAGAAGAGGCTTAGAAATGTCTATTCTTCTTCACTTTGAGCCACACAACGACATTCCCGCTCTACATATGGGGGACATCTGCCACACAGGTTAAATTGATTGGGGTTTACAACCTAGTCCTGTTCGGAGATTGAGAGGGTTTGAAGGGTTTGAGAAATATACTCTCAGCTAGGATGGAAGAAAGGAGAACACTGAATTCCTCCCCTCCTACCCCAACCCTCCATTAATTTTTGAGGTATTATTTTCTTCTTGGGAAAAAAAATGTCAGTGTGAGCCAGTAGGAGTTTCTGTGTGGTATACTCTCTGGAGAGGTACCCAAGGGCCAACAACAATACATCAGCCCCATAAGATTATAGACACAGAACTGGAAGGGACTTTAAAGTCCATCTGGTCCAGCCACTTCATTTTAGAGATGGAGAAACTGAGGCTGAGGGCTGTTAATTCACTTGTCCAAGGTCACACAGGCTAATGCATTGGATAGAGTGAGGGGCCTGGAGTCAGGAAGACTCATCTTTCTGAGTTCGAATCTGGCCTCAGACATTTATTAGCTGCGTGACCCTGGGCAAGTCACTTAACCCTGTTTGCCTCAGTTTCCTCATCTATAAAATGATCTAGAGAAGGAAATGGCAAACTACTCCAGTATCTCTGCCAAGAAAACCCCAAACGGGGTTGCAAAGCGCTGACCTGACTGAAATGACTGAACAACAACACACTTCGGGGGGGAGCAATGTTGCAAATGCTTTTTAACATCGCTGTTGTTCCAGATGTGTGTTGCCTATCTATGCCTTTGGTGAAGGGTGGGTTCAGGAATCCTGGGACAACAGCCCTGGGATGGTTGAGGTCAAGAAGGTAGCATGAGCTTGGTTTAAGGTGCCTGGGACTAACCTCTGTAACTGACCTCAAAGCCTAAGGACGAGTGTAGAGGAGAAACTTTTCGGAGAAACCTTTCAGGGGTGAGCTGTGCTCACCGAATCCCTCTTGCTTGAATAGCAAGCTTCTCTTTTGCAATCCTTTGCTGGTCTGACAGGCTCCTACAGAATTACATCACTTCCTAAAAACCCTCAAAACACATCTCCTTCAGAAAGTGAGCGCTGACAAAAAAGCAGCAGGAAACAGGAAACGTTCCGGCTCCTGTGAGGTTGGAGCCCCAGACAGCATCATGCCTGAGAGGGGCCAAGGTAACTCTAGAACTCCCGGCTTCCTCCTCATCTTCTCCCTGCTGCTTGGAAAGCTCTTGGGTGAGTTCCCTGGTGCCTTGTGAGGGTGGTTGTTTGGGAGGCGAGGGAGGCAAGCTGGGTGCCTAAGGCTACAGAACTCTGCTGGGAGGGAGGGCGAACAACACCCAGCAAACCTGAGCCTCTCTGTGGACTTAGGAGGGAGGAGGAGAGGGCAGGAGGGCAGGCTCAAGCTGGCTTGTCGTGTAGGCACCCTCTCTTTCTCCTTTGCGCCTTTCTGCGGGCTGATCATGTTCTTCTCTGGCAGGGTATCTGACCCTCCTGGAACAATTTCCACTCTTGAATGGCTGGGCCCCTATAATTTACCCACACTTAATGGGGACATTAAGAAACCTGTAAACCCTGGAGAAACTCGGGGGAGGAAGTGGGGCAGCGGGCTGAAACAGACTAGGAGCAAGTTGACTTTTAAAGTGAAGGGGCCTGAGACCCCACAATGGGAAAGACGTGGTTTGTAAGATGTCTGTGAAGTGAACCAAGGAGAAGACTGGCGTTTGTGTTGACTTATCAATAGGGAGGTGATTAGTGTGGGAAAAGGGGATGGAATCCACACTAAAGGGAAGGTGCTTTCTATTTCCTTGTCTGGTAACTTTTTAGAGGGGTTCATTTGCATCCCCCCTTAATAAATGTTTGTTGGACTTTTTATAGTGGCAGGAATTATATTTACATTGAGGATTTTCTCACAAAAGTTAGAACACACAGATAATTTAGACTAGCATTTTCCATCTTCCTTTTCTCTCTCCGTCTCTCTTCTCTCTCTTTGTCTTTTCTCTCTGTCTCTCCTCCTCCTCCTCTTCCCCCTCTTCCTCCTCTTCCTCCTCCTCCTTCTTCTTCTTTTTCTTCTTTCCTTCTTCTTCTTCTTCTTCTTCTTCTTCTTTTCTCTCTCTCTCTCCTCCAGATAAATACATAGATATATACTATATATACATACAAATATAGATGTGTTTGTGCATATGTATATGTGTGTAATCCCTAAAAGTTTCCATCCACCACTGACAAATGTTTGTTTGTAAAAACAAAAAACCTTTTTTGTGGCTAAAAGGTTCCAGGAAGGCCAGAATATCACATTTCAACATTCCATGTAAGGAGTGGCAATTGATTTGTGTCCTTGACAGTTACCATGGGAAGCAGGATTGATCACAATTGCCTCCTCTGTAGACTATTTGCTGCACCTGCCCTTGAGTAAATAAAAACAAATCTCTTGGTTACCAACTGCCAACATCTGACCCAGGGCAGTCTATGTGTGGAAAAAAGTGTTCTTATCCTGTAGGGATCCTAGAATTTTACAACTGGAAGGTATAATGGAACTCATCTGGTGAGGCAGTTTATTGCTGGGAAAGAGTGCTGGGTCTGGAGTCAGAGAATCTAAATTAAGCTCCTGACTGACAATTACTAACTGTGTGACCTTGTGTAAATCGCTTAACATCTCTGGGCCTCAGTTTCCTCACCGGTAAAATAAAAGGGGTTGGCTTAGATGACTTCTGAGTTCTCTTGGAGCTCTAAATCTACAATCACATTCAAACTCCACATTTTACAGATGAAGAAACAGGCTCAGTGAGAAGAACTGATTTGTACAGGTAGTAAGAATCTTGTTTCCTCTTGGGCTTAACCCACTACACATCCACCACATGTCTTTTTTAGATACACAGGGTCAGGAAATACTGACCAAAAGATAATTACAGCAAATTCTAAATTATGACAGAGATCCTTGTGTCTCTTTCTTTCATTGGTTGCCCTGCTTTGGGGCATGTTCCAACTCATGTGCAACTCTACCAGAGGGTGGAAGGGAAGGAGAGGAAGTGAGACTTAGACCAGCTATCCCATTGGTTCCTCCATAGCAATGCTGTTATTATAAAGGTTTGGTAAGAAGTTGAGGCTAGTAATTGAAATGAGTTTGAAGAATAATCTATGGATTTTGTTCCTTGCATCAGAGTTGTGGAAAGGAATTTACATATCATCTAATCTACCCTTTAAATTTTGCAAATGAGGAAAGTGAGGCCCAATGGGGATTAGTGACTTGACAAAGATAACAGCTTAGTGTGGGGTCTAGAGTGAGGTCTCCAGGTCCAAAAGGCGAAGGTCTCCCACTGCATCTGGGGCCATCTCCAGTTGTCCTGATCTGTATCTTGCCACTGGACTAAAATTGCTCTGGGGGAAGAGAGTGAAACTGATGACTCTGCATAGCCCCATCTCACTTGAATCCAATTCACTTGCAAGTCATGACAATACTTTCCTGATGCCATGGTCCTTTTTGAGAGTGAAGGACAAACAATAACAATCTTTCTCTACACCATCTGTAACATTTGGATACAAAAATTTCTACTAAGATTTATCTAACCCATTGACTTCCTGAACCAAAGACTGATGCCTTTCTGGACCAGAGTAGGAAGTATAGAATACTGGGCCTCATGGAGTGTGGTACTTGGAATCAGGAAGTCTTGGGTTCAGATCCCACCTCTGACAATTATTAGCTGTGTAACCATAGGCAAGTCACCTAACCCCTCTAAGCCTCAGGTTACACTGACATTTCCCAAGTTATAGAGGAATGTGACCTGCATCACACATTCTTTTTTTTAATATTATTTTTTCTAATTATATGTAAAAATAATTTTAAACATTCATTTTTTAAAAATTGAGTTCCAAATTCTCTCCCTCTTTTCCTCCCCTACCCCTCCCTGAGATGACAAGCAATTTGATGTAGGCTATACATGTGCAGTCATGCAAAACATATTTCCATCTGAGTCATGTTGTGAAAGAAAAAACAGACCAAAAAAAACTCCCAAGAAAAATAAAGAAAGTAAAAAAAGTATGCTTTGATATATATTCAGACTGCATTAGTTCTTTCTCTAGAGAGGGATAGCATTTTTCATCATAAGTCCTTTGGAATTATCTTGGATCATGGTATTGCTGAGAATAGCTAAGCCATTCACAGTTGATCATTATTAGAATATTGCTGTTATTATGTACAATGTTCTCCTGGTTCTGCTCACTTCACTTTGTATCACTTCATGTAATCTAATTAGGTTTTCCTGAAAGCGTCCTACTCATTATTTCTTATAGCATAGTAATACTCCATCATAATCCTATACTTTGACTTGTTAAGCCATTTCCCAACTGATGGGCATCCCCTCAATTTCCAATTCTTTGCCACCACAAAAAGAACTGCTATAATTATCTTTGTACATATAAGTACTTTCCCTTTTTAAAAAATCTCTCTGGGATACAGATCTAGTAGTGGTATTGCTGGCTCAAAGAGTATGCACAGTTTGATTGTCCTTTGGGCATAGTACCAAATTGCTTTCCAGACCAGTGCTTTAGTGTCTCAATTTTCCCACATCCCTTCCAAAATTTGTCATTTTCCTCTTCTGTCACATTAGCTAACATGATAGGTGTGAGGTAGTACCTCAGAGTCATTTTAATTTGCATTTCTCTAATCAGTAGTGATTTAGAGCATTTTTTTCATATGATCAGAGATAGCTTTGATTTCTTCTTCTGAAAGTACCTGTTCATATCCTTTGACCATTTATTACTTGGGGAATGACCTCTTATTTTTTATAAATTTGACTGAGTTCTCTATATACCTGAGAAATGAGACCTTTATCAGAGAAACTTGGTGTAAGTTCCCCCCCCCCCACCAGTTTTGTAGGATTCTGGTTTTGAATTCACTCTGCTATCTGCTCGTTTTGTGGGTGAGCTCACCCCATTCACATTCACAGTTATGATTACTGTGTATTTTCTTCCATACTATTTTTTCCCTTTTTTCCCTTCTCTCTCCTTTCATGCTGTCTCTTCTCAAAAGTGTTTTGCTTCTGGCCACTGCTTCCCCAAATCTGCCTTTCTCCCCTCTCCCCTCCCACTTCTCTTATCTCCATCCCCTTCTACTTCCCTCCATGGTAAGATAGACTTCTATACCCAACTGAATGTGTATGTCATTCCCTTTTTCAGTCAATTATGATGAAAGTAAGGTTCAAGCATTGCACTCCCCCCATCTTCCTCTTTACTGTCAAAGCTCTTTCATGTCTCTTTCATGTGAGAAAATTTACTCCATCCTACCTCTCCCTTTCTCCTTCTCCCAGTGCATTCCTCTTTCTTACTCCTTAATTTTATTTTTTTAGCTATCGTTCCATCATAGTCAACTTATACCCATGCCCTCTGTCTATGTATACGCCTTCTAACTGTCCTAATAATGATAAAATTCATTGGAGTTAAGAGTATCAACTTCCCATGTAATCAAATTTTCTATTCAGCTCTGGTCTTCTCATCAGAGATGTTTGAAAGTCCTCTATTTCATTGAATACCCATTTTTTCCCTTGAAGGATTATATTCAGTTTTGCTGAGTAGGTGACTCTTGGTTGTAATCCTAGCTTCTTTGCCTTCAGGATTATCATATTCTACACCCTCTGATCCTTTAACAAAGAAGCTGCTAAACCTGTGTAATTCTGACTGTGGCTCCATGATATTTTAATTGTTTCTGGCGGCTTGCAATATTTTTTCCTTGACCTGAGAGCTCTGTAATTTGTTTACAATATTCCTGGGAGTTCTCATTTTGGGATCTCTTTTAGGAGGTGATTGGTGAATTCTTTTGATTTCTATTTTACCCTTTGATTCTAGGATATCAGTGCACTTTTCCTTGATAATTTCCTGAAATATTATAGGTAGGCTCTTTTTTTGATAATAGCTTTCAGATAGTCCAATGATTCTTAAATTATCTCTCCTGGATCTATTTTCCAGATTAGTTGTTTTTCCAATGAGATATTTCACACTTTCTTCTTTTATTCATTATTTTAATTTTGTTTTATTGTTTTATTTGTTCTGTGAAGTTTGGATTCAGTCAAAGGGCCACAGTTGAGGACCTAGAGGGCCACATGCAACCTCAAGGCTGCGGGTTCCTAATGCCTGCCCCATTCTGTTTTTTAAGGTGTTATTTTCTTTAGCATATTTTTCTTTAGTATATTTTAGTATGTTTTTAATATATATGTCTAACTCTCACAATCTAAAGGCAATTTTACCAAGTTGTTGACTCTTTTTTCATGATTTTCTTGCCATTGCTCTCATTTCTTTCCCCAATTATTTCTCTCTCTCTCTTATTTGATTTTTAAAATCCTTTTTGAGCTCTTCTGGGAATTCTTTTGGGTTTGAGACCAATTCACATTTTTCTTTGAGGCTTTGCAAGTATCTGTTTTGACATTGTTATCTTCTTCTGAGTTTGTGTTTTGATCTTCCCTGTCACCATAGTAACTTTCCATAGTCAAGTTCTTTTTTTGTTGTTTGCTCAATTTTCCAGTCTATTTCTTGACTTTTAACTTTATGTTAAAGTTGGGCTCTGCTCCCAGGGTGGAGGAGGCACTATCCCAAGCTTCAACTTTTTCATGCCACTGTTTTCAGAGCTACTTCTGGGGGTTGGCAAATTTTAAATTCTTCCAAGGTTGTATGATCTAAGGAGATATGTGATCACTGCACTCCTTAGTTGCGCTCTGATCTGTAAGTGACTGGAAGCACTTTTTTCCGCCCTGGAACTGTGACCAGGGTCCCTGCTCATGCTAGTGCTCTTCCTCACCCTGGGACTGTGAACTGGAACCTAATATGGACACACAGGGCCGGCAAAGGGTCCCCTGTAATCTCTTTCTGACCAATTATCCACTCCTTTGAATGTCTGTGGGCTGAGATCTCTAAGAGCCACCACTGCCACTACTGCCACTACAGATTCAGTCACCCCCAAGGCCTGCTGCCAGCTTGCCAGGGCACAACCTGAGCTGGACTAGGGCTCCACTCCCTCCCCAGCGAGACAGACCTTTTTTTTTTGCTGACCTTCCAAGTTATCTTGGGCTCACCTCATCCTTTTGTTGCTTCTGCCACTTCAGAATTCATTTAAGTTATATTAAAGTTGTTTGGAGGGGAATTTGGGAGAGCTCAGGTGTGTCCCTGGCTTCACTCTGCTATTTTGGCTCCACCTCTCTTGTGCATCACCTGTCCTTGACGTATTGTCTTTTGGTACCATCCTAGCCTCCATAAAAGAACCCCAAATCTACATATTTGCCAATACTTGATTTCTTTTCTTGATCCCCTGAGAAATTCTAGAGATGCCCACTCTGCTTATTTAGATGACCTTCTCACTGTAGTCTGATGTCAGAATCACCACCATTTGGGACATGAGGCTGATAATCAAAGATCTTGTGAGTAAGCTGAAAACGTGGAGCTTTGCTGTCCCACTTTGGTGAGTTTTGCACTTCTAGACCTGGATACTGCCATCCTTTAAACCAGGGGGTTCTTAATTTAGGGCTCATAAAATTGGTTTTTTAAAAAATGTTTTGATAAAAAATCCTTTGTAATTCTGTATTTTCTTTTATGAGTTTAAAATATGATTCTGAGAAGAGGTCCATAGACTTCACTGGATTGTCAAAGGGGTCCGTGACACAGATGAGGTTAAGAAGAGAGGTCTAGAAGGCATTTCTTCTCTCTCAGTGACTTTTAGCTGGTTTTGCACCAGATTTTTTTCTGCTACTTAGGGGAAAATGGCAAATTCCCCCCAAAGCTCACAGCTCTCCACTCACAAGCCATGAGTTGACTGTGTAAATCTGGCTGGGCACTAATCACCTAACAATTCAGGCGTTTCCTCCTCCAGGTGGACCACACCCTGTCCTTCCCTCCCTTGGAGAATGAAGGACAAACAGCAAAAACCTCTAACCCAACTCCAGCTAGGTGGTGCAATGTTAAGAGTGCTGGACTTGGAGTCAGGAAGAACTGAGTTCTAATCCTGCCTCAGATGCTTACTTGTGGTGTGACCCTGGGCACTCATTTAATCTCTCTGTGCCTCAATTTTCCCATCTGTAAAATGGAGGAGGGAGGTTGGACTCTATGTCCTCTAAGACCTCTTCAAGCTCTAAATCTATGATCCTATAAATCTCTTGCATGGAATGCTGGTTGAGGAGGTTTGGCTAAGCACCAGATCATTCTTCATGAAAAGGACTTCAATAGGATACTTGGGTTGGCTCTAGGGTTGTCTACCTTAAGATTTAAGTTTACAGTGAGATACGTTTGGATTGATCACAGGCATCTTAGATTGAATCAGGCACACAGTGCTGATCTTCAACAGATTTGCGCCTTCGGAGCAGAGAGTACACTCTCTTTTTGGAATTCTAATGACTGATGAGCTGCCTTGGAGCTGATTGAAGCCACAACATCAGAGCTGCCCTTTTTCATTGACCCTCTGGCCTCTTCTGAGCCGTCTATCTGCTTATGAGGTTCTGAGACTTGACTCATGGTGACTCACTAGAAAATGCTGGTTTTGATTCATGTTTTTTTCCCCTTACTTCTTAAAGCCAGATCCAGGTTAGACCTACAGGGCCCATTAATTCTAGTGACAGAACTTCTAGACAAAATTTCCCAAGGTGGAGTTAAACCCAGACTGGCCTCTCATGACGTGGCTGCTATTCTGCCCAGTCATGCTCCTGTCTGTCAGTTCATGTCAGCAACCAGGAATAGATTCTGGTTTAAAGGGAGCTCCCAGGTACAGCTGTCATTACTAACATATGAATAGCATGGCCTTATTGGTAATAGAAGGCTTTTATGGGGAGGGGTGGCAAGTGGTGGAGATTTTGTGATACTTGTTGTGTGAGAGTGCCAAGTCATTTAATAAAGAAGGTTTACCGGGTTTAGAGGTGGATGTTCAAGAATATAGGGCTAAGTTCCCTCATGTGTAAAATGTGGGGCTAGATAATCATTCAAGTCTTTTACAACTCCAAATTCCATAATTTTCGACACAAAGTGGGACACTACTCCATCTCCTTCATGCCATAGGTTCCTCTAACATGAAGGTTACCTGTCGATTTACTTAAAAATATTTTATATCTAGCATTTTGCACAATGCTCACCTGTAGTAGGCATTTAATAAATGCTTTTTATCTAATTCAGACTTTTCTCATGAAAATTTAGAAATTTTGTCTTCCAGTTTGTCATTTCATCTCTCTCTAACTTTCACAATCTAAGCCCAGCCTACCTTTACAGGCTTTCCACACATTTTTTCCCTGCATTCCAACTGAACGGTCCTACTTGCTGTCCCTCCAGTTCAAAATCCCATTTCCTGTCACCATTCCTTTGCACAGCCTGTGCCTGAAATATATTCCCTCCTCCCTTCCACCTTTTAGAATCCTTATCTTACTTCAAAGCTCACTGACCTTGAGTGCCACCTCCTAGGAAACTTTTCCTATATTCCCCTCCCGCTTAGTGGTCTCTCCCTCCTCAAATGACCATGTTTAGAGTTAGATAGGAAACATATGAGTTTATGTGGTCCAATCCCCTCTTTTTACAGACAAGGAACATATATCTATTTATATGCTGGGTCTCTTCATTGGAATGGAATTTCCTGGAGGGCAGGGATTTTGCTATTTTTCCTTTGTGTTCCCGGCTCCTAGTAGAAAGCCTTGCACATAGTAGGTGCTTAATAAATGATTGTTAGATTGGATTGAATCAGATTGTATTTACTACCCAAGAAAGATTGAGTTCTAGGAGAGCATGATGAAAGGTGACATAATGTCCATAGCACTTAGCCTTTCATGTGACTATGGATATCTCAGGGTCATTTCTAGATCTGACTTAAAAGTGTAGGAGAAAGAGCATAGGACTTGGAATCAGAAGACCTAGGTTGACATCTTGTGTGACCTTGATCAGTCATTTTACCTCTCTGAACAACAATTCCACAAATGTTGATTAAAGGTAGGTTCAGACCATAGGCACCATGGCTCTTGGGCTCGTGAGAGATACAGAGGTTTGGCTATGGCTCAATCCCTGATCTTATGATATAGTAGGAGAATAAAGACACAAATACAGATATAAAGGCAGGATGAGATAAAAAAAAAAAAGCTTGCCTGGGAGTCAGGAATATTTGCATTCAAGTGTGTCAAGGCACCTGCCTTCTCATTGCCTTCAGGCAACCCTCTAAGACTATAAGTTGTAAAATAAATGTTAATCTTCATTAATAAGAGGGAATTTCCTTACCCAAAGTTCCCCACACAAAATAATAATAGCCCCCCAAAGAAAACATGAGATAACTATGACACACAGTATTATATGATAAATGTATTAGAGAATTGCAAAGCAATGTGCTTTGAAGGAATTTTCTTACCCAGAGCTCCCACCTCCCCAAAAAAATAATAGCATATCCATCCCTCAAAGAAAATGGTGGCTAACTATGATATACACTATTATGTGTTAAATGTATTAGAGAGTTGTAAAGCAAAGTGCTTTTTAAGGTCTGAGGTGAACAAGGTTGGTACCTACCATGAGGACCAGGGCAGCCTTCCTGGAAGAGGTATATTCCATTTGAGTTGGGCTTTAAAGGAGAGATAGGAATTCATAGACTGCTTCTGGTGCTAGATATGCTAATTAATCATTCTTTAAGTAAACTGCTTATTATCAAAAATTAGACTTGCTAGACCTTTACCTCCTTAGTTATAAAAACTATTTTGACTAGAGGGTCACTTTCCATAGCCTCCATATAAAAATAACTGTGATTTAATTGTTCCTAGTTTCTTTAGGGGATTCCCTGAGTTAGTTGGCCAGGAGTATTTGGTTATTGAAATGGATATTTCTGTCCACCATTAGTCTAGAGCAGGAGTTCTTAACCTGGGGCCCAGGGACTCCAAAGGGGGACATGAATTGGGGTAAAAAAAATCACATCTTTATTTTGAATAACCTGTAACTGAAATTTACCATTTCGTTTAATTATTAATTTTTTAAAAACCATTATCCTGAGAAGGGGTCCATAAGTTTTCCCAGACTGCCAAAGGGATCTGAATATGACACACCCTGAAAGGTTAAGATACCCTGGTCTAGAGATTCTTGGTTTCTTTTAACACCTGCTTATCAACTGCAATCATCAAGTTATTTTTAATGTTCAAAGGAAGTTCAGTCACATGAAGAGCTGATATTTCAGTAGATCAGAACATTGTATCTCAATGCTTTGCATGTCCATTTTTGTCTCTCAAAATATCCTGTGCAGTAAGGAGTACACATGTTATTTATCTCCATTATACAGTTGAGCCAACCTGGATGCAGAGGAGCTAACTAAATTGCCAAGTCTGGATAGCTACTCCTTGAGGCAGAAAAAAGACTGGAACTTAGGACTTCTGAAGGACTAAGCTCAGTGGTCTTTCTTCTATAAACTCTGCCTCACATTGCCCTATAATAGATTGTATAGGAAGGAACAAAGAATAAGTAGGGAATAAAAGATAAAAGAATAAATCTACTTTAAGTCATCTGATCAAATTTCAGGTGACTTTCAGGTGAACAAAAAGTCCAACCAAAGAAGGCAATGAAAATAAAAATCTTAGATTTTTTTAAAGGAAGTCACAAATCTTTAACTATAACTTTCACATAGATTAAAAGAAATAGTAAGGATAAATATTTAATGCTTTCCCAATGATTTTTTTTAAAAAGGAGGAACTTTCTGTACAAAGGCCTAGGTTGTACTTGCCATTAAAAAGAACAAACAAACATTTTTATGGTAGATGAATGTAATGGAATACTATTGTGCTGTAAGAAATAGTTTCAGAAAAACCTAGAAAGACTTGTATAAACTGATTTGAGAGTGAAGGGAGCAGAACCAGGAGAACAATTTATATAATAAGAACAGCATTGTAAAAATAAAGAATAACTAATTATGACTCTGAGAGGCCCAATCATGATTGAAGTATGCTACCCACCTCCTTACAGAAAGGTGATAGACTCAAGGTATGGTTGTTGTTACTGGGGTTTTGTTTTTCTTTTTCAGTGATGGGGAGGGGCAGAGAAAAAATGGTGGGGGTTTTTGTTCATTGAAAAAAATTTAATTTAAAAAAAGGTTTAAATTTATTTTGATGCTTTCTGGGATCCTTCCACTGAAGTTGTCTTCTGAAGCCCCATTGTGGTATGGAGGTGGCTGTAGGTTCCTGAAGGTTGTATCATGAGAGAGGAAGTTCTGTTGGGTCCTGTCTAATCTGAAAAGGCCTCAAGCACAACCCTGTATGTATGGACTATACGCCTGATATTCAAGGCCCCGATCAGCTAAGCATTGAGTCTCATCAACAGATCAGATGTGGGGTGATGGCTCTCTAGAAATTGTATGTAGTTTAACCATTGAGAATCTTTTCAAATTCTACTCTCTCCCCCCATTTGGTTCACATCTTACCCAAAACTTAATAAAAATATATAAGCATTAATAGAAAGGGTAAAGAAGTGGTGGAAATTAGCAAACTTTTCAAATTTTATATATTATACATATAATTATAATTTATTTAATTTTTACCTTATCACAATTTGGAAGAAAAAAGAGACATCTAGATTGGCGATTATTGCCTAGAGTAAGTGGCACTTGTACATTCATGGTAGAAATAAAGTCAGCACAATAGTGACAGTGACTGGCATTTATATAGTGCTCTAAGGCTTGTTACATGTGTTATATAAACTGACACCCTGTGAGGGAGACACAATTTAATTTTTTTAATTAAATTTTTTTCAATGAACAAAAATCCATTTTTTCCTCCTTTTCCCACCCCACCAAACAAACATACAAAATCTCTCTAACAACCACAGTATTGGCTCTGCACCTTAAATCTGTCACCTCTCTGTCAAGAGGTGAGAACATGCTTTAATAGTGATCAATCCCCTCTCTCAGTCATGGTCGGTCATTGGAATGATCAACGTTCTTACGACTTTCAATGTTGTTTGTTTTTACAAAGTTGTTGTTAATGTATAAATTGCTATGCCTGTTGGACCAATGAAGAAACATGTCCAGAGGTTAAGTGAGTTGCCTAGGATCACCCATTTACTAAGTGTATAAGGAAAGATTTGAGCTCCAGTTTATCCAGTTCTAGGGAATCCAGAAGACCATTATACCACACTGCCTGTCGAGCCTTATACCATTATATCTCATAGCTACTACATCGAATTGTCTGTTGTTTTCCTGGACCAGATCATAATCATTTTGACAATGCAACGGAGTCAGAGTTGTGTTTTTTTTTAAGTTTCATCTATATGACAGTCAAATCATTCTTTTTCTTCTAGAGTAGTTTCTGTTTGGTCCTTCCCTTCTCCTTTCCTCTAGGATGTTATCTGTAGTCATTGGCTTGTGTTACCAGTCATTAATCATTAATCTAGACTAACTTGTTTCCCACTATCACTTAAGAGAAATCATTTGACTTTTCCTTCTTTCCTAAACTTTGAGAAGAATCTCTCACCTAGGGGGAGCAGGTAACTGTGTTTCACATTGGCCTGTAGCCTTTGGTTTTCAGACTCTCTCGTTTGGCTGTTTTGGGCAGGTATTGATTAGAGGGAATTATGCCGAAGCTGGACTAGAGGCCTTCATCTTGGTCCCAGCTTGCCCACTAACTTTGTGCCCTGGGGCAAATGCTTATTTTCACTTGCAGAAAAATTGGAAAGGCAATTTCTCATGGGGATGTAAAAGTGAAAAATGGGCAAGGTGGTGGGCACAAAGACTGAAAACAGGAGCTAACTAGGGATTGATTCCTTTCTGCTTAATTTGGGGCTACAGTTGTTTTTTATTAACAAATTTATTTATTTTTAGTTTTCAACATTTACTTCCATAAGATTTTGAGTTCCAAATTTTCACCCCATCTCGCCCCTCCACCAACCCCAAGATAGCATGCATTCTGAATACCCCTTCCCCTAGTCTGCCTTCCCTTCTATCTCTCCCCCCCCCTTATCCCCTTCCCCTTCCAGTTTCATGTATGGCAGGATAGATTTTTGTATCCCATTTCCTGTATTTCTTATTTCCCAGTTGCATGTGAAAACATTTTTTTAAAATATGTGTTTTTAAAAATTTGGGTTCCAAATTTTCTCCCTTCCTCCCCACCCACCCTCATTGATAAGGTAAACAACTCAATATAGATTATACATGTGCAATTATGCAAAACACTTCCATAGTAGACACACTGTGAAAAACTAACTCTATTTCCCTTAACCCTATCCTGCCCCCCCCCATTTATTCTATTCTTTCTTTTGACCCTGTCCCTCCTCAGAGGTATTTGCTTCTGATTACCCCCTTTCCCAATCTGCCCTCCTCTCTATCATCTCCCTACTCTCTTGTCCACTTCCCCCTCTATTTTCCTATAGGGTGCACAATTGAGTGTGTATGTTATTCCCTCCTTAAGTCAAATCCTGTGAGAGTAAGATTCACTCATTCCCTCTCACCTTCCCCTGTTTCCCCTTCACTGTAAGAGCCTTTTCTTTTCTGTTTTTTTGTGAGATAATTTACCCTGTTCTACCTCTCCCTTTCTCTTTCTCCTAGTATAATCTTCTCTCACCCCTTAATTTTATTCTCCAGGTATGACCCCTTCATCTTCAACTCACCCTGTGCCCTCTATCTATCTATACACACATATAATTTTTTCCCCTCCAACTACCCTAATACTGACAAAGGTCTCATGAGTTACAAATATCATCTTTCCATGCAGGAATGTAAACAGTTCAACCTTAATAAGTCTCTTATAATTTCTCTTTCCTGTTTGGGGCTACAGTTTTAAAACCAGATATTTGTAATGGGAAGGAAGGGTGAATTTAATTTAATTTAAATGGCTAGTATCATAGGAAATAAGTAAGTTAACTAGGTGTGTACAAGTCATTTCATTTCTAGGGACCTCAGTTACCTCACGTATAAAACAGAGATAGTAATAACTAAACATCCTGAAGGCAGAGAGCTTGAACCACATAATATTTTGAGGTCCCTGGTTGTAGACATCTTTCATTTTATTTTTTATTTTTTGGTAAATAGTATTTTATTTTTTTCCAATCACATGTAAAGACAGTTTTCAACATTTATTTTTATAAGATTTTGAGTTTAACATTTTTTTCTCCCTCCCTTCCTCTCTCTCGTCCCCCTCCCCAAGACGGCAAGCAATCTGATATAGGTTATACGTGTACAATTACGTAAAGATATTTCCACATTAGTTGTGTTGTGAAAGAAGAATCAGAACAAAAGGGAAAAGCCACAAAAAAAAAAACAAAGAAAAAAGTGAAAATAGTATCTGCATTCAGACTCCATAGTTCTTTCTCTGGATGTGGATAGCATTTTCCATCATGAGTCTTTTAGAATTGTCTTGGATCATTATATTTCTGAGAAGAGCTAAGTCTATCAAAGTTGATCATCACACAACGTTGCTATTACTGTGTACAATGTGCTCCTGTTTCTGCTCACTTCACTCAGCATCAGTTCATGTGAGTCTTTCCAGGTTTTCTGAAATCCGCCTGTTCATCATTTCTTATGGAACAATAGTATTCCATTATATTCATATACCACAACTTGTTCAGCCATTCCCCCAATTGATGGACATCCCCTCAATTTCCTGTCAATTTCCAATTCTTTGCCTCCACAAAAAAGAGCTGCTATAAATATTTTTGTACACATAAGTCCTTTTCCCTTTAAAATGATGTCTTTGGGATACAGATCCAGTAGTGGTATTGCTGGATCAATGAGTATGCAGAGTTTTATAGCCCTTTGGGCATAGTTCCAAATTGCTCTCCAGAATGGTTGGATCAATTCACAACTCCACCAACAATGCATTAGTGTCCCAATTTTTCCACATCTTCTCCAACATTTATCATTTTCCTTTTCTGTCATATTAGCCAATCTGATAGGTGTGAGGGGGTACCTCATAGTTGTTTTGATTTGCATTTCTCTAATCAATAGTGATTTAGAGAATTTTTTCATATGACTATAGATAGCTTTAATTTCTTCATCTGAAAACTGCCTGTTCATACCCTTTGACTATTTATCAACTGGGGAATTACTTGGTATATGTCTTTTGGCAAGGAACCAGAGCACATGTCACCCATGGAAGGGGCTGGGGTCAGGCTTACCCCCATACATGCTCCATGGGATGGCCCCTGTTATAGACAGAAGTTGGTATAGGTGTTAAGAGAGGCCATAAAGAGTAGTAGATGTGGACAGACCTCGGAGTCAGGAAGACTTAGACTCAAGTGATTCTTTTCACAGAGGCTGGCTTGGTGACATAACCTATCTAAAGCAGTACATTATAGAACAGCTGCTGTTCTGTATTGGTTGAGGGAATTTCCTCACTGGGAGCTCTTTACACTTATGAAATCACAAATTTCAACCAAAAAATGATGTTAAGATGTTTTATGCATTTCCATGTTCAGGAGAGGAAGGAGAATCATTTAAAACAGCCAAGAGGCTTGGATTAGGATGTTGCGCTCACAGGTACCCTAGTGGCCTGAAAAAACGAATCCACATTTCCAAACAGAAACCGAGGAACAACCTTACCAACTAAAAGAGAGAATGACAGAGCTGGAAGAAACCTTAGGGACTATCCGAGGTTTTTGCGTCTGTATTTTATAGAGGAAGAAACTGAGTGAGGCCCAGAGAGGCTTGGTTACTTGCCTAAAGTCATGTGGCTGGTTAGTGGCAAGATAGCATCTAGTTCCCAACCTCATCCCCTAGTTCCCTAGAGAATGCGCTGGCTAACACTTTCCTCCAAAATGTGTGTTCCAAGTCTCATTGGTCATTGTGAATGTGTGTTCTCATATCTCCTGCTGCTGTGCACAAATCTTCATATCTCACTCTAATATCCAAATGATGGCCTCTTAATGGGACACAACATTGAATGGCATGAGTATGGAGCAATGTCCCTAAAAACCTCACAGCTAATTGTCTCTTAAGACTGCTTTCCTAGTCCATCATCTGTCCCCAAGGTAGAATGCAGAGAGTAAAACAGATCACCATTGGCATTTTTGTCGATTATTCCCCCAGCATCGGTCATGTCTCTCTCTGGTTATGTCAAGGCCAATGATTGTATCTAAAATACACTCTCTATTTAATATCCTTATTAATACTTGCTGGGTTAAGCAATCCCTTCATAGGTCTCCAAATACAGCTATCATTATTCGGGCATTTAGAACATCTGTGGTATTAGAAAACTGACATTTAGCCTTCCTCACATCTGCATAGTTGTCTAATATTTTATTATCATTGCATAATTACATAATTTGTTCCTCGTGTAATTTCTCTAATAAGTGTAAATAAGGCGAATGTAGCCGAAGGGTGGAGTTGTGGGTACTTTCAATAGGGCCAGCCTTGATCTTAAGCCATATTAATTAATGATTGTGTTTCATTGACAATGTAAGACCAAAAACACAGGATTTCAGGGTCATAGAGAAGAACCCTTCCTCCACCAGGGGAAAAACAACCCTATACAATGCCTGAAATTCTACTATTAGTCCTTTCTTCTTCTGAATTATTTTTGAATTCAAGTACTCCCTTGGGAAAGGAAATACATAAAGTACATAAATGTTTATTGGGGCCTACTAGGTGCAAAGGACTATGTTATCTGCTGATCTGACAGAAATACTAAGACTATAGATTTATAGCTAGAAGTCCCTCCATTTTACAGAAGTGAAAGCCAGTCCCAGAAAAGTTAAGTGACTTAACCAAAGTCACACAGGTAGTAAGGGACAAAAGTAGGATTTGAACTCAGATTTTCTGACTTCAAAGCTAACTCTTTTTCCATTCTGCCAATACTTCCTCTGAAACAAAGGACAGGGTTTTGTATCATCTAATTTATAATTGATTAGAGGTGCTAAGACATAACAATATATCACTATAATAGTACATGAAAGATATAAGCAACTTGCTATGAGAATTCCAAGGCAGGAAAGATCACTTACTATAAGAAAAGATCAGAGGAGGCTTCATAGAAAAGATGGTTTTTGTCCTTGGCCTCAAAGGATGAGCAGTAGACCCATAGACATAAGGAAAGAGAAAATGTATAGCCGTGTTGTTTGATGCAATGCAAGGATCTAAGACATCTCCAAAAGGCTCATGATGGAAAATGCTATCTACATCCAGAGAAAGAGCTATGGAGTTTGAATGCAGATCAAAGCATACTATTTGCTCTTTTTTTTCTTCTGTTTTGTTTTGTTTTCTCTTTCTTGTGGTTCCTCCTATTGGTTCTAATTCTTCTTTACAACATGACTAATGTGAAAATATGTTTACTAGGAATGTATATGAAGAGCTGTCTTGGGAAGGGAGGCAGAAAGGGAAGGGGAGAAAATTTAAAACTCAAAAGCTTATGGAAGTGAATGTTGAAAACTAAAAATAAATTAATTAAAAAATGTCAGGTGAGAGATAGTCTTTGAACCCAGGTACCTCTAAGTGTGGCAAGCACATTATTATTCCATATTACCTCACTAAGTGGAAATCTAAAATGTGGTGTTGGGGAAAGGATGCTGCATTTGGAGTAAAGGATCTTGGTTCAACTCCCAGTTCTACCATTTACTACCTGGGTGACTTTGGTTGAGCCACTCTGAGCTTCAGTCCTCCCATTTATAAGATTAAGAGATTAGATTAGATGCCCTCTAAGGCCACTTCCCACTCTAAGTCTATGATCTTAAGTCCCAAACACCATCCTGAAAAGACATTTAGGAGGTTACCAGATTTCACCTCATGATCACTGCAGATTTTATGCCAAATTTTTTTTACAAAAAAGTGAGGTGTGACCATTATGTGAAGTTTTTAAAAAATTGTGCCAGTATTACTTAAAAATAATTTATTACTAAACTGTCTTTGGCCCAAGATTAGGATGTATGGAATACTGGTAAATATACATTAAAATTGAATACTGACAACACATGTGGGCTGAGAGTTCTAGGCTCATGGAGAGATAAATGCCTATCCATATGACTCTGGTGAATACATTGCTACTCTGTTTACCTTTTAGGTGGCATGATGAACAGAATTATACCATGCAACGATTACATAATGAAAGGTTATAAACCAATTTTTGGACTGAAAAACACAGGGTATGGCAATTATACAGTGGCAATGATTATGCAGTGAAATACAGTACTTTTCTCAGTGAGAAGAGAGACAGATCAGCCCTTCCTATGCTTGTTAGTTTATTAGTATTATTTCCCTTTACTTAGCAGGATAGTGACTGAATCTGTGAGCTCATTGTTATAGAGAACTTCCAAGTATGGAAACTCCTTGCACCAAAGCTGATCAATACTTTCACTGCAACTTGTCACTTTAGATAGTTGCCTAGAACACTGAAACATTATGTGAGATGCCCATGTGAGGGCAGATAAATGGCAAAGTGGATAGAGCACCAGGCCTGGGATCAGGAAAACTCATCTTCCTGAGTTCAAATCTGGCCTCAGAAGTGCGACTCTGGACAAATCACTTAACCCTGTTTGCCTCAGTTTCCTCATCTGTAAAATGAGCTGGAGAAGGAAATGGCAAACGGCTCCAGTATCTCTGCCAACAAAACCCCAAAGTAAGGGCAGTTAGGTGGTGCAGATGCTTACTAGCTGTGTGACATGGGGCAAGTCACTTAATCCTGTTTGCCTCAGTTTCCTCATCTATAAAATGAGCTGGGGAGGGAAATCCAAACCGTCTTTGCCAAGAAAACCCCAAATGGGGTCATGAAGAATTGGATAAGACTGAACAGCAACAACAACAACCAGGGTCACACAGACAATTTGAGTGCAACATGAACCTAGGTTTCACTTGCTCTGAGGCTGGCTTTCGATACATTATCCTATGGTGCCTGAAACTGGCCTATATTTGTTGCATCTCATGCTGTCACAAACTCTAAGAAAATGAAGCTCCACAGGCAGTTTTGACTTTGGTATCTCTAGCACCTACTATAGTACCTTTGACATAGCAGGAACTTAATCAATGCTCACTGGATAGCATTGGCTCCCAGAGTGAGCTATTGGGTGGATGGCCCCACAAAAAAGAGAAGAAAAGGGCTGGGAGAGAGCTCCCTTGGTTGATGTCATGCTTTTTGCCTAGGGTGACTCTGCCTGTTACTCACTTCCTTCCTTCCTTCCACCACTTCTGCTTTGAGCTCAGATAGGGCTGGACTGCTCTTGATGAAGATCAGATTTTCCCCACAGCCTAGGAGAGAACTTCCTTCTCTTTTCCTTAGTTGCTTTTTACTTCAAGCATCCATTTACTTTGTAGTAGCAATCAAACTCTCAATATATCCCCAGGAGTGTGCTGGAGCCAGCTCTGACTGGCTGGCGAGAACTGATGTATAAACACGTTCAGTGTGAACATTTACACTTTGGAAATCAGCAAAGGCTACAAATCAGGGCTTAATTTATTGTTTTGTTGATGGTGTAGACTTAATAAAGTGATGGGGGAAATGTTAATAATGCACATTGAACTTAAAAGCATGTCCCCTGCACATTTGTTGTTGTGGGGTTTTTTTGATAGCTGGTTGTTAAACATTTACCAGCATACCCCTGTCATATTTATCTACCAGAAACAACTGGGATGTGGCCTGAAAGAAGTGCTAAGCAGTGCTGACTGGGGCGAAGAGCAGCTGAGTGGAGGGTAGAACACTTGGCTTAGGATACATATTGTCTCATCCAGTTGTAAAACTGGATAAAATCATTTCACTTTTTTGATCATCACTCTCCTCATTTGTAAACAACGCAATAATCAGTCAACAAGCCTACTTGTGGCAGGCACTTTGCTAGGGAGATACAAATGACAAAAATGAAATAAGTCAAGCCTTTGGGAGCTTACATTAGATCGGAGGAGGCAACATTCACCTATACAAGAATCTAGAACATTTATACAAAACGGGTATGTGGTGGCTTGTGGGGGGGAAGGGGTGGGAGGCAATAGCTGGGAAGGGGGCTCTTGAGCTAAGCCTAGAAAGAAACTGAGAATTGCACATCTCAGAAAGGAGGAGGACACACATTGTAGGGATCATGCTGAGGAGAGGGTTGGGGGAGTGGGGAAGGATGAGGACAAAAAAACTTGTTCAGAGTCCAGAATATAAAGTCAAATTGGAGAATACAGGCAAAGGTGAGGGTTGGCTTTCAGCAATCTAGTTCAACTTGATACATATTTAGGAAGCATTTACTATTTTTAGAGTACTGTCAGTCAGTCAACAAGCTTACTATGCATGTGCCAGACACTGTGCTAAATGCTGGAGATACAAAGAAAGTCAAAACTACTGCCTCTGCTCTCAGGGAGCTCACGTTGTAATGGGGGGAGACAACATTCAAAAAACTGCAGACATACAAGTTTTATACAGGAAAAAATTGGGGATAATCTCAGAGTTGAGGTGGAAGGTAGTCAGGGCTTCCAGGGGACAGAGGATAGGAGGGAGAACATTCTAGGCATGGGAGACAGCCTGTGAAAAGGAACAGTCAAGATATGGAGTATTGTGTTCGAGGAATAAGGCCAGTGTCACTGAATTGTAGAGGATGTGGAGGGAAATAAAGTATAAGGACACTGGAGAGGTAGGAAGGAGGCAGGGTACAAAGGACTTTGAAAAGCTAAATGGATTTTCTATGATCTTGGAGATGATAGGGAACCACTGGAGTTTATTGAGTGGTGGGGTGGTATGATGTGGTCAGACCTGTGTTTTAGGAACCTCACTTTGGCATGGATTGGATTGAGGAATGACTTGAGGCAGAGAAACCAATTAGAAGGACATTGTAGTAGTCTAACCTTGAGGAGATAAAGAGCCTGAACCAGGATGGCAGCTATAAGAGTGAAGACATGGGGGCACAGAGGGGAGTTTCTGTGAAGGCAGAAATGATAGGACCTCTCAACAGATTGACTATGTGTGTAGGTGGAACCAGAAATTAGGAAGTGAAAGTCGTTGGAGGCCAAGACCCTACACCCTAAATGATGAATGTGAGTGAGGAGTCAAGTTGTGAGCCTGGATGTCTGCATGGGAGGAGGATGGTACCCTCAACAGAAGCAGGCAAGTTTGGAAGAGTTGAGGTTTACAGGGCAAAGAGGGTTTAAGGAGAAGGCACTGTATTAAGTTGTTGTTCAGTCGTTTTTAGTAGTGTCTGACTCTTTGTGATCCCCTTTGGGGTTTTCTTGGCAGAGATATTAAAGTGGTTTGCCATTTCCCTCTCCAGATAATTTTGGAAACTGAGGCAAACAGAGTTAAGTGACTTGCCCAGAGTCACACATCTAGTAAGTGTCTGAGGCCAGATTTGAACACAGAAAGTTGAATCTTCCTGACTCTAGGCCTGGCACTCTATCCACTGCACCATCCAGCTACCCCCTGTGTTAAGTTGCTTTCTGCATTCAATTCAACAGGCATTTATTAAGTCCCTACTATGTGCCTGACACTGTGCTAGGTGCAGGGGCTGCAAAGGAAAAAAAGGAAACCATCTCTGTTCTCAAGGAGCTTACCTTCTATTCTATAATAAGATTTCCAATAATATTTTCATCCTCACAGGGCTGTTGTGAGGAAAAGGCTTTCCAGATCTTAAAGAACTATAGAAATGCCATCTAAGAAGTAGTTTCATGCATTGGAAGAGGGGCTGCAACTAGAGACAGAGGACCTGGGTTCAAACCTCTCCTTTCCCACTTAGGGTCTGTGTGACCTTGAATAAATGAATTAACCTTTATGGACCTCTGTTTCCTTATCTGTAAAACCAGGGGTTCTAGGGGCAGCTAGGTGGCACAGTGGATAGAGTACTGGCCCTGAAGTCAGGAGGACCTGAGTTCGAATCCAGCCTCAGACCAAACACTTGACACTTACTAGCTGTGTGACCCTGGGCAAGTCACTTAACCCCATTGCCTAGCCAAAAAAAAAAAATAGATCGCATTAGCATTGGGGCAGCTAGATGGCACAGTGGATTGAGCACCAGCCCTGGCATCAGGAGGACCTGAGTTCAAATCTGGCCTCAGACACTTACTAACTGTGTGACCCTGAGCAAGTCACTTAATCCCAATTGCCTAAAAAAACCCCCCAAAACAAAAAAACAGGGGTTCAACTAGATAACCCCTAAAATCCTTAAAGATTTTAGCTAATGATGATGCGATAGTAATAATTTAGTTCAGGCCGTTATTTCTCTGGATGCCCCACAGTCAAATTCTGTAACATAAGCTCCATGTGGTGGAATAATATCTGCTTCCAAAAGTTTTCTTCTGTGGCCTTTTGACTGAGTCCAAGTTTTACAGAACAAATCCTTTATTAAGGGGATTTGTTCTGTGAAGTTTGGATTCAGTCAAAAGGCCGCACCCAAGGACCTAGAAGACCACATGTGGCCTTAAGGCCACAGGTTCCCATTACAATGATAATTGATTTAGTTTATGTCTGAGCACAGATTCAAAGACTGTTGGAAGGGGCTGTTGAGGTCTTCTGGTCCATCACCTTGGGTTCCTCATCTCTAAAATGAGGGTTGGGGACTAGATGACCTCAAATGTCGTCTGCCAGCTCTTAATATATGACCCAACGTGATCCATGGATCCCTAGATTTTATGAATGAGGAAACTGAGGTCCAGAACAGTCAAGGAACTTACTCAAAGTCACACAGCAACTTAGGGTAGAGCCGGAAATAGACTCTGGGCCTCATGACTTCAGATGAGACTTCTTTCCATAGTATTGGGAAATACTTAGTGAAGTCAACTTAACCAGCAAATGCTTTGTCAGAGCAGCTTGAAGAAGAAGTGGGGAAATGGGGGTTAAGAGAAAAATGAAACTTCACTCGATGAGTCATAGGTGGAGGCAGAGCTGAAATTGCAAGCCAGGCCTCCTGACTTCAAATCTAGTTATATTTTCACTATATTACTCCTTAATGAAGATGCTCATCTTAATAAATATTTATATATATATAGATATCTTTATATATATACATATATATATATATATCTTATTTAAGTACAATCCTCTTGAATTTTGTCTTACTCAAAAAGGTGGGCTTGTCAGACCCCTCTGTGCGTGTGGGCTCAGTCTTTCTTTCTGTGCCTATTTTCACTTTGTTGGCTTCGGCTAGTAAACAACACCTGCAAAGCTGAGAAGGTGTTTATTTGGGGTGCAAGGTCTTGGCCCCTAACTGCTTTCACTTCCTAATTTCTGGTTTCATCTACATTCATCAAGAAGGTTCAAAGACGAAAAGGAGGGGGATTTGATCTCGCATGGCTTTATTTGGGGGTTGAGAGAGAGGCAAAGGCTGTGTATCTGGAGCTGATTGTTAGTGGGTTTCCATTTCTGTCTATACAATAAATAGGAAATCACCCATCCTCTGGCTTCATGGTGCAGCAGGAGACTCACTCAAAAAGGAAAAGTAAGCCCTATTCCTGTGCTATTGCCACACTATGCTTCCTGAAAAATGGTAGCTAAGTGGTGCGGTAGATAGAGCTCCGGGCCTGGAGTCAGAAAGATCTGAGTTCAAACTCAGCCTCAGACGCTTACAGCTGTGTGACCTTGGGCAAGTTACTTAACCTCTGTCTGCTTCAGTTTCCTCATTACAAAGCTGTTGTGGTTCACCTGGCTCCCAGCCCACCTCTGGGGTAAAGAGCTTTGCAGCAGCAGATTGAAAGTGTTACTGCCAGAGCTGAGGTTCTTATGGGGCTGGAACTAGCATTTTGAGTACCCTAGGGCAATGGAGTTGATGGGGGAGAGACTTTAGGACACTACCCCATGGTGGGGGAGGCACAGACGTAAGGACTTGCAGAAGAAATTGGGGGACAAGAGCAGGCCAGATTTCCTCTGCTATTAAAATCCTTCCCTTGACTTTACCGTTCCCTCCAACTATTGTCTTATATCTACCCTCCCTTTTGCAGCCAAATTCACAGAAGAAGCCCTTTATATTCATCGCCTCCACTTCATCACCTTGCATACTCTTCTCAATCCCTTGCGCATTGGTTTCCAATCCTTCTAAAACTATTCTCTGCGAAGTTACCAGTGGTATCTGCACCACTTACGTTCAGTTGTTTAGTCATGTTTGACTCTTCATGACCCCATGGACCGTGGCTGGGCTCTGCTATCTTCCACTCTCTCTCAGCGTCTGTTGAATTCGTGATTATTGTTTCCATGATACTATCTGTCTATCTCATCCTCCGCTGTCCCCTTTTCCTTTCGCCTTTAATCTTTTCTAACGTCAGAGTCTTTCCCACTGAGTCCCACCTTCTCATTATATGGCCAAAGCATTTAAGCTTCAGCTTCAGTATTTGAATTACTCTAAGTATTGACTGATTGGATCAAATCTTCTCCAGCACCACAATTCCAAAGTGTCAATTCCATGACACTCTGCTTTCCTTATAGTCTAATTGGAAAAACCATAGCTTTGACTATACCAACCTTTGTGGGCAAGGTGATGCATCTGCTATTTAATACGCTGTCCAGATTTGCCACAGCTTTTTCTCAGGGAGCAAGCGTCTTTCGATTTTATGATCAGAATCGTTGTCTACAGTAATCTTTGAGCCCAAGAATATAAAATCTGACGGTGCTTCCATTTCTTCTCCCTCTATTTACCAGGAAGTGATGGGATCAGTTTCTTTGATGTTAAGCTTCAAGCCAGCTTTTACACTCTCCTCTTTCACCCTCCTCTAGAGGCTTCTTAATTCCTCTTCACTTTCTGCCATCAGATTTAACTACTAAATCCTGTAGCTTTGCCTTAGTCCTCATCTTTCTTGACTTTTCTATGTTTTGTAATACTATCAAACCAGAGGTAGGGAACCTATGGCCTCAAGGCCACATGTGGCCCTTTAGGTCCTCAAGTATGGCCTTTTGACCCAAAAGGCCCAAAAGGATTTGTTCTGTGAAGTTTGGATTCAGTCAAAGGGCCACCCTTGAGGACCTAGAGGGCCACATGTGGCCTCAAGGTCACAGGTTTCCCACCCTTGTTAACCCTTCCCTTTTCCCAGATATATTCTCCCTTGTCAGTTTCTCTGATACTGATCTCTCTTGGTTCTCTTCCTACCTGTCTGATCAGTCACCCATGTCCCGTTCCCTAACCTTTGGTGTCTTCCAAGTCTCTCTCTTGGCCTCCCTCTTTCTCTACATCCTCCCTTGGATTCTTTTATCATCTCTTTGTAGATGACCCCCAAATCCCTTGAGTTCTAGTACTCCATCACTGACTTCCATTTTCAAGGTGGAGGTCCTATAGGAAGGAAACAAGGAGATAAGCATTTATTAAGCACCCACTATGTGTCAGGTGCTGTGCTAAACACTTCACAATTATTATCACATTTGATCCTCACAAGAACCCTGGAAGGCAAGGAATATTATTTTCCCCATGTTACAGATGAGGAAACTGAGGTGGACAGGTTAAGTGAATTGCCCAAGGTCACACAGCTAGTCAGTGTCTGAGGCTGTATGTGAACTCATCTTCATGACTCCAGGCCCAGAACTCTATCCACTGTACTATCTAGCTGCCCATAGATATCTTGAGCTCAGCATGTGCAAAAAAGAATTCATTATCTTTCCTCCTAAACCTACCTTTTTTCCAGACATGTCTATTTCTACTAAGGGTTCCACCATCCTTCCACTCACACAGTTTTGCACACTTGGAATCATTCCCAATTCTTATCTATCCCTAACCATCCTGTATCCATCAGTTGTCAAATCTTGTCAATCTTGCCTCTATCCCATCTCTCGCATTCACCACTTTCTATATACTCAGACCCTAAATTAGGTTCTCTCATCTGGACTATTGAAGCATCCTTCTAATTGGAATCCCAGTTTCCAGTCTCCCCCTTTTCCAATCCCTCTTTCAAACTGCCAAAATAATCTTTCTAAAGGACACATCTGACCATGCTCAAGAGTCTTCAATGGCCCCTTCTGGAGTTTAGGATAAAATGCAAAGCATTTAAAATCCTCCTTACCCTGACTCTAGCCTAGTTTCCATATACATCATATTACCCCTAATTATAAACTACATTCCAGCCAAGCTGTTCTATTTGCTATCTCCCAAATTCAACATTCCATCTCTTACCTCTGTACCTCTCACACATTGTTTTCCATGTATGAAATGCACTCCTTCCCCAGCTTCACCTTTTAGAATTCCTAGTTTCTTTCAAGGCTTAACTCTTGCAGCAAATCTTTTCTTAGCCCCTTATGTCAGTATTGTCTTCCTCCCCAAGTTATCTTGTATTTATTTGTTTACATGTTATCACCTCCCCTTCCCCCACTCCAAGAATGTAAGCTCCTTGAGGACAGGAACAATTTTTCATTTTGTCTTTATATCCCTAGCATCTAGAATAGTACTTTGTAAATAGTGGGTGTTTAATAAATACTCAGACAATTGAATTAAAAATGAGGAAACCGAGGGCAAGAAAAATTAATAACTTGCCCAACCTCATATAGGGAGTAAGTGGCACGGTTAGGATTTGAACCCAAATCTTTGGCTCTTCCCATCAGACCATGCAACCTTCATTGAATTGAATGACTATAGGCTTCAGTAATAGGAGAGAGAGGAGAGGCTCAGTAAGGATAGGAGTTTGTCCTGGATGTGTGAATTTCATGACCTGGTCCTGGGAAGTAAGTATAAGCAGATTGCGTTGCTGGCCATCAATCACTAAAGGAAGAAAAGACCTATAAATCACAGCATTATTGCTCCTTAAAAAACACCCAGTGCATCACAAAACATTTTATGTGTAAATACATGAGACATGGCACAGTGAAATTACCTTCAATCAAAGTGTCTTGTAAGCATAGGATGAAGTCACAAATCACCTCGCTCTTTAGCCTGAGGTCAGAGCTCTAGAAGAAAGACACAAAGGTATTAGTCAAAACATATTCTTGTATTATTCAAAAGGAAGGGACATCAGTTGGCTGTATATGCACATATGTTACTGAATGAATCTGTTTTGAAGATTCTTCTCTGTAGGGACAGACACACAACCTCTTTCACCATGCACATAATAGGCACTTACTAAGTACTTTTTAAGATTTAACTGAATTAGTAAATGGTCTTCAAGAGTTGCTGTGGGCAACATTGTGCTATGATTAACTATAATAGACTTAGCTTTTCTCAGCGATATAATGATCCAAGACAATTCCAAAAGACTCACGATGGAAAATGTTAACCACATTCAGAGAAAGAACTATGGAGTCTGAATACAGATCGAAGCATACAATCCCTCCCCCCCCTTTTTTTGTTTTTTCTTTTCTTGTGGTTTTTCCCTTTGGTTCTAATTCTTCTTTCACAATATGACTAATGTGGAAGTATGTTTGACATGATTGTACATGTATGGCCTATATCAGATTGCTTGCTGTCTTGGGAAGGGGGATGGGAGGAAGGGAGGGAGAAAAATCTGGAACTCAAAAATTTTACAAAAAGGAATGTTGAAAACTATCTTTACGTGTAATTGGAAAAAATATTGTCAATTAAAAAAAAAAGAGTTGCTGTGGTAGCAAAGGACTAGAAATGAACTAGATTGAGAATGGCTAATAGTACATGAATGCGATGGAATATTACTATGCTATAAGCCATGACAAATATGTTGGATACAGAGAAGCATCAAAAGACTTATATAAACTAATGCAAAGTGAAGTAAGTAGAACCAAGAGAATAATATACATAATGACAACAGCATGTAAATGGAAGAAAAAAAAACAACAGCTACAAAACAATCAAAAATGAATGCTTCAAAATTACAAAGAATAATCCTGGTCCCAAAGAAGAGATATAAGAAGACATCTCCCACTAATCCTTTGCAGAGGTGGGATTGTGGTCTACAGGTGTGCACATTGCATACGTTGCCATATTTTTTCAATGTGCTGACCAGTTTTGCTGATTTTTTTCTATTTCTTATCATCTTTGTTTAAAATTTCTGTTTTAAGTGATGGTTTTTGGAGATGAGGGGAAATAGGAAGAAATATTGGTAATACAAAAACAAAAAATATCAGTACATTTTAAAAAAAGAGTTGAAAGAGCTGAAAAATGTGTCCACCTGCAGCCAACCTGTCAATCTAGCTCTCCAAACTTAACTAGGTTTGTTTTATATATATATATATATTCCATCACTGAGCCTGGAATCAAAGTCTTTGCACCTTGGTAGAACCTGCTAGAGCTTAGATTCACTCCACTGGCATAGACTTTGAGAACCCAAGACTACTTCTAAACTAGGAAGAAGTATTGGAGGAGGACTTGGCTGAAAGAAGAGTTTATCATATAACCAATACAACCAGATTCTCTTGGCAATTTTAGCTCAAATCGGGGAAATTAATTGATATGCAGGTGTGAAAAAAGAGAAGGCAAAACTGGCAATTCTGTGTCCAATTTGACAATAGACAATAGGATTGACAGCTCTAAGATCTTAGAGATCATCTAAGCCAACTCCCATTTTCTAGATGAGGAAACTGAAAGCAAGAAAGCTAAGTGTTATAACAGGCAGTTTAGCCACAGAGCCAGGATTTGATTGCTTTAGAGATAAGAAATATGACTTGATCTTCAGGATGACAAGACATTTCCCACAGCCCACTCTTCTGTAGCACTGCCACATTCAAGTTCCTAGAAGCTGGCTGTGTTCACCATCTATTGGACTTGGTGTTGGCAACCAGATTCCATCCTGGATATCATCATTACCTGCCGCTCTCCACACAGACTTCTTGGGACTCTAGTTCCCAAGGAGACCATGCATCCTGTAATAATAATAGCTAATATTTATGTGCCAAGTATTGGGCTAAAAGCTTTACAATTTTGTTCTTATTTGATCCTCGAAACAATCCTGAGAGGTAGGTACCATTATTATTCTCATTTTACAAATGAGGAAACTGAGGCAACAGAATTTAAATGACGTATCCAGGTTGCACAGCTAATTTATGCCTGAGGTCAGATTTGAATTACATAGCTGCATGAAATTTTCTCAAACTGGTTCTCACTAAATTATGGGCACCAATCTACCCCTGGCAGAAATGAAACCTTTTAGTTCTTCTTCAGTTTACCACAAAGGTATGGAAAGCTAGGTGAATAGAGCATGGGCCCTGGAGTCAGGAGGACCTGAGTTCAAATCCAGCCTTAGATACTTACTAGTTGTGTGACCTGGGCAAGTCACTTAACCCTGTTTGCCTCAGTTTCTGCATCTGTAAAATGAGCTGGAGAAGGAAATGGCAAACCACTCCAGTATCATCCCCGCCCTCCAAAAAAACCAACAAAAAAAAAAAAAACAAATGGGGTCACAACTGAAACAACTCAACATCAACAATAGCAGCGTGGAAAGATGAATCAACTGGCAAAAAAAAAAATTTCTACATGGGTAACAGCATTCCTCCCACCCCCAGCCAAATGCTGGTAAGCAGATCTACTCTGTCTCAGCTGTTCACTTACATGGTCATTTAAAAATTAAATACCTGGATTCTGGGAAAGGGATAGTTTTCCTGAATATTTTTCATAGCATAAAGTTTCTAAATATTCTATTAAATTAACATAATGCAACTGAAGCTGCTTGCTGGTTCCTATGAAGCTGCCCCAAGAGAATTTCATGTGATATGCATCTTGTTTTTTTATTAAATACCCAGGGGGATTGCAGTCAAATAATCTCAGTCTAGCAGACAGAGTCCCACAAATTGTGAGCCGCTGGTTTCAGAGATGGAAATCAACACACACAGTTCAGTTTTAATTCATTCTCTATCACTAATTCCCAGTCCTTTAGAACTTGGATCCCTAATAATCGCTTATTCAATTTCACAATACATCCTTCCTGCTCTACTTCTCAAAGTGTTGTATGACATATGTTGATGTCATCACAGAATTTAAATTACTTGGTTTCAGAGAATTTCGTGACACCCCTTGAAATAGCTTTACAAAATCCCAGAGCTGGAGGTCATGGAAGTCTAACCCAAATCTGAACAGGAAATGATTAAAGACAGCCTACAGTGTTTCTAAACTAGGGCTGAGAATTGCTGTATTAAATCAACAAAGCTTCTCAATGTTCTTAATTTAAATGTGTCTAAAGCATCTATTTGCTCTCTCTGTCTCTTTCTCACTGTCTCTTTCTGTCTCTCTCATTCTCTGTCTCTCTGTCTCTCCCCCCTCTCTCTTCCCTCTGTCTGTCTGTTTCTTTCTCTCTTCCTCTCTTTTTCTCTTTCTCTGTCTCTGTGTGACCTCTCTGTCTTCCTCTCTTCTTCTTCTTCTTCTTCTTCTTCTTCTTCTTCTTCTTCTTCTTCTTCTTCTTCTTCTTCTTCTTTTTCTTCTTCTTCTTCTTCTTCTCCTTCTCCTTCTCCTCCTCCTCCTTCTTCTTCTTCTTCTTCTTCTTCTTCTTCTTCTTCTTCTTCTTCTTCTTCTTCTTCTTCTTCTTCTTCTTCATCTCTCTCTCTCTCTCTCTCTCTCTCTCTCTCTCTCTCTCTCTCTCTCTCTCTCCTATCTCCTCTGTCTTTATCACTGTCTCTCTTGTCTCTGTCTCTCTTTGTGTGTTTCACTGTCTCTGTATGTGTCTGTCTGTCTCTCCCTCTATTCTGTATACTCAAATACGCTGTTACTTCTCCTTAGATGTTAAATAAATTTTAGGTAGGATGGACTAGTAATTTCAGCGGTGTAGGGAATTCCTAAGGAGGAAACTCCCTCTGCCAGTGAAGCTCAGCACCATCTCTGCAGCTTAAAATCTTAGAGAGTTATCTGGGGCATTGAGAACTTTAGTGACTTGCCCAGGGTCACAGCCCTTCTATGTCAGGAAAGACTCGAACTCAGATCTTCCTGATTCAGAGACTGGCAGCTGTCTGTCTCTGATGCCATGCTGTCTCTCATGTTTTAAGCCAATGTTAAACCAATGCACTAATAATCAAAATAATGATTGTTGCCATTTTAAAATGATTTAAGGTTTACAAAGCATTTAGTATATACTAACTTATTTGATTCTCATAACAAATTTGCTATAAACTGTTATTATTCAGATGACATATCTGTGTCTCTATTTATTATATATACACATATATGTGTGCATATGTGTATACATACACACACATATATGTGTATATATATATATATATATTTGTAATAGTTCTCAGAACACAATATGGAAGGGGGAAATGCATGCAGTAGTACAGAAGATGAAGCCACTGCTCACAGGGAGTTGAGAAGCCAGAAGCTTTACTTCTTTCAGCCACGGTCCCTGGTGGTCCAGCTTGGATGCTGCTGCTGTTGCTGTATCAATAGCAGGAGAGGCAAGCAGGAAAAACTATAACAATTGAAAAAAAACTGTAAAGATGAGCCCAAAGCTTTTTTTAAGGCTTGACTAAGCTTTGCCATAAAAAGCTAAGAATGCAACTGAGCAAAAAGAAAAGCTAATGACCCTGTGCCTTTTACTGCTCACTCACCTACCTGGGAGAATGAAGAGGTTTGGGATTGGAAAACTGGGGGACCTGGAACTTGAGAACTGTTTGGTAGTTATGAGGTGAATAGCCCTTATATAAACAACTAACTAGGGGCACTCTAACTTAAAATTAGAAGACATGGGAAATGGTTCCCATAAGCTGGGTGAGGTGCCCAGAGAGACCTAAGCCCCTAGACCAGGAAGTTGCATTCAAAGACGATATTAAACCTTAGGGTATTAGGTAGCTATAGCAAATGCCCTCCGGTCAGAGACCAATGACTTCTACCCAAAACTCAGAGGAAAGGATCAGACTGGTGACCGTAAAGGAGGCTGCATCTTACTAGTCATGTGCCTTTGGACAAATCAGCTTGGATAGATGACTTCTAAGATCTCTTTCATTTTAAAATCTATAATCCTATGTGCAAAAACAAAATGTTTTTTCTCAAATAAATTAATCTTTTTATTTAAAAATGAATGGGCTTTCATCCTTGAAAAGACTGGAAATCACTGCCCATGCCATATCGAACTAGAGGGAAAAGCTTTCAGTGGAACAAGTTTTATCCCTGGGTGTGGACAAGATAACTTAAAAGTAACAAAAAAAAAACAACACATCAGACCTGTCTGTGTGCCAATGAATATGTGTTTCTACAGGTTTTGCTGTACATCCAGAATATTCTGGAGACGAGTCACTTGTCCCAGAAGAAACAATCCCTCCATACCTGGTGGAAGTGCACACAGAACTGTCCTCTACCACAGAACAAGGAGAAAACAATGCTGAGACAGTGCAGGATCTCCAAATTTCAACTATGACTCCCTCAGCTGAGTCAGAGGGGGAGGGTCTGGTGAGCCTAGAGTTTCTGCTAATGGTGGGGATTCCGCTGCTGTTACTGCTCCTGCTGTCTTTGCTAGTGGTGTTCCTTGTAAGATACAAGAAAAGAAGAAAATCCAAGCCAGGTAAATATTTAGTGTGTGTTTCCACAGTGGACAATTACTTTGAATGTTAAGAATATGGTAATAATGAGGTTGATTTGTTTTGTTCTTACATGCAGTGCCTTCAAGTCAAGGATCTCAAAGTGCTTTACAGTCATGTGAGTAGTGTTACAATTGCCATTTGCATTTAGGGAGATGGGAGAAAAAGTATTTATAGAAGTTTAAATTCAAACATGGGAGTGTATCCAGTTCAAATCAACATTTACTAAAAAACTTAGGAAGTGCAATGCATCATTCTGGGCAAGGGAGACAAAAAGATGGACACAAAACAGTCCCTACAGTCGAGGTCTTTATGCGAAGAGAGGGAAGTTGGAAATACAGCTTAGATATAGGAAATAAAAGGCAGTTTTGGGAAGCAGAGAACACTAACATGGGGTAGGAGTCAGACAATTGTTGTTCAGTTGTTTCAGTCACATCTGCCTCTTTGTGACCCTATTTGGTGTTTTCTTGGCAAAGGGGCTAGAGTGGTTTGCCATTTCCTTCTTCAGCTCATTTGACAGATGAGAAAACTGAGGCAAACAGGGTTAAGTGACTTGACCAGGGTCACACAGTTAGTAAGTGTCTGAGGCTGGATTTGAACTCAGGAAGATGAGTCTTCCTGACTCCAGGCCTGGCACTCTATCCACTGTGCCACCTAGCTGCCCTAGGGGATTTAGAAATACTAGTCCTAAATGTGGCACCTGAGGACTCCCTAATGTTGCCCCCATGGGCTACTCCCAGGTTCACAGCACTCAAGGGCATAATTATCCATCTCTGTTCATAACTGATGAGCCCCAATTCTATTGAATCTCCCTGATCAAGCCAGAATTACACATGATGGTAAACAAAGCACATTTACTTGAGCAGGATCCAAGGCAGATAATAAGTAATGTTTGAGATCTGGAGTCAGAAGATCTGGGTTCAATGAGGGGGCTAGACTAGGTGGCCTGGAAAGTTCCTTCCAGCTAGAGATCTAGGATTCTTTGAATCGGTAGCAAGCCCTCTCAGGGCTGATTTCCCAAGGGTTTGGAGGCTGTAAATGCAGCTCACCTCCAGACGCTTTCTCTGTATCTTCAGCGCAAAGGGAGTGAAATGGGCAATTTCACTCAGGCATGGGTTTGTTACAGAGATGAATGTTCGTAAAGAGCTCCACTGAATAACCTCTCTCCTGTCTCTGCTCCCATCGCTGGCTTCTCAGCATGCACTGCAGACAACAGAAAATGGAAAGTTTCTTAGAGACAGGCCAAATAGACAAACCCTGAGACCTTGATGGCCTGAAGGCAGTACCTCTGAGCACAGCGACTTCGGAGCATTGCAGAGAGCCTTGTTGCTTCTTGCAGAAACTGCAAGGGTGAAAGCGGGGAAGAGCCTTCTAAATACAAATCCAATTTTCTTCTTTCTTCCTCCATCTTAGACAGAAGCAGGATTCTGGAAAGCCTTGAATGCCAAAATCAGAATCAGAGAGGGGAGAGATTAGAATGGAGACATAATTAAGAGTCTTTTCATCTAAGGCAAAACCAGTTTGGAGTAGGGTTGGAGCAAAAGCATAAAGGATATTCTGTTTTAAGGTGCGGTTAACCCAAGATAGAGAGTAACCTGGTTTTCATCCTCAGGGCAGGTAGGAGGAAAAGGTGTGGCAACCTAAGGGGTGGTTACCTAGCCAAGTACAGGCTAGCCAAGTACAATGAGGTGAGTTGTGGGAATTGCTCTCAATGCAGGGCGGAAGTATGCCCTCCTGGTGGTTAGGAAACTGGTTAAAAGGACCCTTCTCCCTATGCTAGTTACAGTTCTAGATCAGAAATGAGAAGACCAATGGAGAAACTATTGTGATAGTCTAGACAAGAAGAAATAATGCCCCGGGGCAGCTAGAGGGCACAGTGGATAGAGCACTGGTCTTGGAGGCAGGAAGATTCCTCTTCCTGAGTTCAAATCCAGCCTCAGACACTTACTAGCTGTGTGATCCTGGGCAAGTCACTAAGCTCTGTTTGCCTCAGTTTCCTCATCTGTAAAATGACCTGGAGAAGAAAATAGCAAAGCACTCCAATATCTTTGCCAAGAAAACCCCAAATGGGGTCACAAAGAGTCAGACACAACTGAACAACACAACAACAATATTCTGAGATTTGAGTACCCTCAGTACACCCCATGATTTGGGGCGAACACATACCTGTGTTCATCTGACACAAAACTTTTCACGATTTTACAAACTTCAGTCACATCTCCTTTCTAGACCAAAAGGCCATAATTTTTTTTAAAAACATGTAATCATATGAAGGCTCTTCCAATTTCCTTGATCATTTTAGTTGACTTACTTTGAAACTTCGATAATTTAAAGCACTTTCCCCCTTACATTTAGAGGCAGGAGGTATTTAAATTCTGCAAACAGTAAGCCCTCAAGCAAGCCACTATGCAAAGTGAAGAATCTTAAAGATCATCTAGTCCAAATCCCACTCTCCCCTCATACTCCCATTTTAGAGAAGAGAAAACTGAGGCCTAAAGAAAAGAAGCAATTAGCTCTAGGTTACACTAGTTAAGGGCAAGGATACAATGAGAATTCTGGTCTTCTGACTTCTGAACTACTGGTCTTTCTATAAAATCAACCCCCTTTTAACCTCTTACTCTCAGACTAACATTCAATAATACAGGTACAGGAGTACTGTGGTTTTATACAAGAGTAAGGCATTATTTTCATTCATTTATGTTAATTCATTCAACAAATAACTAAAAAATAACTCTAAGATTGACACAGTACTTTGCTCACAACACTGCTATGTAGTATGTAGTGTAAGCAGTATTATGGTGCATTTTGTAGATGAAGAAACTGAGGTTCAGAGAGATTAGGTGACTTCCCAAAGTTCACATGGCTAGAAATATTTATTGAGTCTACTTTGTGCATAGCACTGATCCTGAGGCAGTGGGTATATAGATGTAGAAGACACAGTTTTATTTCCACTGCCTTCTTGATGAGACCAGCCAAGCTGTTGGCTAAGTGACTGGCTGGCCAATCTGATAAAGTAATTCTATCTGAGTACTAATGATCAGTTGAGCCTTAATGGCTAGGTGACTTTTGCATGTTGAGAGGGACTTTCTAGTTCCTGACCCAAAGTAACACAAGAATTTAAAGCACCATAGCAGACCTGGGGGGAGGGAGGGATGATTTAGGGCAGGCAGGGTCTTTTGGCACTTCTCATATCACCACATGGACAGCTGCCTGTTCTGCCCAAACATGGTGCCAGCCTAATCTGCAACATTAGCTGGCTCTTTTTGTGTTGCTCAGCTCCAGGTGGTGAAGCTCACTGCTTCACCGAGGCTGACCCTAGTTCTCTCTCCACCTGCCCTGCCATTCTATTTGTTTGGGTCATGTTTATGATCTGATGGAAAAGGGAAGTTTCATAGCTTATAAACTCCGTGGGAAATGAAGATTCTGAATTTAGAGATAAGACAACATAATATGTCTCAGTCACTTTCAGTCTTGATGACTCTTTGTGATCTCATTTTGGTGTTTACTTGGCAAAGATAGTGGAGTGGTTTGCCATTTTCTTCTCTAGCTCATTTTATAGATGAGAAAACTGAGGTAAGCAGGGTTAAGTGACTTGCCCAGGGTTACACAGCTAGTAAGTGTCTGAGGCTGGATTTGAATTCAGGAAAGAAAAGAAAGAAATTATGTAGCACTATGATGCTCTGAGATCATTCTAGACAGTCAGCATTTGAGCATTTAAATCTGTGGTTGTTATTATTTACTTATTAAATGCTTCAGTATGTTCAGTTCAGTGAAATAGATAGAAGGAAAGCTCCCTTTGAATGGGGCTGCCCCAGCATGGTGCCAGCCTCCATGCAGGGAATCTGAACAAAGAAGCCAGCTCATTCTCATGGTGTTCAGCGTAAGAACAGGACTCAATTTATTCCATCTCTAGCCTTCATATCTTTGCACAGGCTGTGCCCCATCCCTAGAACACTCTCCTTGCTCATGTCTACCTCTTTGAACCCAGTAAAATGTAAGTTACTTGAAGGCAGTCTACTTTGTTTTTGTCTTTATTGCCAGCACCTAATATGGCCCATGATAGGCTTTAAGAAATGCTTGTAGAATTGAATGCAGCACAGTGTAGGAAAAAGAAAAAAGGTTGCTAGGTTTGGAGTTAAGAGACTTTACTTCGAATTCTAGCCCTGTTCAAATCCCAACCTTTTCATTTTCTGAGGGTGGGACCTCAAGCATGTCACTAAATCTTCCCGGACCTCAGTTTTCTCATCTGAGTGTTAGCCTACATGACCTGGAAATCTATGCCCCATTGACACCTGGCTCCTACTTTGACTTCTGAGCACACTCAAAAATCCCAACTGAATGTAAAAAGAAAATGAATGGGGAGACAAGAGTCCTAGGAAAAGACACCCTGCACTAAGTACTATCAGTGAGATGAAGTGGAAGGAACCCAATTTGGAATCAGGATTCCCATGCCAGTGCATTGGATTTGAATCCGGTTCCTGGCAACAAGAGAAAGCAATAAACATTTATCAAATGCTTGCTATGTGCCAGGCTCTGTGTTAGGCATGGGGGATATAAATACAAGCAAAAAGAAAGATCATCAAGGAATTTATATTCAAATGAGGGAAGACAATACATTAAAGGGAGGTGACAAGCTGGAGAGGAGGAGAAGAGACTCCTGGAAAGGCATGGTGTTGAAGCAGAGAAAGTCAGAAATTGAGCAAGGAGGGGAATGAAGCTTGGCCAGCCTAGGCCCCTCCAAAGGGGAGGCCGTGGGAGGACTCACCGATGAGAGAAGGTAGCTAATATGCAAAAGTTATTCCGGGGTGAGGTTCTGAGGTAAGATCCAGGGTAAGACTGCAGCTGAGGCATGGTGTCCAAGTCTGGAAAGTCAGAAGCAGAGCCAGGAAGAGAATGAAGGTTGACTGACCTGGGCTCTTCCTCAAAATGGAGGCTCTGGGAAGAACCCATCAATAGGAGGAGGAGGCTGGCATGGAAGATGTCAGGGTGAGAAGGCCACAAGTGAAGATGGATGCTCCAGATTGAGGAGGCCCCAGGCTCTAAGGGAAGTTCCAGGGTGAAATGGCAGGTGAGGCATGGTGTCCAAGTCTGGAAAGTCAGAAGAAGATTCAAGAGAAGCTGTCAGTTGCCAGTTGATTGCTCTTGGGCAAATCCTTTCCCACCTCTGCGCCTTGGTTTCCTCAGCTGTAAAATAAGTGGGTTGGAGTAGAGCAAAGGTTCTTAACCCTTTTTTTTCCACCTTGGACCTCTTTGGCATTCTGGTCAAGTGCCTATGGACCCCTTCTCAGGATAATTTCAAATTAATAAGAGACATAGGATTACAAAGAAAGCCAATCATATTGAAATAAAGTTATCAAAATATTGTTAAAGCAAGTTAAAACCCCCTGGATTCCATGATCACTTAAGATTCTTCCAGCTCTAAATCCCAAATAGAGTCAAACAATGACAACCAGAGGCTGGAAATGAGAGGTCAGAACGGGTGAGGCTGCAGAGACAAAAATGAGCCATCAGAATCAGCAAGGTTGAGAGGAATCTGAGTTGCCTAAAGGACAGAGATAAGGGAGTAGGAGGAGATGTATAAAGAAAGGCAGGCCAGGTAGAATGGTCTAGAAACCTAGAAAATGGAGGACAAGTAATTGGTCATCTTTGCTTAATTCTTCTCTCTCCCCACTCATGTCCTCCATCTTTCCCTATTACCATGGCGTCCAGGACAAGGTTACAGAGCAAGGATGGGCTGTCCATATCAGGCTTTCTGTACTGATTTAATGCCAATTGCAGTCACTTCATGTGGGTTTCCTCCACAGCACATCATTAATGGGTTTTTAAAACTTACTTATCATCTGTATGCAGAGCCAGCTCCTAGGTGCCACAAAGCCCATGGGAGAAAGGGGCATCGAAAGATAAACTGATATCCTCATCATGAAGTCATAGGTGATGATGCTTCATGCTCTCTGGGGAGGTGCCTGAGGGTTAACATGCAGGTATGGATCCTCATGGCTAGGAGGGAGCCTAACTGCCCCAAAGACAGTTCCCTCCAAAGACAAGCTTCCTCTGGAAGGAGATATTCAAAAGGAAGGAGGAGGAACAGGGCTATCTTTAAAGCAATATAGTAATATTCTGAATGAAAGGGCAGGTAGGTGGTGCAATGGATAGAGAACTGAGTCTAGAGTTGGTAAGACCTGAGTTCAAATCTGACTGCACCATTTATTAGCTGTATGATCCTGGGCAAGTCCCTTGCCTGTCTGCCTCAGTTTCCTTGACTGTAAAATGGGGAAAATAATAGCACTTGCCTCCCAGGGTTGTTGTGAGGATAAAATGTGATAATAACTGTGGCGTTGAGACCATATGTGACCCTGTAGGTCCTTAAATGTGGCCCTTTGACTGAGTCCAAGTCTGTGAAGTTTGGATTCAGTCAAAGGTCCTCACTTGAGGACATAGAGGGCCCCATGTGGCCTTGGGGTCACAGTTTCTCCACCCCTGTTATAGAGAAAAGCAACTTTGAAAGACTTGAGAACTCTAATCAGTGACAATAACCACAAATCCAGAAGACTGAAGATGAAGCATGCCACTTAGCTCTTCCCTGAAAGGGGATGAACCATGAATGAAGAGAGATACATTTGGAGCATGGCTAAAGTGGGAATTTGTGCTGCTGGACTATGAATGTTTATGATGAGGGTATTCTTTTGAGGGTATTTTTGTTGTTATTGTTTAGTTGGGGGGGATAATAGAAAGAACAGATTATAAATGCATATAAAATAAGTAAATTTTAAAAAGAAAAACACCACAAAATGATTTATTATTATTATTATAGTTTGCACAGTTATCATTTAAGAGTCACCCCCAGAAAAAATATACCTTCCATATCAACATAGGTTCCCTAAGAATCTGGCACCTGCAGGAATCTGGGACAACCTTACTCTGCCAAAGAAGGAAATTCCCTTTAGCTCTGTGAAGGCAATCAGACGCTGATGCCAAAGAACAGAAAACTGGGTACCAGATTTCCTTGGATTAGAGATGCCGTTAGAACCTGCCAGTTCACAGGAAATTATAACAACAGCTCATGACTGCCAGGAACACAGTTCCAGGTGCCTGCTGGCTGTTCTTCCTCACTTGGGACCTGCATTTGTCTGCAGGCACTGAACAAATAGCAGCCTACAATTGCTAGGGATCACCAATGTTTGGTTCTATACAGTGAATCCCACTGCTTGGTATTTTTGCAGCTGAATAGTTCTCAGATGATAAAAAGCCAATTGTGCACCTTGGCTGTCTGAAATCCCTCAATCAGCAAGCATTTTTAAGTGCCCACTATGTGCCAGGCACTATTAGGTGCTGAGAATACAACCACCAAGAACAGAATTCCCAACAGGTTTATATTGCAATGGTAGGCAGTGTCTCTCGTGGCCTGCTGGAGCCCAATTCCACAAAGCTCAGCATTCCAAGCTGCTGTGCTAGAGGCGCCCCAATTATGCTTCCAGGATCTGGAAAGTTGCACCTTCCTCCAAGGAACATCTACTGTATAAGCAAGCACTGTCCTAGGTGCTGGGAATACAAAGACAAGATTCTGAGCCTGATCTACTTTATTATCATTCTGCAAACCAGTGTGTTGCCTGAATCCCACTCTAGAATATAGGATGTAAAGTCCTTGACAGGAGTAATGGTCTTGTTTTATCTTTGTAGCTCCAGTGCTTAGCACAATGCTTGGCCCATTATAGGCAGTTAATAAATACCATAACATTAAGAAGCAGTGATGTGAAGCAATGGGAAGAGGGCTAGCTTTAGGGGTCAGGAAGACTCAGACACATACATACAGTGGGTTCGGCTTCTTGACTGAGTCCAAGTTTTACAGAACAAATCCTTTTATTAAAGGGATTTGTTCTGTGAAGTTTCCATTCAGTCAGAGGGCTGCACTTGCGGACCTAGAGGGCCACATGTGTCCCTGAGGCCGCAGGTTCCCCACCCTGGAATAGGGGCTTCGTAAGTCCTTGCTGAATTGAAATGAAATGCTTCTATTTGACCTACAGGTTAATTATTACTTGTTTTGTAAAAAAAAATTTAGTGATGCCTTTTGTTGTCACGTTACAATCATTTTCAAATATACCTTTTCCTCTTCTCCCCATGAGCCTTCCCTTGTAACAAAGAAAAAGAAAACCAGATAAGCAAAACCAGCCAATACATCTGCTAAGTATGAGTGTTACGTTTCTGTAAGGAGAGGAGAAAAGTACATTTCTTCTCCAGGGTTAAAATTGGTCATTATAGTTACAAGATGTTCAGTTTTATTTTGCTTATTCTTTTTTTTTCCAGAAAAATTTATTTAAGTTGATTTCCTTATTCTTTATGTAGAAGAGTCTGATTTTAGAAAGAGGAGGAGAGTTCTGAGAGGGGGAGAATGCAGTGATTGATGGTTATGAGAATATTTATTTCATCTTTATTTTATTTCAGACGAACTAGGCAGTGAAAACGTCAAAAGGTAAACCTTTTCAAGTTCTCAAATCAGCTCAATTGTTGATAAGCACAACTCTGGAGATCCTTAGGATTCTCTTGTTTTCAAATCTTTTCTCCTGATTCTCCTTGGAAGAGAGGAGAAGTTCCCTTCTCCTGGTGAGGGATTTCTGTGCACCTTTTAGCACTGTAACCCAAAAGATAGTCCCTAAGTGGTGAGCACGAAGAAAGGCATTCATTTCCTTCCCTCCAAACCAAATTCTCAGTAATCGAAGAATCTCATTGGTTTGATTATTCTTGTCAAATGAACAACCCCTTTATATTTGCTACTAATGATTCTAAAGGCAAGATATCTTGGGTAATAAAAACTCATACTCTGGGTGATATCTCCCAATTTTGATGTTTTCTTATCTATTTCTCACATTGTTAGGTAGTCTTATTCTTACTAAACTATTTTCCATTAGCAATTAATTTTCCTTCTGAAACAAAGGAATAGGGGCAACGAAAAAAGACAGTAGCAGAAATATAACCCTCACAAAATAATAGTTGGCATTTATACAGAGTTTTAAGGTTTGTGAATTGCTTTATGTATATTATTTGAGCCTCACAACAACTCTGTGAGCTAAGTGCTATCATTATTTCCATTTTACAGATGAAGAAATGGAGGCTAAGAAAAGTCAAACGACTTTTTCCAGGGTCACACATCCAGTCTAAGGAAAGATTAGAACTCATGTCTTCCTGACTCCAAATCCACCATGCTGTGCCCCCTCCAGAAAGCTTTTCTGGACAAAGCCCATCAGCCCACTTTCCCAAGCTCAACTAGTTATTATCTGATTGGACAATTTGCTTGTCCCTTGTCTAATAAAATGTCCGTACCATCAGCGATGGGAGTGGCAATACAACATAGTGGTTAGAAAAGTGTTCTTAGAATCAGAAAGACATGGGTTCAGATGCTGCCTCTGACTCATGCTAGTTATGTGATGGACAAATCACTTGTCCTCTGAATGACCCAGGAAACTCTAAGACTTTCAGTTATACTTGAACTGCTAAGTTGTATCTGTGGGGAACATTTCTACACTGATGAAATCAGAGGTCTGAACCCTGCAAAAAAGCAAATACTGGGGCTTTTCTTTTTCTGTCTATAATAACCAGACAGTTTCTCCCCAATTCTGTTCTACAGTCAATTATGAAATCTGAGAATTGGTTGCAATGGATTTCTGAAATGGAAAAGTTCCATTTTTTTTTTTTCAGAGGAGAGAAAAAGATAGAAGATAGTTTCTTGACCTCAGAGGATTTTTTTTTTCAGAAAGGCTTTGATGAAAAGGGAAGTAAGACTTGGCAGGGCTAAAAACATGAAGAATTACCTTCCTGAAGACAGCCTTCTGGTTGATATGTCAGTGCTGACTGCATTTTCCACGTTTGGTCTGGCTTTTGGGCCACCCTGTGGTTTTCTCCCTATAGCCCACATGTTGATATTACATTCACTCTTTTTTTTTTTTTGGTCCAGTGAGAGACTGATGTTTCCTTTATCCTTAGCTTTGAGTGAAGGTTAACATCACTGAATGAGGCAGAGTCCCTCAGCTAGCCCTGAATATCAGATGCTGAAGCATAAATAGCATTAAGTTTCTATGGTACTAAGACGTTGAGGACTCCTGGAGAAAAACTTGGCCTACCAGACTCTTAGTTTTTCTTCTAACCTACCTTTTATTTCCTCTCTCCAGCCCCATTTTTGAAGAAGATACACCTTCTGTCATGGAAATAGAAATGGAAGAGCTGGATAAATGGATGAACAGCATGAACAGAAATGGTACTGGCAACTCCTAGTTATATTTTGTAATAAGACTAAGAGCTTTTCCAGATTTCCAAAGATGAGTTCTCCTAATGATAACCAAGTTTTTCTTTTTTTCAGTAGCAGTTTTTCCAAACAGGAGAAGATGTTTCTATTTGGGAGCCAAAGTATGGTAGCAACTGGACAAAAAGAAATTTAAGATACTAATCATAATAGTCAATATGTTTACTGTTCTTCACTCTTTAGAACAACCAATTATGTGATAGTAGAGATCTCTAATCCCATTTTAAAACAGATTTCTAATGTCTTTAAAAGTCTTTCATGCTTCTATAAGAAAGGTAACACAGTACAGTAGGTGGAGAGTCACCCTGGGAACCAGGAAGTCCTGAGCTCAAGTCCAGATTTTCTGACACATGTGGGACCCATCAGTGTTCTACGCAACTCTTTTTTATTTTCTTTTTTTGGGTTAGGCAATGGGGTTAAGTGACTTGCCCAGGGTCACACAGCTAGTAGGCAATTTTAAGGCTGTAAATTACAGAGAAGATGCAAGCCTGCATTGGTAGAAGGACTCTCCTCATCAGGGAGTTGCTGATACCAAAAAATTAGTGAGCTGTCTTTATCTCTGTTCCTAAATGTTTGTATTGCATTTTGTCTTCTATGGCAGTTAGTCTACTACCGTTGTGACCACAGCAGAAAGCCATTTTTCATCCACTTTATATATTGAAATACCCAAATCATCAATCTTGGAACCAGGCTGGGGATCTGGTGTGGTCACTGATGTAGTTTGAGTAACCAAGGAAATATGGAATTCCAGTATATTTGGGTGGGAGGGGTGGAGGGAAGGGGAGATGATTTGTTTAAAAACACCAGTTTGGTGTTGTGAGAAACTTTTCATTGAAAGAACTCTAAAGGGTCTCCCCAAAGCTATGCCTTTGACTTCTAGAGCTCCCCAGAGACACAGAGTTCAAACAAGTCACCCAAAGAATGAGGCTATATTCTTCTATGCTTATTCTGATATCTGTGAAATGGAATGACGTTGACTAATGATGGCCAAAATGTCTCTTACCCTTTCCCAGCTGAATGTGAATGTCTACCTACAGTCAAAGAAGAAGAAAAGGAGTCAAACCACAACCCAAGGTAATTGCTTCACTTGGCTGTGTACATGGATAGGTGTGGAGGTGGAGATTGTGAAGAAAAAGCTGTACCATACATACAGGGCAATGTGGTTCAGTGGGAAGAGCACTGACCCTAGAGTTAGAGGTCTTGGGCTCTGATCTGGCATGTATAACTTGTGTGGCCCTGGACAAGTCATTCAACTTTTGTGGGCCTCAGTTCCTCATCTATAAAATGAGGGTTTTGGACTAATTGACTTCTGAGGTCTTTTCCGTCTCTGGATCTATAAGTCTATATCCTAGTAGCCACTTACAAAATTTTTAAACCAGTTCTTATACTTCCCAGACCTCGAAGGAGATACTTAACTGTTCAGCTCCAGTTTTATTTCAGTCGCCCTAATTATGTTAAACTGTAGTTTGTGTGTATCAGAGAAGCGGATGTTTTGTACAGAAAACAGATGGCAGAAACAGTCTCCAAAGAGGGTAAATATAAACAACAGTGAGAGAAAAAAATGAAGCCTTATATTTTATAATTAAAAAAAAAAAGCCAACACCTGGACAGATTATTTTAGGAGATGGGGGCATTAAAAAAAACATTTTTATTTCTGCCACTAGGTGGCTCTGCTTACTTGAGAATCTTATGGCCACCCAAGGTGGGGTATTGCTGAGCGTCACATTGATGTAGAAAGAAGGTACTTAGATCTGTGAATCTTTAAAGCTGGTTTGTAGACAAGGATTGTCTGGTCAGAGTACTGAGGAGATACTTTGCACAAAGGTGGAACACTTGGAAAAATTAGAGCAGGTGATCCAGAGGGCTGTGGAATTGAGACAGTACCAAAAGATGGTGCTGAGGTCACAGGTGTCTTTTGGATGAAACATTAAATCAGGGAACTTAAAGTGCTTTTCTTGACCATCACACTCGTCTTTTGTTAAAATAGAAAGATCCACACACATTCCAATCCTTCTGATTAGGGTGAATTTCACTTTCCCAACCACAACCCTTATTTAATTAGAGTTGCTTTGGTTCGTCTCTTCTTGCATTCAACTTGCCCGTGCCCATATGTAAAGAATCCAAACTTATCCAGTTGAGACCCTGGCAATAAGCTTAGTTTGGGATATGGAGAGTTAGCCTACCTTGGCCTTGGGGGAATCATAGTATCATAGCCTTAAATAGGGAAGATACCTTGCAAGTCATTTATGATCAAACACCCTTGTTTTATAAATTAGGAAACCAAGACCCAGAAAGTAATGACCAAGGTCATTCAGGTAGTAAATGACAGCTACGATAAATTCAAGATTTTCTGCCGCTAAAGCTAATGGTGATTCTACATCTTTCAGACTACATGCTAATGGACAGCTGCAGAGTCCCAACCCAGAAGCAGTATTTTGGTCATATGATTAATGATTAAGGGGGCTGGAAAGTCAACATTTAAACACTTAAATCCTTCTTTTTCCCTCCTCTCCCTTTCCTCCCCTCCAGGAAAGGCCTCCTAGTGTTCTCTCCAATCAGACCTGCTCGTGGAGGGGTGGGAGGGGGGAAATCTGATTTCATCATTTCTTTGTAGTGGTGTGAATCTAAGTCAATGAATCGCTCCCTCTGAGTATTTGCTTTTTAAAGGTTATCTCTTAATTGTGGAATGGAAGGTTTGCTAAAGGCAGTTCAAATGCTAGTGAGCTACAGACAAAGTATTTGTGGGAAAGAGATTGAGGATTTCCCTGCCCCAAGAATCATATCATGACATATAGTGACCCTAGACTGAATAAGGCAGGATCCTAAATAGATTATTTCATCCTTGAACAAATCAGTGATCCCTTGTGTTGAAAACAACAACCACCCCCCCCCCCGCCAAAATTCTACAATGAATGTAAAGAGGCTTTTCGTCAAATTAGATTTTTATCCTATTTAACTATAAAATAAAAGCCTAATATAAACAGTAAGACTAATAAGAAAATTGGGTCTTCTGAAATTTTAAGAAGGAAACATTCCTTACTTAAACTAGACATCTCTCAGCCTCCATCCCCTCATCTATAAAAAGCAGGGGTCAGATTTAGATGATTTCTAAGAACATGCCCAGCTTTTATTCCTATGACTATGATTCTGAGATCCCAGCTCCACAAGCATGTAATATGGAAAGGAAACACAATGCTACTGAGAAGTCTTACTTTTGCCTATGACAAAGAAGTGCCAGAACATCTTTCCAAATTTCCATCTCTTAGAGAAGTAATTTACTTGAATACAAAGCTCCAGTTTACCATCTATACAGTATGAAGGTCAGGGTGAGGGCTTCCTTGTACATGATCTAATCAAGAGGAAGTAGTCTCATCAATAGTCTGTGATGCTCCTCTAATCTACTGGGAAGTTCAATTCAGTTTAATTCAACAAACATTTATTAATTAACTGTTATGTGCAGGACACTGTGCTAGGATGCCATGTGATGTCGATACAAAGACAAACAAAACAAAATAACCCAGAAAGAAGAGAAACAATCCCTTCCTTCCAGGAGAATTCAGCACCTAGACAAGTAAATGCAAGGCATATGTAAACCCAATCCAAAAGGTATTTATTAAGCACCTATTATATACAAGGAACTTGGTATGGCAACTACAGTGCTGTCCTCTGAATCTGGAAGACCTGAGTTCAAGTCCACTTCTGACACATCTTGGCTGTGTGACCCTGGGCCAGTTACTTGACTTCTCAGTGCCCCCAGGCAACTCTCTGAGACTATAAATTATAAGAGAATTAAATATGATTTGGGAGAGGAAGTTTCTTCCCATGAACTCCTATACAATGAAATCACAAGAGTCTGCTCAAATAAACACGCACAGAGACACTGGGCTAAATGCTGGGCATACAAAGGCAAAAGGAAAATTAGCTCCTGCTCCCAAATTGCTTATATGCTATCTTGGCCTTGAGTTTGTTGATTAAAATTTTTTATAAGTTTTAGAAATGAGTAAAAAATCATGAGGTGTCATGCAGAGTCAGATACAACTGAAATGACTGAACAACAAGAATCTTTGTAGAACAATCATTCCAAACCCTGGCTTTATGAGATTCCAGCTATCTCCAGTCCAATTCTATCCATTCTAGCAAGCACGCATTAAACCCCTTTCCGTGTGCAAGACGCTGCCTAGGAGAATATCAATGCGCTTAACCTCCTCAGAACAAAATTAATCTTCATTTTCTTTCCTTTAGAATATATGCCATAGAATACAATTAAAACATTCTTTTAAAACCATTAAAAAAGAAGATATGCCATAAAACCCCTTTAAGAAGGAGGGCTGAAGAATGTCCCCAAGTCAGACAATCTAGTGCTGAAATTGCCCAAAGCTTGCCATTCAGCAAGGTTGAGGAAATAACAGTTCATCCTGAATCCTGAACTGAAGGGCTCAGTGAGAATATCTCAAGAGAAAAAAGACTGAAAGTAAAGCTAGCCTGTTCAAATCCAAATGTCACTGTTAATTAGCTGAAGAAAAAGAGTACCATTTTTCATTGGCGGTATGTCAAAATCTCTCATCATCAGAGGATGTCAGAGCTAGAAAAGACCTTTGAAATCAGCTCATCTAGTCCCAAAAATCCTTAACATTTCTTGTATCGTGGGCCCTTTTGGCTATTTAGTGAAGCCTATAGGCCCCTTCTCAGAATAATATTTTTAAATAATTGAAGGAAATGCTAAATTTCAGTTGGAGGTTAGTGAAAATAAGGATGTCATTTCCTCCCATCCAAGGTCATGGCATCCTCTGAAATCTCTCCACTTAACCCAGGTTAAGAACCCTTGATCTAGTCCAACCTCTTCATTTATAGATGGGGGTCCAGAACTTCAGAATGCAGAAATCTCTTCCTGAAGACTCAGGAGCCATAAGTAGCAGGGCTAGGGTTGAACCCATTATCTCCAACTCCAAATTCAGTGCTCTTTCCACTTGAGACCCCACTTTCTCCCATATGTTTTAGGGAACATTGTTCTCTAGCATTACAATATTCTTTTATACTGATTATTTGTCCCAGGTTACTTGTCAACACAGTCCAGATTCAGTATATAATTGACAACTTACCACTTTGTGCTGAATATATCTACTCTGGCCTCCCAGGAATGGAAGATCAGAACTGAATCAAGTTAGAGGAAGCCATCCTGGGGAAATTAATATGTTCCCTAAAAGCTGAATTTCAGGAACTAGGGAAGTATAATCAGTTGGATTTCATTTGCACAAGTGATCCTGAAGTTCAGAAATTCCTATTTAAGGAGCAAATTGAGCATCTGTCCAGTTACCAATTGCCTGGCAAAGTCCAACTTTGACAGGTTAGTTCAGCATCAAATACTCTCGAGAAAGGCTATTATGATCATTTCTAGTCCTGAAAATTGTAAGCCTGCTCCCTCACAGCTGTCTCCTCCTATACATTCCATTTGAACTTAAAGGTCAATCCCCTCTTCTTGGATTTACAAGGATTAATATCATAAGAGTTTTTTTTCTTCTCTTAGCATATTTGAAAATGAATATGAATAGAAACAGTCTGACTGCCCCAAAGAGCTTTCAGACTTTATGTTGTTGGCCCAGGCTAAACCAAGCTTGTGGGGTATTCAGGGAAGCTTGGGACTGCTCTGTCTCTGCTCCCCACCCCTAAGGATGTGTCACAAAATATTACCCATCCCAAGAAATGAGGAATTTGCTTGTTCTCCAGGGATAATATAGTCCGAATCTATGGCTAAAAGTTCTTCCAAGTTACCTATGTATCACCCCTGAATGTGGCTCAATTTCAAAACACTCTCTACCCACTCCAACCCTTGAAATTCATTTTTTGCAAAGTTATTAGCTTCCCTATAGGTTTTATTTTTTGCTTCTGCTTTTCTGAGGCAGGTGCTACAGTGGAAAACATTCTGTACTGGTAGTTAGAGGACCTGGATTCAAATCTTGACTATTTTTTATGTGACTTATCCCCTGATGGCCCCAGTTTTATCCTTAGTAAAATTGATAGGTTGGGTTCAACAGCCTCTAAGCCTCCTTCCAGCTCTAAATCTAAAAGCTGGTTTTATTGGCGTTATTTCCCCCAGGTAGTTTAACTACAGGTGAAAACCAGTCCTGAAGTTAAGAAGGATTAGCTTTTTATTGGAGGCCTTGATCTGGCTTTGTTGCAGGTAAGAGTCTAGATTGGCAATTTTCTCCTACAAGCACTCTCCCTCCTATCTTTCCTTACCCTTAATCAATTTGCAGCATGGTGCAATGGATAGATTACTGCACTGGGAGCCAGGAAGACCAGACTTCTGGTCCTATTTATGACGCTTGCTAGTTGTTTGATCCTGAGAAAATCTAGACTTCAGTTTTCTCATCTGCAAAATGGGGATAATGGTATCTACAGCACTACCTTACATGGTTGTTATAGGAATCAATCAAGCAGCATTAATGAGGGCCTATTATACTCTGGCTCTGTGCTGAGAACTGAATGATCATGCATGTAAAATATTATATCTGTAAAGACATGATCAAAGAGATCATGTATGCAAATCACTTTAAAGTTTGCATGTCAATGTGAGCTATTATTGAATTCCAAAATTCTTCCCAGATGACAGGTCAACTGAACTCTTCAGAAAAGCAGTTAGAGTTAGAACCTTAGTGGAAAACCTGCTTCCTTTCCCTCCTACAAAAAGGAGAAAAACTAACAACCTGTGGAAGTGACCTTACCCGCAGAGCAAAGTCAAGACCTCAATGTCAACATTCTGGACAATTCTCAATCTAGTTTAACCTATATTTTTGTATTTCCAGCGCAGATCACAAACCTTACTAAGGAACTCCCACCAATGTTTGTCTTTCTCTGCTGTCAGGAAGTTGTCTGGACTTCTGTTGAACATTAAAAATCCATCAACATTTATTAAGCATTTATTGTGTGCGGAGAGCACTTCTGAGCATTATGGGAGTTTGATAATGTTAAACATTATCTGAGATATGGTCCTTGTCCTTAAGGAACTTAAGATCGAGTCAAGTCAGTAGGCATTTATTAACCACTTACTGTGTGCCTAAGCATGCGAAGGGAAAAATCAGTCCTTTCTTTAAGGAGCTCAATTCTAATCGAGTAGATGATAAGTGAATTACTATGTAAAAAATAAGATAGATAGATAAAGATATAGACAGATAGGTAGATAGATAGATAGATAAAGATATAGATAGATAGGTAGATAGATAGTTAGATAAAGATATAGATAGGTAGATAGATAGATAAAGATATACATAGGTAGGTAGGTAGGTAGGTAGATAGATAGACAGATAGACAGACAGATAGATAATGTATGTGACGAATTGGAGATAATCTCAGATGGAAAGAAGAGACTAGCAAGGGAAAAAAAACAGGGAAGGCTTCTTGTAGTTGATGGACTTTAGCTGAGTCTTGAAGGAAACCAAAAGAAGGAAACAAGGAAGGAGTGAATTCCAGGCATGGGGGATAACAGCATCAGAAGGTAAAGTATTCTCTGTGAGGAACAGCACAGAGGCCAGCATCACTGGATCAAATAGTGCGTGGAAGGAGTGAAACGTAACAAGACTGGAAAAGTAAGAAGGGGTCAGGCTGTGGAGGACTTTAAAAGCCAAACAGATGATTTTATATTTGATGAGGGAAGTAAGAGGGAGTCACTGGAGTTTACTGAGTAGGGGAGTGACATAGTCAGACTTACCACTTTAAGGAGATCAGTTTGGCAGCTGAGTGGAAGATGACCTAGAGTTGGGGAGACAGTTGAGGTGGAGATGCTGGTTAGAAGACATTACAATAGTAGGGGTGAGTGGTGATAAATGTAGCAGCTGTGACAGAAGAGAGAACAGGCTATATGAGAGATGTTAGAAAGGCAGAAAGGACAGTACTTAGCAACTGATTAGCCATCTGCCGCGAGTAAGTGAGGGTGAGGGGTCAAGGATGACATGTAGGTTGCAAGTTATAATAGTAATCCACAAAAGTGCATCAGATAGCTATAAAACAGTATACTAAGCCCACTTCTTATTTCTGCTTTAAGTAAAAATACAATGCAGCTGGTCATAGGATCATACACTTGGAGCTGGGGCAGGGGGACTTCAAAGGTCACCTAGTATGACCGCCTCATTTTACAGATAAGGAAATGGAGACCCAGAAAGAGGAAATTCAGGCTTACCTAGCCAGGTATAAAGCCAAGATTTCAACTGAGATTCTCTGACTACAAACCCTCAGACTTTCCGCAGCACCCTATTACCTCCCATATTCATTACTTTTGTCAATTACTCCTCATGTAACTTGTGTCAGCTAGATAGTGAAGTAGGTTGAGCTCTGTCCTTGGAGTCAGGAAGACCTGAATTCAAATCCGACCTCAGAAACTTAACTAGCCATATGACCACGGACAAGTCACTTAACCCTGTTGTCCTCATCTGTATGATGAACTGGAGAAGGAAATGGCAAATCACTCTAGTATCTCTGCCAAGAAAACCCCAGATGGGGTCACGAAGAGTCGGAGACAAGTGAAATGAGAGAATGACAAAGTGGATCAGAAAATATATTCAAATTCTCATGAGCGATAATGCAGAGTGCTTTACAAACCATAAAGCTATATGCAAGCCTATGTAAATGTCAGCTACGGTTGTTATTTTTTTATTTTTATGCCCTTAATTTCCTATCACTGAATTACAGAATTCCATTCACTTACTGTACCAATGTACAGAGTCAGCTAGGTGGAGCAGCAGATAGAGCTCAGTCCTTGGAGTCAGGAAGACATGAGTTCAAATCCTGCCTCATACTCTTACTAGTTGTTATGACCTTGGGCAGGTCATTTAACCTCTGCCTGCCTCAGTTTCACCTATTATAAAACGGGAATAATAATAGTACCTACTTCCCAAGGATGTTGGGGCATCTAGGTGGCACAGTGGATAGAGTGCTGGGCCTGGAGTCAGGAAGACTCATTTTATGAGTTCAAATCTGGCCTCAGACACTTAGTAGCTGGGTGACCCTGGGCAAGTCACTTCAGCCTGTTTGCCTCAGTTTCCTCATCTATAAAATGAGCTGCAGAAGGAAATGGCAAACTGCTCCAGTATCTTTGCCAAGAAAGCCCCAAATAGGATCATGAACACTCAGACACAACTGGAAAATGCCTGAACAACAACACAGGGATGTTGGACCAAATGAGTTAATATAAGGCACTTTGCAAAGCTTAAAGTTTGATATAAATGTGAGCTGCTAGATTCTACTGTACCGAGCACCAGGAATGCAGATTTGAGAGAGAATCCGTCTGGTCCCGTACACGCATCATCACAGTTTTTGGAAGGATGACTTTTTTACTATATGGCTTGCCATTTTCTGCCACTCTTTGCTTCATGTTTCCAAACTCAAGAGCACTATTAAAATGGATGATTTCCCTGTTTCTTGGATAACCCAAGCAGCGGTTATACAGGATCTGCCTAATTTTTTCCTCTCCCATCCCTTCACTCTCTTTTTTTTCCTGCTAAAACAGAATTTGGATTGTGTTTACATTGTACCAAAAAAAAAAAAGAGTTGAAAACCAGCTGGTTATTTGGACTGCAAGATGGCAAACACAAATGGTTGGGTTCATTTTCTTCCCCTACTGAATTCACTGAATTGGCTGAATCTATTGGTACCTGGAATGAGAAGGAAAAAAAAATTCATTTTAGTGATAGAGTTGAATGGGTTATTTTCTTCTTTTTCCACCATCTATATTAGGCCTTTCTTTGCCATGTTCTGGAAGGACCAGTTCTGTACAGTTATCATCAGATCATAGAATTTTGGAGCCCACATGGACCTTAGAGATCATCTATTCCAATCATCTGACTTTACAGATAAGGATACTGAGACCCATGAAAGGGAAATGACTTGCCCGCTAACAATAGTTGACCTTTTCAAAGTTTGCAAACTGCTTCATAAACATTATTTTCTTCGACCCTCGAAACCATTTGGTGGGGTTGACATTACAAACCCATTTTACAGACGAAGAAACTGAGGTTCAGAGGGATAGTGATTTATCCATGTCACATAGCTGGTGTCGTGGCAGGATTAGAATTCAGGTCTCCACGGTTCTGAGTCCAGCACCCTACCTGTTTATTATATCGTTTGGACTCCCTTACTGGATCTTATCCTGCAGGCATAGGGAGGACGAAGCAAGAGGTTATTTTATGACGTTCTTTGTCTACCTGCTTGGTCAATAGGCAGTTCTTGACTTAGATACTTCGGTCCCTTCCATGATTTGGGTTCCAGTGGTGAGGACAGACTGGTAAAGGCTGCCCTTGGGTTGGACTTTGAAGGACAAGTAGGATTTCATCAGGAGATAAAAGTGGGAATGCACTCTAGAAGGGGGTAAAGAAAGGGATGGAGGCAGGAAAGTTCAGGGAATGAAAATGGGAGTAGTGGGAGGCAATGTTTGACACTGCAATTGGAGTCAGATCTTGGAAGGCCTTGAATGCTGGGAGAAGAAGTTTGAATTTTGTCTGTAGGCAATGGAGAGAGACCAAAAGTGGGGAGACTTTTATTTAGGAGACTGATGAGTGGAGGCAGAGCCTGAATGAAGTGATTAGACAGTATGCAAGTAAGGGATTCAGCATGTAGTACATCCTATACCACAAATGCACCAAGGATCATGAGGCAGCTAGGTGATGAAATACAAAGAGATCTGAGTTCATGAAGATCTGAATTCAAATCCTTCTTCATACACTTACTTTCCCTGGGCAAGTCTCTTAACCTCTCTTTGCCTCACTTTCCTCATCTATAAAGTGGGGATAACAATAGCACCCAGCTCTTAGGATGGGGAGGATCAAATGAGTTAACATTTGTATAATAATGCTTGCAAAGTGCCTGTTGCATGATAGGTGCTTAATGAATGTTCCTTTCCTTCATGTGACTTCTTTAACGTGGTAAGCTCACAAAGTAGGGATCCCTTCTCCCAAAGCCCACCTATAGGGCAAACTATTAGTGAATGCCTCTTCAGAGAGGAGAACAAACAGTTGCCTAAATGATTTCCTGAAGCAAAAGTCTGGCCCTATCACTCTCTGCTCAAGAGTCTTCCATGGCTCCTTAGTGTTTCTAAGAGAAAACACAAAGTCCTCAGTTTGGCGCATACAGCCCTGCATCATCTAGCTCCAGTTTGCCATCTCACACTTTCCCTCTGTTACTCCCCTTCCCTCTCTTTTCCAGTCAAATTAGCCTGTTTTCTCTTTCTAAAATTCTGCGTTCTACATACTACCTGGATCCATGCCTTGGCACATGCCATCCCCTATTCCTTTCACAACCTAGCTCTAGCCTCCCTTCCCAAATTGATTCCGTTGTGCTCCCTTTCATGCCCTCTATGTCCTATGCACTTGCTGTTTCCTGAACTAAGCACATCATCTACCACCTCCATGCCTTTGTAAAAGCAGTCTCCCATGGCTGGAATACAGTCCCTCCTTAGCTCTGTGTCTTAGAATCTCGAGTTTCCTTTAAGGCTCTGTTTATGTGCCATCCCCTATAGGAATCCTGATCTCTTAGCTGTCAGTGCTTTCTCAAACCTCCTCAAATTACATGTACTGTGTGTGTTTATTTTTCTGTTTACCTGTTGCATCCCTCAGTGGAATGTAAACTCCTCCAGGGCACTTAGTGAATTCCTATCAAATTGAATCAATGAGAGAGAACCCACATAACTTATTTGGGCCTGAATCGCAACCAAGGGGAAGTAATGAAATTAATAGAAGGTTGGATCTGTTCTCCCATCATCCATTTTTTGTCCCATTCTAGCCACATGCTTTCTTAGCAATAGGACACATTGTCTTACTTGAATCCCAACTCTGCGACTTCCTAACTCTGTAAGCTTAGAGAAGTCATTTCTTCTCTGTAGGCTTGTTCTCTCATCTGGAATAATGGGCCTGGAAAACAGATACTGGAACATTCTTCCCCCTTGTGTGAGGGGAGGTAATAGGAGGGCAGGATGTTGCATACATTGTCCAGGGTTGGTTGCTTTTGCTTAAATGTTTTTTTTCCTTTTCTTTCTAACAAGGGAAGTTTAGAGTCAGGAATAAGAGGGACCCATACACACACACATACACTCAATATATATACATATATATTATATATACATACATATGTATAGGAGAGAGAGCACACTATGATGTAAAATAAAAGGCATTAATAGTATGATTTTTTAAGTGGAAAAAAAAGAAAAAATAGTGTTAGGCTAGATGACCCATAAGGTCCCTTCCAGTTCCAACCTTGGGTTAGTGACTCCACTTATTGTAAAACTTCAGTATAATCTTTTAGATTCAAATGTTTCCCATTCTTAATTGTTCATGTTGCACACTCTTTGAAAAAATATTTGTGAAGGCCAATGCCCAGACTTTTGGCTAAAACCCCATGATAGTGCTGGGGGTGATTGGGGGGAAACAGAGAGAGATTTGGAAATGCTCCCCCAAGTTTGCCTTGGGCTGGCCCCATATCAGTTTGCTTTGGCGCTCTGAATGGGAGGCTCGCGAGGTTGCTAAAGCTGAGGCTGGCTGGGGCTTATTTGACCTGTTCACTCGGGTGATAAATAGCAACCCAGAAACCAAGGAACACACCTAAGTAAATAGAAGAAATGAAGTGTGAGAAAGTGCCTCCAGGCTCAGCTCTGAATCAGCCAACAATCTAACATTTTTGATTTATCAATAGCCTTGTACCACCCCCCACTCCTATCACTCTCCTGGTGAAAGGTGCATTTGAGAATTAATAGACACTAGAAATGTCCATGTCTTCCATAATTAAAGAGCTGCATGGCCACGCTGGGACTATATGTGAGGTGGCGATGCCCTTCACTTTGGTGGAATAAAGCGATGCCCTTCACTTTGGTGGAATAAAGCGCTCATGAGCGATTGTCATCTTGTTCCTTAATGCCCTAAACCCATGGATTCTTGGTAATGGAGACTGGCCCATATTTTGCCAACTTCTGTATTCTAATGAATTAAAACATTGTCAAGCCCAGGCATTTAGACACCTGGTTTTAGAAAAAATGGTTGTGGATGCTTTGGCCATGTGAAGAAAGAGCAGTTTTGGTTTGAACTACTTGCTTATTTTCTTATGATTCTAAAAGTCAGAGAGAAAGCAAGGTTGAAGCAAAAGGATTCAATCAATCAGTCAATCAATAGCATTTATCAAGTATTTCCTAGGTGATAGACATTGTGCTAAGCCTTAGGCATACAAAGAAAAAACAAACACAAAACCAGTCCCCAACCTCTAGGAGCTTATATTCTAATGAGGGATACACATATGTAAATATTTGTGTACAAGAATACATACAGGTACAAGAATTATAAGGTAGCCCTGCAGAGAAAGCCACTAGCAATTGGGGAGGGGGGTTGCCTGGAAAAGGTTCTGAAGCCCTATATCTGGCAAGTGTGACCTTGAGAAGTAACATCCCCTTTCTGGGCTTCATCAGTAAAATGAGAGGGCTGATCTTCCTGACCTTTGAGTTTGCTTTCAGCTCCAATTCTGTGGTTCTCTGATCCTAGACCTCTTCCTGTTAAAATTCTTTCCATCTCTTGATGCTCACTGAACCCAAGTTTTCTTCTTGAAGACACTACATCTCATGGTGCCCTCTCCAAGGATGGTTACTCATACATCACCCAATACACAGGGCCACCTGCTCCTTGTGCCCCCTATCACATCAGAGACCTTCCCACTACCATCATCATTACCTCTCTTCCTCATTCCATTTTGTCCAGATCCAAGGATCCAGATCCCTGTCATCCATGGCCCTCCAGGTCACTCTCCTTTCTTGCCCATTAAGTTCAGAACCCAGTTTACCAACGTCTCTGTCCCAATACCTTCCCACTTTGAATAATCTTGCTTCTCTTCCTACAGTCTGCATATGTGGGAATGGTTAGACCCTCCCACCCCTGTGCTTTCCCTCCTAACCCTCCCCGCCACTCTTGGAAACTCAATTTTCCTTAGGTGCTAGAATTCCTGTCTACAACTATAATAGTGGCACTGGTTTCATCAGTTAGAGCTAAGCTATCTCAAGACCTCCCCAAACCAGCTTTCCAGGACAGGCAGCTAGAGGTACAACCCAACTGCACAAAAACTGCTAAAAGAGGAATTAGAAAAAGGAAAGCAAATTTAAAGTGAAAAACACAACAGACTTATCAGTCAACAGCATCACAATGGAAGAGGGGAATGATGTTCATTCGTATCTGCTCCCATTGGGAGGGGGATTCAAAGCTGAAGGGCTTCTATGTGACAGGTGATAGCCACCTTTAAATCATTTGTGGATATGCTCAAAACAGGTTATTGAAAACATGCCAGAAACTCCAGCACTGAAGGGAAAACAACACGTGGAATTGTTTTAAAGGACAAGTTGGTATATATTCATAAAGAATTGGGCTAGATTTAATTAAAATTGAAAAAAAAAACTCAACTCCATCTGGATGTCTCAGCATCAAAGCTAGAGAAGGAAGTAAGCTGGAGTAAGGGAAGTGGTCACCTTTTGGTTCTGTTACAGATTTCTTCCTTAGCTAGCAAAAAGGAGAGCCAAAGAAACCTTTGCTTCTAGGTCTGTTTTGGAGAGAAGGCCTGGGTTAGAGTCCCCGTTCTGCCATGTATAACTTACATGATCATGGGCAAGCCATTTCTCTCTGAGCTTCAGTTTCCTCAACTATAAAACAGAGATTAAAAAGGGTGTCTTACCCTCCCTTCTTGTGAGGTTCAAATAAGATCAGGTAGGTGAAACCCCTTTGTACTCGGTAAAGCCATTTAGAAATGTATTTGTTGTATAATCTCAACTGGGCCCTCAAAGAAGCAAGGAAATCCTTTTCTATCTTCCTGATTGCTTCACTATCTCACTCACCACAAAGGCTGTACCAAATCTTTCATCTCTCCCGTATACTTTCAGTTCCCAAACATGATGCTTCATCTCCCTACTCCATGCATTTTTACTGACTGTCCCCCATGTTTAGAATGCACTCCATCCTCACTGCCACCTCCTGGCTTTCCCAGCTTCCACCAAGATTCAGATCAAATACCACACTCTACAGGTCTTTCTCAGTCATCCCCCAGATGCTGATGCCTTCCCCTCTGGGGTTGCCTTCCATCTACTCCATATGTATCTTGAATATACATAGATAACTATTTATTCTCTTCCCTATTAGAATTTGAGCTCTTAGAAAGCAGGACTGTGTTTTTGTTTTTCTTTGTATCTCCAGTGCTTAGCACAGTGCCCAGAGCATGGTGAATACTTAACAAATGCTTGTTGACTGAATGATGGTTAATCAAATTTGGTGGTGTCAGTAAGTGGTAGTATTGGTGTCAATGAGAATTATAATCCTAAATGAGATATTGACATTCTTCTGGCTTCCTCCATTACCCAAGGATCAGATCTAGCTCACCTACTCTGCTGCTTTGTTTTTACAGTGATGCTGAATCCTGAAGGTGAACAGTGCCCATGTTTTTCCAAGAGAAGCAGCCCACAAGGGAGTCAGAAAAGCCTGCCAACAGAGGATGAAGTGGATAAAAATTTAATGAATTTCAAATAACTATAGACACCAGAACCTTTTCCTTTCCCTTGCTGCGCCTACTCTTCATAATGCTGATGACATTACCTGGACCTGGGGGGAGGTACAAAGGCAGACATGCTGGAAACAAGCTCTGGCTTCAGTCTACAAATCCCCAAAGTTCCCTAGTGCTGGACCTGCAGCCTGTGGTTGTCCTTTTCTCTTCCTCAACCTTTCATTGACTGTGGCATGTGACTCTACCTCACTGTACTCACCTGTAGGAAACCTTTGCTGCCTTTCTTTGCCACCTTTCTTATTTCTTCATGGGCTGGAATTCATTCCTTGGTTCTTTTTATGTATCAATGAGTTCCTTTGGGTAACCTCGTTGCCTCACTTGTTTCACATGTGTCTGTAAACCATATATGTCTGATGGTAGATAAGGCATCCGTTGATAGGTCAATTGTGCCATGGAAATGGCTCCAGCCAAAGTCAGGGTTTCAATTTAAGACTTAATCTCAGTGAGGACTGATAAATCTGTCCACATTTCACAGGTAACCCACAACCCTACTGAAGTGCTGGGTGACTTGTATCCTATCATCACCACAAGTTCCCTTAAACAGTCCTTGAGGATTCAGGAAGGAGCTTGTAATGTTAACACTTCCTTTCATGCTGAGTTTTTCCCTGAAACAGAAATCACCTTCGGCTTTGGTCAATTCTTTCCCCTAATTCAGGCAGGTTCATAAGGCATTGCTTACTCTTGGTGTTTATATTGGTGGGGAAGAGAAGTGGGAGAGAAGGAATGAACTTGTCCCTTATAATAAGCAAAGAGGAAAAAATGCTGAGGGTTAATTTTATTACTTACAAAAGAAAGAAAGAAAGAGGAAAGAGGGAAGGAGGAAGGAAAAAGGGGAAGGAGAGGAAGGAAGAAAGAAAAAGAAAGAAAGAAAAAAAGAAGGAAGGAAAGAAGAATTGATTCAGCCTTGACCCTCAAAGCAGTCATGTGACCTGCCTCTTTCCTAGGACATGTAACAATTTATTTGAGGCAAGTCATGATTAATGATAGTTCTATGTATTTTGCCATCCATGTACCTCCTGAGGGGCTGGTGGGCTGGTGAAACATTCTTGTGGGTTGCTGGAATTCTAGGGCTTGTTTGTAAGGTTGCCTTAAGGTATAGTAAGGCAGCTGCCCCCTTTTCATTGCCCACACAAGTACCTGCATTCCTAACTATGCTGAGAACTTGAAGGCAGAGTTCCAAACCCATGGTGTCTTATCTGTTTGCATGCCGGGAGGTTAATAATCCTTTTCTCTCTCTACTCAACAGGGGATATGTTTCTAGCATAATTGTTTTCCCCTCTCTTGAAGCCAAATCCCCAAATCCAGGTCTGTATTTTGTTTTCTTCTTGACTGCTCAACCAGGTCCAATTTATTCAGTCTGCTTTACAGAGAATCTTACGGACAATAGCTGCAAAAGCATTCAAAAATCCTGTCTTGTATTTTTGAAGAAAAGACATTTTTTTCATTAGTAAGTGTGGAAACTCCTAAGGAAATGATGTAGATCTGTGATTTCATTGGCATGGGAAACTCATAGAGGAAACCCTCCACCAATGCAGGAGTGTACCTTCACCACTTGCTGTCTTATAGAATTGCCTAGATCACTGAGAGGTTAAGTGATTTGCCCCCAGTCACACTGTCAATACTGAAAGATCATCCCTTGCTCTAAAAATGACCTAGAGTATATTGAGTCATTTCAGACTTGTAGGAAAACCAAGTCTGGGTGCTCTCCTAACACCTTTGGAAAAATCCGTTTTCTACTTGGTCCATTTACCATGTCCCCAGATCACTGGTGGCCTCAGTTTCCCCTGCTATTCTAAACCACACAGCTGTCCTTCAGTTTTCCCCAATCCTCAGACTCTTCGGTTCTCTTTCAGTCCCTTTATAGACAGAGAGATTCCAGGATGTCAGTTCATTGCCATGAGGTTCTAAATAGGACATCCGGTCTGTCTGTGATTGGATTTAGGAACCAACACCTGCCTTAAATCCAATTTAAGAAGAGAATAAGAGGCAAAAAAGCTGCTCAGGAATAGGGACCAAAAGAATATTATCTGAGATTTCCATTTGGTTTTGAAAGTCATAGGATCATAGATCTGGAGAAGGAAGAGACTTAAGAAGTCATCTAACCTGACCTCTTCTTACTATTACTGAGGAAACAGAAGCCCAGGAGGTGACTTGCCCAAGGTCAGACAGGTAATAGTCATCCAAGGTGGGATTTGGACCTAGATGTTCAGACTCCAAAAGCAAGGCTTTTTATGCAGTCTTTAGAGAATTCATTCAATAACATTTTCTCTTCTTCTTTTCACTTAGTGATACATTTCCTTTTCTTTACATTCCATATCCACATCATAGAATTACAGAACTGATAATATAGGTCTATGATTAGACTACCTCCTTCTTAGTAAGCCATGCAAGTTCTAAAGAGTCCACATCATTTGGTGGAGCTCCCAGCTGGAGGGGATTTCTAGAGGGCTGCTGGGAATCAGCATGGACAGGGAATAACTAAAATTAATAGATGGTTATCACTTCTCACTTTTTCCCCCAGAGGAAAAAACTCTGGGTCACTAGTTGTTTGATTGTTTTCAAACATCTCCGACTCTATCTGAGCCCATTTGAGCTTTTCTTGGCAAAAGATGTGGTTTGCCATTTCCTTCTTCAGCTCATTTAACAGATGAGGAAACTGAAGCAAACAGCATTAAGTGACTTGCCCAGGGTCACACAGTTAGTAAGTGCCTGAGACTGGATATGAACTCAGGAAGAGGAGTTTTCCTGATTCCAAGATCAGTTATCTTTCCACTGCACCACCTCGCTGCCCCTGGGTAGTCACCCAGGCAAGTATAGTTCAACCTGTTGCAATGCTCAAGAAGCCATCTGGTCCAGACCTCTTGCCTCTAGGGAGAAGAATACTAAAGCCATCCAAGACAGGAGGTATTTTTCAAGATCTCTGGGGATAGATTTTTTTATAACCTCCATTGGAAATTCAGCATTTCATCAGCCTTGTAATAAGGAAGTTCATGCTTAGGTTGAACCAAACCTCATCTTGCTGCCATGTAAGAATCTTTCTGTTTCACAGGATCACAGATTTAGAACTGGGGGTAGGGGGACAGATCTTAGAGGCCATCCAGTCCCACTCCTTCCTTTTACAAATGAGGAAACTGAAGCACAGAGATATGAAGTGACTTGTCCAGGGCCACATTGCCCTGTGTCTGAAGCATGATTTGAACTCAGGTCTTCTCGGCTCCAAGTCCAGCACTCTAAACATTTTATCACCTTGCTGCCTCTGTAGCTATAAGGAGAACTGCTGTACAGTCTTCTTTAAGTCCTTGAGGGCAGTTAGTAAATTAGTCCTTCTTTTCACTAGGCTAAACAACTCCAATTTCTTTAGTCTTTTCCAAATGCAGTATTTCCCCTCAAAATTGTTCTTTTGTGGTTTTTTGCTTCTTCTTGGAAGTGAAGGCAACAGTCAAATAAGTGTTTAACCAATACTAAGTGTAGCAGAATTTTAATAATAGTAGTAATAGCTAGCATTTTATAGTTCTTTAAGGTTTGCACCTTATCACTTTATACCTATTCTATTATTTGTAGGTTGGTACCTTTATTGTTCCCATTTTATAGACGAAAAAACTAAATTTGAGAAAGGTCAAATGACTTACCCAGGGTCACACTGCTAGTAAGTGTCTAAGACAGGATTTGAACTCAGCTCTTCTTGACTCTGTCTCTATCTACTGTGCCATCTAGCTGCCTAATCACTTTCTGGCTCTCATCTTACTTAGATCAACATGACAGAAATCTATGTTTCATCAGTGTGAGTATACCCATCACCAATGCAGTCACCAATCCTTTCGCACTTTAGTAGAATGTCTGCATAAGTTGCTGTGGCCAAAAATATTCACTACTTGGTGGTCACCTGTAGTGGTGACCTCTTCTGAACTTCTTGAGCTGGTCCTCAGAGGACAGATGCACAGTCTGTTGCTGGGTCTGTGCTCAAAGGTTTTTCTAGTTTGGTAGGATATGCCATAGTTTGCCCATAGCCAGCCTAGGCTTTGAGAACTCAGGATCACCTTCATGCCTCTATGAAGCATCAAAGGAGGCCAATAGTGGATGCTTTCATCTTCCAACAGCAGACTTAGCAAAATACAGAATAAAGGGACTACCTCTTGGTACTTGGTGGGAGGACACTGACAAGCTGCGGAGTAAACAAAGATGGGTGATCAGGCCATATCAGAAGGGGCTAAAAGATATGGGGATCTTTAACTTGGAGAAAACAAGGACATGGATAAGCTATAGGGGATTTAGAACAGAACAACCAGTATGGGAAAGAGTTTTGAGTTCATACCATAGGAAGGGATGTTCACCTCCGATACTTTCTACCTGTGACGCCTGGACTAGTCATTTAATGTTCTTGACACTTAGCTTCCTCGGCTGCAAAATGAAGGGGTTGGACTAGACAGTTTCTGAGGTCCCCTCTGGCTCTAAATCAGAGAGAAGCTCTTTATCTGGGTTTATGGACCCCCAAGGGGTTCCATAGAGAGATTTCAGTGGGTCCATGAACTTGGATGGGAAATCATTACACATTTATTTTTAATATAATTGGTCTCCTTTGCAATCCTATGCATTTTATGTTATGCATGTAAAAACATTATTTGGAGAAGGGGTCCCCAGGCTTCCCCAGACTGCCCAAAGTGTCCAGGACACAGAATAGGAGAAGAAACCTTGCTTTAGATCTATGAACTAGGAACATCCAGCCTAAGGGAGAGAAGATTTAGGGAAGACTTGATTATTGTGTTCGAAGGGCAAACGGGAAGAAAACATGACTTTTTTCTGCTTGGCTCCAGAGATTAGAACTAGGAATGAAGAATGAAAGTTGAGTGGAAAATGGAAGTTCTCAAGCATGATGTTTATGTTAATATAACTGTAAAGACTCCTCAATCATTGGAGTGACTCAAGAGTAGGATGGACTGCCTCAGGATGCAATAGGGCCCCCTTCACCAGAAGCTGAAAAAGAAAGACTGGATGGTCACCTACTGGGGCTATTGGAGAGGCATCAGTTGAACTGGCTACCCTCTGGGCTCCCTTCCAACACGACATCTTGTTATTCTGTCATTCATTTTGAAATTTTTATTCAGGGAAGGGGGAGATGCACTTGGATTTGATAGTAAATTAAATTCTCTCAGGGAGATTTCTCACTTCCAGAGGATGCCAACACAGGTCCTTGTGTTTGCTGAGTGGAAGGAAGTCCAAGGCAACTTTGACATTATGGTTGCTTCTTCATGGTTCTCAACAACCAAACTGTTCCATAGGGGGCAAGAATGGTCCTTTCTTGGCCCATCATTTGATTTCTTCCATTAGGCCTTGGATGAGGGGGCATTTCTGGAATTTGTCCTATTTCCTTTTTCTAGGTGGCACATTCCATAAAAGAGCCAGAGGATCACATGAAACAGAACCTTTTCTCAGCTCAAAAAGATGGCATGGACCCTTTACTCTGATGTTCTTGTAAAATGCCAACATTTCCAAGCCATGACATGGCTTAAGGAAACACTGTGATCTTAAATCTCTGTGGAAGTACAACATTAAGGGTACTGTAGGAAGTTTAATTGATAAATGGATAGTATGATTTATAAACAAAAGAAGAGAATATGGCTCCTTAGACACAAGTACACTGGATTATTTATAAGAGCTCTCAGATCTCTAGATTTTTAAAAATTTTTTTATTTTTTTAAGTAATCTATTGAGTCTGCACATAAAGCAGCTTGTTTTCTATGGCATGCCTGCACATAATGTGCTTCATTTTCCTATTGAGAAAACCACTTAAGGAGAGGCCTTGTGTTGTCAACTGAGGTGAAATCGCTGGAACTGCAACATTGGGAACAGATGTGAAAATTCAGCATGTTTTATAAATACCAGCCTGCGGAAAGACTGGGAATCACATAATCCTGGAATGGAAAAAAAAAGAAACAAACCAAAAAACTTGGCACGATAAGAATAATTGTCTTCCTCAGTGGCAGCATGGTATCTTATGTGAACTAATATACACTCACCAAATCTTGAATCTTGTTTAAAATCAGATGAAGGATGATCTTAGGAGGGTGGAGACTTTCTGTACTCTTTAGCCTTCTAAACAGCGAAAAATCCTATACATTAGTTCAGTGAGCCAATCAAACATGAAATCGATCATCTGGAGGAAAAGGTTAAAATCCTGCTATTATGGTAATTCAGTCTACTTTGACCTCACATTGGGCATGCCATTCAACATTACTACTGATTACTGTCTTGAAAACTATTGATGATTTTCAGCACTGATTGGACAATATGGGGGTTCTTCCCTTACAGTGTACCTGCAAAGAGTGTATGTGTATATGCATAATTGTGGGTTTTTTTTTTTCATTTTTGTCTTGCTTTTAAGCTTCTCAACTGTATGCCAGATTGCCATATGTTGTAAAACAGACTAACCTCAGTTGTTTACTTGATTAAGAGTAGCTGAGCACTAGTAGGTTAGGAACTGCCAGTTGCAGAGCAAGGAGGGATCCTTGGCCCTCTCCAATCAGATGAAAGCACTTTGAAGTCAGGGACTGTTGTTCATTTCTGCCAGTGCAGTGCCTTGTACATAGTAGGTACTTATAAATTCTTGTTGAATTGAATTTTACATCTCAGATTGAGAAGTCAAGGTGAATATGGAGGAAGGAACCCTTGGCCCTTCAGTTTCCTTGTTGTTACTGGCTCTTTAGAATGGAAAGAGAATTTAAACACCAGACAGCAAGCAAGGCCATTTATTAAACCCCAGAGAAGGGGGTAAAGGATGCTTACATCTCAAAGAGAACCCCCTTTGGTTTCTGGAAGAGTTTGGACTTTACAATTACATTCAGGTGACATAGAAATATAGATAGGGAAGCAATGCCCAGGAGACATAAGAAAAATTTTCTTGTCAGAAAGCAGGAATCGTAGCTAAGAGATGGACTAGACTGGAATTTGGCAAACTTGTCACTGTCCTTATGTGTTACCTGTCCTAAGCAATACATGTGTATTTTTAAATTGGGGGCTGACATTGTAATTATCTGAAGAAACTTTATTTTTCAAGTTTGTAATAAAAAATGGAAAAGCCTCTTGTTGGAGTTAAGACTCATTTTGGGGGTTTGTTTTGAATCAGCTCCTACCTGAATTCTCACACTACCCAGTGCCAACCAGGATGGCTCCTCAGGGCTCAACAAGTCCTTAGTACTCATCATGGATATTTCTGGGGATCATGACAAGCAAGTGAATAACAAATAATCCTTTAGGGGTCTGGTCACAGGCCCCTAAGAGGTGGTGGGTATCCCTTCACTAGAGGTCTAAGAGGAAAGGTTGGGTGGTCACTTGTTGCCCACAGAGTAACTTACCCCAATTCAAATGTTTCCCTTGTTTTCAAATGTTGCCCCTAGTTTCCTTTATAATTATAAGGGATTTTAAGGGAAATGAACCAAGAGGACTATTACACTTCCCACAGAGACTCTGTTCTCAGGCTCTATCAGGGGTGGGGAACCTGTGGCCTTGAGGCCACATGTAGCCCCTGAGGTCCTCAAGTGCGGCCCTTTGACTGAATCCAAACTTCATAGAACAGATCCCCTTAATAAAAGGATTTGTTCTGTAAAACTTGGACTCAGTAGAAAGGCCACGCCCAAGGACCTAGAAGGCCACATGTGGCCTCGAGGCTGCAGGTTCCCCACCACTACTCTAGGTTCTTCTCTCTTCTACTCCCCAAGAGAAGAGATATATCAGAGCGCTGGTCAAAAAGTCAGCTGCGGGGCTCTTGGGTAATGAGGACACAACAATAGAGACTAAGAAGAATTAGTTACCCTCTCATCCTTGACTGTGTCTCTATCAGCAAATTTTCTAAATCTCTAACACTGTCCTCAGAGACAGGCAGGAAGGGCTCATAGAGGAAGGAAGCACAACCACAAATTGAAGTAACAGGACCCACCCTGCTGGGTGGACCCTTGAAGATATAGATTGGTCAACCCAGAGTAAAGCAGCTGAGGCACACCCTGAACCTCCTCAGTTTCAAGGACACAGATTCCATCCGTGAAACCAAACCTCCCGGCAGCAAAACCGGCAGTTGGCTCAAACCCTGGCCTTGGCTTTTCCCATTCCTGTCTCTTAACTTACTTTGTCCAGTTGGTCACACTTACCTCCTTTGTTCTGTCCTCTGCCTGTGATCTCACCTCAGCTGGCCCGTTGGGACTCAGCCAAGTACTCTACCCCAAGGCCACTTGTATTTTCTTAATTTTGACACCTGTTCCTGGAATCCTGAAATCCTAGAATCGAAGCTAGAAGGGATCCTAGAGGTTATCTGGTCTAACCCCTTCACTTCATAGATATGGAAACTGTGACCCAGAGAAGTCAGATGGCTCGAGGGCACATGGGAAGTGTCGATAGGCTTTTTCCAGTCCCCCAGGAGACTGCTTGTCTCTGACACCGGTTGTTTGATTACCCATCAGCTCCAACTACTTAGTGGTGATTCCTCAACTTTCCTTTACTTCTGGTCTCCTTTTGTGGATTCCTTCCTCCAACCCCAGCTTATTTTTCTTATATTTCATTTTTATTTTCACTTCCAAATTCTTTTTCTTCCTCCAGACCTCTCCCACTCATTGACAAGGCAAGAAATATGATACCTATTGTACTCCAACCCTAGTTTATATAACTGTCTGACTCAACCAGTCCGTAGTCCTGGCTCCACCTGCATCTACTGATCCTGCCTCCTCTGACTGACTCCCTCCTGACTCAATCAATTAAACAAATATTTGTCAAGCACCTACTGTGTGCCAAACACAGTGTTAGGCCCTGGAGGTACAAAGACAAAACTCAGGTAATGAGTGGATTGGCCAATAAGGGCTCAGTCCTTAGAGAAGGCTCAGATTTGTCCTTTCCATGGGATCATACAGGGCATGTATAGATATTCCCTGCCCCATCCTAATCCACGGGGAATTTTGGAAGCTTGTTTCCAGTCACGGGTGATCAAGGGGCTAGTACTGTATTCTTCTCGTTACACAAAGAAACAAGTCTTGCCTAATGTTTTTCTTGGGGGAGGTGGATACAATATGTACTTGGATAAGTCAATACAATGTATATAGAAACATTGCTGTAGGCGGAGCTAAACAGGAGATAGATACTCTTCTCCAGAGTTAGAGACAAGAGGGGTTGGGCCTGGGCTGAGGCTTCTGGAGGAAGGAAGAGAAATGAGCGTAAGGATTAATAGACAGGAAGGAAGGCTTATTTGAGAGAGAATGTAAGCTCCTCAAGGGCGGGGGCTGTTTCATATTTATATTCCCAATACCAGCACAGTGTCTGGCTCATCGTAGGCTTGCTGCCTGGTTGATCTGTAGGGGTAGCTCAGGCAGCCCTGAGAGTAGAGGAATGTTCCTAAAGAATGAGTTTACACTTAGCAAAGCAGCCTCATTGTGTATCAAGTCCAGATAGCTCTGGAGGTGAAAGTGAGGCTGGTGACTTTGCACAGCCCTCCCTCGCTTTTATCCAATTCACTTGCATGTCATGGCATCACCTGCCTGATGTCGTGGTCCTCTTCAAGAACAAAGGACAAACAGCAATAGCAATTACATCAGATTGTCATTTTTATGGTGGTTTTTCAGGAAGGACTTTTGCCAGGGGCTACTGATTGACTTTTTAGATAGAACGAATGTGCCTTTCTGTTCATGCATCTCTCCTGCCCCAATCCAAATGGACTCTAGAGTCCCCCTTAGGCTCTACACTTTCCTCTCTATAACTTAGTTCTTTCCCTCCTTTTAAATAAATCAGGAGATTTTTCCACTGCCACTGCTGCCACTCTCCAGCCTGCACAAGCACAATCCCTGTAAATTTTCTCTCCTTGCATCTAGGCATCCTTCTAACTCTTGATAATTTAGTCATATTCACAGGATAAAAGTGTCAAATAAACAGGCAGGGCCTTTAAGAGATGGGATATGACAATATCCTGATTTTTAGGCCTAATATAAACTTTTGCAGGACAGATCTTTTAAAACACTTTTGCTAGGCTGAACATGCTTCCACGCACTTCTATGACTACGGAGTGTTAAGGGGGTTATTTTCTCAAGTTGTGGTATTTTCTTGCAGTCTTAGCCTTGGTTCAGTGGGAAGAGTACTGGATTTGGAGCCTGAGAACCTCACTTCAAATCCTGACTCTACCATTTACAATACCTGTGTGACCTTTGGCAACTCTACTAACTTCCCTTGGCCTCAATATCTTCAACTGTAAAATGAAGAGGTTGGATTCAATGAGAGAGGCTCCTTTCATCTCTAAATCTATGATCCTATATGTAACACATATGGCTGATTTCCTGTCACAAGTGCTAACTTTTGTGGTTGTTCAGTCATGTGTGACTCTTCTTGACCTCATTTGGGGTTTTCTTGGCAAAGGTACTGAAATGGTTTGCCATTTCCTTCTCCAGCTCATTTTACAAATGAGGAAACTGAGGCAAACAGGGTTAAGTGACTTGCCCAGGGTCACACATTAAGTGTCTGAGACCACATTCGAACTCAGGGAGAAGAGTCTTCCTGACTCCAGGCCTGGTACTCTGTTATGCCACCTACATGTACTCATGTGTTAACAAGTGTGATGGAAATACACTATTCATGTGTTTACTATGTATAGTACACATACTATAAATAGAAATATACCTCTCAATGCATTTGATCAAACTTTATTAATCAATACGTGCAAACAATACCACCCTCTAAAAACAAACTACCAAGCTAAGTCTTAGAGGTGATGATCACCTTTCTTCATACCAACTGACAACAAAGTTCTCTCTCTGACTAACCAGAGGTCACGTGTCTCCCTCCAAGGTGGTCATTTGACTAGTCTCCTTGCTGCTCAAGTCTCAAGTGCCCAAGGAGCCAATCTCAGTCAGGACCCAGGAGTAGGTGGATGACTAGATATGCAAAAGATATGCGGCAACAGCATCCATAGAGCATCCGTCCTACACCTAGGACATCCAGGTGTGGTTATTCAGAATTTTCAGATGTCCACCAAATTGGAGGGTTGGGACCCTACGGAAGCGACACTTATGTTGACAGACCCCATGTTAACCTAAGCGTGGGGAAGCCCCACTTAGGGCCAATCACTCTTGGTTTTGTCAATATCTTCTAACTCACGTTGGGAAAGGGGGAAGGAGGGACCCCTGATAAACGTGGTCCTGTCACAACGCATGTAGTGTGAACATTACCTTTAGCCAATTCCCCAGGGGAAAGAGAAGAGCCAATTTTGCCACCTGGGAGATATGCCCCCTGAGGGGGAAGGATCAATAGTAATGTTGGCCCCAGGGTATGCTGGTACCTCCAGGCATATAAGGCCCACGCTCCCCTATGAAACTATGCTAAATATACATTAACTTGTCAACCTCTTTTCTCCCTAGTGTTCCCCAGCTCTTCCTCATACACTCTTCCATAATTATTTAGACACAGATATTTGAAATCTTTGGTAGAACTTAAAAGGTAAGATTATGGCTAGATTTGTGGTCTATTTCTTGCTCTTTATCTTTTAAAAAAATGCAATTATAGAAATTTAATATGAGTGCCTAAGGTACAAAAGCATTAAATTACTGATTTAAACATGCAGAAGTCAGTAAACACCATTCTCATAAAAATATTAATTCACCCTCACTGAGCAGCTACTGGACATCTTGTTCTGCCTAGCACTGCACTCATCTTTACTGTTATATAATATGGAGATAAATAGCACATTACTATAATGAATACTGCAGCCCCTGTGGACAGGAAATGGGATCCACTTTTCTTTCTTTTTGAAAGCCTGGACAACTTTTTTAAAGAGTCAGGACTTGCCCATAGCCTTTCTTTCCTGTCAAGCAATTAAAAAAAGATAAGAAAGATGTGGAAACAGTATTTCCCTTTTTATCTATAATTAGAGCTTCAGGGCTGAATGGGACCTGCCAACCCCTTCTCTGGACAGGTGAGGAATGATGCCCAATGGGAGTGAAGGAAAGTGATTTGTCTAAGGTGGCACAGTGAGTTGGGAGTGAAGCTAGGGTCTGATTCCATTGTTAGTGTCAAGCCATTACAGAAACTTACTGATTTAAAAAAAAAAACTTACTGATAAACTATAAAAAATTCTTATGGATTTTTGGAGGGGCTCTATGGCATAAAAGAAAGAGCCCAGAGATGCCCAGTAAAACAATGTCATGGTGCCAATTCTTCCCCCAGGGAAAAGGTATAGGGTTCTGTGATCTCAGATAAATCATTGCCTTGCTGGACCTCAGTTTTCACATTTAAAAAATGGCAGAGAGGGGAAGCACTAGAAACACAGAATCAGGCACCCATTTTGGGGCATGACCAATACGTTGATTTACTTGACTATACTTATTTGTTAAAAGGGAGGGTTTCTATTTAAGACAGTGGAGTCAGTGGGTGAATTGGTGGATTAGTGGGTAATGATGGAAAAGGAGAGAGAGGAGGGAGGAAAGGAAGGAGGGGAGAGAGATGAAAGAGAGAGACTGAGAGACAGAGGGAGACAGAGGGAGAGAGGAAAAGGGAGGGAGATTAAACAAAACTTATTTTTTTTAAAGCAAAGACAACAGGGGCAACTAGGCAGTGCAGTGGATAGAGCACGGGCCCTGGAGTCAGGAGGACCTGAGTTCAAATATGACCTCAGACACATAACATTCACTAGCTGTGTGACGCTGGCCAAGTTACTTAACCCGAATTGCCCTCACAAAAAAGAAGAAAGAAAACAAAAGAAATTCAGCAGGGGACACAAACAGGTCAGTTTTGTTACTACTATTTTAAATATAATAGACAATTAAAAAACTTCCTGTAACAGAAGCTCACTGTTTCATATATAATCCTTTTTTGTTCTTTTTTTGTATATTAAAATTCTTGATTATTAAGTTCACAATTTCATAAAGTTCGTAAATTCTAATGATTATTAAGTTCATAATTAAAAATGAGGCATGTGCCTACTTGTTTTGGTTAACCATATATTGCTTTGTTAAAAGAGAGTTTTCTAAGGTCAGGGAGCAGAGGGCAATATAGAGATACAACAAAAAAAGCATATATAAACACTTTTTAAAAGAACTCCCATTTATTTGCATACTAATGAGCTAATGCTCATTTGATCCTCACAGTCACGCATGGAGGTAGAGGCTATTATTATACTCATTTATAGTTGAGGAAACTGAGGCTCAGAGAGAACTCAGGATAATAGATTTAGGACTGGTTGGGATTTCACAGTCTGTCTAGTCCAATCTCTCCCTTTTTAAAGATGAGCAAACTGAGGCTCAGAGAGGTCAGTGACCTGACCAATGTAACATGGCTGGTAAGAGTGAGATAAAGAATTTGAATCCAGGTCTTCCAAATTCCAAGCCCAGTGGGTTATCTACTGGACACTGCTCTATCAGGAAGGTTGGGCTGGATGAACAGTAAGGTCATTTTCAGGCCTAAAGTTCTCATTTAGTCTCTCAATAACCAGTTCTTGGAATCTCAATATTCATCTCCCTGAAAATAAGAAGCCTGAAAAATAAAACACTTAGCTGGCCAGAATTGGGTTATTCATTGACCTTTCCTTTTCCTGATTTCTAGAGCCTTTGCTTCCCCAATAACACCTTTTGCCCCTCCATTGGACACTTTTGTGGTGTTTTTGTTTCTCCCCTAAAGTGGCAAAGAAGGAGTTTCACCCCTTTGGCTTCTCTTCTCCAGTTCTAGCTTAGTATCGGAGCACATTTTAAGCTTGTGACAAATGCTTATTGGACTGTTAAAATGAGTAAGTCAGGATTAGAATTTGGGACCTGGCCTTTGATCATTTGTCTTCTAGCTGCCTCTAGAGATCATGTCTTCCGAGGATCAGTTGAAGGAAAGGGTGATGCTTATCCTTGAGAAGACTTGGGTGGTGAGGGCCTCAATAGCTTTCTTCATAAGTATATGAAGGATTGTCATATGGGAGAAGTATTATACTTATTTGCTTAGGACAGCCAGAAACATTGGGTGGATATCATAAAGAAACAAATGTAGGCTTGATGTAAGGGAGAAGCTACTGAGCAATTAACATTATGGGTTTAGGATTGGAACGAAGTATAGATATCATCTAATTCAATGTTTTATTTTCAAGTAATGAAACAGAGGCTCAAAGAGTCACACAGAGTCTCTCAGATTCAGGATTTGAACTCAGGTCCTCTGAATCCAAATTCAGTGTTCATTCTACTGTACCATCCCCTAACTGGAATAAGCTGCCAAGGAGATACTAGGGTCTTTCTCCCTGGAAGTCTTCAAGCAGAAGTTTGAGGATCACTTTGGGGATTTTCTTGTTTAAGACTCCTTGGCTCATGAGCTCTTTTCTGATTTTGAAATTCTATAATTCCACATAGCCCTCTGACATACCTTTCCTAGTCTTGTTTTCCCTGGTGAAGGTAGAATATATGGGAAGATGGCTACACTGTCTCCCACTCTGAGAGAATCAACCAGAGGAAGCTTGGTGAATGGGTGTGATGGAGCCAGCTCCTATAGGCTCCTGAAAATCCATTGTTAAATTTTCAGTGTGAGCATTTACACCTTACAAATCAACAATTGCTACAAATCAGGGCTTGAATTATTGTTTTGCTGATTGTTTAGACTTAAGAAAGTGATTGAGAGGGGCAGAGCCAAGATGGTGGAGTAAAAGCAGTGACTTGCTTGAGTTCTCCCCCAAACCCCTCTAAATACCTGTAAAAAATGACTCTAAACAAATTCTAGAGCAGCAGAACCCACAAAAAGATAGAGTGAAACAAATTCCCAGTCCAAAATAACCTGCATGGTTGATGGGAAAGGTCTATTGTGCCAAAGTGGGAGAGGAGCACAGTTCAGTCTGGGCCAAGCAGGCAAAGACCAGGCCTCAGCGAACCTGAAGCAGGCCTCAGAGGACTGAATCTCTGGCAGTTATGGTGGTTTACAGACTTCTCAACCCATAAACACCAAAGACAACTTAGAAGATCAGTAGGGAAGGTCAGTCAGACCTGGGTGAGAGAGGAACGTGGTTCAGCCCCAGCCGTGGCACAGCCCCAGCATGGTTGTGGCGACTTCCAGAGCTCTTTGATCAGAGGAGGATTGCAGGGATCTCTTTGTTGGAACTGAGGCAGGATTCTCTTGCTTTGCCCGTGCTTGGATCTGGGTCACAATTCTGAGTGACCTCTGTGAGAGGGAGTGCTGGCATAGTGGAGCTTGTGGTGGCTGTGGAAAAGGAATTCTCCTCACAGTTCCAAGGCAGAAAAGAGTGCTTGTGGTCACTCATACACCAGAGCACAGGTCAGGAAAGGAGTAAACACCTCACCTTTGATCATACCACCTTGGAAGAACTGAAAATTTACAATTCCCTAGAAGTGTCTCTGAAAACAGCTGCACAAAATCCCTGAAGCTTGGGATAGTACATCCTCCACACTGGAAGCAGAGCCCTACCTTAACAAAGAGTTAAAAAGTCAAGTAATTGGCTGGGAACATGAAAAAAACTCAGACTATAGAATCTTACCATGGTGACAAAGAAGATCAAAACATACAGCCAGAAGAAGACAACAAAGTCAAAGCTCCTACATCCAAAGCCTCCAAGAAAAATATGAATCAGTCCCAGGCCATGGAAGAGTTCAAAAAGGATTTTGAAAAGCAAGTAAGAAAAGTAGAGGAAAAATTGAGAGAAGAAATGAGAGTGATACAAGAAAAACAAGTCAACAGCTTGCTAAAGGAGACACAAAAAGTACTGAATAAAGTAACACCTTAAAAAATAGCCTAACTGAAATGGCAAAAAAAAAGTCCAAAAAGTCAAGGAGGAGAAGAATGCCTTAAAAAGCAGAATTGGCCAAATGGAAAAGGAGGTCCAAAAGCTCACTGAGGGAAATGATTCCTTAAAAATTAGAATGGAGCAAATGGAAGCTAATGACTCTATGAGAAATAAAAAAATTATAAAATAAAACCAAAAGAATGAAAAAATAGAAGACAATGTGAAATATCTCATTGGAAAAACAACTGACCTAGAAAATAAATCCAGGAGAGATAATTTAAAAACTATTGGACTATCTGAAAGCCACGATCAAGAAAAGAGCCTACACAATCATCTTTCAAGAAATTATCAAGGAAAACTGCCCTGATACTCTTTGCCCACAAGTGTTCCACTTTTATGTTCATGAGCTCAGAAATTCCTTTATCATTCCATTTTTCCCTATTATGATGGCTCAGAGTGAGTATAAATAGCAAGTGTTTCTGTTCTGGCCAGAAACTCGGAGGGTCTTCCCCTCCCAGACTGATTCTTTTGTGAAGGCAAACTAACCATCTTTTGCCTCAACTCTTACCTCGCCTTTAATTACTGATGGGCATTGCCTCAGACAAACTGAGACCTGGGAAAGACCTTAGCTTAAAAAGGCCAAGGTCTCCCGCTGTATCTGGGGCCATTACCAGTTATCCTGACCATTGCCTTGCCACTGGACCCCAATGACTCTGGAGGATAGTGTGAGGCTGGTGACTTTGCACAGCCCTGCGTCATCTAAATCCAATTCACATCCAAGTCAAGACATCCCTCTCTGGATGCCATTGGTCCTCTTAGAGAATGAAGGACAAACAACGGCAACAACGATGCCTTATGACTCTTTACTCTCTTCTTCATCTTCAGTGCAAGCTCCATTCCCTCCACCCCTAAGTTCTCTCCCAGGCCACCTCCCTATATTAGTTACATTCTCTTCACCTTACTATCTCAACTCCTTGGAGAACCAACTCAACCCTATGCTACCCTCTGTCCATGACTCCCTTGCTCCTGTGACCTGGTACTAAGCACAGCTTGCCAAATCCCAGCCCCGAAATACTTCCCCTGTCCATTTCCACTACTATTTATGAGCCGCTGAACAACTGGAGGAAATAAAGTAGTTCTGGCTGGGTCCATTATACATTTATGTTGCATAATCTCAACTGGCCATCGCTACATTTAGGCAAACATTCTATTCTTTCCCAATTATTTTGCTATGCCATTCTTCAAAACCTTTTCATTTCTCTTTAAACCTCCCATTGCATCCCTCCTCCCACCCTCTCAGCTGAAGACCCTACCTCATACTTTACTGAAATAAACCTGTGTGACCTTGGGCAAATCACTTAACCCCAGTTTGTGAGAGCCTTAGTTTCTTTATCTGTCAAAATGAGGAGGTGGGGTTCAATGACTCCTAAGGTCCCTTCCAACTTGAAATCTGTGGATGACATGGTGAAAAGGTATTGGACCTGAATTCAGATGATCTGCCTTTGGATTTCAGCTCCACCACTTCCTTTCTACATGGCCTTAGGCAAAACACTCTGCCCATCAATTTCCTTATCATTTGAAGGAGGACACTGTACTGGATGAAATCTCAGCTTTATATCTGTGATCCACTAGGAGCATCACAGAAGTGAAGGGGTCAGAGGTTTGCTGATAAATGTTTAATATTCAACTCTCTGAAAAAAAATAAAGTATGTGCCACATGCTTTTAATTTTAGTCTGCATTATTCACTTTTTCTCTATCATTTTGATAAATCTAGACCAGGGGTGGGGAACCTGTGGCCTCGAGGCCACAACAAATTAACCAAACAACAAATTAAATCCGGGTTTGTAGCATTTACTGATTTTCAAGGAGCTAATGCACACAGTGAAAATTCAACAATTGGGCTATCTCCCTTGTGACAGCGTAGCCTGGGTGGGATTCCAGTCCAGGCCCAGCATCTTTCTACTGTGCTACACTATCTCTCATGTGAAAATGATGGGAAGCAGGGTGGGGGGAGACCTTTATAAAGCATTTTCTTTCTAGTTTCTGTGTGCTTAAAGATCAGATCTCTGCATAGCGTCCAGAGATAGGGATGAGCCTGTCTTTCCCATTGGAATGTCCTTATCTCTTGTTTACAAAGACAGGCCAGGAGTAATGTCTACTTGTTGACATTTGGGTGAAAACCCACAGATAGCATCTGGAGTGAGAAGCTCTGGTTTTCTATTCCCAGCATTGCAACTGAGACCTGTAATCTCAGGCAGGTCCCTTGTTTAGCCTTCCTCCCAACCTGACTTCCTCACTAGCACTGGCTTATGAGAGTGCCTAGAGGAATAACCAACTAAATATTTGAAAAGAAACTCTCTGAGAAATGAGACAAAATGCAATCCATTTGGAGCTATAGGGTGAAAAATCAGACTGGAGCCTGGGACCAGACTACGCTTGCTAGGCACAGGAAACAGGCAGGGAGTTGGCATCATGGTTAGACCCTAGAGGGAGTATCAATAATTAGACCTGCGTTGCAAAGGTAGCAGGAGTAATTAAAATCTTTTCCCCCTCACAGGAATATGTCCTAGGCTGTCTTCCTTTGAGAATTCTTCATCCCACCCTCCACCCCACCCCCAATCAGTATGCATTGTTGATTCTTCAGGCAATCCATTTAAAATTGCAAAATGCCTCATGTGTCTAAAAATTTGTCCCAGGAGCATGAGAGGAGATGATGGCTTAGATTCCTTGTATTGATGCATCATTGTCTGAGTAAGAAACAAATGCATATCCATCCATATGGGGTTCAGGGTGAGGGAATGATCCAGCAAAGAAGGGGCTGACTGGCACTTTAGAAATCAATTTCTGCCACCGGTTTGTTCCTCTAATTTCTTCCCTTTATCTGCCCCTCCTCCAGGGCTATTCTAAGCAGACTCTGTCTTGCCATTTGAATCGTGAGACAGCTTCCTTCCTTCTACCCTTGTTTAGGGATTCTTCTCTGAGGACACTGAGCTGTGCTCAGTACTGCAGGAGAAATGAGGACAGCTTTAGAGAGAAACACATAAAAAATAAATGAGCCATACATAGAAATGAATATTATTACCAAAAGAACCCTCTGCCAACATCTCATCTCCATGTATATATTAACTTAGCAGCTGAGCTTAGGAACAACATAGAATTAAACCAATGGATCATTTTTTTAGGAGTTACTCAGTTGATTTACTATTAACTTCACGCAATCCATTGAGAAATGAGTAGTCCTCATCACTGTAATGATGACAAGGCTTTCCCCCCACGTTCTTTATGTTGTGAGTTCTCAGATTAAGCCAAACGTGTTCTGTCTGTGGAGTTCCCTCTTAGAGTTTTCCAAAATAACCCAAATAGGCAAGTGGGGACACCTTCTTACAACCAATGCTGAAAATAAACATTTGGCAAATTAAAATGTCAACAAAGTTGGACTCTTTGGGTTCTATTTCAGGGACACTGGGATAGTTCCTTTAACCTGGTACAGAAAGATCATTTTTTTTTTCCTTATGAAGTCTGCTAATACTTCTAGTACATAGAACAAAGAACATGCTTGTTTCTCATCTCTATCTGTTAAGGTCTTCTTACTCTAAGACCCCATTCACGTACCACCTCCACCATCAAGTTTGCCCAGATCCACCGCAAGTTGAAAATGATCTCTCTCTTCAAATTTTCCTGAAGCATTTGCTGCGGTAGGGTGGTGGGAAGCTTTACCTTTACCTTTGTCACATTCTACTTTGTATGGTACTTTTTTTGATGCACATTGCAATTCCCTAGCAGAATGTAAATTCTTCGAAAGCAAGGGTGGTCTCCTTTTCCTCTTTGAATTCCCATGCTCAATACAGTGCCTTTCACTTAATAAGTACTTTATAAATATTTGTTGGATTGAATGAAACAAAAATACCTGAAATTTACTAACACAGTAGCGGAGATATGTAAACATCTGTTCCTAGTTTTTTTTTTTCTTCAGTAAAGGGAAATGTTTTGGGAGCATGAATACCATGTTCACTCTGAGAACTGCATTCCCTAGGGGCCAGAGCTTGGGCTCAGAAGGTAATGACACTATCCTCAGAATGGACTCTGGTTGGATAGGTGTGCTTCCCATGTGCACTGAATGGGAACTGGAGAGATATCTCCCAGGGGACAAGAAATAGACTGGAGTTCAAGGCCACAGAGCTCAAGAGGGAGAAAAAAAAGAAATAGAGACTATGCCTAGAGAATGCCAGAGCTAGGATTCACTTGTCAAAATAGCAGCAGAAGTTTTCTCCCTCCAAGACCCAAGAGGAAGAAATAAGGCTCTCTATAGCAATCTATTCTTGTGCCCAGAAACAGCTCCTTCAGTACACTAAGACTTGTGTCTTGTGTTCCCATGCTGCTCATCAGCCCTTTCCAGACATGGCAGCCTTAGTGTTATCCAGTTGACCAGCCTCTATCATTTTATCCATTCACAAACCTGAAGCACTATGCTATGAAGCCAGCTCAAGAGAAAGGAAGTTATCTTTTGTGTACTAATCTCTGTCTGAATAAACCATGTATGAATAAAATTGACTGTATCACTCTCCAATTATGTTGAAGATATTAAGGGGGGGAGGGCAATAGATGAAGACTGGATTAACAGCCTCTGTCCCTGGAGGGATGAGATATGGTAGGAAATGGATAGTGGGAATGCTCGCTTCTTGATTTAATTCCCTATTCTTTATTTTGCATTCTGTTCAAGTGAATGTTCTTTGCTATAACTATGATGTCACATGTTTTATTATAGTTTAGTTGGAGAGATTTAGTGGAAACAAAGATTCGAATGTGAGTTCTAAGATGGACAGTTATGCCTTGAGTACCACAGACCTGGGAGCAAGCAGCAAGGGGCCAGGTTCGAGGGGTCCCAGATGAGGCACTCACTTGCCATTTTGCTGGTTCTCAAGGATTTTTCTCTACTTTATGTCTGACAATTTGTAGCAGGGAAGGCTATGTTCTCTCTCTCCTATTAAGATGGGTCTGGAGAGCAGCGAGGCAGATTTTCACGTGTGCCTTGTAGAATCCGGTATTCGTCTCATGGTTTTATACTCCCACTGTCCAGGCTACAAGATGATCTGTCCCCTGTGATTCTGAGAACAATATGCAGAGAACGGTGCCAGGAAGGCCCATTATGGTCAGTGATGCTCTCACCATCTGGAATGGTTACAGTTGTCAAGCTCTGAGATGACTCACTGGGCTTTGGGGAGCATTTCTCTAATGGCAGCTCTCTAATCAGGAGGGATGAAGCTGTTGCTAAGTGCTGTGGCTTGAGGAGAATACCCTGCCAGATGAAAAAATACGGACCTTTTAAAGCCCAAAGAAATGCTTTTCCCATTTTAAAAAAAGTTGCTTCATTTAACATAGTGCTTGGCACATAGTAAGTACTTAATACATGCTTTTTCATTATTCATTCATTCCACCCAATTTGATCCTGACTGTAGTAATAGTCCTAACTACAACTACACAGAAATACTAGTACTATTACTACTAGCTAGTATTTATATAGGGTTTTAAGGTTTACAAATGTCTTTGTTATCTTCACAAAAACCCTGTGAAGAGGGTGCTATTTTAAATCCCCATTTTACAGATGAGGAAACTGAGGCAGACCAAGATTAAGTGACTTGCTCAGAGTCACATAAAGAATGAGAATATGAGGCTAGATCTGAACTCAAGTCTTCCTAATTTCAAGTTGAACGCTCTATTCATTATGCTACCCAACTCATGGAGGAGCTGGAAGAGCACCTTTGGGAGTTAGAAGACCTGGAATCATCTTGTCTCTGTCACTCCTCTCTGGATCACTCTGTGGATTGGATCAGAAGCTCTCTAAGATTTCTTCCAGCTCTGGATCCTTTTTGTTGTTGTTGTTGTTGCTAGGCAATGGGGTTAAGTGACTTGCCCAGGGTCACACACCTAGGAGGTGTCAAGTATCTGAGGTCGTATTTGAACTCAGGTCCTCCTGACTCCAGGGCCAGTGTTCTATCCACTACACCACCTCACTGTCCCAACTCTGGATCTTTTGGTCCAAGGTTCCTTATATTCCCTCAGGGTAGAGCAGCAAACTGCTGAGCTTCCTCTCTCTCCACCCTGTAACAGTTCTAAAATGCTGTCCTTAGTATATATAGCCCTTAGAGTTGCTTGCTGGGAAAGTGGGTTTGAAATGAGCCACCTCATTTCAAGTGCACCTGCCCTGGAGTCAAGAAGACCTAAGTTCAAATCCAGACTCAGACATTTACTAGCGGTGTGATCCTGGGCAATTCATTTAACCCCAATTACTTCCAGAGAAGGAGAGAGAGACAGAGAGAGAGAGAGAGAGAGAGAGAGAGAGAGAGAGAGAGAGAGAGAGAGGGAGAGGAGGAGGAGGAGGAGGAGGAGGAGGAGGAGAAGAAGAAGAAGAAAGAAGAAGAAGAAGAAGAAGAAGAAGAAGAAGAAGAAGAAGAAGAAGAAGAAGAAGAAGAAGAAGAAGAAGAAGAAGAAAGAAAGAAAGAAAGAAAGAAAGAGCCGTCAACACTCTTTCACCAGGTCTCCAATCATAACTAGAGATAGTATTGGTGCACCCTATATGTTTGTTCGGGGCTATTTATGGGTGGGGAAAGGGGGAGGCCATCATCTAGACCTTGGATTATAGGAACATGTCTCCCTTTCCTGTGATGTTACTGTGAGCAAACTCTAACTTCATCACCTCACAGATAGGCTCATCCCAACCTCTGTTAGAGATGGGAGAGTCTATAAAGCAGGGAGTCTTAACTTGGGGTTCATGAAATTGGTGTTTTTTTTTATTTTGATAACCATAGTTCAGTATAATTGGTTTCCCTTGTGATTCTATGCATTTAATTTTATGTATATTATGCATTTTAATTATATTTATTATTAATATATTTATAAACATATGATATTTATTATTTTAATGCATTTAAAATATTTATACTATTTTTTAATATCACACATTAATTTGTTAACATTCATAATTTTGAGAAGGGGTCTGACATCTTTATCAGACTGCTAAAGGTATCCATGGCACATAAGAGTTTAAAAAATCCTGCCCTAAAGGTCATACTGTCTAACTACCTTGTTGTATAGACAGGGAAAGTGAGGCTCAGAGATGGTAAGTGACTTGTCTAAAGTCACACAAGCAGTAAGGGGAGGAATGGGATTCTCAAACCGGTTTCTCTGATTCCAAATCCAATGAATGCTCTTTTTTCCGTTCCATTCTGTGTCCTTGAATTTGTTGGCCATGTCCCATTAGGGATGATGGGTTGCTATTAAAACTTTGGCACATCTCTCCTGTTTGGGCTCAGGAAAAGAAGGGCAGCCCAGAGAGCATGAAAGGAGGGTGGGTGACAGATTTTCTCTGGGTGGTTAATCACTTGGCATTGGCCCAGCAAAGAGCCATTACAACCTTACCCTTTACTTACTGCCTGGTTATCCTTCTTTCTGCAGAATTCACATGCAGCAGGTCAGAGCACTGGAAGAGACGTTGGAGATCTCTTCATTTTATAAATGAAGGCATGGAGAAATGATATGACTTGCCCAAGGTCACCCTGAGAATAAGGGCAAGAATTAACATTTGAACTCGGGTCCTTTGACTTGAAATCTTTTCACTACCTACTCCTGATTTACTTACGTTTCTTCTCCACTTCACTGCTGCCCCTTTTTTTCTTGTTCCTTTCATAGAATCACAGATTTTCAGAGTAGAAAGAGACCTCAGAGGCCTTCTAGTCTACTTGTTACCTGACTGAGACCTTTAACATGAAGTGCTTTTGTCTAAAGACAGATCCCTCAGAAGAAGGAATCCAGAAATACCAGGGACAATCTATTCTACTTTGACCTAGCTCTAATAATTGGGACTTTGTCACGACATCAAGCTTGCATCTGTCTCCTTGCAACTTCTACCTATGGTCCTCTTTCCCAGCCTTCCTGCCCTCTCTCTTCATCTCCCTGCTGTGGTACTACTTACAGTCTTGTCTGTACATCTCATGTACATATTGATCTAGCTACATACTATCTCCTCTTTTAGGATGTAAGCTCCTTGAGGGCAGGGGCTATTTTGACCTTTCTTTGTATTCAGTGCTTAGCACAGTGCCCGGCACATATTGAAAGCTTGATAAATGTGGGTCCATCAATGAACTGCCTAGCATGGAGTTCAAGCCTCTGCTGGCTTTAGATATAAAAGCCTCAAACCAGTCTAACATGTCAGCTTAGACAGAGACTGACCATTGATTCAATTAGAAAACTTGTTCAACAGACATGTATGAAACTAATAAGAACAATATTTAGCCAAGGAAGTGAATGAGTAGAACATCTGGATTTCTCAAGGGTTGGGATGGGAAACAGGCACACACTTCCTTGTTTCTGGTTTCATTTACATTTATTCATTGTTAAGTCATTGCCACAGGATGCAGGCTTGTTTGCTACTGTTTTTACAATGTTTGCCAATTAAAGTGAAGAAACTGAGCAAAAGGGAAAAGCTGTCCCATACCCCACCCCCGAATTCCTAAGGCATTGATCAGAAAAGAGAACCCACAGCTTACTGGGAAGGGCTCTAGATCTACATGACTTTGCTTCCCCATGTGCATGTGGCCAAAAATTCCTTAAGGCTTTGGTGGATCCTGTCTTCAGATACAGTCATTTGCGTATGGGCTGGTGTCTATAAACAGTTAATTGACTCCAAGGGCATGACATTTTAATTAATGACTTTTCTACTGGATGATTAAAAAAAAAAAGGTGGGCTGATAATATGGGGAGAATGGAGGACAAATAATGGACAGCTTTACTCCCTCACATACATTCTGCGTTCCAGACAGACAGACCTACATGAAATTTCCCATATGTGACATCCCTTTTCTCACCTCCATGTATTTGCACAGGTTGTTCCCCATTCCATCATGCCTGGCACACTCTCCCCCTTCATTTCTACTTCTCAGAATTTTTAGTTCCTTTCAAGTCTTGGCTCAAGTGTTATTTTTGAAAGGAAAATTTTCTTTTTTCTTCCACTTATGACTTCTCCCCTGCTCCTTCCCCTATTCTGTATTTATTTGAGATATGTTTTGTATTGATTTACCTACATACGTGTTGCCTCCCTAATCCCTCTCCCACCCCTATAAACTCATTGAAGGTAGGACTGTTTTGTTTTTAGCTTTATATTTCTAGCACCTGGCCCAGTCCTTGGCATATAATAAATATTCAGTGCCCTCTCTGGCCTGTCCCCACCCAAAACACACGCTCAAAGGTTAGTTCCTTGGGGAACCCTTCTCCAAGGGAGATGTTATTTCCTGCCACTAGAGGAAGCAAAAGGTTGGGGCCAGGTGGTTTGGTCATTCTGCTGTCTTAAGAGAGAAGGGGTGTGGGGTAATAATTCAATTCAATAAACATTTATTAAGTACCTACTATGTGCTAGGCACTGTGCTAAGTGATGGGGATGCAAATAATAATAAGAAAGATAGTCCCTGCCCTCCAGTGGGAAGACAATACACAAAGGGAACCTGAAAAATAAGTGGGGGGAGGGGGCAAGGCATAGTAAATATGATGTTTCCTGGAATCCAAACCAAGAAGAGTTGCTGATGAAAAGTGGAGAACTAGCTGGAAAGTTCAGATCTCAACCCTCTCTAAAGGAAACCTTTGGGAAATTTAGTGCTCCAACCTCCAGTCTGCCAATCAGAGGGGCAAGGAGGATGAGGGAGTTGGGGTACTGAGAATCCAAAGCTGAGTCACAGAATTATGTCAGTCTGCTGAGTCATTGAATTATGTCCATCTTTTTTTTTATGTTCATTCTTTTAAATGATGTTAGTCTAGGGGGATGTGATTTTCAGGTTCAAGCTAACTTCTGACTACTGTTTCTTTAATGGGGAAAGGAGAAAGATCCCAAGATTTATTCAACAAATATTTATTGAGATTTATATCCAAGGCTTGACTCCCTTCCCATCACAATTCCACAATGAACACACATAGGAAATAGCAAAGAAGCCCATTTATCCATGTCCATAGTAAAAGAAGGAAAGAAAGAGAAAGAAAGAAAAAAAGAAAGAAAGAAAGAAAGAAAGAAAAAGAAAAGAAGGAAGAAATAAAAGAAGGTATACATAGAAGAATATGTATGAAACAATGCAGAGTGAAGGAGCTCTCCCATTGGGAGTGAGGCAATGAACTAAGAGAGTCCTTGATCTCACCCAAGGGGAAACTGCCCACAGTCCCTCATGTAGCAATCTGGGAATAGGACGTGATAGAGGCTGGCAGCTCCTCTGGTATCAGCTTCTTCCCAGAGATTTTTCCTTCAGCAAACTGAAGAAGAGTTGGCATCTTTGATCTTCTCTCTTGAAGCAGGAAGCCAGAAGGACCTGAAGCCTGAAGAGACTGAAGAAAGATCAAGAAAGTCTGAAGAGAATAGGACTCACCTCTTGACCACTGTCACCAATGTTCTCTACCAGTGAGGAGAGAGTACCATGCCAAGGGGCTTTGGGACTTTGATTACATACATACAGTATGTATAGAAAGGAGGGAGAGGGAGGAGAAGAGAAAGGGGGAGAGAGAGGAAAAGAGAGGGAAAGTGAGAAGATAGAAAGACAAGGGGGAGAAGACAGAGAGAGGGAGAGAAAGGGAAAATGAGATGAGAAATGGAAAGAGATAAATAAAGGGGGAAGTAAGAGAGGAAAGAGAGAGGGAAGGAGAGAGAGGGAGAGAAAGGGAAAATGAGAAGATGAGAAGACAGAAAGACAGAGAGATAAACGGGAAAGAGAGGAAGACAGTGAGGAGGGAGGGAGGAGGAGAGAGGCAGAGAGAATGGAGAAATGAGAAGATGGAAAGAGAGGGGAGGGAAAGAGAGAAGGAGAAAGAGGGAGAGAAAGTTAAGTGAGAAGATGAGAAGATAGAAAGTCAGAGAGATAAAAGGGAGAGAGACAGAGACAGAGACAGAAAGAGAGAGAAAGTGAGAGAGAGAGAGAGAAATAGAGGGAGAGGGAGAGAGAGAGTTGGAAGGGACTAGGATCCAGATGATCTCATCCAACCCTCTCATTTTACAGATAATGAAACTGAGGCCCTGAAGGTGAAGCAACTTAAGGAACTTGCCCAGGGTCACCCAATTAGTAAGTAGCAGAGCTAGGAACCCATGTTTTCTGTTTCCAAATCCAGTGATTCTTTGCTAATATCAACTAAGGCCTCTTCCAGCTGTAAAATTATTGGATTCCATGGTTTACAGAAAAATGCAAAGTCCCTCAAAAGCAATGTAGGATAGTGGTTTGAAAACTGGTCTAAGACCTGGGTTCAGGACTTTCCTCTGTCACATCCTAGATGTGTGACATTGGGCAAGTCACTTACCCTCTCAGTGCTCTAGGCAACTTTCTAAGACTATAAACTGCAAACAAATAACTAGGTGGCCTAGTGGATAGAGCAATGGGCCTAGAGTCAGGACAGACCTGGATTCAAATCTGGTTGTGTGACCCTGGGCAAGTCACTTAACCCTATTTTCCTCAGTTTTCTCATCTGTGGAATGAGCCGGAGAGGGAAATGGCTAACTTCTCCAGTATCTTTGCCAAGAAAACTCCAAATGTGGTAATAAACAGACACGACTGAACGACAAAACAAATAATTGATCTACGCTGGTAGAGGAAATTTCCTGCTAAGATTTGCCTATGGAGTCACATGTTCGGAGGAAAGGAAAGGTCTTGCCTTTTTTTTTCTAAGTGTTGATTAAGCATAATACATGGTAATGTTCACTCAAATAGGAAAGCTAAGAGGAAATTCTGGGCTGCATCATATAGCAAATATTCCCCATACAGGGAGTCTGAGATCAAGAATATCTTCAATCATATGTAAACAAGCATTCATTTACCTGCAGGCTCCCTGTTTATAGGAAGAGAAACAGCTGGGGGCAGGCAGAGGCACTCAGAGAGAAGGGTGGGGAGGGAGGGGGAGAAGGAAGGAGGAGGCAGGCTTGGTGCTTCTAATACAGAAATGGACAGCGCACAGGGGGGAGCAGCTTCCTCTGATGGAATACTGCTAGACGATGAAACTCTATCTCCAGCCAGAAATGATTTCTGCTGGGTGTGCAAATGTCAGGCTGGGGCTTGCCCTCAGAGATGCAGGCTGCATTACCTAACTCGAGCTTTGTAACATCAGCACTGCCTGAGCCGGAGCAATCAATCACAACTGCTGATGTTACAAGCAGCTTAAGGAGGGGCACCTACACATTGGGAAACAGGCTGAAGACCGGAGGCTATGGACAGCTTAGGGGTATTGTAGCCTAGGGTTATTTAAGCCAAGGGAAATAATCTTTTTAAAATACAAAAGTGCAGACGGGAATACAGAGTGTCAGAGCTGCGAGGGATCTTAGAGACCTTATACTTTAACTCCCTCATTTTACAGATGAGGAAACCCAGATTCAGAGGGATAAAGGGATTTACCAAAGATTGCACAACTAGTAAGTAGCAGAACTGAGATTTGAACCCAGATGCCTTGATACAAATCCAGCATATGTTCGACTATGTCACACTTTAACCTATGCTAGGTGGTTGCGGTGGATGGAGAGCTGGAAGACTCAGCTTTGTGAGTTCAAATCTGGCCTCAGACACTCACTGGTTGTGTGATCTTAGGCAAGTCACTTAACCCTCTTCACCTCAGTTTCCTCATCTGGAAAATGAACTGAAGATGGAAATAGCAAACCACTCTAGTATCTTTGCCAGGGAAACCCCAAAATGGAGTCATGAAGAGTCAGACACAACTGAAAAATGACTGAAATCAATAACCTACTGGGCCTAGAGTCAGGAATATGATAGTTCAAATATGGCCTTAGATATTAGCTGTGTGACCCTAAGCAAGCCACTTTACCTTTGTCTGTCCCAGTTTTCTCAACTATAAAGTGGGGATGATAATAATGGCACCCATCTCTCAGGGTTGTTGTGAGGATCAAATGAGATGATATTTGTAAAGCAGCTTATAGTACTTGGTACACAGTAGGCGTTTAATAAATGCTTATTATCTTTCTTCCTAATGTGGTTGGAATCTTATCCACTAAGCTCCCTGCCACATAAATTAGGTCAGGTTTTCCCCTTAAGATCAATGAAAATGACCTGGAGACTTAATTGGTCCAGGGGAACTAAAGCTTGAACTGTTGAAGTAGCCTCCTGGTCACTCAAGTACAAAAGGTCAGGGCACCAAGAGGCAGGGGCATCTTCTGCTCACCCCGCCGGCTTCTGGCTGGCCACCCACCACAGCCCTCAGCCAACAGGAGGCTGGGGAGTGGCACCCAGATGAATCGGTGCCGTGTCTTTGCTGGCTATCCTTTGCAGGCAGTTGTTAAGCCCTGTTTTTTGTTAAATGTTAGATGGCCCATAGGTATCGCATTGAGTTCCAATATCAAGCCAGAACTACCGCCCAGAACAGCTTGCATCAGTGTGTGCTGCTTTATACTCCGTGTCAAGAAGACCTGGGTTCAGCTCCCGTGTCAGTTATTTACTAGCTATGTGACCCTGGGCAAATCATCTAGCCTCTCTGAGCCTCAGTTTCTTCACCTGTAAAATGGGGGTAATAATAATAGGAACTACCTCACGGGGTACTTTGTGAGGATCAGATGAATCAAGGTAAATGTGTAAGATGCTTTACAAATGTTAAAGCACTACATGAATGCTAGCTGGGTTTTTATCATGCCTGCTTGTCTATAGGAGATGTTCAGAGTAATCAGCCCAATTCAATCCTCCTTTTCCTCTTCAATCCCAACATCCCTTCTAGTGGATTCCAGTTAAGGGACAATAACTCATCTCATATGGAAAACCAGCTTGTGCAGGTACTAGTCTGCCCTGACCAACTTTCACGGTGATTCTGATTGACAGCTCCAGAGAGCCAGCTTCAATTATCCTGAGATCTCCTCCACCTCAGGCAGCAGCAGCAAACTCCCTAGAGGGGCAGGAAGGCCATCCAGACCTCAAGGCTGCTCAGCGCCAGGCCTTCCTGCTGAAACTTCCAAGCAGTGACAATAAAGCATAATTATTCCATGGGGCAGAAGGACATGCCCGTTACCCAGCCTTCCAGTCAGCCATCTCATAAATCAGCAGTTGGGAATAGACTTGAGCGGCCATAGACCTGAACCACATTCAAAACCTGGCTTGTGTGAAGCCGTCAAACTGTCCCCTTTGCCCTTGAACCAAGTATTGTTTGTGATCATTTGTGTACGTGAATTAGCCCCAGGATCATGGATCTAAAGCTGGCAGAGCTCTCTGATCTTACAGAGGAGGGAAATTGAGTCTCAGAGATGGGAAGTGAAGTACAGGTGATAAGCGGCATTGCCCAACCCAGGCTCTTGCTACCATCATAGCTGACATGTATATGGCGCTGTAATAATAGCTGATATTTAGGTGACACTTTAGTAATAATCAGGAAACTTTTTTTTTTCTTTGGTGAGGTAAGTGGGGTTAAGTGACTTGCCCAGAGTCACATAGTTAGTGAGTGTTACGTGTCTGAGGCCGGGTTTGAACTCAGGTCCTCTTGACTTCAGGGCCAGTGCTCTATCCATTGCACCACCTAGCTGCCCCCTCTCAGGAAGCATTTATTAAGCATGTACTGTGTGCCAGGCACTGGACCAGGCTCTAGGAATATGAAGAAGACGATGCCTTTAAGACACTTCGCCTCCATTGGGAGACAACACATAGAAGGATATAAAAACCTATATAAAGCAAACATATCCCCCTTTTGAGAAGGGTGGTACCAGCATCTGGGGGAAATCAAGAAAGGTCCCATGTAAATGATGGAACTTGAGCTCTGGAGGAAACTAGGAATTCTAAGAGGTGGAGGGAATGAGGGAGAGTATTCCAGGGTCAGAGGGCACTTAAGTGGCACAATGGATGGAGTGCCAAGCCTGAAGTCAGGAAGATGAGTCTTCCCTGAGTTCAAATCCGTCCTCAGACACTTACAAGCTGTGTGATCCTGGGCAAGTCACTTAACTCTGTTGTCCTTCATTTCTTCATCTGTAAAATGAGCTGGAGAAGGAACCAGCAAACCACTCCAGTACCTCTGCCAAGCAAACCCCAAATGAAGTCACAAAGAGTCAGACACGACTGAGCAACAATTCCAGGGACGGGCCCCTTTTCCATATAAAGGTATTGAGACTGAAGGTGGAACATTGTATGAGGAATAGCAAAAATAAAATGAAGTAAAATAAAAAGGCCAATTTGGCTGGAATATAGAGTGAGTGAAGGGATGGAATGTGAAATGTATCCAACAAGGCAGACTGCAGCTCAGTTGTGAAGGGTTTTCAGAGCCAACCTGAGGAATTTGAAGTTGGCGCTCAAGTCTATTCAATTTCAAACATTTTTGGTCTCATGACCCCTTTATGCCCTTAAAAATTATTGAGGAGTGCTTGTTTATGTTGGCTATATCTATTGATAGTTATCACCCTAGAAATTAAAATGTCTTACTATTATTTTGAGAATAGAAAGGGTCTCTGGGCCTCCCAGGGGTTCCTAGACCACATTTTGAGAACTATTACTCTAATCAGGGGTGGGGAACTCTCAGCCTCGAGGCCACCTGTGGCCCTCTGGGTCCTTGAGTGTGGCCCTTTGCCTGAATCCAAACTTCACAGAACAAATCTCCTTAAAGAGTTGGATTCAGGCAAAGGGCCGCACTCAAGGACCTAGAGGGCCACAGGTGGCCTCGAGGGCGAAGGTTCCCCACCTAGGCTCTAGGTAATAGCAACTAGAGTTTATTGAGTAGGGTAGTGACATCGTCAGCCCTGCACTTTATAAGAATATCATGCTGGCATCTCTGTAGAAGGGAGATTGGAGCAGAAAGAGACTTAAGGCAAGACCAGTTGGTAGGCTATTGAAATAGTTTGGGTGAGAGGCGCTAAGGCCTGGACCAGGGTGGTGGCTGCAAGAGTCAATCAACAAGCATTCATTAAGCACTTACTAGATGCCAGGCATTGTGGAGAGAAGGGAACTGTACATGTGAGAATGAGTGAGCGAGTAAGGAATCCAGGATGATATCAAGTTTGTGAACATGGGTGCCTGGAAGGATGGCGATGCGCTTGACGGAAATCACAGCTGGCTTTATGCAATGGCTTACGGTGAATTAGGTGCTTAGAAGGGGGTGTGTGCACTGGCTTTAGAGTCAGAGGCTCTGAGTTCAAATGCTGCCTCTGAAACTATTTCTGTGACCTTGAGTTAGTCAACATTCCTTGGCTTTAGTTTCCTTATTTGTAAAACAAGGAAGCCAGATCACATGGCCTCTAACAACCATTTTTCCAGCCCTAGATTTTGGATCCTAACCTCATTGACAGTATCCATGTCAGGTAGATGCTACAGGTATTATTATCATTTTGCAGTCGAAGAAACTGAGGCTGAGAGAAATTAAGTGACTTGCCCAAGGTTACATGCCTGGAAAGTAGTAGAGCCAGGACCTCAACCTAAGCTTCTGGACTTTTTATTTCTTTATTAGATTATTTTTATGTTTTATTTTTTTGCAGTTGGATATTTTTAAATTTAATTTATTTTATTCTAAACTTAAGAAATAAAACAAACATTTTCATACTGTAGTAGAATAGAAAAAAAGATTTAGCATTGTGGGAAACAGGGAAACATCACAGGTCTGTAAAAAGTGCTTTGAATTAAAATTAAATAAATATACCCAGAAAAAAAACACCAAACAAATGACTTTGAATCAGAGAACTAGAGTTATAAGGGATTTCTGTCTAACCCTCTCATTTTACAGATGAGGAAACTGAGACTCAATTTTATAGATTTTCCAGATGAGGAAACTGAGGCTCATGGAGATTAAGTGACTCACCCAAGGTCACATATATAGTGAGCATCAGAGACCCAGACCCTCTAACTCTAGTCATACTCTTTCTCCCAAGGAACTCATTGGCCTACATGTCCCAGGTGAGGTTGGTAGTATTGACTGATTAGGAGAAAGCCTGTTTCTGCAATGCAGCTATTGGTACCATTGGTAGTGTCCAGATAAGGAGATAGCATTTACTCATGGCTCTCCCAGACTTAAATGACTGTCCTCTGCCCTCTCCTGGGTCAGGATAGAGTTCCCAGTAGTGGAAATCTATGGGAAAGAAAGGAGAAGGAACTTCGTCATAGAGCAATGCTTTTTCTTTTATTCAGGAGTTCACTTTTCCCAAATTATCCCGAGATGTCCCCATCACTGGGTCATAGGAAAAAGGCATAAAGGATTCATGCTTCTTCATGGTTGGAAGTGTCCATTTTTCCAAGGATAAATTCAATGTGAGGATAAATAATTAGGCTAGGTGTTTGAAAGGGAAATGAAGGTAGAGCTGATGATGCTGAGTAAAAACATCTCCACTAATAAAAACTCAACACAGATGGCTAAATATAGTGTGTCAATTCACAGAGGGCACATGGTGTAGTGCAAAAAGTACTGGCCTTGGCATTGATAGGCCTGCTTTGGAGTCCTGGCTGTGACACTTCTGACCATAGACAAGCCATCTCACCTCTCTGAACCTCAGTTTCCTCATCCGAAAAATGGGGATAATTCACTACCTACCTCAGAGGGTTATGAAGAAAAAGCTGCGGAACTCCATGAGCACTATAGAAATGAGTGTAAGCTATTACAATTTGAATTTTTACTTGTATTAGGGGTGAAAGTGTGATGATCTTTTTTTCTTCTTTTTGTAACCTGCCTTTGGGGGGTGTCAGAAGAGCTGAGACAGGAGGATGTAGGAACTTACAGACAACATGGAAGGGAAGGTCATCCCTACCCACAAAGTCTCACTTGACTTGCGAAGGCAGGCTCAGTTTTTCTGTTTTAGAGCTGGAAGGGAGCTCAGTGACCAATTACCTAGGCCAGGAACCTTTGAAAGGTCTTGGATTCAAAGGACCATGGCCACAGTCCTGCCTTGGATCCTACCTTGGAGTTTGAGACAAGTCATTTAAATACCTTAGATTCTGGGCTCCTCATCTATAAAATGGTTAGACTAAATGACCTTTAAGGTTCTTTCCAGACCTAGATGTAAAATCCTTAGAATTTGAACAAGAAAAAAAAAAATCTCATTAACCAGCGGTGTGCTAGTAAATGTTTAACAACCAGCTCTCTTAAAACCAGGACATACTTTCAAGTTTAATCTGAATTATTAACTTTTTCTCCATCACTTTCTTAAGTCTAAATAGTCAATAATGACAAATTATCCAAAATAGTCAAATATAACAAATCATCAAAAATAACAAAGAACAATAACAGAAAATAATAAGTAATAAATAAATCAAGCCTTTATTTGTAACATTTGCCAATTTCCGAGGTATAAATGCTCACACTGAAAATTTAACAATTGCTTCTCATGAGCCGGTATAGTCTACTCAACAAGTGGTCATCCAGTCTTTGCTTGAAGATGTCTGGTAAGGGAGGAGCCTGCCATGTTTTGAAGCCACCGTAGCCATTAGGAAAGCTATTCCACGTATCAGGTGTCTTTGTGATGTTCACTCTTTTCTCCTAATTCTTCCCTCAAGGAGCAAACAAGACAAATTCCTCTTCTATATGTCATCCCTGCAAAGACTTGAAGACAGTTTTTATAAATCTTCTCTGTAGGAGCCTCCTGAATTTATCATTTGGTAGTTACAGTTTCTAAATGAGAAAGAAATGAGTGGCATATATAACAAAAAGAATTCTGGACTTGGAGCCGGAAGGCACCAGTAAGAATTCTGTCTCACACCCTTATGAGTTAAGTGACTTACCCAAGGTCACACAGCTTCAGAAGCAGGATTTGGAGCCAGGGAAAGAGAAGTCTTCTATTTAACACAACAAAAAGGAAATTAATCAGGGGACTCATCACTTCTATTAGCTTGTGCAGCCAGGGCCATTTACAAAAATGCCATTGTTAACTGAGTGCTCATTCATTCTGGCAGATGGCAGGGGGAAGGAATCAAAGGACAGCTGTATGATGATGAGCAGGTCACTTAACCTCTCTCTCCCTCTCTCTCTCTCTCTCTCTCTCTCTCTCTCTCTTTCTTTCTTTCTCTCCCCCCCTCCTCTTTTTGGAGACTGGATCTCCCTATCTTACCCAGGCTGGGAGTACAGTAGTCACTCAATGCTGACTGGCACAGAATCTTTGATCTATTCTGGCCTGGTTCACCTTTCTTTAGGCAGCCTGGTGACCTGCTGTCCTGGGGGCTCAACATATTGATGCTGGACTTAGTTCAGACATCAGAATTGTCCTACTGCAGCCCAAAATTACTACGGCCTCAGCTTCCCCCAGTAGCCCGTATTATAGGCCTGGGCCAAAAGACCCAACCACTAAATGGTTTAGGACCTCAGTTTCCTCATCTGTCAAATGGGCATGAGAGTTATCTATATTATAAGGCCATTGTGAGGAAAGCGCCTTGCACCCACCCAACTACTATAAAAAAATGTTTATTTGAACATGACACATACTTGAAGTAATCCACACAGCATCAGGAGAACCTAAAGGGAGGAAAGTTTGCCCAGGCTTTTGGATGATATGTTGGGATACTTCTGTGAAAAAGAATTAAACTCCCATACTAGGTAGTGAAAGGTCAATTAGTACAACAGAAAATGTTGCAAACAGAGAATTATTTCTTTATTAACTTCCAAGTACAGTCTTGTAATTATATGTTATTGTTCATGCAACTTCATGGGTAATTACTCCGTCTGCCTGGTTTAAGACTTTGGAAAGGGCCTATCAAGATTGCTCCTGTTGAGAGAAGAAGAGACAGATTCATTTGCAAGGGGGTGATGGATACAAAAACAATGGACCTTTGTTGTCTCTCAGAATATACAGGGTGATCCAGAGACAGGGAGGTGAGTGCATGCTTTTGGAAAGAGATAGCATCAGCCCTACTGATATGCCAGCATATTTTGTCAGGCCTGGTAATGATATAACAGAGAGAGAGAGAGAGAGAGAGAGAGAGAGAGAGAGAACTTTAAAGTTTGCAAAGAAATGTACTTGCATTCTCTTATTTTCTTCTCATGCTAGCCCTGTAAGATAGCTTCTAGGGGTATTGGAACTCCCATTTTACAGATGAGAAACCAGAGGCTCAGTGAGGATAGGTGACTGGCCTGGGGTCACATACCCTTAATGAGGTAGGTCCTGTTTGTATTCTCCCCACTTTACAGATAAGGAACACATAGCTCACATGGGTTAAATAACTATCTCAGGGTCATACAACTGGTAAGTGCCAGTGACTCTAAGGTCAGGCTTCTACCCATGACTACACAACTCCCATTGAATTTTATTCGTCAATATGTGCCTTCTTAGAGGACTCAAGTGAAGAGTAAGTTTCCCAACACCAACCTTGGATGGAATATTCGTAATGCCTAGGCAAGGCACACATCATAAAAGGTGTTTTGCCTCACAGGCACAACTGTCCTATCCCCTAATTTTGAGAGCTCTCTCATGAGCCAGCTTCTGGTCCCAAGAAGTTTATTTTTAAAGCTGTGGCAGCAGCTGCCCTAGTTCTTTGGAGAGAAAGGATTGCTAAGCAGGGAGGGAATAATTACTTTAATTCAATCAGATGCACACAGTCATTTTTTTTCCTAATTTAGAGCAGCGTTCCTCTCCTGAAGCCCTGCTTTGGTACCTTGCTGGGATGTGGAGGTGACACTGGGTATGAGAAGCTATACCAGCAGAAAAGCTCTAACAGGTCTTTCCAAAATGGAAAAACGTGTTAGGCTGTGGGACCAACTGCCAGAGTTTCGGTTTAGCCAGGTTCAGAGAGGTTCATCATGAGAAGGCTGAATTTATGGAAAAAATATTTTATTGATACTTTTTTTTTACATCCCAATGACTGCCCCCCCATGTGTGTGTGCACACATGCACACACACACACACACACACATACCATAAAACACATAAGCAAAACAAATGAACATACTGGTCATATCTGGTACTGTATGCATTATTCTGCACCTACCCCCACCTCTCTGACCAAAGGCAAGAGACATACTATACCATCAGTCCTCTGAAGCAACCATTAGACACTCTGTGGATCAAAATTTAGATGTCTTTCAGTGCTATTTTCATTTATGTTACTGTAAACTATTCTCCTGGTCTTCCATATTTTTCTTGGAGTCAGTTTATGGAGGTCTGCCTATGAATCCCTCATATTCATGATTTCTTATGGAACAATAATATGTATAATTTTTTAAAAAGCTACAGGTAAGAATGAAGGCCATATATCAAGTCTGATCTACATCCCCTGAGGCCCTCTCCCATGCCCCATGAAACTGTGGACCCTTGGGGGCAGCTAGGTGGCGCAGTGGATGGAGCACCAGCCCTGAAGTCAGGAGGACTTGAGTTCAAATCCGGCCTCAGACACTTGACACTTAATAGCTGTGTGACCCTGGGCAAGTCACTTAACCCCAATTGCCTAAAAAAAAAAAGAAAAGAAAAAAAAGAAACTGTGGATCCTTTAAGTATTGAACTAAGTGCAGTATTGTGGGCTCCCAATTGGCATGCGGCAGCAGCAGCACCGTGGGAAAGCCAGCTAAGATGGGATGAGCCTAGAACAGGGATCCACCTATTTCTTCCTCTGTAAAATGAGGTTGCTGACTGGAGAATTGTTGAAAAAATGGTGGCAATAGAGGGCCATGAGAAATGACAAATATGAAGAATTCAGAGAAACACAGTAAGGACTCAGAATCCTATGAAGTAATGCAGAGGGGAAAGCAGACCAGACAGAACAATGCACACAGTGATCACGACAATGGAAATAACAACGCTAAGAAGGGCCAGACTCCCACAAGGGATTCAATGCCCAGAGGGCTCATAGATTTACAGCCAGAAGGAACCTTAGATGCCATCTAATCCAACTCCCTTATTTTTCAGTTAAGGAAATTGAGCTTAGGGAAATAAAGTAACTTGCCCATATTTCCACCAAGAGTGAGGGGCAGGACCGGAGTTTGCAGCTAGGATCTCAAACCCCAAAGCTTTCCACTGTGCCACGATGCCTCATCTACTCTCCTCATTTTACAGATGAGGAAACTGAAGCAAGGAGAGGTTGACTTGCTCAAGGTCACATGGGTGACCAGAGACAGGATTCAAATCTGTGGCCTCCAACCCCCAAGCCAGTATTCTTTCCACAATATCCCACTGCAATCCAACATACTCCTTTGTCTTAGATGGGAAGTGGGAACTAAAGGGGAGAAATGTGCTTTAGATATTGTCAAATGGTGTCACTGTATTTGTTGATTTTGCTGAATTTTTTTTAATAAAGAAGAATTCATAGTGTGTGGGGGGGGGTAGAAATTAAGGGGAAATAACTGGTATAAAAACAAAAGGTGAAAATAAAATTTTAAAAAATGAGAAGGCTGTAACAGGCAATATCAAGGTTTCTTCCCACCTCTAGATTTTGTGATTTCATGTATCCAAAAGCAAATTGAAACCTGGGCATTCTCAGTCAGTTTAAGCCAGGAAGAACTACCAAGTAGGGGGGTCCTACTGCAAACCTCTAGCAGGAGACTTAGAAGCTGTCACCCAGCCTTCCCTCCCACTTCATTGAAAGGTGTATCTGAGAAGAATAGGATTTGCTGAAATCGGTCTTTAACTCTCCTGGGAGATGCAGATGAATTTTCTGGCTAAGCAGAGCAGAAGGTGATAAATACCTTTATGGGAGGCCTTGGCAGGGAAATGAGATGCCCATAAAGCTAATTGGTGAATGTGAGGGTGGAAAGAATTGAGCAAAAGGTGACTATGACTGCATGAACATGCCCTCCTCCTGCCGCCCTGATTTATGGTAATTAATTAATTAAGGATTCTGGAAGGCCATTGTTGGGTTGCGGATTGTCTTTCTTCATTGCCTAAACTGGGATGACGTCAGTTGATAGGATGACAGAGTTGGAACTCTGCAGCCCTCAGGAGGATTCCAAGAGCCTTTTTAGCCGTCTGGAGGCTATGGGCCAATACTCTGAGAATTGAATTTCATTTGAATCATATGGATCCCAGGTTGACATCCTATGCCATCAATATTCTTTTCATTCACTATAAAAGTGCTCTTGCATAAAGGGGAATGTAGAGAGGAGGGGTGGGCAGAGAGGACTACAAAATGATTTTTAAACAGTTTCTCTCTCTCTCTCTCTCTCTCTCTCTCTCTCTCTCTCTCCCTCTCCTTCTCCCTTTCCCTTTCCCTTTCCCTCTCCCCCCTCCCTCCACACATTTAGCCTGGGATCTTCCAGAAATTTGCCCCATTTCTCTCTCCTCTTGAGTATTCATGGAGAAAAATGGAAGTGAGAAATAAACCCCTCCCCACCCCACCTCACCCCTGTGACAGCTGGGATTTCTTTTGCCCTCCTGTCTCTTCCCTCCACCAGAAGCAGATGGCATCCTTGCCTCCTCTGTGCCTTTGTTTGCACTGGCTGTGCCTGGGATACCCTCCCTTCTCGTTTCTGCCTCTTGAAATCCTTGATTACTTCAAGGTTTAGCTCGAGCACTAGCTTCTATATGAGGCCCTTTCTGATCCACCAGCTGGTAGTGCCTTCCCCCCAAATAATCTCATATCTATTTGTGTATATGTATTATGTATGCAAATTATGTATATATGTATGTATATATATATATATATATATATATATACACACACATACACAGAAACACACATAAGTTGTTTGTAAGCTCCACCCTAGACTGTAAGATCCTTGAAGGGCAGGAATTGTTTTCACTTTTGTCTTTCTATCCCCAGTGCCTGGAGATATAGTGCCTGGTACATAGTAGGTGCTTAATAAATGCTTGTTGATTGATTAGTTGATTGATGATTGATTGAAGAGTTATTAGAAAAAAATGGGATCTGATCCCATTAGCCAGATGTGGGGTACTGTCAGTCACTCACATTTGGAAGGCATTCTGGGTTATTTTAAAGTTTAGAGAATATTCTTAAAGTGTAATGGAAAGTCACCACTGTGGTGTGATTTGCAGGGTGTCGTAAAACAATCAATCAATTAACAAGCACTTATTAAATCCCTGCTATATACCAGGCACTGTGCTAGGCACTAGAGATACAAATACAAGGAATGAACCAATCCCTAGTCACAGAGATAAATTACTCTGGGCAATGCAGACCCTAGCCATCATTAGACATCCATTCTTTGGGATCAAGGCACTCTTCCTGTAATAATGAAAATACCCTGCATGGGTTACTCAGGAGTTTCCCTCCCTGTATCCCCCACCATGATAAAGCGTTTTCATATCTCACTATGAGTTTGTGCTTGAGATTTATTAAAGTAACTTAACCTTTTCCCCCCATCTGAACAATTCAAGTCCCTTCTTACATTAATATTTCAACTATCTTTGATTTCACACACACACACACACACACACATATGCACACACACACACACACACATATGCACGCACACACACACACATTCTTCACCTTGTAGCCATACCCTCCAGTGATGAACCTCGCTGAACTTACCTAGGCTGCTCCTCAGTACATATATTCCATCACAAAACCAAGATATAATATTGGGGAATAGAGAGCTAAGTGCAATGAAAGACTAAGGCTGGAACCAGGAAGGAATTGCTCATCTAATAGTCAAACAGTGGAGGATGAGCTTCCTTTCCCTTGCCAGGATCTCCTCATCTTGGCTTTCTCTGCCAGACCTGCGCATGTTGGATGGCAATCTGCTCCTGCTCCCTCATCTGACTCCTGTCCACTACTCTCAGATAGACCCATTGCTTCAGCACTGCTTTTCTATGGCCTCCTTTCTCCCAACCCTATGGTGAAGGAAAGAAGAAAACAAGTATTTCTTAAGCTTCTACTATGTGCCTGGCACTGTGCTGAGCACTTTTTCAAATATTATCTTATTTGATTCTCAGAAAAACCCTGGAGATAGATGCTATTATTATCCCCATTTTACAGTAGAGGAAACTGAGGCTAAGTTATAGGTTAAGTGATTTTTCCAGGATCACACAGCCTACATGTATTAGCACCAGAACACAAAGCCAGGTCTTCCTGACCCTGAGGCCAACTCTTTATCCATTATACCACACTTCTCTTAGGAATATAGTTGTACCATAAGATAGAAAGAATCACAAAATACAGAGAAATTAGAGTAACTTGGGATGAATTACATGAAATGATGCCAAGTGAAGAAAAGAGAACTATGAGAAAAATATACAAAATGACTGATTACTCTAAAGTAAATGAAAGCAATACTAATAGTCATCTGGAGAGATAGCATTATGCAGTAGGTAGAGGGTCAGCTGTGGAGACAGGAAGACCTAGATTTATGTGCTTCCACTGATACCTATTAGCTGTGTGAGCAATGTGATTAACCCTTCAGTGCCTCAAGACAGCTCTCTAAAACTATACATTTTAGACAGGTTGCTGATCTGTATCAACAAAGGTATTTTTCACACTGGAAGGTCCTGGTGAGGAATTTGCTTTACCCATATAGAATGGCACTTTCTCTGCAATTTCTAGCCTTGTCAAGTTGCCTGGGGTGCTATTCATTACAACACACTGCCTTTTTCTATTTTTCATTGAACATCAATATTTCCATATCATTGTAATGAGTCAAAGTCACGTATCCTTCTAAAAGCTCAAAGCTACCAGTAAACCAGAATGTACACAAAGTGAAACTTTCAATGGCAAAGGAATACAACTTTCTTACCTTCTCATGGGATTTTGAATCCTTCTTCCTGGCCCTCTTCTGTTTACTCATTTTGTGAGATCCAATCAAAAATTCATAGCTAAAATAGAAGTGTGATTCTGCCACCAGGAAAGACTTCATCCTATTTATACCTTCTTATCCCATCTGGATTTTGTCTGGATATTATCTGTGTGCTCCCATAAATTCTCAATACTGGATTTATCCAATATTCCAGGTGTTTTGATGGTCTATTGATATCAGTATAACATTCAGGTTATCCATCCCAGTGTTGTTGAAGCAGGTCTAACTAAGGATCAATTACATCTTTCCTAGGCTTTCACCTGTTATTCAGGCTTAGGAATACTCCCAGTACTTGGCTTGAACTCTGTGGGGTAGGCATAGATTGAGCTTCAGTCAAATCCCCTTTGCATGTGATGCTTTGCTGAGAGACCCTATCTAAGCCAAAATCCTCACTTGAAGGAATGGGTCCTACAACTCTAACAGAAATCTCAATCTATCTGGGTTAGACTCCTGGCATTAGTAATTGAATCCCTGGTTCAGAACCCTTCCGGGCAGAAGACTATATGGAGTAGTCATGACTGTTTGGGGGCATTGAGAGACCTCTAAGTTTTCTGTATTTCTGTATATCATTTAAAAAAGCCTATGCAAACAAGTCAACTACAAATATGATCCTTATGTTGGACCATGGGAACTCTTTGAAGGCAGTAGCTTAGACCAGGGTACTCCTCTTTACTAAATGACTATCTCTCCTTTTCCAATAATATATTGATGATCTGTTTTACATAATTTCTAGTGTGAGAGCCATTATTGATAATATGCTGCAACTTACTCTCATGATACATCCCGTTGGATCACATGCAACCTTAATGATTCAAGAACTGGTTTGTTCTATGATTTGCCGTCATATAGCATTACAGAAAGTATTTTGTCACTAGAAAGACATGCTTATGTGTCAACAAATGTATTGGAATCATTGTAATTGCTATACAAATGTGACCTTTGAGGTCACTAATCAATTATCTAACTACATACTGTTGAATCAGAAATTATTCCCACATCACTCGCCCTGTGTTTCCTGTCTATTAGTATGTAGTCAGTTTTGCTTTTTGTAATGCTGATTGGTACCTTCTACATTCAACACCAAACCACTTTCACCATATTATGTTGACATAGGGTTTCTCTGTAGGACTTTGATACCTTTCATTTCTTAATTCTAGATGGCATTTTCCAATTTTTTAAACATTTCCCCCTCTACTGTACCTTAAATTAATCATTTATTTTGCACTTAATAAGCTTAAAACCAAATAAACATATATTTGTACTTTTTATATTTAAAATTAGCTAATAAATGTCTATTAGTGTATCCCTCCATAATCTCTTCTATTTTCAATCCATTCACCTATATTTTTAATTAAATTTTTTTTCAAATGAAAAGCTACCTTTTCTACTTCCTGCCTGTCTTTATACCCTTCCCCACCCCTCACTGAGAAAGCAAGAAAAGCAAAATCTTCCATTACAAAGATGTAGAGTCAATTAAAACAAATTCCTGGATTGGCCATATCCCCTCACCCCCCTCAAAAAAATCTCAATCTACACTCTGAATCCATCACTTCTCTATCAAGAGGTGGGTTGCATATTTCATTATGAGTCCTCTAGAATTGTGGTTTGTCATTGTGTTGATCAGAGTACCTAAGACTTTCAAAGTTGATTATATTTACTATCTTGTTATTGTATAAAATATTCTCCTGGTTCTGCTCACTTCACTCTGCATCAGTTCACACAAGTCTTCTTATGTTTCTCTGAAACCATCCCTTTCATCATATCTTACAGCACAACAGTATTTCATCATATTCTTACACTATAACTTATTCTGCAATTTCTCAATTGATGGGCACCCCGTCAATTTCTAATTCTTTGCTACTGCAAACAGAGCTGTTATAAATAATTTTGTGCATATTGGTCCCTTTCCTTTTTCTTTTTAATTTGTTTGGGGATAGAGACCTAGCAGTGTTCTCACTGGATCAAAGAGTATTTACAGATTAATAATTTTTGCAGCATAGTTTTAAATTGCTTTCCAGACTGGCTGGACCAGGTCATAGTTCTACCAACAGTGTATTAATGCACCTGTTATCCCACAGATCCTCCAGCATTTGTCTTTTTCCATTTTTGGTCAGTTTTGCTAATCTGATAGGTGACAAAAGGAATCAATAAGGCATATTTTCACAAATCCTATCCAAGTTTCTGCAAAAGATGGTTAAATTTTCTCCAGAATGACATTCACAGTTGCTTAATAAACTCACTTAATGAACCATTCAGCACAGTGAGGTGGAAAGGGAACTGGATTATTAGTCAAAAGACTTGGGTTGTAGTCCCAATCCTACTATTATATAGATTTCTGATAAGTTACTTACCCTTTCTCTGTCTCAGTTTCCTTATTTTAAAATGAAAAGGTTAGATGATGATGATAGCAGCTAGCATTTATATAAAACTTTAAAGTTTGCAAAATGATTTTCAAATATTTTATTTTATCCTCACAACAACTCTGGGAGATAAACGCAATTGTATTATCTTATTATCCTAATTTTTACAAATGAGGAAACTGAGACAGCCAAAGGTTAAATGATTTTTGTCCAGGATCATACAACTAGTATCTGAGATCTTTCTGACTCTAGTCATACTATCCACTGAAAATTGAGGAAGCTATTGAGAAACTATTCAAGAAGACTAGGTATCATCTCTATCTCCTCCCCATGAGAACCATGATTTCTGTCCACTGAGTCCCCATATGTGATAAATGAGCTTTTCCCTTATCTTGTTGGGGTCCAGGCATCCACCACACTTCCTGATCATCTCTATGCTATGCTGCCCTACAAGCTTTCCCCCTCCCCCCTTTCCAGCTCCATGTTATATATTGCCTTCCCCAATTAGAATATAAGTTCTTTAAGGACAAAGAGCAATACTTATGGCATTTAGCACTTAGCAAGTACTTCATAGGTGCTGTACTTATCTATGTATCTATCTATTTATCTATCTATCTATTATCTATCTATATATTTATCTATCTATATTATTATCTATCTATATATTTATCTACCTACCTACCTACCTATCTACCCATCTATCTATCTACCTACCTACCTACCCATCTATCATCTATCTATATATTTATCTACCTACCTATCTACCTATCTACCCATCTTCTATCTATCTATCTATCTATCTATCTATCTATCTATCTATCTATCTATCTATATATTTATCTACCTACCTATCTACCTATCTACCCATTTATCTATCTATCTATCTATCTATCTATCTATCTATCTATCTATGACAGAAAAGAAAGGACCCCAGTTTTCTTTCCTATCATATGGCTAATGTTCTTCTTTGTCCTAGACTTGTGATTTCAACAGTGTAGGGAACTAAGCTCCCTGACCCTGAGCAGAACAACCACTCATCTGCATGTAACATGGTTTATGTACAGAGCATGCACTAGAATTCCCCTGGAAACTTCTGGGGTCTCCAAAGTCAAGGTGAGTAATCACTTGGGTCTTTCATGATGACAAACTTCCTGGCTGCTCCTGGCCATCTGGTGGCTTAGTGCTAGAAAGAACTTGTCATTCTAGGATGACGTGAAGGTTCCTGAGTGGTTCCTTTCTTGTTTCCACCCTGCCCACCTCCTGTGACAGAAGCAAGTGGGGAGGGAACCTTAGTAACATAAAAACAGAGACAGAGATAGTTTTCACCTGGCTTTCTTTGAACTGCAGCTTTCCAAGTGATAATATGTCATTCTAGCAATGAGGGGAAAAGGAAGCTCCTTCTACAATCCAATATAACGTTGACTCTGCCACTACACCCCAACTAATGGTCTTGTACCAAGTGCCTCTGGCTGTAATTGCCTCTGTTTCCTATCCTTTAACACATGACTCATGAGTTTCAGAAGGTACTCAAGGGATGGCAGCAGTATCTACAGGACCAGTTGTGGCTGCAGCAGCTGGAGAAGCTGAGGAGGTATCTGCATCAGAAAGAGTGGCCACTGCCAGCAGAGGGGCCAAGCCTGGCCCATTTCACCAGCAGGCTTCTAGGAAAATTGATCAGTGTGAAATGTACAATGGTAAATTAATAACCTTACAAAAGCTTTTTGTGTCCCAATGAAGTTTAACAACCAGCCTTCCAAAAGACTGTTACAGTTGTTCCGTTATTGAATTCTGTTCTGATCATTCTATTAAGGTGTGCTATGAATCTCTTTGGCTTAGCATTGCTGTGTATGTGTTAATAATATAGCCCATACCTGATTCATAGTGTAACCTGAGTACTCTTTGTTACCTCCCCCCACTTTGGGGGAAATTTAGACCAAAACCAAAAAGTTGCATTGTACGTGGGTTGGCAGAGTTGGGGGCAGGGTTGATGACCCAATAAGTGTGAGAATTGGAAAGCCTACTTCTTGTAATGAGGGGTCAGGCTTCCCAATGAATGAACTTGGAGCAAACAGGAATGCATGGGTATAGGACAGGCAGTGACAGCCTTAATGAGCCCCAGCCCAGCCCTTTGATTCAACATTATTTTTTAGACAGAAAATCGGGAACTGTTTTTTTATGCTCCCCTCTATGTTAGATGCAATTTGTAGGTGATTGCCTAGGGGCACCAAGGGTTAAATTGACTTGACCTAATGTCATTTAGCCAGTATGTGTCAGAGGCAGATAGTAAACCCAGGTCTCCCTGACTCTCAGATCAATCTTCTATTTCTATTCATTTGCCTTTTGGGCAAATGAATTTGAAGATTTATAAAATATGTTCGTGAATACTTTCCACAGTTTTCTGTGACACTTTATGCTTCTAAGGCTTCCTCTCAAACTTATGCAAAAGCTGGTAAAATTTTTTAGTGTAGGCTTTCCCATTCCCTTGAATGTTCTTTTCCTAGCCCATATCTTTCTCCTCTTATTCCTCTGTTTACTTTCCTCCTCTCTATTTCTTTTACAGGGCTTTCTGGTCCCTTCATAAAATAACTCTCATTCATGTACTCCTAAGCTTTCCCACTTTCCCTTAAGGAATTTCCTTCCTGATGCCTTTATATGTGGCTTTTTCAGCTTTCCCTCCCCTCCCCTAAATTCCCTTAGCAAAAAAAAATTCAAATAAAAATCTCCTGTAACCTTTCAGGTTTTTGTTCTGAAAGATGGCCAGTCCTGCTAAGAATTGACCATAGCCACAACTGGCAAATTGGCAACGATGACAAAAAACAATAGTCATGTTGGAGGGCAAGTGTGGCATGTTAGGCACACTAATGCATTGTTATTGCTGTGAATTGATGCAACCACTGTGGAAAGCAGTTTGGAATTATGCAAACAAAGTAGACAAGATGTCAATACTCCTTGAACCAGAGATTCCACTGCTAGGCATAGATCCCAAGGAGATCACTGATAAAAAGAAAAGCCCTATATATACCAAAATATTAACAGCAGCATTTGGGGTAGGAAGGAACTGGAAACAAAGCAGAAGCCTTTTGATTGAGGAATGGTGAGACAAATTGTGGTATACAAGGGTAATGAAACATTGCTGTGCCATAAGAAACTATGAATTTAGAGAAGTATATGAAGACTTATTTGAAAAGATACAAAATAAAATAAGTAAAGCCAAGAACACAAAATACATATAAGGTGTGTATTGTTCGTATAAGATGTGGATATCCACATGGATTTTCTAAATATGGTCAAGAGGTGGCAAAGAGGGATATCTCTGGAATTTTACCTATCCCTCACCAAGAGAAACTTTGCAAGGCCAGAGGAATGGGTTACCTCTTCCAAAGCTCTCCCTCCTAATTCTTCCCCCACCCCCTTTCCCCCTCCATTTCACAGCCCCTCTCAATTCCCTCTCCTCTTCTTTCCCCATTTAAACAGATAACCAAAGACCTTTCTTATGTCAGAAAAAAAAGAGAAACTTTGATTCCTGCCCTGAAAGGAGCAAGAGAAGTGGTCCCAATACTCTCTGCTCTGTTCTTCTCTGAAAGAGGAGTACTAGACTAGAAATATATGTGCACAATATACATATATATATGTATATGGAAAATATAAATAGGCATATATCTATCCCCTTAAATATTGCTGGTTTAGGGGCATGATTATTTTCAGGTTTAAGTGCTTTCTCACTCTCTTTTGAAGGGGAAAGGGTAATCCCAAGCTTGTAGCTGCAGATTTGACTCCATGTCAAATGCTAGTTACACAAAATACTATTACAAATAGTAAATGGCTCATAAACACATTAATCCAAGCAGATGGAAAACAGAAACCAGAGAATTGATGCATGCTGAATATGTCAGATAATACAGAGAGTGAATAAGCTATCCTGTTGGGAGTGATATGTCTCAGCCCAACCCCCCAGAGAAGCCCCATCTCCCCCAAAGAGAAAATTTCCAAAGTCTCTGGGAAGGGAAACTGGGTATCAAGGACATGCTGAGGTACCAGCTCCTCTCTATGTCTCTTACTTTCCAAAGGCTCTTACTCCACAGCTATGTCCCTGAAGAGATTCTGAAACTGCACATTTCTCTCTTGAAACAAGGGGGAAAAACTTTCCTCTCCAAAATTCTTATACCAGCTCTAGTCCTTGTGCAGTTACAGAGGATCAAGTCAGCATTCTCTTCACCAATCCAGAATCAAGGTTCACAGGGAGCAAGCAGAAAGCAACATAGGGTTGCCCTCCTCCATACCTCTTGGTTGTCAGTTGTGTTATATACACAATGATTACAACAATGTAAATGGAAAGAATAACAACCACAAAAAATAAAAAGTGAATGTTGCAAAATTACAATGAACAAGCTTGGCCACAAAGAAGACCTATGGGAAGAAAACTTCCCCAGAGGTAGGAGGTCCATGGGTGTGTAACATTGTGTGTATTGTTAGATTATTATTATTATTTAATATGTTGATTAGTTTTGTTGATTATTTTCTATTTTTAAAAATTCTTTGTTATATGTGATACCTCATTGGGAGGGGGAGGGGTGCAGGCAATAATTTACAAACAAAACATAACAATACAAAGTTTTTTTTTTAAAAAAGAAAATACTGTATTTATAAGCACACTTTCACTTCCTTTTCTCCCCTTTTACCACCCACCAGTTCTTTTTTTCCCCTCTGGTATCATTGGGAAGATGTTTTATAGGTCAATTGCTTCTGGTACTTAGTAAAATAATATTTCCTCTGACTGAAGTCTGGCACCTCACTATGAAACTGGAATTCCCCCTGGACTATAGTATTAGCGGTAGCTGAGTCTCTGAAGGTTTGGTCAAGATCAATGAAAGTTGTGTTCTCATAGATTCCTTGATATCTGAAAAGGACCTTAGAGATCATCTAATGCAATGGATTTTTACAGATAAAGGAACTGAGGTACAGAAAGGTTAAAGTGATAGACCCAAAGTCATATGTAGTTATTAAGGGAAATATTGGATTTGTCCTGTAAGATAATAAATTTAGAGCTCTGTGCTATTTTTCTTGGTAATCTCACCAACTCCCATGAGTTCAATTATCATCTCTATACATCCCTAGCTTTTCTCCTGGGCTGGAGAGGTACCACTGGAGAGAGGGCCAGGTCCCCAGGCAGCTAAGTGGTACAGGAGATAGAGGGCCAGGTCTGGAGTCAGGAAGACCTGAGTTCAAATCTGGCCTCAGACACTTACTAGTTGTGTGATCCTGGGCAAGTCACTTAACTCTGTCGGCTTCCATTTCTTCATCTATAAAACGAGCTGGAGGAAGAAATGACAAACCACTCCAGTACCTTTGACAAGAAAATTCCAGATGAGGTCACGAAGAGCTGGACATGGCTGAAATGACCGACCAACAACAACACCCTCCCTCATGACAGTCTCTCTAATTGTTATTGGACATCTCACCTGGGCATGCCGCAGACTCAACGTGTTCAAACCTGAATTCATTACCTTTCTTCCCTCCCTCCGCCACTTCCCCAAACTTCCCAGTTATGGGTGAGAGCACCACCATCCTCTCAGTCACCCAGACTACGGACCTTTGACCCCTCACTCTCTCTCTCTCCACACCCCCTACCCAATCTGATACACTCTCTTATGTCCATTCTTTTCTCTGACACTACCGCTATCCTGGTGCAGCCCTTATCAGCTCATGCCTGGACTATTGCAACAGCCTGCTAGGGGAGGGGTGTCCTTGCCTCATGCCTCTCCCCACTACAGGTCATCCTCCACTCAACTATTAAAGCAATCTTCCTAAACCGAAAGTCTGACCATGTTACCCCCAGCCCTCACTCAAGAAGCTCCAGCATTTTCCCATTGCCTCCAATAAAAGGCACTACCAGGCAAATTGGAGTCGCTGCTAATGACATGAAGCTCTAATACTTGAAATAATAGGTGACTCCTATCAATACATTCTGAAAGATGAACATATTATTCTTGCTTTTTTGAAACATAAAAATGAATTGCCCATTCGGAAGCCCTTTCTCTTTTTGTTTCTGCTTAAGTCAAAGACTCCTTAGTTCCTAACACTCTTTAGTTTGAGTTTTTTTGAACCAACTTTTTTCAATTGCCATGACACTCACCAACATGTAAAAGCTGGAATGCTAAGATCCGAAAACAATGAAGGCACATAAGAGTCAGGACAAGTTGTCAAGTGTCCATTGCAACCAAAGGCTTTTCTCAAGGCTATGTTCTTGGCCAGAAATATCTTTAAGGATCCTGCTCATTAGACCTTCTCATCTCATCCCTTACAGAGGTGCTAGATTGAGACTATACGGCAAATGCTTATTCAGATCATTTCTTACGGATTTTTAGTGTGTCTCTGCACAAAACATTCTAACCATAAAAGATAGTATAAAGGCAACCTTTTATGCACCAATAAGAGATTTCTCAATATAGGAACACAGGCTGTGATACAGAGGAGCTGCCCCAAATCACCCCAGGAGTGCTAGCCTTGCCTGTACTCTGCTCTCAAGTGGTGTGATCTTAGAGAGAATGGAGGCTCTCCCTTCTTAGGGCTGAGGTCAGCTAGGCATGACTTTGAGGGAGTGGAAGGAATGAGATCAAATATATAAGGACAGATTAATAATTATAACTTATTGTTATTAATAATAATAGTTAATATTTATTTAACGTTCACTATGTGCTTGCTAGGCAGTGTACTAAGCATTTTACAATTACTATCTCATTTGAGCCTCACAACAACCCTGGGAGACAGGTGTTATTATTGTCCCCACTTTACAGACAAGGAAACTGAGACAAACAGAGGTTAAGTGTCTCGCCCAGGGTCACACTAGTAAGTGTCCTAGGCCAAACTTGAACTCAGATCTTTTTGACTCCAGACCCAGCACTCTATCCACTATACCACCCAGCTTTTAATAATAAGAACAGCAACAATGGTAGTATTTATTTAGTGTTCTAAGATTTACAAGGTGCTACACATGTTATTTCATTTGATCCCCACAAAACCCTGGGAAGTAGGTGCTATTATCATCATCCTCATTTTTACAGATACAGAAACTGTGGGGATACAAAGAAGTTAAGCTCTTTGCCCAGGGCTGTGTAGCTATAACTGTCTGAGGAAGAGTTGGAACTCAGGTCTTTGGTAACCCAGGGGAATGAATCGCGGTCAAGAAACTGACCTTTTGTTCTAGGAAGAAAAGAAGGAATTGAAAAACTCAGCATAATCAATAAAGAAAACGTTTGCCAATGTCCAATTTCAATTTTTTTCATAATTAATTCCAGAGACAATCTTTGAATCCCTTTAACCCTCCTCAGATTAGCATGATACATGTTGTTCTGTCCCAATTCAACGTCAGCTTCCCAAGGGCAAGTAAAGTTTTTAATTGAATTTCTGTATATGTTTGTTGGATTGGAGGCAACACTATTTTCAATATATAGGGTGCCGATGGCTGGATTTTGCAGAACAGATTGTAGAAAAGAAAGCATGGCTTATTAAAAGCTCCACTAAAATCTACAATGAGTTAAGCTGATAAGAAGCAGTGTGGCAAAGTCCATAGAGGAGGCTGCCCTTGTACTCAGGAAGGAATGGCTTCCTATTCTGCCTTTGACAGGTGATCATGGGCAAAACCCTGACCTTCTCGGTGCTCCCAAGCAATTCTCTAAACCAAAAATCAATATACCTTTATTAAGGGCCTCCAATATGCCACACACTGTGCAGGCCCTGGAAATAAAGACAAAAAATGCAATAATCCCTGCTCTCACAAAGTTTACATTCTACTGGGGGGACAAACCACTCCAGTATCTTTGTCAAGAAAACCCCAACTGAAATGACTCAACAACATGTGCACAAATAAGTGTAGCGTAGCTCTTGGGAGTTATTTTTCCAATTCACACTGGCAGGCTGGGGCTCTGGCTGGCCACTACTAGAGTCCCTCAGGGTTCCAGGGTTACTCTGAGGAAGCTAGGGCATGTGTTTCAAATAATACAGCTCTCCAGCCCTCACCGGCGCACCACAATCATCAACTGGGTATCCCTTTAGTCAGCCAGACACTGCCAAAAGCTATTGCTATCATGAGACGAGGGCTAGCTGCTACTATGAGGCTAATGGAAAGCTCAAAATCCAACAGTTTCTGAATTTCAAAAGATGCTTCTCTGGTCAGTAAAAGGGAGGGAGAGATGCACTCTTCTCTCTCCCAAAGTGATTCCCTTTTAGGAGGCAGCTAGGTGGTGCAACGGATAGAGCATCGGCCCTGGATTCAGATAACACTTACTAGCTGTGTGACCCTGGGCAAGTCACTTAACCCCCATTGCCTAAAACAAAACAAAACAAAAAAAACCAACCAAATCAGGAAATGGATAGAATGCATTTGTACTTAGTACATCAGAACTTTTAAAAAGTAAGACAACCTGGCAGGATAACCTTTAAAGAAAAAAAGAAATGGACTTCCGTGGCTCTTGGTCTGAAGTAACTGCCTTGGTAGAAACAGAGGCAAATAGGAGATGCCTGAGAGGAGATTGGCTGCTGTTCCTTGGAGGAAGTGAAGGGATTGGTCCTGGAATGTGAGAAAGGAGGTATGGAAAGATAGGGGAGATGGTGAATAAATCTCTACAAAGGAGGTAGGGTGTCTGGTCCCATGGAATTCCAGAGGCCCAGAAGAGACTCCATTGCCTCCAAGGAATAGAAATTGATCAATGATGCCCAAATAATATTTTGGCATTGGAGAAGAAAGGGACATAATAATATCATCCTCCAAAACTTCTCTCGTAGCTGTGTGACCTTGGAGGGCCAAGGCAGTGCAGCAGAATGGAAAGAACACTAGATTTAGATGTAAACTTGAGACCTAGCTCAGCTATTGATGAGCTACGTGACCTTGAGCTGGTCTCCAGCCCTTTCTGTTATACAACTTCCTAATCTGTAAAATAGGGATAATACTTCTCAGACTTTGTTGTTCAATCTGACAGGACCGAGCAACAACAACATTATATAAGGGTGCATTCCACTTAGACTGCCTTTGCATTTTGTAGAGGATGACCTTATCTTTATATGTGAGTAGATCATTCTATACCTTATACAAGACTAACACTCTGAGTCAATCATTTGCATGTGAAAAGGCTAGCTGAGACAATGATTGCCTCTGTACCTTTCCCCAAAACACTCATTTGTGAGAACCTTAGAGTTTCAAAATAAAATCCAGAGTACCCTGAACCCTAGAGAGCTTTTTGGTGATTACTGGGCAAATAGCCATTGCCTAGTTATAGATTAGCCTGCAAAGATGCAGATTTAGGAAATGTCTTATATGGTCTCTATAAGGTAGGGTCAGCCTCTCTTTGAGAGGATCTAACCCTGAACCAGGAAGAACTGTTAAAAGTGAAAGCTTAACCTCTGTTCTTTTCCTGCCTGGTGATAATAAATCGGCCTCATAGTTGAGATACTAAGGGAGCAGAACTGGAGAGGCTTCTGCACCTCATAAGCTAAGAGCCTTTGCCATTCCTGGAAATATCCTGCTGAGGAGGAGAAAGGAGAACAGAAAAAGCATTTATCAAGTACCTACTATGTACCAAGCACAAGCTAAATGATAACTCATTTGATACTCACAACAACCGTAGGAGGTAGATGCTATTTTTATCTTCATTTTACAGTGGAGAAAACTGAGGCAGAGAGAAGTTAAGTGATTTGCCCAGGGTCAGTCCAGTTAGCAAGTATCTGAGGTTGGATTTGAACTCAGGTCTTTGTGACTGCAGAATCAGTGCTCTATCTGTTGTGCCACCTAGCTACCTTTAGCCACAAAGAAGTGAAACCCATTATTGTCCAGGGAAAGATCCTAGTGAAGATCTAGCAGTTTTTTCAGTCATGTCCAATTCTTCAGGACTCCATTTGGGGTTTTCTTGTTACAGACATTGGAGTGGTTTGCCATTTCCTTCTTCAGCTCATTTTATAGGTGAGGAACTAAGGCAAACAGAATTAAGTGACTTGCCCAAGGTCACATAGCCAGTAAATGTTTGAGAGTGGATTTGAACCCAGAAAGATGAGTCTCCCTGACTTCAGGCCCAGCACTCTATCGATTGCACCATCCAGCTGCCAAAGAAAGCTCTAGGGAAGAAAAAAAAATCCTCCCTTCTCAGATGGAAGGGAGGGAGAAGAGTAAGTGAGATGTCCTCATTTGCTTGCCAATGTAGGCAGTAGAGAAAAGTCCACTACGACTTTTGATTGCTGCTTTCTGGTGCTGCTGCCCAGAATGCTCATAGTGGACTCTGCTCCCATTTGAACAGTCTTTTTCCTCTCTTTCTTTCTTTCCATCTCCTGGTGTATTTACCCTAAACTTCAACACTTGGCTACAAATTTCATCGTCTCATCCCCAAACCTCCACTCAGCAGCTACCACCAATTCCATCCCCTCAGAGAAAGATCTGAGTCCTTGGAAGCTTGCAGGAGGAGCTACAATTTATTACTTAACTTTCCTGAGACCCAGTTTCCTCATCCATGAAATGGGAGTAATAATGTTTATGCAATATATCTTAGGGTTGTTGCAAAGTAAATGTTCTTTGTGCACCTTAAAGTGCATTGTAAGTGTGATTTATTATGGTTGTTGCATCTTGATTTTACAGAGTAGCACCCAGGGCTCTGTTATTGCTTTTTTGTTGTTTGTTTTTGTTTTTGTCATAGGAGTGGCTGCCTCAGAAAATCAGGCATGGGACTGGTCTCAATTTCTCATTCATCATAATAGTAGTTCACACATATAACATTTACTATATGCCAGGCACTATACTATACTAAATGCTTTACAATTATTATCTCACAACAACCCTGGGATATAGGTGCAATTATTATCCCCATTTTACAGATTAGGAAACTGAAGTAAATGAGGGGTTTTTTTTGAGACCTACAAAGGATCACATAGCAAGTAAGAGTCTGAGTTCAGATTTGAACTCAAGTCTTGGTAACCTGGTGCTGGATGCCTTAAGAATTCCTTATCAGAATTCTCTGGATGTCTGCTTACCACTTCAACCCAACCCCTTCTCACCTAGTGGAAGACATGACATAGTTGCAACATGTAAGTGCTTTACTTGGAAGTACACCTTTCCCAATTTTCTGTTTGTGTGCCAGGACTTCAAATCTATGTCACTGCCTTTATTTATTATTTTCTCTTATTGTGTTTATATGAACACAATCCCTACAAATTTAATTCTGCTATTTCACTGTTGCTTGGGGGTATCATCCAGTGAACTATAGATATATTGCAGTGATATCATTGCTTAAGATCTAAAGAAACTTCAAACTGGGTTAGCCAAGGAAAGAGATAGCTCAGTACGACATGCTGTTTATTCTGGAATCCCATGCACTAATCTTCCATTCTATTCACTAGATCATGATAATATAATGGATTCATTTCAAGATACCAATCCTAATCTTTAGGATTCTCAGTAGGCTAGCATTTTAAAAACCTTGAAGTTCTATGGAAATGTACACCATTATTTGATTATTATTTATCCTTTTTAAACCTTTGTTTTCTTATCCATAAAATAGGGATAATGCTACTTACGCAACCTGCCTAACAGTGTTGTGAGTCACAAAGGGATCCATGTTCTATTCACTTCTAGTTGACCTCCCAAGTTTATATGACAAGAACTTGAATTCTCCAAAAAGCTTCTTTTTGGACAATTTCAAAAGCCATAATGTGGGGGCAGACTATTTAAGGACATTATTTTCTTTTTCTTTCCTTTTTAAAAATTATTGTTTAATTTTTTTTTTACAATTATCAAGCATTTTTCCCTTCACACTTTCCTCCCTCCTCCCACCTTTACTGGCAAAAAGAAAAAAAATGAAACAATCCTTGTAACAATATAATTAAGCAAAACAGATGCCTACATTGGACACAGTCGAAATTGTGCATCTAATTCGGCATGAACTAATAATCCATCACCTCTCTTTCTTGTGGTGGTTAGCACTCTTCATCATCTGCCCTTTGGAGTTATGGTTGATTATTGTGTGTTTCAGAGTTCTTTAAGTCTTTTAAAATGTTGATGTTGCAGAATAAATTCTTCTTCTGGTTATGCTCACTTCATCCAGCAACAGTTTATATAAAATTTCCCAGGTTTCTCTGAAATCATCTTCATTTCTTACAGCTCAATTGTATTCCAGTATATTCACATGCATAATTTGTCCAATTATTTCCCAATTGGTGGACACCATCTTAGTTTCCAGTTTGTTTGTTTTTTTTACACTCTCTAGAAGTCCAGAAGACTTCTAAACCTCTCCAGATGTACATGTTTTCTCTTCAACACAGATGAGAGTAAGGTTCCAACATTACCAAACCTAAAGCTCCTGACTATATCGTTTTTCTTGAGACACCATTCTCAAGTGTATTTTAAAAGTCAACACTAATCCAGGTAGCTAGACACAGCATAAAAACCCTTGAGTTTGGAAATTTTAGAATACCAGGATTGAACCAAGGATTTTAGATAGTCACAGATTTTGAGTAGAAATAGATCTTCTAGCCTGGGGGTTCTTAATCTTAATCTTAATCGTAATCATGTCCTGCCCCCCTCCAGAAGTCTGGGGAGGCTTAGTGACTCCTTCTCAGAATGTTTTTGAAAAAATAAAATAAACACACAGGGTTATAAAGGAAACCAATTATATTGAAATAAAGATGTAAATTTTCCCATCCAAGTTCACAGATCCCCTGAAATCTATCCACAGACCCCATGTTAAGACCCTTGTTCTAGTACATCTCCCTTATTTTACAGATGAGGACACTGAAGCCAATGACAGTGAAGTGACTCCCCCAAGGCAGCAAAGTAGCAGAACTTCGTTTTCCCAGTCAGTATCATTGCTTTTTAAGGCCTATGTACAAGTTTTCTCTGATTGCTGCGTTAGCAATTGTGTGGATTCACTTAGTTGGTATTGCCTCATTAGCCCCAAATTGAAATCAGAGGTAGTATGATCCACTTTAGGTTACTTCTGGGCTGCCTATTTATTATGTGAATTATTTCAGCTGTTTGTTTCCCTTCCTTCCTCTCTCTTCTGCTGTTCTGTCCTGCCCATTTCATTGATCTTTGCCTTCTTCATCAGAGGATTAATGGGACACAGGCAGAGAAAAGAGCTAAGACCTCTCTTTTCTAATTGGAACTCTGTCTGTGGCTTTAGGAAAAGGTTTGGTGGGTTGAAGCATTTGGTTTTAGCTTAATTTTTGGATTATCTGTATATTTCCTTTATAATTATTCTTCCTGTAAAGGCAGCTAAGTGATACAGTGGCTAGAGGGCTGGGTCTGAAGTCAGCCTGATTTAGACAGTTATTAGCTGTGTGATCCTGGGCATTCAACCTCTGTCTGCCTCAGTTTCCTCAATGGCAAAATGGGGATGATAATAATAGCACTTGTCTCTTAGAGTTGTTATGACGATCAAATGAGATGATATGTGTAAAGCACTTATCACAGGGCCTAGCACAAAGTAGGTGCTTAACAAATGTTTGTTGCCTCCCTCCCTCCTTCCTTCCCTCCTTCCTTCCTTCCTTCCTTCCTTCCTTCCTTCCTTCCTTCCTTCCTTCCTTCCTTCCTTCCCTCTCCCTATTTTCTCCTTTCTGAACCAACTCCCTGACCTCCTCAACCCAGTTACAATAGATAATCAGTATTTGCTATTGTGAAAGCAGGAAAACTCCCATTTACCTGAAATCTTACTACAATTTGAAATCTTGTCCCTCCTTCAAGGTCTAGCTCAAATATTACTTCCTTCATTGGTACAACAGGAAAAAGTCCTGGATCTGGAGTCATAGGAAGGCCTTGAGTTCAAATTACAGCTTTATGACTTATTATCTGTGTGACTTTAAGCAAGTCACTTAGTCTCTCTGGCTTCCTTTTCTCCCCTATAAAATCATCAGGGTGAGGGGGAATGGACTAAATGATACAGAAAATACCTTTCAGAGGGGCAGCTTGGTGGTGCAGTGGGTAGAGCACCAGCCTTGGAGTCAGGAGGACATGAGTTCAAATTCGGCCTCAGAAGCTTGACACTTACTAGCTGTGTGACCCTGGGCAAGTCACTTAACCCCAACTGCCTCACCAAAAAGCAAAGAAAAAGAAAATACCTTTCAGGTCTAAATCTCTGATCCTGTAACTTTTCTTGACACCCCAGTTAAAATAGATCCCTCTCTACTGTGTGAATGAACACTCAGTGCTTTGTTTGTAGGTTGTTGTTTTGTTTTTTTTTATAGAATTCACACTTCTACTTTGGTGTATAAATATTTGCTGTGCCCTTTCTCTCCCAGACTATAAGCTTCTTGAGAGCAGAATTTGTCTTACTCATCTTTGAATTTGTCCTTCCTGGAGGCTAGCTCAATGACTTGTATGTGATAGATACTTAATGAATATTTGTTGAATTGAACTGAATTGGTTCAAATAAAAATGGGTTGTTTTTCCTCTTATTTGTCTTTTTTTTTAAAAGCACAATCTGATTAGCCAAATAAGTTCATTATTTGAAAAAGCTTTTGTTTTCCTCCTTGAATTATTACCTAACTGAGGTCTCTGTTCAGAAATATTAAGCCTCCTTCTGACCCCGAGCACCTTCTCTATGGAAGCCCTTGTGTTACTGGTTGGACCATGGTACCTTGTTAGAGGAGGTATTTCTATTCTTGAGAAATTGAACAATAAGCTACTGTATGCTTGAGCTGCAAAGTTCATTTCTTTATGTTTTCATTAGTTTTATTCATAAGATTCTATTAGAGTCAATTGTTAAGGTTCTGGAAAAGTCCCCAACAAGGGACAAAAAGGTCCTTCTATAAAACCAGAGCAGCCCATCCCCTGCCCAGACTTGAAAGGATTGTAAATTAGTGTAATAAATTGCAGAATTTAATGGGTAACCTTTCTGCTGTCTTAGGGGGTTGGTAGTGAGTGGTGAGTTCATGTCTGAAATCAGGTCAGTCGTATAAGCTCACAACTGTCTCCAGATCAGAATACATTGCTCTAAAAAGCTAGAGTCCCAAATCATTAGTTTCTAACATGTTTATAGAGGAAGAACCTTTTAAATCTCAAATGATGGCCTTAGCCTACAATGGTGTGCATTTAAAAAAATATTGGTTATAATATCTAAATTCACTTTAGGAGCTTATCTTTACAACCTGTGATACTTGTTCCTTTCTTTCTTCCTTCCTTCTTTCCTTTCTTCCTTCCTTTCTTTCTTTCTTCCTTCCTTCCTTCCTTTCTTTCTTTCTTTCTTTCTTTCTTTCTTTCTTTCTTTCTCTCTTTCTTTCTCTCTCTCTCATCTTATCTCCACTCTTCTTCTTTTCCTCTTTTTTCTTCTTCATCTTCTTTCTTCCTTCCTTCCTTCCTTTTTTTCCTTTTTTTTTCTGAAACCCACCTTCTGCCTCTTTGTTCAGTGCTAAATCTACCGAGGATGTTTCTTTCATTTAAAGTGAATCCAATGCAGATGTACATTTCCCCTAAGATTTTAATGGTTTAAAAGTAAAAGGCATTAGGTCCTTTTCATTTTCCCTTTGAATCTAAAGGGAGATATTTTCCTAAGAATAAACTGATTTTGGTTGGTTAACTAAAAAATATTACAACAAAAATGTAGAGATTTGTGATTCTATTCCATTCTCTCCTTCCCCCTTTATGCCCACCTCTCCCTCCTTTTCATCTCCCTTTCATCTGTTTCCCTATTAGATCATTGTTTGCATCAATACAAAATTATGTCAATCCCATGAGTCCAAGTTCACAATATATAGTAATTGGTGTGATTGATTTCATATATTGTATACTCACAAAGACATGCTCCCTGCCCTCCAGGAACTTAGACCTAGAGACTTAGCTCTGGAAGGGTCTTCAGAGATCATCTAATCCAACCCACTCATATTATAGCTCTGGAAACTGTCACAGAAAGACTAAGTGACTTGCCTAAGGTCAAACAAAGATTAAGAGTCAAAGGTAGAACTTGAACCCAGTTCCTCTGACTCCAGGACTACTGTTTTTCCCATTATTCTCTGTTGCCTGTCAGTATGAAAATTCTGTACCCTGTCATCAGGTTAAACCATAAATTCTTATGAATTATAAATATTTAAATAAAAAACTAGTCATAATAGAGAATCCGTGTGATGTCAAGATTATTAAAGGAATGTTTTCCTCTACTCATAAACCAAAGCCTCACAGGAAGACAGTGTGAGGGTATTGTCATATAAAAGACTGGAGTTAATTCCCACATCAGTGAAATTACAGATCCATTGAAGAAATAAAATAGAGGTGAGAATGAAGGTAAAATTCTGAAATGGCAATACACTGGTATGCAAAAATTCTTCCAATAACAATGATAAATAATATTCCCTATTTTAGCAAAATCTGAAAACAGCAAGGTAAAAATTAGAGAAACAAGTGTGGCTAATTTTTTTTAATCAAAGAATAACGGAAAGATGTTTATAATTCAATGGTTTAAGGATCAGTGATTTCATTGGAAACTCTTCCACTAATGCAGGCCATGCCCCTCTTTAGTAGATGGTCTTTGAGGGCTGTTCAGGCTAGAAAAATTCATCACTGTGCAGCCAACCTGGTTGTGGATATTTAGTGTATCTTAAATTTGATTTTCCTCAAGTTCCCACCCTTTTACAATGGTACTATTGCCACCCATGACCTGGTATTGACACCTATCTCATTCTCAAACTCAGGAATCAAGGATTCCAAAGGTAATGAGGAAGGATCTAATTAAAAATTGTTTAATGGGGAGTTTCATTAAAAGAAAAGTTTAACCTTATGTAATTTTCTATTATATTTTAAAGTTACTGTTTTTAAATTTCTGCTATGGTGAGTTACAAATTGTATAATAAAGAAATAAAGCATACATTTAAATATTTGAGAGTATTTCCTAAGAAAAAGATTGACCTTGTAAACGTTTTGCCTCCAAGGGAAGGCTTTTTATAAAGAGTTTCAAAGTTGCAAAGTTTCAAAACAGGGTGCCAATTAAAGCAATCTTAGTGTACCACCAACAACCATAAAGCTAGAAATGAGGGGAAGGTAACCCCTGTGGTTTCAGAAAGAAAAGAGCCTAGAGGGGAGTTGGTGAGGAGGAGGAGGAGGAGGGGAAGGATTGAAAAGGGGGAAAAGCAGGGCTTGCTTTGGTGGTGGAAAGGGGTTCCACTGAGGAATTCTCCTATGGAGAAAGATGGGACCTTGTTCTGGGCATAGCCTGGGGGATGTGAGACTTCCAAAGTCTACTCATCCCATATTTGGTTGGTGGGAGTTGGAACTCCTGGAGGCAACTGGCACCTGGAGGACTGGGAGGGCATTGACCCAGGGAGGAGAGCTTGAGGTAAGTGGGGGGGGGTAGTGGTATAAGGTAAAGAGGGGAGAGTATAGATCAGTAGTAGGTTGCATGATTAGGGACATGGTGGGGAAGGTCCCTGCCATGAGGCAGTGTCCTCCCTGACACCTGCAATAATTGACATTGTTCTGGGAGTGCGATAAAATAGAAAGGGGGAATCCATGGGGCAAGTTCTACAAGGAAGTGGCAGAAACTACCTAGAGGGAAGCCTAGAATGGATAGTTGAAAACTTTGCACAAAGAATGCAGAGAAAAGAGAGACACCAGATAATTATAAGAGTTATGAATCAGATCACAAAGGTCTAAAGTAGACAGAAAAAGAGGATGGATAATGAAAAAAGTGAGAGAAATCATTTTTGGAAGGGGTATAAAAATGAAATTTAAAAAACTAATGAACAGAACTAGTTGAAGGAGAAGATAGGAAAGGGGAATCTACTTGACTTACTGAGAGGAAAAAAAGGGGTGAAAAATTATATAATCAGATAAAAGCAGGAGAGAAAAAGGAACTAATAAAACTCCAAAGGAAAGGGAGTAACAAACCAGAGATGAAGATCCCAGGAGGAAGGTGAAGAAAGCCAGTGGGAAACTTGAAAAAGAATTAAGGTAAAGTAACTGAAGGAAGATAGTGCTGTTTATAGCAGAAGAGGGGCAAAATCAAAACTTGAAAAAAACTTTAATATTAGAGATAGATGGAGGAAAAGATAAACCTAACTCATTACATTAAATATGAATGGATTAAAGAATCCAATACAATGAAAAAAGAGCAACAGATTGAATAAGAAAACAAAATCCTACAATCTGTTGCTTACAAGAAACACATTTTTGAAAAAAAAATGGACATATACAAAATAAAACTGAAGGGGTGGAAAAATATTTACTCTGAATCAAGGGAATTCAAAAAAGTAAGAGCTTCAGTTATGCTATCTGACAAAGCAAAAAATAAATATTTAAAAAATAAAAAGTGATGAAAAAGAAGGTAATCATATAGTGCTGAGAGGAACTATGAACAATAAACTATTATCAGTAATAAAGGCTCCAAATGCTTTGGCATCCAAATGTAGAAAGGTCAGTAACACAATAGGGATAGGAGATTTCAATATCCCTCTCTCAGTTTTGGATAAGTCTAACAAAAAAAGGTGGGGGCAGCTAGGTGGGGTAGTGGATAGAGTGCCAGGCCTGCAGTCAGGAAGACCTGGATTCAAATTCAGCCTCAAATGCTTACCAGCTATGTGACTGTGGGCAAGTCATTTAACCCTGTTTTCTCATCTGTAAAATAAGCTAGAGAAGGAAATGGTAAACTACTCCAGTAGCTTTGCCAAGAAAACCCCAAATGGAGTCGCAGAGAGTTAGGCATGACTGAAAATGACTAAACAACAACAACACAAAAAGATAAGGAAAATGGGAAATATGTAACTGAACAAATTGCTGAAGAAATTAGAGTTAAAAGACTTATAGTGTTTTCTAAATAGTACAGCGAAAGAATATATATATTTCTCAGCACTACATAGAACTTTTGCAAAAATTGACCATGTATTAAGGCACAGAGGTATTGCAAACAAATGTAAAAGGGCAGAAATCATTAATATGTCTTCTACAGACCCCTTTCATGGAGGTCCACAAGTGTTACACATTGCACATGTTTTCAGAGTTTTTCAATATAGTGATCAGTTATGTTGATTTTTTTTCTCTCTGAAAAAATACTATTTGTTATGTGGGATGGTTCTCTAGGTGGGGAGAGAAGGGGAGAGGGAGATACTTGGGAAAACTATAATGTTGTGAGAAACAGAAGATATTACTAAAAAGTTATTTAAAAAAAAAAGAAATTGCATCCAGAATAACCAGGTTAGTTTTGCTCTCTTTTGCAGATAAAAGTTGATTAAAGATTCCAAAATGATATATTGGACAATACACACAATCTGTTGAATTGTTTCCCCAATACGTGTCATTTGCAGCAATCCATATAGCTTTCTGTTATTTAAAGTCTCCCTTTAACAGAGTTCTAACCAGGTACAGAACTAGTCCACGATTCACAACTTGCTATATTTGGTCAGAACAGTAAACCATGATGTTTGACATGATCCATGCATCCTCCTTCTGGATGTTGGTTTAGGGGTAAATAAGCAAGCTAGGAAAGACAGCAAGTCTTTTGGCTTTGCTCCTCAGTTGGTTGTTAATTGAGTTTGTGTATCTGTATCAGTGATGGTATTTCCTATAGCCCTTCAGGAAGGAGTCACTACTTGGCGATGTGTCAGATATTTTTGCTCCTTGTAGGACAGCTCGTTTTGACAACCACCTCAATGTGGTCATTTAAGCCACCCATAAGATAGGAAATGGTCAAAAAAACTATCTTCCAGAAATTCTGGATCATCAATATACAAGAGGTAAAGTAACATAGGAATAATGTGCTTCATAGCTTCTACAGGGAAAACAGGATTCTCAATGTGACAAAGATTTGAAAGTATCTAGGCAAGATTTCTAAAACAATCACATGCTAATGATGATTCATCAGGAAACACAAGCAGAGCTGGAAGAAGGACTATCATGGCATAATTGATTACCAAGTCTCTGTAGGCTGAACCATCAGTTGTATACAGCCCATTTGGGATGTGAATCTGGAGAAGCCAACAGAGCAGCAGATCCAAGTATAGCATCTCTGCCTTGGTGGAAAAGACTGATGGTCTGATGTCCCAGAAGCAATGTTGTTAAGTGCCCAAACAAGTTCATATTGAATAAGATAACAGTCTATCCCTCCCAAGAAACCTACAAACTTTGGAATCATACCAACCTCAATTATTTGTTCTATGGGGAGAGGGGTTGTGTTTCTCTAGAGATGAGTTTCTGGTGGCTTGGCTTGCCTGCAGTTTATTATCAATTATTTCTTTGACAGTTTCTCCAACAGACCAAAATGCAGATCCCTGGTTTTTTCATTTCTCTTGGAAAGGAAAAGTAACATCATTAGGAAAGGTGCTGGCATTTCTTCTTTTAAGCAACTAGTCATCTTACTTAATTTTCCTGTTCTAGATTCACTTCAAAACACCAGAAAACTCATTTTTTGGTCTGTCTTTCCCTTTATTTCTAAACCTATTCAACCAGGTAGCTGACGAACTATCATTTTCATTGCAAGTGAGGTTGTATTCAACACAGGGAAAAAAACAAAGAAGGAAGTTGCAAAAGGATGCCCAGCCCCAGAGGGAAATCAGGAAGAGCTTGGGGCTGTGTCATGGTTAGACCTGAGCAGCCACTATAGCTCAGCCTTGAAATTAGTTTCCTACCCATGCCTTTTCATCCTGTGACTCCTATCCATATTCTCCTATAGATACCCCAGGGAGGAGCTACTCAACACTTGGGAAGCCTTCCTTTTCTTTTGAATTTTCTGGGTACCAGAATAGCATTCAGGTTATCTATTATCTCACAGGAAGGCAGCTAAGTGGCTCAGTGGACAGCATTGGGCCTGGAGTCAGGAAGACCTGAGTTCAAATCTGGGCTCAGATACTTACTAGCTGTATGACTCTGGGCAAGTCACTTAACCTCAGTTTGCCTTAATCTACTGGAGAAGGAAATGGCAAACTACTCCAGTATCCTTGCCAAGAAAATTCCACGTAGAGTAAGGTGCAGGGGGTCATGAAGAGTCAGACACAACTGAATAACAATAACAACAATTATCTCACAAATTCCATAATGAGGCACCTGACTTTTCTGGTTAAACATTTCCTGGCTGATGTTCTTTAAGCTGCTTATTGCACCATTGGCCACTATTGGAAGTATCCTTCCACCTATTTGTGCTACTGGTCCCTAGAGAGCAAAAGAGCTACAACATCGCCAGATGAGGTATCTATGGACTCATTCCAGTGACCTAATATTTGAGAGGGGCAGCTAGGTCGTAGAGCGGATAGAGCACTGTGCATGGAGTCAGGAAGACCTGAGTCCAAATCTGGCCTCAAACACTTACTAGCTGTGTGACCCTGGGCAAGTCACTTAGCCCCTATTTGCCTCAGTTCCTTGTCTATAAAATGGGGACACGCTGGAGGAGGAAATGCAAACCATTCTAGTATCTTTGCCAGAAAACCCTATGGACAAAGCTCATGGGGTCACATAGAGTTGGACAAGACTGAATGACTGAAGAATGATATTTGAGAAAACTAGACTCCTGGAAGTAACCAGAACCAACTTCTAGAATTGGAAGGCACTGACCATGACAAGAAAGACTCTTGATACACGCTATGATTGATGCAGTGGCAATGGAGCCACCAGGACTAAAATGACGGTAGAGGGAGGAGCCAATGGCATCTCCACCCTTTCCAGAGACCTACCCGGGGCGGTGGTTGTTGTGACTGATTCTTCATTTTCAAAGAGGCTCCACTCTGAGCAATGGTCTTTGGGATGGGGAAAAGGGAAAAAGGGTATTTTTGAACTCTCTATGGGCATGGATATGCATCGTTTCATTTTCTTTTACTGTGTAAGTAAACATGTTCTACATCTGACAGTTTGTGATCTTTAGTTATTATAAATAGAGCTTGTGCTGTCAACAAGAGAGTGACAGATATCAAGACTCCTAGGTTCTACCTTGGTGGAGGAAAATGAACCAGATAATAGAGAGGTCCCTAAAGTATACCAAGGGAAGGGGGACTCTGGGGAAAAGGTTATAGAAATGAAGGAGAAAATTCTCTTTTTTTTACTTGAGTTTCTACTGGAGTTTTTCCTCCATGGCTGATTCTATTTTGGCACACACAGTGCTGAACTCTCTCTTCCAATATCATGTGTGAGAAAAATTGGAACACTAAGGCATTGGTGGTGGAGTTGTGAACTGATCCAACCACTCTGGAGAGCAATTTGAAACTATACCTAAAGGGCAATCAAATTGTGCATACCTATTGATCCAGCCATACCACTACTAGATTGGTATCCCAAAGAGATCATGAAAAAGGGAAAGGATTCTACATATACAAAAATATTTATAGCAGCTGTTTTTGTGGTGGCAAAGAATTGAAAATTGAGGGGATGCCCAACAATTGGGGAAAGGCTGAACAAGTGGTGATATATGATCATGATGGAATACTATTGTGCTATAAGAAATAACAAGCAGGATGATTTCAGAAAAGCCTGGAAAGATTTACATGTGCTGATGCAAAGTGAAATGAGCAGAAGCAGGAGAACACTGTACATAGTAACAGCAGCATTACATGATGATCAAAGCTGAATAACTTAGCTCTTTTCAGCAATAGAATGATCCAAGACAATTCCAAAGGACTCATGATGGAAAATGTTATCCATAGCCAGAGAAAGAACTGATGTAGTCTGAACACAGATTAAAGGTGTATTATTTTCACTTTCTTTATTTTTTTGTGTTTTTTTTTTCTTTTGGTCTGTTTCTTCTCTCACAACATGACTAATATGGAAATCTATTTTATATGATTGCACATATATAATATATCAAATTGTTCATTGTTTTAGAGAGTGGGGAGAAAAGGGAGAGGGAGAAAATTTGGAACTCAGAATTTAAAAAAAATGAATGTTAAAAATAGTCTTTACATGTAATTGGAAAAAATACAATACTATTAATTTTTTAAAAGCCAAGCTTACATCCTAATATTCTTAGTTACAAAAAAGCATTAATTTTATCTGCTGATCTAATAGCTCTCAGAACATCAAATATAAATAAATAATAGTAGGATGGTGGTAACCTGTCCTCAGACTGTTTTATCTGAATTTCATAAAAAGTGATGAGATAATAATAACAACAATAATATACCCCAATGCTTATTTCAAACATAAAAAGCAATTATTTTGTCTACCTGTGCAATAGTATGTAGAACATTAAATATAAAAATGATAACCAGATAATTGCTTATCTCCGGATAATTTATATCTAAGTTGTATTGAAAAAGATGAGAAGAAAGATGAACAATGAAAAATGAAGGTGAAGCAGAAGGAGGCAGTGATCATAATAATGGTAATAACAACTATTACTGTTTATACACATTTTAGAAAACTTCCCTCACCACAACCCACGAGAGAGCTAATGAGAGTGTTCTCTGTTCTCTTTTAAAGAACTGAAGCTACAATTTACTCATATTCACACGGTCAGCAAGTGTCAGAGCTGGAACTTTAATAGAGATTTTCTGACTACATAAATATTTGATATCTGATACTCAGATATGAAAGGACTTTGGCTCTTCCTGCATTCCTTTACTAGAAATACTGAATGATGAGAAATTATCAATCATAGAACTTGCATCCTATATGCAGACAGAAACCATATGTCAAATACTTCTAAGAAAACATTAAAAAAAAAACATTCAACAGAGTGAGTTATTTTCAGAGCCAAATTTCTGGCTAACTATTATATGTTTTACTTTAATATGATTTTATTTATATATTCATGAAACTCTGTTTATTCTAACTGAGATACAAAGTGAATTATGACATCGTGAAGTCCAACTAAACCCACTAGAACAATGATAATGCAAAGACATCCCACTTGTTGCTCAATGCTTTTATTGTTATTAAGTGCTAAAGCTACAAAACGGGTCTGCCAAAATCATTATTAAAACAAAAAATATTCAAATGCCTGGGAAGAGACTGTGCCTTTCATACACAATGAGAGGATTTGGTCTCCAGTGCAATGGTAAGACAATAGGGAGCCACCTGCAGCTTGCATGAATTTTATATCAATAATCCACAGCTATTCCTGATGGATTGTTTATTCTACTTTCAGGGTGGAGACTGTGAGGTAGAAGGGGGAGGATGAATTTAGCTATTGGGGTGGATGACCATTGACAGGAAAATGTCTTACAAAAGGGAGAAGCATCTAAAACAATAGTTTTTCTGTTTCAGTGAGCCATAAAACAATAGTCATACCTCAAATTACTTTGTGGTCCATTTTTATGAATAGCAGACAACTGAAGTTCTGCTTTAGGAAGAGAATCTCAAAAGTAATGTTTTTTTTTTTTAAAGGAAAATCCAACCTAGGGGAGTACAATGTTATTGTTGTTGACATAACCTTTGGAAATAATTTCCCCCTCAAAATTAGTTATTCACTTATTTTTACAAGGATCTATTTTCTCTCTCTCCTCTTCTACTCTCTGTTGAATGATAAAAACAGAAAACAAAATCCTCATAACAAACATGCATAGTTCAGCAAAACAAGTTCCCACATTGGCCATGTCCAAAAAATGCATGTCTTTTTCTGCATTTTAATTTCATCACCTGTCTGGAAGGGGCTGCATAGTATGATTTATCTTCAGATCACTGAAGTTGTGCTTTATCATTGCATTGATCAGAGTTCTAAGGTCTCCCAAAGTTTTGTTTTGTTTTCCTGGATAATGTCATTGTATAAATTGTTCTCCCATTTCTGTTCTCTTCAATCTGCATTCATTCATAAAGGCTTTCACAGTTTCCTCTGAAAGTATGTCTCATCATTTCTTATGGAGCAATCCACTAATTCCTATACTATTTGTTTAGCCATCCTTCAACAGGTGAGCAACCCCTTAGTTTAGAAACATAAATTAAGCATAAATCAACAAAAGCAAATTAACCCTAATGTATGTGAACTGAGAGGTGAGTACCCCCAGAACAATTGATTGACCTTGATACATGTGGCAAGGGTAGGATTTACCTCTATGAATATGGTTCGTCCTATAGAAACATGGTAAGACACTGGGAGTAAAGGGGTTCAGCATCCACAAATCAGGGCCCATGAGACAAGGATAAAGATAGGATAAGCCTGAGTTTGGCACATATTTATACTTGTTAGGTGGTACTATAAAACTTACACAAAAAAATTTTAAGTTAAAAAACTACTAAAAAGTCAAATTCCCTCTATCTGCTAAGACAAATGATTTACTTAAAAAAAAAATCTATGTGTTTATCAAGTCATCAACTTGTTCCTTCATCTTTAAAATGAGGGGATTGGAAGTCCTTCCATCCAACAGTTCTCAAACTTTATGGTCTCAGGAACCTTTTATACTCTTAAAAATTATTATGGACTCCCCAAAGAGCTTTTGTTTATGTGGGTTATAACCATTAATATTTACTACAATGGAACTTAAAACATGTTAGTATTATCATGAAAATAATTTTGATTTTACAGCCTCTCTGAAATGGTCTTAGACCACACTTTGAAAATCACTGCTATAAACCATAAAATGTAAAATGACGATCAGTTGGAGAATCTCATTTTTAGGCCCAAATCCTTACTAGTTCATATAATCTTACCAGAATGGGTTTGTTCTAAAGCTCAGAAACTTCTTGTATAGTCATCATGATCCCTGGGAGAAGGCTCCAGGTCCTGTAAATGGACTGGAATTTGCTTCACCTTCTCATGCTGCAGTTGTGAGCTTTTTGGGAGAAAAAGTAGTCACTTAAATTACTGTTCCTTCAGAAGCCAAGACCTCTCTGATGAGGTGTGTCTGTCATAACGGTTTTCTGCCTGAGTGAAGGTTTCCATTGTATATCCAAAGGTCAATTCATCAATTACAAAAGAGGAAGACCCTGGAAAACTCAACAGCTCCTTAATTCTTGTGGGTGAATTTGGTGTCAGTGAGAGGAAGCTACCACCAAAGCCTTGTAGAGAATGATGCCTTGCTTGTACGGTGTGGTGGGAGGTAGCTGGAGTGTCTGAGAAGGGAGGGAAGTGGTTTCCATGTCTTTACGTCTGGTCTGCACGTATCCCTTAAAGGGTCACTACATTGATAGCCTTCCATCCCCCAGAGCCTTAGCTCTTGTAGTCCTGTTTTACAGCCTTCACTCTCTGAAGTATGAGGCACACAGAAATGGAGTTGGAAAGCATGGGAAATTAAAAAAACAAAAACAAAATACCACACAGCATATGCTTAAATTTTTTTTTTTTTTGCTAAAAGTTTACCTTTCCTCCAATGCTTATAAAGAGATAAGAAGTTGCCACTTTCCTAACTTTAAATGTCTAAGCAATGCAACTTCCAAGATTTCTTCTGCAGGAAGGCATAAGGAGGTTGGACAAGATAAGCTGCCAATTTCTCTTCAAGGTCTAAAGGATACATGATCTTCATTTGGAGAATGAATTAGGGGGGAGGGCAAAACTCAATTATCAATAGCTCTGCTCCTTGTATGTGATGCTATACTATTTGCTCTATGAAGAAAATCACAAACGTTTAGTTCCATTCTTTCAGACACGTGATGTAACAGACTCGTCTGACTATATATTTTCTGGGCTAAGAGTGAATCTAGCACAGATCATGTTGCCTATATTTTCTCTCATTCTTGTCTGTGTTCTTAGGCCAAAGGGACCAGATTGAGGAATGGGAAGAAGGCCATTGCTCATGTGCACTTGACTATATATTCTAGGCCATTTAAAGTGCCTGACATAGCTCTAAAAGTGACCTAGACATAGGGGAGCCAATAACTGAATGAATGAAGATAGGTTTGCAAAATTATATTCAAATACAAGGTCATAAACTAGGGCTTGGAAATTATTGTAATGTTAGTTGTAATGGGATTTTGACTAGTGTATTTATAGTCTTTTGTGGGAGACTAGACAGATAGCCTTGACACTTGGGGATTTTTTTCACTTTTGTGATTTTTTTTAAATTCTGGGAACTGTGTTCAATATCAGTAATAGAGACTAAATTCCATTTGAATAAAAAACCCTAATTAACCCACCATTTTAAATACTAAGATATAAATGAGAAAATATGCATTGCTTACAGAACAGTTAGGAAAATGAACTGAAGATTGTTTTTAATGGTAAAAAATGTCTGGCAAGCTAGAGATAAATAGTCAGAAAGACCTGCTGCTGGTACGATGAGAGATAAAGCTCACTGATGGTGATCCAAATTAGAATGACTGATGCACACGACAAGTAACCTTGTATTTTCAATGTAATGATATAAAGTGGCAAAGATTTTTATTGATGTCTGAATAGGAGGCATGTAGGTTCATGTAGGTTCTTAGGAGCAAATATATTTTGCAGCAAGAAATACAACATGAAAAAGGGGGAGGATTTTACAAATTCTCTAAATGTGGCTCGTGCAATTGTTTCTTTTATGACTCTTTAGGAATTCAAGGAAAATTTCATCATCTAGAACTTGTAACATTTGAACATATGCTGTATAATTGGTGTATTACTATCAATTTGGTGCCAGGTCTTCTCTCTCTCTCTCTCTCTCAATAATACCATCTCAGTCAATTGCCTATTAAATTATTATTTTTTAATTTAATAGTGTTGTACTTTGGGTGCCCTATTACATCCAACATAAAAAGAACCCGTATTATTGTGCAAACATGAACTAATCTGTCTTAAAATAAATTATAATTACATCATGGCCATTGTTTGCCATTAGTGACATCCATTACCTTTGCCCAAACTACCTACTTATTTTTCACTTTCATGTACCTTTCTTTTTTTTCTCTTCCAATTTCATTTAATGTTTTCTCGAACTCTCACAATTGTGACTGACTGAATCAATTGATGTGTACATTTTTCATTGTGCAATTCATTTCAGTTTCTTCTCTTTCCCCTCCTCACACATTTCCTAGCATTTCACAGTACTTCTCTTCACACTCTCTGTGTTCTACAAGTGCCCTGAATTTGCCATTCCCTGTAATTATACAAACTGTCCCAATGTCTAGTATATACCCTTGTTTACTCTTTGTCTCTCAGAATCTTTATTTTCCTTCAGTTCATTGAAAGTGTATTAAGAATCTACTATTTCACACAAAAAAAGAATCTACTGTTTGGAAGACACTATGACACAAAGACAAAAAAAAATAGAATTGTTCCTGCCCTCAATGAGCTTATGTTTTAAAGGTTCAGCTCAGGTGCCACCTGCCATAAGAAAGCCTTCTCTGATCACTTTTCCTTCCCTAATTCCCCAGTATGAGGTCTCTCTTTCTCTTCAAATTACCCAGTCTTGCTTTGTCTGTGTACATGTGACTTTTCCCAGTAGAATATAAGCTTCCTGGGTGTAGGGGTTATTTTGTTTTTGTTTTTGTCTTTGTATTCCCAGTACCTAGGGCAGTGCTTTGAATGTAGAGAGTGATTAACAAATGTATGTTCAATTGAATAGATTTTCTGTTACTGACGCCTCCTGTTCACAGATTTACTAAAAAAAATTGCAGCTGTTGTGATTATCAAGTCATGCTTTGTACTTAAATAAGACCTATTTCTGAGAAACTCACTGCTCTTACAAAATCTAAACAAATTCATTCTTATAATTTCATTGTATGGGAGAGAGCAGGTGTTGTGGCAGTGAAGTCAATGAGGAAGAGAGTATTTATAAAATGCATATAACTTGCTTCCTCTTTTCAGTACTTCAGCAACTGACTGCTTGACACTTCCCCACATATCTTATCATTGTGTTTATATGAGGAGCCAAATCGTTGTTCATGACTGGTCTTTCTACATACACCTCCAATGGAATGCCTTTCTTAATGGGCACTTTTGCTATTTTTCCATTTAAAGTTGCTCTTTTAAAATACTTATTTTCAATTTTAAAAGAAAATTGAGTGTGACTATTATTAGGCATAAATATTTAAAAGGAGGAAAAAGGTATGTATCATAAGAAACAAAATATGAACAAAAGTGTGGTTTACAATTAAATTTTAAAATCAGCTGAGAATCACAGCATCACAGAGCTGGAAGGGATCTCAGAGATCATCTACTCCAGCCCAAACCTAAACAAAAATAATTTCTACAGCATATGTGATAGGGAGCAATGGAGCTTTTAATTTAAGTCTACAAATGGGAGGGGCAGCTAGGTGGAGCAGTGGATAGAGCACCAGCCTTGGATTCAGGAGGACCTGAGTTCAAATCCAGCCTCAGATACATAACACTTACTAGCTGTGTGACCCTGGGCAAGTCACTTAACCCCATTGCCTAACCAAAATAAAAAAATAAAAAAAATTAAAGTCTACCAATGGGGAAGGGAAATCCTAATCTGTTTCTAGAAGTTCTCTGGAATCTCCATTTGAGGAAGTGCCCATGTCCACGTCTCTGCTTCTGACTCCCTGGATTTCTTCTTGACTCTGATTTGGTCACCTCTCCACTATTTTCAGCTCTCTTAGTGCTTTAAGTTTTGTAAAGCACTTTGATCCTTGAAACAACCCTATGAGGTAGGTGCTATTTATTATCCCTGTTTTACAGATGAGAAAAACTGAGACCCAGAGAATTTAAAGACTTACCCAGGATCATGTAGTTAATAAGTTACTGGAATAAGATTAGAACTCAGTTCTTCCTGACTGCAAGTCCTGTGCTCTATCCATCTAGTACCACCTAGTTGCCTCACTGTCTGTCTATTTGTCTTTCTTTCTATCTGTTTGTCTGTCTTTCTAGCTATATCTGTCTATCCATCTCTGCCTATCTCCCCACTCACTCCCCTGTCTTTGTCTCTCTGTGTCTCTCTCTCCCTCTGTCTCTGACTCTATCTGTCCTTCTCTCTCTCCCTCAGTCTTTCTCCTATATGCCTTAGTTAGCTTATTCTATATTTGGAGAGTTTTAATTGTCCAGAAGATCTTTCTCTCAAATAAAGCTTCAATTTATCTCTTAGCAACTTCCATGCATTGCTCCAAGTTCTGACTTCTAGGGCCAAGCAGAAAAAGTCTAATCCCTCTCTCAGGCGATGACTTTCAGATAACTTCAGCCCTCTATCATTTCTCCCTCAAGTCTTTTCTTTAGCTTCAACATTTCCAGTTCCTTCAACCAATCCTCATAGGGCTCCATCTCAAGGCCTTCTAATCATCCTGGTTTCCCCTCCCTTGGATACAATCCCAGATTATCAGTGTCATTCAGAAGATGGGGTATCCAGAATGGAACACAAGAATCCATATTTGGTCTGAATATAGTAGAATCCAGCAGGACTTTCACTTTATTTGTCTTGGATTATGCTTCTCAATATAGCTTAAGATCACATTAGTTTTCTTGGGTGCTGTGTCATACTGAGTAGACTCCTGTTGAGCATACATTCCACTAAAATGGCCAAATCTTTCCCTACATGAACTTCTGTTTATCAGTGTGTACCCCATCTTATACTTGGGAAGCTGATTTTTAAAAACCCAGGAGTGTGACTATTTTTACCTCATTAATTTCATCATATTGTATTTAGTTCAATGTGCTTGCTGATCAAGATTTTGTTGGCTTTGTCATCCTATGTATTAGCTAATTCTCCTATTTTCTGAGTCACCTAAAATTTTGCCAATCATGTCATCTGTGCCTTATCCAAGTTCTTATCCTTTATGACTTTGCTGCAGCATTTGACACTGTGGGCCATTCCCTCTTTCTGGATATTCTCTTCTCCCTAGGTTTTGGTGACAGCATACTGTCTTGGTTCTCCCCCTATTTGTCTGATGAATCCTCAGTCTTCTTTTCAGGACCACCATCCATACCCTGTCCCTTATGTGTGATTGTAACATTGGTCTTAATCCTAGGCCACCTTCTTCATCTATATTTTATCTTAGTGATCTTATTGTCTCTCATGTGGTCAACTATTGTCTCTGTACAGATGACTTCCATATCTACGTGACAATTTCTTTTCTACACTCCAGATTTGCATTTCTAATTGGATGTTCCATGGATGTCTCTATTTCAACATGCCCAAACTGAACTCATTACCTTCTCCCTAAACCTACCTTTTTAGCATCTTTATTTTTTTAGAGGCCACCATCATTCTTCCAGTAAACCAAGTTCACAATCTAGGAGTTATCCTTGATTCTTCCCCCTCACTAATGGTCTAGATCCAATCACCTGCCAAGTCACATTGATTTTTATCTCCACAACATCTCTCCTGTGGATCCTCTTCTCTCTACTCTCACCACAACCACCCTAATTGGTTGAAGCCTTCACCACTCATCTATTGGATTGTTGCAGTAGCTTCTTAATCTAAATCTAAACTCATTTCCAACTCTAAATCTATCATGCTACGACTGCATTTGTAAGTGAATGGTAGCTCCCATTCTACTGGAGCAAGGTAAATTGGTGTCAGATTTAGTAACAAGAGCCCTTTAATAATAACAGTTTTGGCAACAAGGTAGGTACCCACTGATTAGGGAATAGCTAAACAAATTATAGTACATGAATATAACAGAATATAACTGAATCATAAGAGTGGCAGATATGAGGGATCAGAGAAGTATGGGAAGACTTGTATGAAATGATGCAAAATGTACTGAGAAGAATAAGGAAACACTATGCACATTATAACAATATGAATAAAGAGAACCATCAAATAAAACTAAATGATGTGTGAAACAAAGACCATATTTGGGTCTGGGGAATAGAAGAAAAATGTACTTCCTTTCTTTTGCTGGACTGATGGGGACTATGAGTGTGGAATGTTGTACATGCTGTGATAGATGGTCAGTAGTTGGTTGGTTTTGCTCGACTATCTTTTTTCCTTTGTTACAATGGAAAGATTACTGGGTAGAGGATGATGGAAACATACATTTATAAATTCCTGAAACAGGAAAAAAAAGCATCATTAAAACCTTAAAAATGAATTTAATACAAAAACTGAGATCTGACATTTAGATATCAAGCTTTACAAAGCACTGTATATGCATGATCTCATGTGATTCTTACAACATCCCAGTAAGAAAGATGCCACAGATATATCCATTTTACAAATGAGAAAACAGCCTTGCTGAGGTGAAATGATTACTAATGTGGCAATACAATTAATACATGTTGGATGCCAGATTCAAACCCAGGCTTCTCCTGACTCTAAATCCAAGATTTTGTTCGATGGAGCTTTTCAGAGAAAGGAACATCACCATCTATCATGAGAGGCAGCGGAATACAATGGAAAGAATGCTGGCGTTAGAATAAAAGGAATCTAAGTACAAACTTGGCACTGGCATTTACTACTTTTGGTAACCTTGGGTAAGTTTTTCTACCTTTCTCATCCTGTTCCCTCATCAGCAAAATGAGAGAGTAGGACAACAAGACTGGTGAAGTCCCTTGTAGCTCCAAATGAATGGCATGTTTAATCTTCCTAGTATTCAGGGGGCATTTAAAAAAATAAAAGAATCCATTTTAGAGCGAGAGACACAGCTTGGTGTGGTGGTTAGAAAGCTTGTCTCATTCCATTCTTTCTAATTCAAAGATGAGTCAGAGTCCCATCTTTGATATATATATAGGTTGTGTTACCCTAAACAATTCTCTTCTCTTGGTATCCCAGGTACCTCTCTGAGACTATACTTGAAAACTAGGTGATAATTATAGAGGGAGTTCTCTTGGTGAAGTTCTCTACACCAACAAAATGACAGAAATTTTGGTACAGGAAAACTTTAGAGATGTTAGTTTACTGCTATGCCTTAACTTACATCAAAGGGCAATCCAAGGGCAATGGGGCACTTCATTTTATGTGACAGCATAATACCTTCCCTCTCTATTAAGCCCAATCTACTTTTATATATGACTGACATGTGTGACATGTTTACCCTTATAGACCCCATAAAAATGCCAATCATTTATTCATTTAACACCAGAGATGACATCATCAGATTATAATAACTTCTAGCCAGCATCGATCTGTCACATTTGCAAGTGTGAAAGGCTTTGAGCTCAATGATAAACCTTCTAAACACTCAGTCTCTTATTTTCTATTTATCATCAATTTTGAAAGGTTATGGGGTTGCCTCCTCTTCTTTCTTCTCTTTTCCTTTTCCATTTTTCCATTTTTTGTTGTTTAAAATAACCATGAACTCCTATTTAGGGGCATCAGTACCATGAGTCAATTCTTATCGCTAACTTGATCATTCTATTCCTTTGTGTTGTCAAGAATAATTAAAATCTCTTATTTCTCTTTTTCCTTATCTCAAATTACATCTAAAGCTGCCTTTTATATAAAGGATCCCAATGATTCTCCGTTTTTTTACCCCATAGGTGAGTTTCATCAGATAAAATTGGTCCATGATTTCAAACTAAATGATCTACTACTGAAAAATACCTGTGATGAAATGTAAACTCCAGCTTGTTCATTAAATACAATGAGGCTTTTAAGAAGTTCATTCAAACTTTAGACCCAAAGCTAGAGGAGATCTTAGAGATAATTTAGTCCAGTCCTCTGATTATATAGCTTAAGAAATTGAGGCCTTAAGGAAGTTAAGTGATTTGAACAAGGTAACTCAACATCAGGTTGACTTTTGGATGAGGAAATTTTTCAGGCAAAACAAATCTCTAAGACTCTCGACTAGACTGCATAGTTACAGTGATCTGCACTGGTAAAGAGAGTGTCTATGTCTGTGATGATGATGACAATGATAATGATGGTGATGATGTCAGAGGGTTAAAATAGGAAAGATAAATGTATTCTCTGTCCTTCTAGACTGAAATGAGTTTTCAGTGCTAACAGAAGACAGTATGTAAAGCCATCCAAATGGTTTCTGTGAACCTAAGGAATTTGTAATGGATTTACACTGTTTCTGTAGACCATCTAGGAACAGAAGAAAAAAAAATATCACAAAGAATGATTCTTTGCAATGGTGTTTGTTATACTCAAATTTTGCTAGTATTAATGTCTTAATATTCTGCTGAGACACTTTTAGGAAATGGTCATATTCTGTAACTGATAGCTCAAAATGATGTAAGGTTAAAGAATAGCAAGCTAAGCCAAATCAGCAAGCATTTATTAAGCACCTACTATGTTCCAGGTCTGGTGTTAAGCTCTAGAGATACAAAGAAAGGCAAAACACGATGCACTAGAGGAAACAACATGCAAACAACTAAGTGCAACTAATATAGATATAGGACAAGTTGAAGATGATCTCAGAGAGAAGGCTTTAACATTAAAGATGACTGGGAAAGTCTTCTTGGAGACAGTGGAATTTTAGCTGAGACTTGAAGGAGGCCAGAAGTAGAGATGAGGAGGAAGAGAGTACCAGATATGGGGTCTATCGGGGGAAACTGCTTGAAAGGAGGAGAGGAGGGTCATGTGCAAGGAACAGAAAGGAAGGTAGTACCACTGGATTGCAGAGTATATGGAGTAAGGTGTAAGAACACTGGGAAGTTAGAAGAAGGGCAGATTATGAGAGATCTTAAAAACCAGGAAAAATGTTTTATATTTGATTCTAGGAGCAATAGGGAGACACTAGAATTAATTGACTTGGGGTTGGGGCAACCTGGTCTGACTTGTACTTTATGAAAATCACTTTGATAGTTGAGTGGAGAAAGATTGTAGTGGGGAAAGGCCAGAAGCAGGGAGACTAACCAGCAGGCTATTGCAACAGTCCAAGCCTGAAGTGATGAGAGCCTGTACTAAGGTGGTACCAGTATCTGAAAAAATGCCATTTGAGAGAGATGTTGTGAAGGCAGAATTGACAGGACTTAGTAGTAGAATGGCTATGGGGGTGGGGTGAGAGAGAGTGAGGGGTCAAGAATGAAATCTAGGTTTGAAGCCCAAGATACTGGGAGAACAGTGTTGCCCTCAATAGTAATAGGGAAGTTAGGAAGAAGAAAGGTTTGGGTGGGGAGAAGGTAATGAGTCCAGTGTTGGACGTGTTGATTTTTATTATATCTATGGTATGTCTAGTTGAGATGTCAAATAAACATCAGGAGATGAAAGACTAGTGGTCAGGGCTGGATCAATAGATCATAGAATCATCTGCATAGAGATGATAACTGAATCCATGGCAACTGATGAAATCACCAAGCTAAGCTAAGTAGCATAGAGGGAGAAGAGAAGCAGGCCCAGAACAGAGCCTTGGGGGACACCTATTATTATTGGGCATGATCTAGATAAACATCTAGCAAAAGAGTCTGAGCAGTGGTTAGACAGCTAGGCAGAGAACCAGGAGTACAAAAAACTACAGAGAACATGAAGGAGAAGAGGGTGATCAGCAGTGTCAAAGGCTGCAAAAAAGTCAAAAAGGATGAAAACTGAAAAAAAGACCATTAGATTTGGCAATTAAGAGATCATTGGTAGCTTTAGGGAGAGAAGTTTCAGATGAATGAGGTCAGAAGCCAGATTGCAGAGATTTAAGAAAAAATTAGAGCAAGCTGAGGAGTGAGGAAATTTAGGTACTTATCATGGTTCTACCACTAGGTAATTGTGTGACCTTCCACAAATCATTTTTCTTTGGCTATCAATTTCTTTATTTGCGACATAAGCTCTCTAAAGTATTTACTAGCTCTGAAATTCTATGACATGCATAGAAATGGAAATTTTGATCACATGTATGACACTGTCAAAAAGGATCAATTTGCCAAACCCAGTGGCCTTTTCTACCTTCACTCTCTCGGGATTTTCTTCTCATCTAAAACATAACTGATCACTCCAATACTTTCCCTAACATTCTCTCCTTTCTTGGCAGTATAGCCATATTTAGAAAAAAGCAGCAATGGGGTTTGGTGACAGATTGGATGTAGAGAATACAGTGAAAGAAGAATCTTTTGGAAGCAAAGTTTCTACTTAATTTCACTTTATTGTACCATTTTGGACATTAATTTTAATTCTATCTAAAACCTATCAGAACCTAAAGAAAAATAAATGGATCCTTTGATGAGAGGAAGATATTTACTCTGGAGGAGGGAGCAACATTTCAAAGCACTTGAGGACCATCAGCTACTACTACTTGGAAAATAATTTACCATTTTCCCCCTAAAAGATGAAATTATTTCATTTATGATAGTGTTTTCTTCCAATCAAATAATCAGGCCATTGTTTTATTTTTTGTCATCTACAAGTTTTCCCAGTGATAAGAAAAGAAATTATTCTGGGAATCTTCACTACGTTTTGATTATGTTCTTTGTATATTGTTAAGTTATATGTAAATTGGTGAATGAAGACACTCTTAATTTTCATTGCCCTCCTTTTTGTAAAAGTAGGTGTTATCCTATAACAATGGAATATCTTATTTTGGTCAAGACCAACTATCTATACATTGCTTAGTATAGAATCTGATTTTAAGACTCTTTCTTCCCAATGTATATGCTGCACTATTGGGAGACACATTGTCTGGCTTGCTATAGAGCATTTGATTGGAAGACAGATTCTACAAAAATAATTTTGGTGAAGCAGAGTCCATTATTAGGGAATTTATATCTATTAATATTCATACTTTATGTCTACATCTGAGGTTTAATAAATGTATCTAGGCATGATCATAACCCCCTTTCAAAATCAAGAACTATAATATTCATTTCTAAGACAACACAGAAACAATGATAAAATTTTCCAAGTTAGCATAACATGATGATAAAATGAAACTGGAATGGCAAGGGTGCTATATGTCATGATAAAGTTCAACTAAATTAAAAGGAAAAGTAAAGCTTAATGGAACTTGGCAAAATTATTAGAACCCATAAATGTGAATCAGGACTGTAACATCTTAGGAAACAAATTAAAACAGAATATTAATGTCCTTAGGGGAAGAAACAATGTCCAGTGTGATTTTTCCCAAAATTCATGAAGTCCTCTGGAAAATGAAAAAAAAAATCTGTTTCAGGATCTAACTCAGTAAAGAAACTATACAAATCTTGTTGCAACAGTTACCTGTCACACGTACACTCACACAGCAGGAGAGAGAATTGGCACATATTGCTGTAGCTAAGTAAATTTAAGGGGGAAAATACCTCCATACACTTGAAAAAAATTCTGAAAATGCTTATACAATGTACATTGGTCACAACACTTAAAGGCAACAATTCTTTGGTGGCTCAATAATGCATCACCGCAGGAGGTACAGAACATGAAATATACCCAGTCCAGCCTTTGAGTAGCTTTACATCTCAAGAGAGGTAAATACATATTCAAATGCTTGTTGTGAAAATAATACCTTCCTATAAATATGATAATCTAGTAATATTATTTATTTCTAAGGAGATCACTTCATCTATAATATGCTATTCAAAATAGGGAACCCAGATAATCCCCAAATGGAGACAAATTGGAGACCTTTTGGAGAGTAGTGTAAAAAATAAAGATAAAAGAATTTATGAAATGTTCAGTCATGAAGATCAATAATAGGTCAGTCCTTTCATTTGCAAAATGAGAAGGTTGCACTGTATGTGGACTCTAAGGTCCCTTCTGGTTTTGACATTCTGTGGTTATAGAAATAATGCAAGGAACATTATTAATCCAAATTAATGTGATAATTTGGATTTTCAAGAAAAAAATTTAAAACCACCATGGGCTTGAAAATAGTATTCTAAGGACCCATTTTTGGGGATACTTAAAATGTTGCTCAGTTTGCTGTAATTTGTTGAATATATAAGAAATATAATAAGTACCATGCCAAAGTAGATAGAGGGCCAGTCCTGGAGTCAAAGTCCGGACTCTGATAAACTCTAGATTTGAGATGAGCACTCTCTCTTCTAATTCACTTCTGGATCCTTTGCAGTCTGGCTACCAACCTCATTACTTAACTAAAACTGCTGTCTAAAGTTAGTGTGAGCTCTAAATTGCTAAATGTAATGGCCGTTTCTCAATTCTCATACTTCTTGATTTCTTTGCAGCACTTGACTCTCATCATGGATTTTCTTTCTTCTCTGGGTTTTCAAATACTGATCTCTCTTAGTTCTACTTTTTGTCTGATCAGTTCTTCTCAGTCCATTTTGCTGAATTATAATCCAGATTATTCTCCCTAAATGTGTATGAACTCCTGAGGCTCTCTCCTGAACCCGCTTCTTTTCTCTCTGTACACTCTCTTTTGATGACCTCATCAGCTCCAATGAGCTCACAGGATTATTGAACTATGGAATTTTCAAGCTGAAAAGGATCTCAGTGGCTATCTAGTACAACTCCCATACAAAAAGAATCTCTAATATAGAATACCCAATGTTTTAGTTTTCATCTTTACACAGATGACTCCCAGATATTCTTTCTCTTGAATTCCAATCTTATGTTGCCAATTACCTATTGGGTATTTTGAACTTGATTTCCTCAGGCAATTCAAACCAAACATATGTACAGCAGAACTCATCTTCCTTTCTAAACTCACCCTTCTTCCAAACTTTCCTATTTCTGTTGAGAGTACCATCATCCTTCTAGTCATCCAAGTTCATAATCTGGGGGTAATCTCAGACTCCTCTTTCCTCTTCACCCCACACGTCCAATCTGTTGTGAAGGCTTGTTGATTCTACATCCATAATATCTCTCTTATCTGCCTCCTCATATTTCAAACAGCCACCCCCACAGTTCAGCTCCTATGTCACCTCTCATCTGTGCTACTGCAATGGCCTCCTAATTGTCCCCTCTATCTCATGTATTTCTCTTCTTCAATACATCCTTCACACACTCCATTACTTAAACTTCAGTGGCTCCCAATTACTTCTAGGATCAAATCTAAGTTCATCTGTTTGGCATTTGAAGTTCTATAGAACCTGGCTCCAATCTATCTTTCTAGGCTTATTATCTATTACTTCCCTTCGTGCATTCTCCAATCCAGCTCAACTGGCCTGCTTCCTACTCCTCCCATACACTGATCTATCTCCTGTCTTCCTGCTTTTATATAATCTGTCCCCTTTGCTTGAAATGTATATCCTCCTTATCTCTCAGAACCCCCAGTTTCCTTCAAAGCTTAGTTTAAGTGCCAGCTCTAGAATCATATATTTAGAACTGAAAGGGGTCTTGGAAGATACCCAGTTCATCCCCTCTCATTTCACAGATGTTAAAACTAAGGACTAAAGAGGTCAGTTGACTTGTCCAAGGTCAGATAGGTCCAACACTTGAACTCTTAATTCAGTCTACTTCTAGCTACTCTTCCTTTCCTCTCCCTCTCTTCTAATTAAAATTACTTTTATTTTGTATATATGTCCAGATGTACAAGCTGACTCCTCTGATAGAATATATGCTCCTTGAAGGCAGAGATGGTTTCATTTTTGTCTCCCTGATACCTAGCCCAATGGTTAGTTGTAGGTGATTAATAAATGATTATTGGTTGATTGATAGACTTTGGGCCAGGCACCTCACTTTTCAGTTGTCCATGCAACTTTCTAAAACTAAAAGTTACCGGAGGGTTGTAGACCTTCATCATTGCATGAATTTCACACTGGGAGTTCCCTACACTGATTAAATCACAGGTCCAGACTAACATTACACTCCCAAATATAGACATATTGATATGTATCACTATATATCTAGTTATAGATTTATCTGAATAGATAAATGAATCATATCTCCAGTATGGAAGAACCTCCTTATAAATATTCCTTGCTATGTTGAAATTTAATACAGTGTGCAGAATTTCACCCACATAGAACTGATAGGTCAGGGAATAAACTCTATGTCACCTAAAAATTCACACTTATGAAATTTTGAACTATTAATATGTCTGTATCATAGTCTAGAACAACTTCTTCTTTGTAGCCTAGTTTTTCTTCTCCCTAACAAGCTGTCTCACCACTTCTCCTTCTATTATGCTACTTCTTTTCTGGAACCTGTTATATCTGGATCTTCCAATTTTTGAATGGAAGGCTTCAAGGCTTCTAGCTTCTTCGAGGCTAGAAACTTCCAGATTCCTAGTTTATGGGTACCTCCAGGCTTGTGACTTTAGAGGTACACACCCAATCAAACACATTTAAGCGGGACCCTACTCTGCCTACAAACCTTATGAACTATACTAAGTGTAGTTCAGTATATGTGATGGCCTTTTCTCAATTCTCATACTACTTGATTTCTTTGTAGCATTTGACTCTTATCTACATTTTCTTTCTTCTCTGGGTTTTCAGATCCCGACCTCTCTTGGTTCTGCTTTTTGTCTGATTCTCAGTCTATTTTGCTGAATTATAATCCAGATTATTCTCCCTAAATGTGTGTGAACTCCTGGAGTTTTCTTAACTGACCCTAATGCATAGAATGAAAATAGACTCGAGATTCCTAGTAAGAGCTTGGTGTAATGATTTTCCATTTCCTAGGAACAGACTGTCTCTTGACCATCATGGTCTTCTCCTCTCTCTCCTCCTAAAGACTATTGTGCTGGTGGCAATTTCTTTTGATATATCCCTTTTCTATCCTCAGCCCATACTGGAGATATTAGTCTCAGTACCATGGTGATGGGGGTGGGGGTGATGGTGGTATGGTTCTCTTTCTTACCTCTCTCTCTGTGCACATTTGGGTATCCCCTATTAAGTTTCCCTTAAATGAGCCAAATAAATAAAAGGGCTTCTTGCTTTCAGCATTGATGGCTTCATCTAATTCTTCTGCTAAGACTGAATTGCTGAAAACTTCTCTGGCTACCTCCTATCTGGGTTAGAAACAGTAGGAAGTATTCATACCAAATGCTGATAGAGTTGAGAATATGTGATTCTTTTTCTCCCTCCCTTCCCCACACTCTTCCTGTCTCATGCCTAGAGGTGGCATACCAAAGCTGGCGCATTCTGCTTGGTGAGAACACTATAGCTGCTGGTGCTGCTGTTACAAGGGAGTTCAGGGTCATGCTATTGTGTTCATGCCACTGAGGGAGCTTTTAGCAACATCAGGCATACAGGAGGGGCCAGAAAAACTGAAAGAGGAAGAGACCAGGCTGCGTGAGAACACTTATAATACACATGTCTGGGGGATACTGATGATGAAGATAAAAGCATTGCTCTTCCACCATCCCCTCTGTCAGTACCTTCCCCTGAACCACTACTGTTCTGGCAGACCTCTGAGGAGCCATGAGGTCCCACCCAGATTCTGTCCCCTCAACTACTAAGTTTTAGCTTCTGAGGAATTCCAATAGTTAACATTTTCAGGAATGCATCTGTCTGAGACATTTCCCTTTTGTTCATTGGTTAAAGAGCTGGACTATTGACTAGGTTTGGAGCAGAGGTGAAGGGAACTGGGAGAGAGAAGGTAAAGAAGTTAATTTTAAGAAGTTCTCTCTAAACACTATGATTTCCAGTTCTTATTTTTTTGAACTCCTCTGTATCATTTGAAATTCTGTGTGTGTGTGTGTGTGTGTGTGTGTGTGTTCAGTTGTTTCAGTCATGTCCAACTCTTTGTGACCCCATTTGAGGGTTTTCTTGGTAAAGATACTGGAGTGGTTTGCCATTTCCTTCTCCAGCTCATTTTACAGATGAGGAAACTGAGGTAAATGGGGTTAAGTGACTTGCCCAGGGTCATGCAGCTAGTAAGGGTCTGAGGCAGAACTTGAACTCAGGAAGAGGAGTCTTCCTGACTGCAGGCCCAGTGTTCTATTCACTTTACCACCTAGCTGTCCTTTGACCATTCTTTACTTCCGTAAAATAGTCTCTCTGGGTTTTTGTGATGTTACTTTTTCTTCTAGTACATGTTCAGCAGAGTTTCCTTTGCTGAATAATCATTTAGGTCTTGGATCAAAGTAGGTATACAGTAAGGTTCTTTTCTGGGCCTTGTTCTCTTCTCTCTACCCTCCGACCTCTTGGTGCTCTCATCACCTCTGTACAGTTCAATAATCATCTCTGTGTTTAGGGAGGGGGGAGGGGAGAGAACAAGGGAGAAAAATTTGGACTCAAAACTTTTTAAAAACTGAATGTTAAAAATTGTCTTTACAGGTAATTGGAAAAGATAAAATACTATTTAAAAAAAATGATCATCTGTGTGTAAATGTCTCCCAGATCTAGATATTTTTCTTTAGTTGCTTTCCTGAGCTTAAATCCCTCCTCTTCAGCTGCCTATTGGACATTTTCCAAAATAGTACATTTTATTGATTCTCTTTGTCTTTATATCACAGTCATTTCCTACTTCCCAATCAGATAGCAGCCAATAAGGTGACTGGACCCAAAAATGTGTACAATATTCTTTCCTGGTAGTCTTACATCACCCTGCTATAAGGAAGGAAGTATCTTTCAATTTCTCTTCTTTGGGACATTCATTGATGTTTTTTGTTTTTTTCATTACTCAGAGCTCAACTTCCTCTTAGAAGTTCTTTCATTTACATTTTTAAAGTCATTATGTATAGTGTTCCTATTAGATGTCCTCTAGATGTCTCAAACTTATATGTAAAACAGAACTCATCTTTCTCATCAAATCCACTCCTACTATTAATTTATATCTTACCAGTCACTCAAATTCACAACTTGAGTCATTCTTGAATCTTTACTTTTTCTCATTGTCCATTCCAATCAGTTGCCAAATCTGATGCAAAGTGAATATATATCAATATTATAAAAATAAAAAATATCTGAGATTTTTATAAACTGATGAGAAATAAAATGAGCAGAGGCAGAAGAACAATGTATATACTGATAACAACACTATAAAAATAACCTTGAAAGCTGTAAGAACTATGATCAATACACTGATCATTCATGATTCCAGAGGAACAATGACGAAACTTCCTATCTATTATGGAGAGGTGATGGATTCAGGGTGCTCAATAATATATATATGTATACACACACACATTTTTTTTTTGTTCAGCCCTTGGGAGAATTTGGTTTATTTGACTACAGATATTTGTTATAAGAATTTTTTTTCTTTTTTCCCTTTCCTCTTCTTTTTCTTTTTTTCAGTGGGTTGTGGGGTAGGAGACATTTCTGTTGATTAAAAATATGAGGTGGGGAGAGTATTAGAGACGTGAAATGTTGCATGAACTTTGAGCTGAGTTCACTCTTAATAGTTATACTTAACTGTTGTACTTTGTTACAAAAGACCTCTTGTGAAATGGGAATAATGAGTAAATGTTGTTGTTGTTTGTCCTTTGTTTTTGAAGAGGACCAATGACATCATAGGGTGACATCTTGACTCTCCAGTGAACTCGATTTAAGTGAGGCAGAGTTGCACAAAGTCATCAGTCTCACTCTCTCTTCCAGAGTCATCAAAGTCCAGTGGCAGGACAAAAGTCAAAATGACTGGTGATAGCCTAAGATGCAGTGGATGACCTTATAGTCTTCAATGTCTGACCAAGCTCTAAGTGCTCCATAGCTCCTGCATCAGCCACCTTCATGGCTGTCAGAAAAATTGTTCTCATCCACGCATTCCACCAGGAAAAGTCTTCACGTGTTTGAGGTAGACTTCCACTAACTCGCTGACAGGTTTGAGGCCCATTAGTTACTCTCAACTTAGTTTAGGGTTTAGGGTTTTACCAGGAAGTGGCTGATGTGAATGCTACAGCTTCTAGGAGCCACAGGTAAGAGTTGGGTGCCAGATGGACACCAAAGGTGGATGAGCAGCCCTGAAAATGGCTTGGCAAGCCCTTACACCAGAGGTGCTAGTACTCCTTGAACACCCTACACACCTTAGTAAATGTATGTATTATAACAAGAAATGCATCAATACAACTGAAAGTGATTCTAGTTTCTGTCACCTTCTCTCTGATCACACAATTGACCCCTCCCCAGCTCAGGCCCTCCTCACCCATCTCCTGGACTCTGATAATAGCTTACTAACTGCTGTTCCCAACTCAAGTCTCCTCCTTGGATACTCCATTCTCCAAACAACTGCCCAAGTGACATTTCTAAAGCACATCCCTGAACAAGTCACCCTCCTACTCAAAAATTTACTCAAAAATTACAATGGCTCCCAATTACTTCTAGGATGAAATACAAGATTCTCTGTTTAGCATTTTAAAGCCCTTCCAAGTATTTATTGTGTCTACCGTAGGACACAAAGATGAGAGCAAAATAGAACCTGCCCTCAAGAACTTACATTCTAAGTGGAGGACAATATGATCATACACAGGTTATTACAAAACCAGCAAAAACAGAAACAAGATGACCTTGGAGAAGATATAGTCAGTCAACCAGCATTTATTAAGTTTTTACTGTGTGTTAGGCACTGTGCAAAGCATTGAGGATAACAAAAACAAAAGTGAAACAGTTTCTTACATTCCAAGGGGGGGCAATAAATATGCAACTATACAAAAATATACATAATACAGGGTATCCCAAAAGTCTTTGTCCCAAAAGTGCAATTTTGACCTATTGAAGCTTTAAAATTTACTAAGACTTTTGGAACACCCTATAACTACAAAATGAATATCAGGTGGTTTTAGGATACAGTAAACTTCTAGCTAGGAGGGTGCAATGGGATAGGGGTGTGGATCAGGACAGGCTTCATATAAAAGGCAGCACAGGAGCTGAATTGTGAAGGAAACTAGGGAGTCCAAGCAGTGAAAGAGAGGATTGAGGGAGGATTGAGAGCCGCTATAAGATGCTGCAGAAAGGTCAATAAGAATGATAAATGAGACCAGGCCATGAGATTTGGCATTTAAAAGATCATTGATGATTTTAGAGAGAGGACAGTTCAAGTTGAATAATGAAGTCGGAAGCAGGATTGAAGATACTTTAGAAGAATGTGGAGAGAGCTGTAGGATAATAGCTAGTACGTATGGTAGGATCTAGGGAGAATTATTTTTCTCCTCATCTACTCCTTCTTTCCCCTTTTTCCCCAACCCCAGCCCAGTCTGGGAAAAGGAAAAAAAAAACAATAAAAAACAAAATCCTTGTAAAAGAAAAAATAAGCATAGTTAAACAAAACACATTCCAAGATTGGCCATATCTTCTATTTTTTTGGTAAAGTATGAGGTGAGTCCTTCATCTGAAAGGTGGGTGGAGGTCCTTACTGTAAGAGACTTGAGGAGAGGTTTGGAATAGCTGCTGTGGTGTCAAACTGGAACAGAAATGGGGCCACTAAACTATACATAATATCCTCATGGGCAAGTGTTGATTTAGAAAACCATCTATTAATATTATCTATGTTCTATTACATTTTTATATCTTTTGCCAGCTCTTTCCTAATGCCATTTTAATCTGGTTAAGGCCACACTCGGGAGGGAGTGTTGCTGGCCACAATGGCATTAGGAGGGATAAAAAGGATTTTCTCATGAGGGCCCAGTTGAGAACATAAATTTGCAACGGACCCAGTCATCAGTTTCATGACTTCCTCCAACTCCATTCAGCACAAGAGTAGAAGCAAAGGAGTTAGATGGTGGGAGCAATTCAGGGTTAGGATTTGGCAAGGTGTGGGATGCAAGAGGACAAGGGGTAAGGATTTTGAGAGTAAAAAAATAGTATAGAGTTAGTTGACTGGTTTACTAAGGGGTAGAAATTGAGAAGGGAGGAGGATACAGCCTGAGTAGGAGTGAGGGCCAGGACTGGAGGTCTCTTTGAAGCTAAAGAATAAGTGGAATAAGTGGAATAAGGCATAAGGAGAGATGGAATGATAGGAGACTATGATTGAGTAAAGAAATTTTTAGAATTTTTCATCCTGTAAGTGGTACTTTTGTGGGTTGTGATTGGATCAATATTGACTAGACTTCCTCCCAGCTCCTGTGTCCAACATAGGTTAGGAAAAGGTGGCAAAGCCAGAACTTGATTGTCCCAAGGTGGGCAAGGTTCAAGCTCCTGCAATGTGGGGTTAAGAAAGTATTGATGAAGAAAAAAAAAGAAAGTAATTGCTGACCAGCCCATGGGGATGCTAGTAAAACTGTACAGAGAAATTCAGCAACAGGGCATTAGAGGCCTTTAAGCCCCATTCAAGCCTAAGGCATTTTTAAAAAGCTGCTATACTATGTAGGTCATTCAGAGAAGACTACAGATAGAAGTCCATGGAGGGAAGGGGCCTCATGGGCTCTTGAGATAATATTTGTAAAGTGCCCATAGTAGGTGCTTAATAACTGCTTGTTCCCTCCCTCTCCTTTGGGAATCAGTATCTGTGCAGGCTCTTTCAGCAACCTCTATGTAGGTTATTGTGGGTAGGACCAAATTAAAACCCTTGGAATTGTTGAACCATCCTATATAGTTAACACCAAATAATAATAGGGCCCTGGGATGTGTGAAAAATACTTCTTCTACATTGGTGAAGGAAATTAGAGTATTTTATACACCAAGCCTTCCTTGCATATGAAAAAACCATGTGGCCCCTGGTAGCTTATGAGAGTCTTCAGGAAGCTGAGTGCCCATCACGACAGCTGTTACTGATCTGATTATGATCTCTCATAAAGCAAGGTAGCCCAGGCCCAGAGTGAGTGGTATGGGGTTGTTGACCCAATACTTCTTTCCCTCCCTCTATTCCTGTAGCTCAATCTAGTTAGAAGTTGGTTTTCACCTGGGAAGGAATTTAGTATACTTTCACTGTCTTTCCCCATGATTATCTAAACTTTCTCTCCTATTGCCACATTACGGTGGGCAGAGCCCTGAAAGGTCTTTTGTCTTGGGGACGTTGGTGTATACCAGTACACTGATGAGATAATATTGCCTGTGGTAGATGAGGCCAGAGTGGCAATGATTGGTTGGGACATATGAAGGGTAAGAGTGGGAAATGAAACTTGAGAGAATCTAGAATCCAGCCTCCTGAGTCAAAGCATTGGAGAACATACTGGGAGGGAACATCTAGAGGTTTCTGGGTAAAGTCCAGAATAAACTACTGACACCTGCTCCTCCAAAATCTAAGAAGGAAGCCCAAAGACCCCTTTGGAGAACTGGCATCTTCAGAAGTGTAATAGTTGCTTATTCTTGCCACCCCTTTATTGTTGTTGTTCATTTGTTTATATCCAACTCTTAGTGACACCATTCGGGATTTTCTTGGCAAAGATACTGGAGAGATGTCATTTCCTTCTCCAGCCCATTTGACAGATGGGGAAACTGAGGTGAACAGGGTTAGGTGCTTTGCCCAGGGTCACACAGCTAGTAAGCACCTGAGGCCAAATTTGAACTCAGGTCTTCCTGACTCCAAGTCCAGTGCTCTAGCTAGTACCACCTGGCTCCCCTGGCCACCCCCTTGGCACCTGCCAAAGGCTCCACTCAACTTGCTTTTTCTGCACAGAGACCTCCAGAAATATGGCCCTTGCAGGGTCATAAGGGCCTAAAGGAAGGGACTACTGAACAGCCTGTTCTACACATTCCAAAGCTATATTGCAGGGCTATATTGTTCTGGGTCCTATTTGAAAGAGATGAACTTAGTGGTGACTTGGTAAATGGAATCCATCAGGGTGTCCAGATGGGGGATGGGGATTCTCCAAAATTTGAAATTTAATAAGTCTTTGGGCTTCCTTCTTAGATTTTGGAGGAGCAGGATCTCAACTAGCTTGGGGACAATTTAGTCTCTGGATAGGGATGAGTCTTCATTTGTCCCTCTCCTTAGAAGTAGAAGCCTCTAGGGGGTCAAAGAACTATCATTCACCTAATGAGGCTCTCAGGCGAGCTAGGGAATATCAAGTAGGTGGCAGTATTGGGAGAGCTTCAACATCACCTTAGATCACATGACAGGTTGTATGCAGAGACTTACAACCTCTTAGCCAATTTATTAGATGATTCTGATTCATGATGAATCTGTGATTATGCTGGACGTATTGTCATGCTATGTTCCTGATATTCCTGGTACTATGCTGACTCATCATCACCAACCTGCATTACTCGTGAATTTCAAGGATTAGGAATCTCCTACCAATGGAACAGGTCATTGAGATCTGAGATTCAGTCCTTCCAAATGGAGAGGTTTAGGATTTCTGGCTTTTGATCTCCACATTTTCCCCCTTTATGGTGATTCTTCATGAGGCATTTTTTTTTTTTTGCCTCTTAGAAAGTCACACCTATGCCAAGAGGATTGTTGAGCAAAAATGTAAAAGTACTTAAATAGCAAAAGATTAGCTAGATCCTTAGGATCTTGATACCACAGAGGTAGTATATAACAGGACTAATAGTGACCAGTGTTCCACTCTATTCCACCCACCACCTAGCTCCCAGCTAAGGAAAAGGCAACAAAACCAGGACTAAATTGTTCCAAGTCTCAGGTGGTGCTTCCTCACTTAATTAACTGGTGGCCTCTGGCTGTGTTAACCCAAGGGCATAAAAGACCCCACCTACATGGGAGCCCTTGACGTAGATTTCTAAACTTAGCACACTGTCTTGACCAGATGATTCCATATGAAGGTACAGTTGGGGAAACATCTATGTAAGCTAAGTGCTAATGTATCCTTATAATAGAATTAATAACATCTCAATAACCTATTAATGCCCCCATTTATACCAACATCAAACCTCAACTAATAGGATGTCCATGGACTATCTTTGCGTGTAGCTGAGATAAAAGTAGAGAAGTATACCACAGGAATTAAGTACACTGATCAACTGGGAGGTTAGTAGACTCAAGGGAACATTAACATCCTCACTATACCTTATACTTCTTCAAGTATTTCATCAAAAAAAATTAGCCCTCTTGCTGTTCCTCAAATACATTTCTTTTCCCTTGTGCATTACCGGTGCCTAGAATTTATTTGCCTCTTTAGAATTCCTAGCTTCCTTTAAAGTTCAGGTTAAATGCCACCTCCTTTACAAGTTCTTTCTTGATTTCCCCAGCTTCTAGTGCTTCCACTTAAATTATATTTATATAGTACTTTTCAGTGTACATGCGGTTTCGAGGATAATAGGATCACAGATTGAGAGCAAGAAAGGACTGCAGAGATTTCTAGTCCAATCCCTTCATCTTCCAGATGAAGAAACAGGTTCAGTGAGGTTAAGTGACTTTTCCAGGGTCATATTACTAATACCTGGGGTAGAATCTGAACCCAGGTCTTCCCCACTACAAGCCCAGTGACATATCCACCAAACCATGAAGTCCCTATCCCTTCTACTATAGGTGAGAAAGCTGAGGCCTAGAGGAGGCAAAATGATTTGTCCAAAACCACAGAGTTATTAATGACAGAACATGGGTTGCCTGATTACCACAACATTTTCTTTTAAAATTTTTGTTGATATAATTTATTGTTACATTGACTAATTTCTTCTAGTACCCCTCTCCTTTCACCAGGAGTCACTCCATATAACAAAGACTATTTTTTAAAGAAAAAAAAAAAAAGAACGAAGAGGGGAAAAAACTCTCAACAAAACTGACAAGATATTTTGGGGTTTTGTTTTCTTATTCAATTTGTATCTCTTTTGTTTTATTGGATTATTTAATCAATTCATATGTAAAGTTATGAATTAGGTTAATATTTTTATCCTTGTCTCTAATATGACTTTCTTTTTGTTTAAGTTATTTTAAGGAAACCCTATTTCCATAGGCTCTCTTCACCCTTAAGTTAATCTGAAACAGGCAGTTTTTAGAAGAAATCAAAGCTATCAACAGTCAGATGAAAATATGCTCTAAATCACTACTGATTAGACAAATGCAAATCAAGACAATTCTGAGGTAGCACCTCACACTTATCAGATTGACTAATGTGACAGAAAAGGATAATGACAAATGCTGGGGGGTATGTGGAAATATAGGGGCACTAATGCATTGATGGCGTTTTGAACTGGTCCAGCCATTCTGGAGAACAATTTAGAACTATGCCCAAAGGGCATACTTTTTGACCTAGCAATATCACTAACTAGGTCTGTATCCCAAAAAGATCAAAGGAAAAGGACCAATATGCACAAAAATATTTATAGTAGCTCTTTTTGTGGTGGCAAAGAACTGGAAATTTAGGGGATGCCCATTAATTGTGGAATGGCTGAACAAATTGTGGTATATACTGTACTTTAAGAAATGATGAGCAGAGCAGTTTCAGAAAAATCTGGGAAGACATTAGCAAACTGATAAAAAGTGAAGTGAGCAGAACTAGCAGAGCATTATACACAGAAACAGCAATACTGTAATGATGGTCAACTATGAAAGACTTAATTACTCTGATCAATACAATCATCCAAGGTAATTCCAAAAGGACTCATGATGAAAAATGTTATTTCCCTCCAGAGACAGAACTGATGAACTCAGTGCAGATTGGAGAATACTGTTTCTCATTTTTGTTACTTTTTTACTCTCCCCCTTCCCCTCCTTCCCCCCGCCCCCCCATCCTACACGACTAATACAGAAATGTTTTGAGTGACTTCACCGGTATAATGGGTTATCATATTGCTTGCCTTCTCAACGGGTGGGGGAGGGAGAGAACCTGGAACTTAAATATAAAAAAGGAATGCAATAAATAAATAAATAAACAAATAAGTAAATAAGTAAATATTCTTCCATTCTGCGTACCCCGTTTGTCATCCTTTCCCCTAGTTTTTAGTTTACTTATTCATGCATTTTTCATTCTTCCTTTTACATAATTTAATTCACCCTCTTTTTTATTTCTCCATTAGTTGATTAAAATCCTCCCTTCCTCTTCTCTCCTTTAACTCATTTTGTTAGTTTTTAAATATTTTGTGTCTTTTTCTAAAAAGGATTTCTTTGTTATCTTCATTAATTCTCTTTTCTGTCTATTCTAAACTTTTATTCTTTTATTCATGGTCTTTATACATCTTTGTTTCTTCTTTAGTCTGTGTTCCTTAAAATTAAAGCTTTTTCTCTTTGGCTTCTTTGGAGAGATTTGCTAAGGCAGATTCAAGTTTTTCAATTCTGTCAATTACTTCTCCTGTATAGGCCATACATTCTGCTTTGAAGATTCTTATTTCTCTCTTGTACCATTCGGGAACATCCTGCTGTGATTCCATACACTCCTGGGAATCCAAAATTTTTGCTGCCTCATCACGCGTTGCTTCATTTTTCTTTGTCTTGTTATATTTACTCAGAGATTTCTGGGTTTGTTTAGATGCCATCTTCCCTTCTGTTATTAACAGCTAAACTGTTGATATATCTGTGTACACTCAACTTTTTAAACAGAATTTTCTTCTGGGATCTCTGGTAACTTCAGTGTTTTTTCTTTTGTTCCCCTATCATTCAGTTTCTGATTCCTTTTCTTTTGATGGCAAATGCCCTGAAGGTTGGAATTCAAAGGTGTCTCTGCCTCTTCCCATACCACACTGGGGAATTCACTTTTCACTAGCCTCAGTCCTTATACCAAGTGACTTCAGTGAGTACAGAACTGGTTCCAGCTAGATTCTACCCTCCTTTCCTTCCTGCCTGGTGTAGTACTCCACACTGGCACCCTGCTCCAGTTTTTTCTGTTTTTTAATTCAATGGCTGAGATGTCCCAGGCTGACCAAATTTCTGATTTCCTATATCGCCACCTCCTTTGTGGCCATTAAGCACCAGTCTCCCACAATGCTATCCCACAGGATCGTCCAATTTGGAAGTAGGTCTCAGTGCCACTTGGGAAAAGCCAATTTCATCTGGGAAAAAAAAAAGTAAGAAACTATAATGTCTTATGGTTAAGTGGATAAGTCAGTTGCATTTTGCTTGTACATGTTATTTTGTATTATGGTTTGTATGGTATATTATGTTTCCAGTCTTATCTTACATTACTCTTTAAACAGTGTAGCCAAATTGGACTACTACGTATCCTTAACGCCATGCCTTCCCACAAACATGCCTTTGTTCATAATACCATTTCCTATGCCTGGAATTCATCCTTCCCCCTCTTCATCTGTTAAATTCCTATACCTCTTTCAAAGCCCAATTCAAATACCATCTGTTCCATGAAGATTATCCTGTTTATTACTATTTATTACCCTGATTATCTGTTTATTACTATTATCCCCAATAATAATAATTTCTCTACTTGGATCTTACATAGCACTCTTTTGCACCTCTCTAATGTACTTATAAGATCTCATGCACTGTAGTCTTATACTTGCTGTGGACTCAAATCCCATAAAGACAAGGACAATAGCTTATGTAATTTTGTTTCCTTCCAGCCTCCTGTTCCCTCTCCCTTCACCCCCAGCAGAATGCCTTGAAGACAATCGTGGCTAAATGTCTGCATTAAAATATTTTTTTTAAAAGAAACATTTTGGACACAAATGCATTTTCCAAACATCCAAAGAAACCCCCTCCCTTAAAAATTATGTTCTCCTCAAACAGTTAATTTATGTTGTTAACAGCAAAGAGCAATGTGTCTATTAATGTTATGGACTGGTGCTGACATTGTTGCAATTTGATTAGTTTTGTTGCCTCTTGAACCTAGAGTTAATTTATTGGTCACCGAGTACACTCTTTTAGCTATGCTTTCTTCGGTAGTGACCTTGGGCAAGTGGAGCTCACTCGATGTTTCCGGGGCCTCCGCTTCTTCATCTATTAAATGAAATGCATCCTATCCCTGCCCCCCCAACTCCCCACGCCGAGGCTCCCCTCCCCCCATCCCGGTCTCAACCTACAATCCTCTGAAGACCCACAGTCCAGGTTACCGCAGCGCCAGTGGTGCGTGACCTTGGGCAAGTCACTGCTCTCTGGGCCGCATTTAGGGATGGCCAGAGGTTGAGAGCCACCCCCGAAATTCCGGTTTCCTTCCCGCACACCGTGTCGTTCGCCCCCTTAAGCCCCCAATTGGGTGGCCGTCACTCACCCCTCCGGGAGGGCGGCAGCTGCCAGGCCTCGCGCTCCTCTTGGGGCAGCTGAGATCCGGGTGAATCCCCCAGGGGCTCGGAGCTCCGAAAGAAGCCACTCGCTCTCACCTCCGGCCCCGAGACGTCCGCGTGCGCGCACTGCGCGTGCGTGCGCGCTCCCGCGGCGGAGGGGGGAGGGGGCTCTCACCCTTTCAGTCCGCACACCCGGCTTCTCCCCCTCCCCCTTTCCTTCCCCCAGGGTGGAGGAACCTTCAACATCAACATTCAGCCTCCGCCACCTCGCCGAGGCCGGGGGTGGGGCAAGAGGCGGCAACTGTTGCCGCCTCAACTCCTCCCCTTCCTCTCCCTCCTCCCTTTACGCGGCGGCGGCAGTGGCGGCGGCCTGAGGCGCACCCACCTCCCCCTAGTCTCCCTCAGCCGCGACTTCCTCTTCCACCTTAGCATCATCAGCGGGCGCCCAAGTTGCTTGGGGGTGGGTAGATGGAAGGAGGAAAAAGGGCGGGGGGGGGGGCGGGGAACGGCGAGAGAGAGGAGAGGAGGGAAGAACTGTTGCTAGGTGATTTGCGTCATCCGTGTGCGCCGCTCCCCTGTCGCCCCCCTCCCCTCTCTCTCGCTCTCTCTTTGGAGTGAGGCGAGAGAGTCCCGCACTGAGAGGGAGGGAGAGCGAGCGGAGCTCCCGGCGCCACCGCCGACAGAGAGTAGGGAGGGAGCGAGCAAGCGAGCCGGACCGAGACCTTGCCACCTGGCTGAGCCCCGCGCTGAGCCCGGGCCCGCGGGAGCCGAGGCCGTCCTTCTCCACAGCGCCCCCCGCCCCCGACCTCGCTTCGCCGCCGCCGCCGCACACGCCGGGGCAGGAGCCGGAGCCGGAGCCGGAGCCGGAGCCGGCCCGGGAGGCAGGGAGCGAGGCGGCCGCGGCCGGGGGCGTGCCGGGTAGCTGTCCCGGGGAGAGGAGGGACCGTCTCCGGGCAGGGGGCTCCCCCGGGGTGCGGAGGGGGACCCATGCTGGAGCCCGGAGCGAGGGCGGCGCCGAGCGGAGCCGGCTGGTGCCCCAGCCTCCTCGCCGCTGCCCGCCCGGGGCCGTAGCATCCCGCCCCGGGAGGGAGCGCATGAACCGGGGCCGCGGCTCGAGCAGCCTCCCCAAGGCCGGGGGGGCGGGGAGCCCGATGTGAAGCGGCAGCCGAGGCGGCGGGCAGAGCAGGAAGCCGGGGGCTCGCCCCCGACCCCGGCTCCGGGACCGGCCCCCCTCTCCACGTCCTTGCCTGGGCCCGGGGGAGGAGATTCCCTCTGCGCCCCCTCCCCCGCCCCAACCCCGAGGGCGGCGGGGCCGGGGGCACCCACCGGGGGGGAGGCCCGCACCCGACTTCTGCTCCTCTTCCTCCGCCCCGAGGAAACTTTTTATAAAAGCAAAACCGGGAGGCTCCCCAACGTGACTGTGCCCGGGGGAGCGGCCCCGGGCGGGCGGGGGACGCAGCCCGAGCCGAAGCGGGGCGAGGAGCGGAGGAGGGTGCCGGGCTTGCAGCCTCCTCCCCGGCACAGGAAGAGGCACGGGCCGTCGCCTGCCAGAGGAGCCGCAGCATCCACCTCTTCTTCCACGGCAACGTGTTCGTGCCCTTGCCCTCCGCTGCTGCCTCCGACTGAGGAAGGAAGGCAAGCAGAGAGGCGGACAGGCTACGCTCTTTCTCTGCGCTCCTGCCGGCCCTCCTGGATCCGAAAGCGTGAGTGATCTTGGGGAAAGCACATTGGGAGGGAAGGAAGAGGTAGAAAGGTGTTAGGCGGTGTTAGGGGGTGCTTCCTGCCTCCCCCCCCCGCTGGTGTTTTACAGCTGCTGTTTCTGGGGGTGGATGGCGTGGTGGGGGGGTGCAGTGAGAAGCATGTCTTACTTCTCACAGGACTAGGAGACTTAGTTCCTTAGTTTAGAATTTCTTAACTTTTTTCAGGCCATGAAATACCTGTTAAATCGCCACCATACCAATTATTCTACCATTTCTCTCCACCAATTCTCCTGTTCAGAAATTGACATGTGGGGGTAGTGGTGGTGGTGAGAATTGAGGAAATCGAGAACATTTGGACCCACCGGTGGCAGCTTGGTATAGTAGGAGTGCTGGATTTGGAGTCTGGGGACCCAAGTTCAAATCCTTACTTTGCTGCGTATGCATGTGACCTTGGGCAAGTCATTTAACTTGTCTGAGTCTTTTTCATCATCGGTAAAATAAGGAGCTGGGTGAAACCTCTAAGGCTAAGGCCCCTTTAATTCTATGATCCTATTGCATCTGGACTGAAAACTAGTGTCTCCACATACTGGTTGGGATACGATGCTGTAGCTCTTGTTCCAGAAAAACATGAGGAAAATAGATGGTTTCCAAGAGTGTGGGAAGTGGGCTGCCCCTTAACGTTGTTGCTGGCGATCATCTGAAAGTGAAATTTTTTTCCTTTTTCTGTGCCCAGCCTCCTGATTTGTGCTATTGCTGTATGTTAACTCCCCATATAAATGCATGGTAGAGTTGGGCTTGTGTACACTAGGTAATAGGGAGATATATTTAAAGCCCAATTTTTTTCATGACTTATATTTCTTGTAATCTGTAGGGTCTTATTCCCTCTCTCTTATTGTTTGTGTTAGAAAACAGTATTATTTGTTGCAGTGGAATTTGAGTGCTCAACTGAAAATCACTTAAATTCTGAATCCTTAGGAAGTCCTCTCATTGATAGGGAGGGGGGCATTGTAGTAACTCTGTCATTTCATGAGCAGTTGTTGCCATTCCTCCTTAATATAAATGACTTAATATGACACGTCCTATTTCAGAAGCCACAACTTTTTTAGTTGGGCAGAATGGCTTGATTCCACCCCTCCCCCCCTTGAAACACTTTGTTTTGTGTTACTAGGTGATGAAACTTGACAAATTTTGTTTAAATCAAGAATGCTAAAGGTATTTATTATTCCTTTTTTGAACAATCTTTTCAGATTGTTTCTGTATTTTAAAATAGTGTTTATACGTGGAAAACTTTGTATTGTGGAGCTCTGATCAGATATCCCTTTAATACATGAATTTTAATGTTATATAATTACCTGATCTGTAAGAATCAGATTTTTGTTGCATGAGCCTTTATCTAGGGAATGTAACAGATGTCATGCAGAGCATTCAGACTGAATACAGAATAGTGCTCCATCAAGTCCAGTATTCTGTCTCTAATTTGTTCCGTTATATGGTTACCCTGCATGTCTTCAAAAAGTTAAGTACTTACCCTGAACATCATGAGCTTCCCATTCAGGATCATTCATTAATTTATCTAAAACAAATTTGTTCGTCTTGGTGTAATGAATTTCATTGTGTAATATCCAAAATGTAAAGCATGCTCCTTTTATTTCCCTAGAGTCATCTTCAAATTTCAAGAGACATGCTCTATTTTGAGATATGACAAACAAGTTATTCTTACTGTATGCTCTGATTTTATTCCTTCAATGTCTTTATCTTTCCAGACTGAATATTCTGTTTTTAGTTGGTGTCCATTTTACTGTTACCACTTGCCTGATCATTTTATTCTGAAGAACTTTTCCAGCTGTACATTTGTGTCTTTTTTGACGTTCAGCTTCAAAAATGAGAATTTTATGCAGTATTCTAGTTTTATTTAGCTTTTCAGAAAAGCATTAAATAGGTCTTTCTATTTATCTATGAAGTAGATGTACTTCATGCTTCAGCAATATCATATTTTTTGTGTAGCTATAGTATATATAGTAGGCACATCCAGGCTTGCAGATAGTATTTCAGCAATTTGTAAACATTAAGCATCTATTATGTGAAAGGCCCTGAACTTAATGTTGGGAATACAAAAGTTAAAAAAAAACCACAGTCCTAGTGTACAAGAGCTTTCTATTTAGGAGAAATAAGCAATAAGACTTAGGAGCATTGTTTTATGTGGTTTGAAAAATGGTAGATAGTTTTAGTCCATATAAAGCTAGAAATTCCACCCTCCCCCTCCCAAGCAGGTTTAAATCAAACCTTAATATAGCCTAAATTGGAGGTGATCATCAGTGTATACCTTAAATTTTTTTTTCTTTCTAAGATCTCATTTAGGCATGCATCTTATTTTGGAGAGTAGCCTGTATTTGGATAGTATATACATTCTGTCTAGAAGGACATATATGTGTAGTGAGTTCATTGTAGGTTAGAATGAATTGTTTACTATTGTTTTCACTGCCATTTAAATGGTATTTCAGATTAGATGTATACTGTGTTAAGCATGATTTTTCTCATTTTCAGTTATTGCCAAACTATTTGTAAAAATATTAGAACTTTTTAAAGAGGATATGGTCCTATCTCTTGACAAACATACTTTAACTGAAACATTGAAAGACTGTATACAACAGAAATGCTTATTAAGCATATACCTAGTTATTAGTTCTAGCATATACAGAGGAATCAATTTCATCTTAAGAAGGTTTACTAGCTCCCTATTGCTTCTAGGATAAAATAAAAACCTCTTTGTCATTTAGAGTTCTTCATGATCTTTCTCTGACCAATCTTTTCAGGCTGATTACATTACTGACACTCATGAACTCTAAGCTTTAGCTAAACCAGCCTACTTGTTTCTGATGCACACGGGTCATTTTAACTCTGTGCTTTTGTACCTGCTGCCTTCCTCACCTGGAATACTCTTCTTCATCATATCTGTCTCTTGGACTATTTAAGCTCTCTTCAACACTCAACTGAAGTGCCATCTCTTTCAAGGGACCTTCACTGATTTCCCCATTGAGCTCCTTTCACCCCAATCATGGTGTATTTATTTCCTATCCATTTGTATGTGTTCATGTAGTTTTTTTCAATATAATGTAAACTTCTTGAGAGTCAGGACTGCATCATCTGTCTTTGTATCATCATCAGCTAGTATAGTGCCTGGCACATAGTAGATACTTAATAAAATGTTTGCTAATTGATTAAGAACTCTTCACATTAAAACAACAACAACAACATCAACAATAACAATACAACCAAACCTAATATTTTGAAGGAAAAAGAATACAATCCATGTAAATCTCACTTTCTGCAAAGAGGCCATTCCCAGGCTCCTCCCCATGGCTAATGCCTTTCATCTAAGATTGCCTCCAATTTAATGTATATATTATATGCACACATTTCCTTTTTGTCTTCTGGTAGCCTGTGATCTGCTTGAGGGCTAGGACTGTTTTTGTGCCTTTCTGTCTCCTGTGTTTAGCACAGTACTTGGCACATAGTAAGCTTATAATAAATATATTGACTAAATATTTTCAATGAAAAGGTGAAGGCTGAAAGCAGAAAAAAAAGGTAGAGGTGGATATAAATTAGTAAATTATGTTGACTCAAAGGATTAGGTTAAAATAGGGAAGCACTGTGGAAGTTTATGTGGCAATAATAATAATAATAATAATAATAATAATAAACAACTAATATTTATATAGCAATAATACTATGTGCCAGGCATTGTGCTAAGCACTTTTACAATTATTATCTCATTTGATAGAATAGAATAATGTTCAACTTATTCCAGGTCCCTGGTTGTCTTGGGGGGGGGTGTCCTAGTAATTTCATTGTGGTCCTTGGGTTTTTCAGAACAATCATCACAAGTTGTAGAAATATACTTTTTTCCTTTTTGACTGGGTATTTATAAAATGTCAGGATAACTTAAAAAGTTTATAGCACCAAAAATTTTCTCTCAGTGGACACTGTTAAAGTCTCAAGCTCTCAATGCTTTAGGATTGAGGCTTTAAAATTATTAAAATTGAGATTTTGCTTTCTTGCTTTTGCTTGGAGAAGAAGAAGATAGATATGACTGGAAGGAAACCAGGAAGTACCCAGGTCAGATCTGCTCAGCTTTTTTGAGGTTTTCTAGAGCAGAAGTGTCAAATGTGGTCCACAGCACTCCTGAGTACTTCAGAACTGGATTAAAATGTAATTGGGAAATATTTAACAAAATAAGCTAAAATATAATAAAACATAGATAGTGTGGGCTTTTCTAAGTAAATAAGATCATTCTGTAGACTTTGGTCCAACAACCTAAATTTGGAACCAGGGCCCTCTACAATAATTCATGTCAGGACCCTCTACTAAAAGCTTCGTCTGATTTTTAAAATTGTGGGCTAGCTGTTAGATCCACAGCAAATTTGTTGGGCTCTGCCTTAAAACTAATTACATGTAATGCTAAGAGGTGAAAGCCTGTAGAAAAATCTGTTAGACTTTTGTCGTGTTTGTTTCAAGAGGATAATTCTTTATATTGTTTAAGGTGATTGAAAAAGGTACATGCTAGAACTTTTTTCATGTGGTCGTTAAGATGGTTGGTGGTCTGCATTAAAAGCATATGGTTGGGAGGGCAGCTAGTGGCACAGTGGATAGAGCACCGGCCCTGGATTCTGGAGGACCTGAGTTCAAACCGGGCCTCAGACACATAACACTCACTAGCTGTGTGACAGTGGGCAAGTCACTTAACTCCATTGCCTAGCAACAAAAAAACTCCCCCCAAAACCAAACAAATAAAAGCATATGGTTGGAGCAGCTAGGTGGCACTTAGCGTCCTGGCGCTGGAGTCAGGAGGACCTGAGTTCAAATCCTACCTCAGACACTTGACATCACTTAATCCCATTGCCTAGCAACCCTCCCCCCCAAAAAAAAGAATATGGTTTTGGAAAAGATTTAGATTTATCATGGGGAGTGAAAGAGAATAGAATGGAAGGTATTGAAACCCATGGTTTCAATATGGGGAGGAACTTATTTTGACATTTAATTTTAGATACAGATTGAGCAAGATATGTCTTGAAACAGGTGCTTCCAGTGGACAGAAGACCAGTGGGACTGGAAATAGATTTATATAGATGATAATTGAAATCATTTGAGTTCCTGAAAGTGTGTATGGGTAGCAGGGATGGGGAACCTGCAGCCTTGAGGCCACATGTACTTCTAGATCCTTAAGTGTGGCCTTTTGACTGAATTCACTTAAGGATCTACAAGGCTGAATGTGGCCTCAAGGCTGCAGGTTCCCCACCCCTGATAGAGAGTAAGGGACAAAGGCTGGGTAATGAACTCTGATGGTAACATCCAGAATTACAGCTAGCAAAGATAGGGAGCAGTCAAGTGGAGAAAGTATGAAGTGGGGTTTAGAAAAATGTTAAAGTTACAGGAGTAGGTATATATTAGTGATAGGAAAAGAAGTCTTTAAGATGAAAATGAAGAAAGCCCTTCTGCCTGGTCAGTTTTCTTTACTTTTCCATCTCACAACTTTAGTGACAAATCAGAAGAGTCTCAACTGCATGTTTGATACTATTCTAATATATACGTTATATATTATGTGTATTATAGTGAAGATAACATCTGTGATTGATTTAAAAGGTATGGAATTTATGAATAACAAGGGGAATAAATGTTATGTAATCCAAAAAATTTTCAAAAATTAAAAATATTAGAAGACTTAGCTACAGACTCTATATATTTTTCTAAAATGTTAACTATGTGATACTTGGGAACCATAAAATATTCTGTTGCAATGGAACCAATGTATAGTGTCACCAGCGTCCCAGTTGACCTTAGCGGTACTAAGATAAGTGAAATTTCTTTAGTGTTATCTCCATCCCAACACATTTTGACACCATTATGTTTTCTAGTTTCTCTTTAGCGTCCAGTGCCACTTCTAACTTCCTGAGGCTTGTTAATACCCTCTGTCTCCACCTATTCAAATCTGTATTACTTCAGGCAGAGATCCTTTTTTTTTTTGCCTCCCAGGTGACATTTAATTATCTTATCTGTTCTTATGTGTAGTAGGTTAGATACCCTTCCTTTTCTCAGATAGTATATGTACACCTCAGTAATGACTTTTTAGCCTTACTGCCCTTCCCTTCCTTATCTAGAATGTTTGGGGACATTAGACTATAATGTGGGAATTTTAGGCCAGGTGAAAAAGAAAAGCAAGGTTGCATATATTTTTAGCTTGGTAGAAAAAGGAGTTCAGGGCTTGGGACCTGTCACGTTATAGCCTTCACTCAGTCTGTGTCAAAGCTTTTTTATCCTGGTGCTCAATGCATGTCTGAATGGAATTGAATTGAAGGTCAGCTTTGTAGGATTAAAATGAATATCAAGTGCAACTGGAAGGGTGGGTGTGTTAAAATAGGGAGGGGTAGTTTTCCCTAACCACTTTGCCTTAGTAGTGGTGGTGGTGGTAGTAGTACTTTTTTCCCTTTTGACCAGACCTGTGATTTCATTTCTGTAAGGAGCTCTTAGGAACTCTCCACCAATGCAGATCTGCACCTGCTTTCAACTTAGTCTCAAGTGACTTGCTATATCCATAAATCCAATATGTGGAGAGAGGTCAGGCTTGAACCCAGGTCTTCCTGATTCCAAGTCCTACTTTCTGTACTTTTGCTGCTGCTGCTTCTCTGTGGTCAATTATATGCAATGAATCTGAGGTGTTAAATTCCATTTCCTCCAACCTTCTGACTCCTAGCTTTCCCCATGAATTGTTGAAAAGTGTCAACTTTGGAGGTGTGTCCGAACTCTGAAGAGTATCTTCTTCTGTGATAAAGAGAGGGATGGCCCTTTGGGGATGGTGCTTTGGGATGTAGCTGCAGAAGTCAACTACAGCATTTAAGTGGTTTTTTTTTTCGGGTAGTAACTCAGATTGACCTTATCACCTATGGACTACCTCTGGATAGAGCCTTAATGTGTCCCTCATAACATATCATGTAGGGAAGTACCTGCACAGTGTCCTACTCTCCCTTACTTATAGAGTAGGCTCCATTGTCATTACAGAGTTCAGAGATTGGGGGTTTTAGCTCTTGTTGATGCCAGTTTTGATATTCAGGCGTTTTTCAGTCTTGGGGTTTTCCTGGCAAAAGTACTGGAATGATTTGCGATTTCCTTCTCCAGCTTATTTTATAGATGAGGAACTGAGGCAAATAGGGTTAAGTGACTTGCCCAGGGTCACAGAGCTAATGAGTATCTGAGGCCAGATTTGAACTCATGAAGATGAGTCTTCCTGATTCCAAGCCAACTGTGCCACCTACCTGCTCCATTGATGCTAGTATTTTCTGCTTTTAGATATAGTGTAGTCATGGATACTCATATCTTAATGTAGATCTGTTTCCATGATGCAAAATGTTGACTGTACAGGTACCATAATGAAAATTTGTACCTGCTGTTGCTTTTAATCAGTCTTCTTCATTAGGTAACATGGAAGGAACAAGAGTCCATCACCTGAAGACTGGAGATTATTGGTCTATACTATGATGAAAATCTCAGTAACCGCATGTGTTCTGGGGCCAAATTTGTCTTAAAAGAAGCTTTTAAATAATAATAGAAGGGATAAAATCACACAACATTCCAAATACATTAAAAACCAAAGCAATTACCTTATTTCTAAAATTAGAATTGTTATAAGTGGGTTTGAAGTAAGTGAGTTAGTCACATAAGAAGATTAGGGTTTGATACTACCATGTCTTATTACTCAAATAATGATTACAGTTTCAGGAAACTTTATTTTAATGTTTTCTACATTGCTATTATTTGGAATATCATATACATATTTTTATAGCAAATTTCATTTGCAAATATGCTTTAAAGTATGTTGAATTCTTAAGTGTAATTTCATTGTTTTCTGGTCAGTTTCTCTGGTCTAGTTCAGTAGTGGGAAAATAAGGTTCATTATGCAGTGTTTCACCTTAGAAACTATTTTAAAGTGTCAAAGTATGTCAAAGATTTATCTGTAATGAATATTGTCCATTCTAGGTTTTTACATGTATTTTTTCAGAGTACTCCTTTTATAGTTTATTTTTTAAAAGGTTTCCTAAGACCTAGCTTATATTAAGACAAAGGGTTTCTGACTGTTAGGAGATTCTAAACTTTGATGTGTGTTTTGTCAAAAGTATAGTTTTCCATTTAGATATCTGAGGCTTTTTTCCTTTATTTTTAAAAACATTCTCTCATTTTCCAATATTGTCCTAGAGAAACAGAAGCAAGCCTATTTTGTCAGAGTAGGGGACAATTTAACATAAAATACTCTTTACATCTGAAAATTATTCAAGTAGCAATGTTCGACATTTGTGACATGTTGGCTTACCAGAGAAAAGAAACCTGGAATTCATGTTTTTCTTTCCAGTTGATAGTAAATTACTGCAAATAGAAGACTTTTCTGTTGAACTATTTTGTAATTTGTAATTTTTTTTTGAGGAGATAATTCTTTCCTTCTAATGTAGGATTGCTCTACTTTATACTGAACTACTTATACTGAACTAACTACCTTCCTCCCAATAATGTTGCCTGATTATGGTACCTTTTATAATATGCTTTAATATAATATAAAATATAATATATTAATACAATAGCCAGCATATTAATATAATAATCAGTACCATGCCTGATTATGGTACTTTTTATAATATGCTTTACATCTTGAGTTTAGTTTTAAAATGTGCTGGGACTGTTTCAGCAATGCTTGTGATTCTGGATTCTTCACATAACTATTTTCCTCTATAGATGAAAAATATAAAATTATATATCTGCTTCACAGTTATGAAAACTTTGAGAATCATCTGCATTTGTCAGTGTCCATGTGACTTGTTATTAGAAAAGCCATTTATTTCTTTAGCTATAATTAAGATACATATTATACATTTTAGGAAAAAGAATAGTATGTAGCATAAATTTCTCCTCAAGATGTTTGCCTACACTGTGATTTAGTATAGATACCAAATAGATATTCTGAGCGAATCTACTTGCAGTTTAATCCTTTTAAAGTAAGAGCTTGAAAAGTAACAGCAACAAAGTCCAGCTTAATTGTCTGATTCTCTTGCCTTTGCTTTGGCTATGTGAAAGAAAGAAGCTGATCGTTCTGCTTTAAGATTTACAAAGTGCCTTATGTACATTGTCACATTTGATCCTCACAACAATCCTGCAAAGTACTATAGATATCATTATCTCAGTTTTTCGGATGAGAGGCAGCATGGGATAGTGGATGGAGAACTGGCTTCTGAGCCAGGAAAAATCTGAGTTTGAGGCCCATTTCTGACACATGCTGGTTGTCACATAACCTCTTAGTGCCCTCGACTGCTCTCTGATAACTGTAAGTTGCAGAGAACTGCGTTGGTAGAGGGAGTTTTCTCAATTGAGAGTTCCCTATACCAGTGAAATCACAAATCTAGATCCCTATTTTACAGATAAGAAAACTGAGGTTCAGAGAGTTTAAGAAATTAAGTATCTGAAGTGTATGACATAGTGTTCTGTATGTGGAATCATAACTAAAGGAGAACTAATAGAACTCTTCAGATGTACCATCCTCCTTTATAGCTGAAAAATAACTTAGAAATCCAGGTTACTATAGAAAGGAGGATAGCATTTATTCTAGATAAATTTGCTGACCCCTTTGGTGACTTGTCTAAAGTTTAGAAGATGTTAATAAAAGATTCTAAAAGGGATTTACCTGTACCTTTTCTAAAAAACTTTTAGAAGCAGGATTGACAATTTTGGTAAGTGTTATTTTTGGTCACTCAACTCAGCAAGTTGTAACAATGCATGCTTGCGCATCAGAACCTGTACCTCAACCTTTCTTTACCTCTGGCCAAGAAGGTAGCTTTTTCTTTATTTAGTCTACAACATCCTGGTGCAGCCTGCCAACAAAAGTGTCAATACCAAATGTGAAGAAGTTTACAGGCATGATCTTACTAACGGGGAGTAATGGCAAACCACGTTTTCTTCTTAGATAGGCCTATAAAATTCAGGATATTACTTCAGTATTTCAAAAGATGTATTATTTTACTACATGGATTCTCTCATTACTGACATAGTTCAAAACCCTTCCACATCCTTACTAAGTAGTTTCATAAAATGCTTTGGCCAAAAAAACCCTTCACCAGTTGACCAACTACTTAGCTAGGATAATTTTTGAAGAATAGGAACTCTATGGCTGGACCCATACTTGGAGACTTTTCTGGTTACTGCAGGACCTGCGAGAGTCTGAATTCTCTTTTGATAGTTTTTGACAGTTCAGGATCCTATATTTCGTGTTGAGACACTGGAATAAAACATTAGTGGATTTTCAAGACTTTAGAAAAGGTAACTTTTATATGCATTTCTAGTGGCCTGAAGTAGTTAATTCAAAGTTAGAATGAACAGATTGATTATTTCTTTGTATTGATAGGATGTAGATAATCCATTAATAAATATAACTCATAGGAACTGACAACTGAATATTAACTAGCTGCTCATCTGTATAACAAATATGTGAGAGGCAGTATGTTGTAGTGATTGGGTATCATCACACAGATTTCTGGACTTGGAGTTGGAAAAATAAGGTTTTTAATCCATCCTTATTGTGTAATATCTGTATGATTGTGGTCAAGCCTCTCTCTGAGCCTCAGTTTTGTCTTCTTAATATTCTTCTTTACCCACTGAAACGACAGGTAAAATACCATAAAAATGGCTAAAGCAATTACACATAAAAATAAACCAAAGTGTAAAAATAAGAAAAGTGAAGAAAAGTTCATACAATAAATACAGTTTGAGAAATTGCTGTGGAGCTACTGAAAAAGCTCAAGTACTAGAAATAACTCAGATAAAAAATAAGTACAAGATTACCTGAAGGATGTCCTTAAGTAAATATGGCACATTTAAAGAAATTAATCAGGAATAATACTGGTAAGAAAAAACAAATAAGAGCTTGTCAGAATTAAAAAATCATACAGGCACTCAAGCAAGAATTAAGATGCTTAAACATTGGGAGGAAATGTTGAAGATGGTAAACTATGGAAAATATAATTGAAAATTTGAAAAAAATCAATAGAACTAACTAATAGTTAACTTTCTATAGTGACTCAGAAAAGCAAAATTATCTAGAGAATTGAGCATGTAGGATCAAATGATAGACTGGAATATAGATCAGGACACAGCAATCTCAGGTTTACTGATATACCCCTAAATTTAGAAAATCAAAAAAATCAGACCATGATATTCCAGGAAATCAGAGAAAACCCCTCATCATTAGCGAAAACTAGTAACAGTATACATATAGAAGGTATATAACTCTAATAACTATTTTGAGGACAGCCTAAATTTATCTGTATTTTTACATATATTATGTGTATGTGTATGTACATGTACACACACATATGTATTATTTTATTTATATATACTTTTATAGTAATCTGTCTTAAATACAAATGGAACAGATTTTCAAGGACAGGGAAAAATGTACATATTATACTTAGATATATTTTATATATTAGATATGCATAATTTTTCTCCACTTTTTTCTTACATTTGGATATAAAGGAAATAAATCAACGGAGAGCTTTTATTGCAAACTTCAGAAAGGTTTTCAGTACATCAATCTGGTTTTAGTATTTTTTTCTTAGAGAAATAAAAAACTTTCAAACTATTTTTAAAATTAGGAGCTAAGAACCTAACTTGTAGCATAATATAGACATACTAAAAATATGTTTCAGTTCTGTATCATGGCTAATTAAGAGGTATATTAAAGAGGGAATGGGACTTGTTTAGTGGAGTGAGAAGAATTAGAAGTTAGAGATGAGGGGAGAAGAGGAAGGCACTACCTCTGTACAGTTTTAGAGAGGTTGAGGATCACAGCCTTCAGCTTTTAGAGCCCAGATGGAGAGCTGCAAGGGTCTTCATAGGCCATCTAGGCCAACCCTCTCATTTTACAAATAAGGAAGCAAAGGCCCAGACAGGCTAAAGAATCTTGCCCAAAGTCACACAGTTTGTGTGTCCAAATTATTGAAAGATAATAATTGTTAGGATTTCAAAACAAGTTAGCAAAATTCCCAGGAATTCTTGGGAATTCCCAGAATTGTTAGTTTTTCCATATTTTTTCATAACATTTTATTTATGTGTTTTAAAATAATGAGTGACCAATAGTAATGAGTAGTGAATCATTTTTCTGTGATAGGGTTGTTCTAAAAGTTTTAGAGTTTTCTGAAAAAAATAAAACCCATAAAAATGCAATCTGATGTAATAATAAATGTGCGATCTTATTATTATGAACCAGTATATTATGACAACAATTTAAAATATCTGGCAATGAACTGACATTTCTTTAGTTTTATCTTTTTTTTTCCCCTCTCTTTTCTTTTTTTAGTCAGGGTTAAGTGACTTGCCCAGGGTCACACAGCTAGTAAGTGTCAAATGTTTGGTCTGAAGCCACATTTGAACTCAGGTCCTCCTGACTCCAGGCTGGTGCACTATCCACTGCGCCACCTACCTGCCCCCTTGAACTGATATTTCTTAAAGATACCTTTCTCGAAGTACTTTCAACATTCTTTATATTTTTTATAGATAGTTTAAAAATTGTTCAACAAACAATAAATGTTAAGTTTAGTAGCATTTACATAGAGTTGTAGCCTGTAGCAAATATTCAAACACTAAAACAGTGTTTGAAAACCAGCAAACCTTACTGGGTAGTAGTCATATAACAGAACATAACAGATCATATAGCTAGGTTAATACACTATATAGAATCATGTGTTGAAATTGCTAATTTAGGGATGTATTCACTTTGGAATACCACTCACAGGATTTGTTTTATATTATGCGTGTAAATTTATTAACTTTATTTTGTTTGGAAGAATGACATGCCATTGAAGCAGACAGGGCCATGATCATACATTTATAATATGGCAACAGTTACAAGCAAGATTGACTGATTAGATCATGAATGCTTTTCTCCAGTGTGCTCCTGAGTTCCCAGAAAAGTCTACTTAAACTTTGACTCTTCATGTCAGCACTTTCAGCTCTTGCTTTTTGACTAGATGTCGGTTTATTGCTTTGAACCAACAACATATCTCAATGCTGATTGTTAACCTTTAATTCTCATAGGAAAATCATAAAATTTTCTCCCAATTTCTTGACTGATTTTTCTTGGGATTTGGAAGAACATAGAAATTTTCCAGGAAATACTGAGCAGGAATTCCCATGTGGAAGTTTTATATATAGGAAGTAGTCATCAGAGGTAGGATTTGATTCCAGATCCTTTGACTCCAGAGCCACTACTCTTTAAAATTATTTTATCTCAATTGACAAGCACTTATTTTCTCTCTCTATCACTCCCTCCTCCCCACTTGAGAAGGAAAACAAAGAAAGAAACAAAGCCTTTGTGACAAATTTGTATAGTCAAGCAAAACAAATTCCCATATCATCCATGTCTAAAAATGTGTGTGTCTTTCTCTGAGTTCATTATCTTTGTCAGTTGAAAGATAACATTCTTCATCAGCCCTTTGAAATTGTGGCTCCTTACATTGATCAGAATGAAATCTTTCAAAATTGGTCCTTTATATAATGTTGTATAAGTTTGCATTTCATCTATCAATTGGGCTGGAACCAATAATGATATTTTACATAATTTTAAGTTTGAATAGTGTGAATTTGGATACATGCAACCATTTCATGGAATCTTTATTCTCAGTAATTGAGACCTAGTTGTTTTTCTGGTTTAGTTTGTTTCACTCTGTAACAGTTTATCTAAGTCTTCCCAGGTTTCTTTGAAACTTCCTATTTATCATTTCTAGTGGAACAATAATATTATAATAATATATGACTTTTAAATTTTAACTTAATTAAAATTTTAAGATGCTAAATATCACTTTTAAAATTCAATTTTATTTTGTTTTGAGTTCCAAATTCTCTTTCTTTCCCACCCATCCTTTACCCATTAAGAAAGGAAGAAATATAAAACAAACATGAAGGCATGAAAAAACAAATTTCTACATTAGCTATTATAAAAAAAAACCCAAGAAAATAAAGAGAAAAAATATTCTTCATTGTTCACTCTGAGTCCATCAGTTTTCCCTCTGAAGGTGGATTAACATTTTTTCATCATGAGTCCTTTGAACTCTGGTGATTCATTGTGTGGATCAGTTATTAAGTCATAGCTGATCATATTCACAACATTGCTGTTACTGTGTAATTTGTTCTCCTGGTTCTGCTCACTTTATTTTGCATCAGTTCATGTAAGTTTTCCCAGGAGTAAATGGGTAAAGAGAAGTTGAAAATTGGGGGAAGAGGGGATGTAATCAAGAAGCAAATTGCTAGAGGAGAAGAAATTATTGGATCAAGGCCTCAAGTACAGGGATTGGCCTTGGCAATGAGGTAGACCATCATCTCTGAGACAGGAACAAAGGATGAAAAGATGAGGAATGATGGTGAGATGATTTGAAGTATGGAATCAGGTAACTTATGATAGATAGCCTTAGTCTTAGAGGTGAAATATTATGTGAGGACATCTGGAGGGGGAGAGAGTTGTAGTTCACAGCCTATAAAGACAGCTTAATACATACACACATATATACATACTACAGACATATGTGTATATATCTGTGCATCTACATAAATAAATAAATAAATACATGTCTTAATAAACAGTTGTATCTTTGAAGGGAGGAAAGGGAGTAAGGTGTGTACTATATGCCAGGCACTGTGCTAAGTCGTTTTTTTTTAATTTTAGTTTTTTCCCCAATTACATGTAAAAATGATTTTTAACATTCCTTGTTAGATTTTGAGTTCTAAATTCTCTATCCCTTCCTCTTTCCCCTCCTCCCTGCCTGGGACAATAAGCAGTCTGATATAGATTGTGCATGTATAATCATGTAAAACAAAAAAGAAAGCGAAAAACGGCATGCTTCAATCTATATTCAGACATCAATTCTTTCTCTGGAGGTGGGTAGCATTTTTTATCATGAATCTTTCAGGATTGTCTTACATTATTGTATTGCTGAGAATAGTTAAGTCATTCACAGTTGTTCATCGTAAATATTGCTGTTACTGTGTACAGTGTTCTTCTGGTTCTGCTCACTACACTCTGTATGAAGTTCATATAAATTTTTCCAGGTTTTTCTGAATTCATCTTGCTCGTCATTTCTTATGGCACAATAAAATTCCACTGCAATCATATTCCACGACTTGTTCAGCCGTCCCCCAATTGATGAGCATCTCCTCAATTTCAAGTGGTTTTTTTTAAACAAATGATACTATATTTAATTCTCACAACAACTATGTGAGGTAGATGCTATTATTATCCTCATTTTACAATTGAGGAAACTGAGGCAAACAGAGATTAAGTGGTTTGCCCAAGGTTACACAGCTAGTAAGTGTCTGAGACTGGATCTGAACTCGAGTCTTCCCGACTCCAGGCCTAGCGCTTTATCCACTGCTCCAGCCCCTGACTCCAACTCAGCACAGTGCCTGCACATAGTAGGCTCTTAATAAATTTTTTACTGAATATGTATTGAATGTTTTATAGCTTGCATAGTGTTTTTCTCGCAGCCCTGTGAAGTAGGTAGTTGAAGTGTTAACTCCTTTTATAATGGGTGAGGAAGCTGAGACAGAGAAAGATGAAGTTACTTGGCCATGATCGCATTGCTAGTAAGAATTAGAACTGGAATTTTACTCCAGATTTTCTGACTCAACATCCTATGCTCTTGCCATTAATCTCACTTCATGCTGCTCACCTTTTGTTTGGTAGTCTTCATTTCTTATGCATAGTTAGTACTTTGTTATCTATAATTTACTCAATATTTAGTTGTTACATCTATCTTGTCTCTCTGTAATTCAATTTTAAGGCTTTGAGCACATGTACCATATTCTCTATTTCTTATTTCTGCATACTTTCTGTGTATATAGTAGGTTCTTAGCAAATACTTGATGAGGTATTGAATTGAAGTTGACAGTTTAATTGATAGTGACTCATGTGGAGCATATTATTATTTGCATGATTCCTGATAGAATTAAAAGCATGGATTTTCAAGCTCTGGATAACTATGCTATCAGTGTACATTTGAGTACTATGTATAGTTGCACAAATGCTGTGCAAAATTTAATTAAGTCATATGTAACATGAACAAGAGACAAGAATGGATAAATCATACTTTTTTTTTTAATAGAAAGATAAGCTCATAGTTGTCACTGTCTTTTCCTTTCAGTAGTATGGCATGGCAAATCAATCAGAATAGAGGGATGCAGAGAACCTTCTTGTTTAGAATGAAAAAATAGTTAGGAGTGATCTCTACTGATTTTCTTTTTAATAGTAAATTTTAAATAATTGTCTAATGTTGAGGATAGGGGCTCAAGATTACAGAGACCAAACATACATTAAAATTAGACTAATTTATTGATTATATGTGGTTGATAGAAGCAGTAGAAGATGTTTGTGGCATTACTGTGCATGGTAATGTGATGGGGGATTTTTCAAGTAACATTCAGTCGACTCACTTCTGGGAGAGGAAAATGGTCTCTGGCTTCAGAGGACCAATGGTAAAGAATGTTACCCACCTCCTCACAGAGGTGATGGAATAAATACTGTGTGCAGAATGATATAAATATTTTTGGATATGGTCATTGAGGGAATTTATTTTGTCTGACTATACATATTTGTTTCAAAGGTTTTGTTTTTCTTTTTTAATTTATCAGTGGGGAGAGGGAGAGGCAAAAGGAGAGAAAATAAATGCTTGTTTAAAAACATGGATAGAAGAGAAAATCTCTGGCTCTGAAGGGCTTGAAATTTTGAAGAGGAAGTGTGGAAAACATTTTTTTCTTCCTATTTTAAAAGAGCAGCTCCTGGTTTTTAAGTTAACAAATTGATTTTTTTTTTTGCTTTTGTTTTGTTAATCTTACTTGCTTTTCAGACAAAATATATTGTTATATAACATTCAAATTTATATATTCAGATATGTACCTACTCATATTTTACTTTGGACTGCAGATTTTATTTTGAGCAATATTCATTTTCCATCCATTTTGTTTTTTAAGTCTGGATGATTCGACTAATTTTTTTTTTTTTTGCACTAATATGAATGAGGAGGCTTTTGTGGTGTTCTAGGGCTTGAAGCAATTAGTATGCTATTATTTGCAATTAAGGCCATATGGAAAATCTCTGCATTGGTAGGAAATCCCACATGAACTTTGTGCATACATCATAAATATATTTATAAATATGTACTGTAGAGTGTTTGCTTTCCACTATGGCCATGGATTTTACCAGCACCGGGATGAGATATGGGTTCATGGAGAATAGAGTTTCTAGGACTGTTGGACCAAGGACTCTGGTCAAGTTTTACTCAATGCCCTGGAGGAGCTTTCTTTGGCAACTTAAATGTCTCCTGACTTTGGTGTTTTATGTTAAGGCATACTATTTATGGAGAGCAGTGGAGTAACAGGCAAAAAAATACTTTTTCATGTTAAGAGGTTAAAATTATGCTCTGTTGCCTTTTTGGGATCTTTTTTAATTGTGTTGGGTTGTGAAAATAAAGGATTATATCTTTACTTCTGAACTTGGAGCGGAATGGGTTAAAATTAGAAGAGCCAGAACCTAGTTTGCTTGCCCTTTTAAGGCCAAGCTCTTGCAAAGGAAATTTCTGGAGCAGGGATTCTTTCTCTTAAAGTCTTGATGTTTCTTCCACTTGCTTCATTTTTACTTTTCAATCTCCTGAGATTTTGTAAGGGTTTTCAATAAGAAATCAGCAAGAATTATTTGTTGTGTATATTACAGGTACCTTTTTTTTCCCTGGAGATTGTCTTGTTAGGAGTAGTTGGTCTGCAGCATTAAAGTTTTTATGGTTTTTGGTGACCCCAGTTGGTGTTGTTTAAAGGGTTTATGGATTTCCAATGTTTGAGTCTTCTTATTTTGGCTAGTAGTCCAAAGCTGACATTAAATACTTAACTTAAAACAGAATTAACATTAAACTAGAACCTTAATTGGCATTTTAAACAGTTATTTTCAGGTTGAAGTGTATTCCTTTGTGAAGAAAGGATTTGCCAAGAAAATTCATCTTACAGATAACATTTTCTTTTGAGGAGGGAAGGGAGTATGTAACTAGCTCACAAACTGTTCAGTCAATCATTTAGCATTTATTAATAAGCATCTGCTAAGTGCTAGGCACTGTGCTGAGCTCAATTCAAGCACATTATATATAAATCAATGTGCTTTATGCAAAGTAGTGTGGAATGTGCTGGAATTAGAAAGATTAAAAACAAAGTAGTCCCTCTAGGAGCTTCCATTCTGGGAGTGGGAGTTGGTTTATGATAAAAATAATTTCATCATAATAGTGTTTATTTTTTTTGTGTATTAGCACTTTAACTGTATGCAAAGGAATCTTAATTACAAATTAGTTTAACTATTCATCCAAGTTGCATCAATGGAATTTTTCTTGGGAAATCTTGGGGCTTATATCTACTTGTGATGACATTGTATAATGCTGACAGTTCTTCCATTAGTCTCAGCTGCAAATAACTAGTATAAGCAGAAGTCATGATCTTTTCCCCAAAATATTCTTCTTCCAAATTATCCTTTTTCTCTTAAGGGCACACTATTCATCTTTCCAGAGTCATCCTCAGATCTTCTCTCAGCTTCATCTCCCATATCCAATCGATTGCTAAGTCCTGTAGCTTCTACCTACATAACGTTTTGAGCATCTATCTGCTTTCTACTTACACAGCCATCACCCCAACTCTGGTTTATGCCTCTGTCATTTCTCAGCAGATGCTCCTTTGGACATGTTTCCCAAGGAATCTCCCAGCTTCAGTCTCACCCTTTTCCAGTCCATTTTTTAAACAGGTGCCAGAATAATCTTTCTAGGCCACAGATATGATCTTGTTACTTCCCTGTTTAAAAATCATCAGTGGCTCCATATTGCCTGTAGGGTGAATTATAAACACCTTAGCCCAACATTTAAAGCTGTCTGCAATTTAGCTCTAACTTAACCTTTCCAGACTTTTTACATTACTACCTTCAAGTGTTTTTCATGCCAGCCAGTGGTCTACCTGTTTTTTTCCAGACTTGACATTATATCTCTTGTATCTGTGCCTTCATTCAAGTTGTCTTTCCAAGCCCTAGAAGAGTGGGGGTTAAACTCAAATAGGATCTCTGTGGGCCGAGTTTTGACTTAGAAAACCAAAAAATAACATTATGTTGCATTGTATTTTTATTTGCCTTGTTAAACATTTCCCAACTACATTTTAACCTAGTTCTGGCCATACTCTGGAGTTTTGGACCCCTGGACTGTGATTTTGACACCTCTGCCTTAGAATATATTTCTTTCCTTTGCTTTTTAGAATCTTTTCTTCCAGGCTTAGGTAAGGTGCCAGCACCTGTGTGAATGAAGTCTTTCCTGATCCCATCATTCTTTAGTGCTGTCTTCTTCCATATCTACTTGAATTGATTATTAATTTATGAAATTATAAAATAGGGGCAGGCCTGCCAGGTACTTTGGTACTCACTAGGAAAGACCATGATTGATGGGAGTAGAAGGGGAAGGCAAGCAGAAACCAGGTTATGGGGGCAAAAAGCCCAGAAAGGCAGAGACAAAGCTGCAAAAGTGGTAGAGACAGATGGCGCTGTGGAGACAGGGAATGGGATGGGGAAGGAAGGCAGGCGGGTAGTGTCAGGAAGAGGACAAGGAGGGAGAGAGGCAGAATATTTGTCATATGACAGTGGGTTAGAATTGGGAGTACTAAGCAGCATGGGCCCAATGGAGATGAAACAGTGCTGGGGTGGGGGAGAGGAGAGGAGTTTGAGGTCTCATTTTTATAGGATTTTTTGGGGAAGAGGATGAACTTCTTTTCTGTGCCACCTTGGGCTTAGTTTATTAACATACCCAAGTTATCAAAATATCAAAAAAAATCAAAATTATTGGTAAAACTTCAAAGTCATCATCTCAAAGGTATCAGTGCCTTTTTGATATTTTGCTGATCTGGAGCTGCAGAGGTCTGTATTTTGTCTGGAATTTACATATCATAGGAACAGAACCTTGACTAGCAGTGCCAGATGGTTTCTCCTGATTTGCACATATTACTAGGATGTGAATTTTAGTTAGTAAATGATACAATTTGTAAATTATGCTCCTTTGATCTTTGGGACAGTTTGTGTGACTTCCAGGTTCTTCTTTGCAATCGTATTTCCTGCTATTGCTCCTTTATGCTGGCAACTTATAAACTTACTATACTGACTAGAAGGGGAGGGGTAGTCAGGGGGATGAGAACACGATACAGTTTTAAACACACTACTCTGAAGTTTCATGTAGAGTTGGAAGCTCCTTGCAGTAGGGATTGTTTTTCATTTTTACCTTTGTATTCCCAGCACATTGCAAATCCTCTGCCACTTAGAACTTGGTGTGATCTTGGATAATTCATTTCACTTCTCTGTGCCTTGTGCCATTCATCTAGAAAATGAAAGGGTTGAATGATCCTTTTCAGTGTTAAAATTCTATGTGCAAGGTACTGTGCTGAGCCAGGGTTGTCCTCTGATGGCATAGCTTTGAGAACCCGGTGTCACTTTTAAAACTTGATTGTAATCTTCAGGTGCTGTTGCAAATTCAATTTAAGAATTTATTTCATTTAAGAAGTGAAAAACTGACTTACAGAATGAAGTAATTCCCCAATTTTTTTAGTGCAACACCTAGTTGTATAACCATGGGCAAGTCACTTACCCTCTGTGCCTCAGTTTCCTCATCTGTATAATGGGAACGATAATAATACCTGTAGAATTTATCTAAGAGGATTGTTTTCAGGCTCAAATGAGGTAATGTGTGTAAAATGACTTGCAAACCTCAAAGTGTTATATTTTATTTTTATATCTATAAAACAAGAAAAAATTATAGGTAATTTTGAAATGTCCTGAAGTAGATTATCCTAGAAGATGTTAATTAACTAGCATTTGCTAAGTACCTACTACATGCCAGGCACTCTGCCATCATAAATATAGTAGCACTTGAAAATGAGTATTTTGTCCTTCTTGGTGAGCATAATAGAAAATTTCAAAATCTGTGGTTGGCAGTAATCTCAATGTTAGTGTCTTATGCATATAAATTATTCCAAGCACAAGGATATTCTGACAGACATTTTTTCTCAAATATATATTTGTATCTGACAACTTATTTGTCATTACTTCTCCCCCCTTTTCAATTTTTCCTTGGTATATCCATACAATGGATGATATTCTATATAATATATATTACAATGCATATTAGAGGAAAATTTTTTATCCGGAATACTTTTTACTTAGAATAATTTATATGTATGAGACTGACATTGAGATTATTGCCAGTTATAAATTTTGAAAATTTCTTCATATGTTCACCAAGAATGAGGAAATATTTTTTAAGTTTTACCTACTATATTTATGATGACATCATACCTGGAGTAGATGCATAATAAATGCTAATTTGACCAACTGACATCTCCTAGGATTATCCCCTCTGATCAGATGACTTCTCCCAGAACCTCCATTTAAGGATGGTGCCCAGGCCAGCTATTTCTTAATTTCTCATCAAGCTGCAGTTCCAACTCCTCTGTTATACCCCACTATTGGATACCCACCCTCCTGCCTCTACCTTTTCAGCTTCTTTTTATGTATTATCTTCCCACATTAGAATATAAGTGCTTATGGCCAGGGATTGTTTTTCTTTTTGCTTCTATTTGTATTCCCAGTACTTAATAATAGTGGTCTGGCACATAGTATGTACTTATTAAATGCTTGTTAAATGATGACTTACTGCTATGTAAATACAGCAGAAATAAATCTATTTCTGGCAGTTATAAGAGTATCAGTATCTAAAGATCATTCTGTTATTCATTAATTGATTAGAAATATCCTGTTTCTAACCAGAACTTTTATAAAGGCTTACTTTTGTTACTAAAACAAAATAAAACAAAAAGAAAACCTCAAAAATCCAATGAAGAAAAAAAAAAGGGTGCCTAGTATGTTGACATGCAATTTTCTGTTGACTTTTGGAAAGTCTTGTTTCCTGAAACTACTTCTCATTGGATTTATGAATTTTGAGATCTGTAATTATAGTATGTATATACCTAAACTTTGATGCTGTTGTCAGATGTTTTTATTTTAGAGTTTGTTAAACTGCATCAAAAGTTAGTGTAATATATTGGGGAAAGGTTTAACAAATTGTGGTACTTCCATGTAATGGAATATTACAGTACCATAAGACATCTCAATTGTGAAAAGCTTGGAAGAACTTACATAAACTATTTCAAATTAAGGTAAGCAGATCCAGGAAAACAATATGCCCACTGGTTTCATCAATGCAGATAGAAAAAAATAACCACAAAACAATTAGATTAATGTTGTAAAGTTATTAAAAAACCCCCAACAACTTACCTCTTTTACACTTTGTAGTGTAGAGGTGGAGGGTCAGAGGAAAAATAGGTGTGGAGCACTGCATATAAAAATCAGATTTTTTTTTGAAGTTTTGATTAGTTTTGCTGATCCACCCTACCCCCTTCTTTTTCTTTTTAAAATTGTTGGTTTTAAGGAATGACTTTCTAGGAGGGGGAGAGGAGAAAATCATGGGGAAATCTAGATGATATTAGAATAAAAGATGAAAAAACTATTAATTTAAAAAAATCTGAAATAAGATCTATGCCCCAAAGATGATAAATTTTGTTATTTTTTAAAAAGTTAGTGCAAACCTTAAGAATAGGGTTAGCAATTCTGTAATACAGAATTTTACCTTATACATTCTACATAATATATATACATATATTACCATATACATGATAGACATTTGGTGGTTTTTCCACAGTGGAAATGCCTCAGCAGTTCTGAATTTTAGCTTTTTTTTTTTTCTTTGGAACTCTGTAGCGTGGCTACTTTTTTAGAATGTCATGAAATTCTGAAAAACTATTAGTGAAATATATTCATTTTAACTCACTGTACATAAACACTTCATAGCACTTCGACAGAAAGTAAGAACTTCTATTTTATATATATATATACATATATATATACACATATATATATATCTCAACCAAAGAGATTGTCAAAACTCAAAAAAAGTCCTTAGCCATCCAAAGCCCTGCTTTCATTTTTAAATTCTTTTTTTATTACAAACTTAAGAATCATGAATAAACATAAACATTTCAACATATAAAGAACAAAGAGTATTTTACATGAAACCATGAACTTTTATTAAATATTTTGTTTTTAAAAAGTATATGTTAAATTTAACAAAGTGGTAACACTTTCTTGCGATTTTTTTCTTCTATTTTTAATGCTTTATTGATAACCCTTTTTTTTGGGGGGTGGCACATCTTTCATTAAATATTAATTCACTTTCCCAAGCCTCCTAGTATTCAAGTTGTCCCTTCCAACAAATAAATATATCTAGGCAAAACAAACATGCTGGTTATGGCTAAGAATGTATCCTACCTTTTATGCCTCTAGTCTTGGCTGTCTGCCAAGAGCCTGAACTTTTGTTCTTATGTGTCCTCCAGAGCTGTTGCTACTGTCACTACTTCCTTCATGTTCAATAATAGGGCTCATCTTATTCTATTCAAAATAATGGCATTTTATTAGATTAAAAGTAAGAACTCATGTTGCATTGGTGAATTTGTTTTTATTTTCATTTGTTTTTGTCAAATGTTGACCAATAACTTATTCAAATCCTTGCTTTCCAAAGTAGTTCTTTGTTATGTGGTTATCAATTGCTGAAGATAATCAAGGCTAAAATAAAGTAGTGGAGAAATAGAAATTTGAGGGGGAGAGAATTAGGGAATATTTGCACTGGGAAATATTTTTAAAGCATAATTTATGTGGTAGAGTATTGAGGACTGAGAAAGTAATTTATCCATTTTTAGGCAATTGTGGTTAAGTGACTTGCCCAGAGTCACACAGCTAGTAAGTGTGAAGTGTTTGGTTGGAAGTCGTATTTGAACTCAGGTCCTCCTGACTTGAGGGCGGTGCTCTATCTGCTGCGCCACCTAGCTGCCCCTGAGAAAGTAATTAAAAAAAAAAATCACACATTCCTTCTTGCAATCTCTCACCTACCTCCCCCCCACCCTTCCCCCACAGGCATCTAGGTACAAAATTTGTTTTTTCAGTATTTCACTTGCAAAGTTGAACAGTATTCACTTGTAGCTATGAGTCTGAATTAATAACAATGCTAAGTAACTTGTAACAAACAGAGTGTTATGGAAATGTTTGATTAATAAAGATCAGTTAACCTTTTTTTAAGTGGCTTACCAAAAGTGTTCATTTATTTACTGTTAGATTTTATATGCTAATAATACTTTTTTAATGTAAAGGTATTGTAACGTCTTAATTGTCATCACATGTAAATGAAATGATATTTAAAAAATGTTCCAGGACATTTACCCCTAAAGTAAAATAAAATGGAAATGTTGTTTTTAGATTTCAGAACCTTGCATTGTGGGGTCTGGCCTGGAGAGGATTGGATTCTACCAAGAGCCTTGGAGTTTTGGATATGGAGTTTAGGGCAAGCCATAAACAAAATGATGTGTGGCTGAATTCTTCAACTCTCTCCCTGTATATGACCCTGAAATGCTGGCTGGCAGCTGAATTCTTCTTTATCTGCTGCCTCCCATAGTTAGAATATGAATTTTTTTTTTTTTTTTTTTTTTGGTGAGGCAGTTGGGGTTAAGTGACTTGCCCAGTCACACAGCTAATGTTATGTATCAGAGGCTAGATTTGAACTCAGGTCCTCCTGACTCCAGGGCCAGTGCTCTATCCACTGTGCCTCTTAGCTGCCCCCAGAATATGTACTTTTTAACAGCAGGGACTGTCTTACGGTTATGTGCCACAGTAGATAGCTTTCTGAATTTGAACTTTGGAAAACCAGTATTTAAATTCTGCCTCAGACACTTATTAGTTGTATGTTCAGTTAAACAAGGCAATTGGATTCCGTGACCTCTAAAGTCCCTTCCAGCTCTTCTATTTGTATTCTTAGTGCACAGTTCTTGGCAAGTAGTAAGCACCTAAATGCTTTTCATTCTAATCTATTCTTGCTATTCCTCCCATATAACATTGTGTTTTCTCTCTCTGTCCTTTTGCACTGGCTGTTTCCCATGTCTGGAATGGACTTCCTTTATACCTCTACGGCTCAGAATCTCTCATTTCCTTCAAAGTTCATTTCCGTTGCTACCTCTTACATAAGGCTGTTCATGATTCTCTCTCTCTCCCCTCCTTCCCATTACCATTTTTTGGGGTATATATTTGTACACATCTCATCTATAAGCTCCTTGAGGGTCAGGACTATTTTGTTTATGTCTTGTATCCTCCTCCCCTAGTGCAGTTCCTGGCAACCTTGTAGGTTTTAAATAAATGTTTGTCAATTGGTTTTTCACATGATCATACCTAGAGGTCCTCAATCCATAATGATTTTTTTTTTTTTTTGCGTAGGGGAAAAGTTTGTAAAACTTTTCTAACTCATCCCAGTTCCCAGGGTCACCTTGATTTACTTTATTTTGATTTGAATAATGTATTGCAACAATCATTTCCTGGAGGCAGGAAGAATGGAACCACAAGGCAAATTTTAACAAAACTGGTATAGTGAAAAAGCTTCTTTGGCTATAGGTGAAAGTATCTGTGGCTAATCCCAGAATTACTTAATTACATTGAAAAAAGATGCATGCAAGATAACTTCTTGAAATAATCAATATAATTGATACATTTCTTTTTGGACCATTAATTGGATTAACATTATAAGTGTCATTCACTTTCTTTTATGCCAGCATTTGTGTATGTTCCATGGTTTGGCAGCCCTTATGATAGGGTAGTGTCCATTTTTATTAGGTATCCACTGTTGACATTTAAAAAAAACTGACTTTTTGGGGTTATATTTTTTTATTATATTTGAGATTAAAGACAATGATATCATACTTAGTATTTGCATATAATTTAAAGTTCATTAGTGTTGACATATGAATATAGAGTAAAGGGAAGATTAAGTTTGGGACATAAGCATTCCTTCAAAAATTGATCCTAAACTTTTTGTCCTAGTATCATAGATTAGCTTTACTTCACAGATTTCATAATGAGAAAAATTTCTTAGAAATTGCCATGAAATTGTTACAGTTTCTTGCATTTGCTTCTGTGTTATCATATTGTCAAGTATTTTTTGTTACTCTTAAGTGAGAGACAATACAGTATTAGTGACTTGAGAGCCATCCTGGGAGCCAGGAAGACGTTGGTTTAAGTCCCATTTCTTATATATACTGGCTGTGATTGACTTAACCAACCTTGTAGTGCTGTAGGTTGCAGAGAAGGTACTGACCTGAATTAGTAGAATTTCCTCAGCTGAGAATTCTCTATACCAGTGAAATCACAGGTCTAGTCCCCATCCTTAATTCTAGATATTTTCAGTAATTGTAGTATATTTAATAGTGTTAGGGACCTCTTTGGCAATATGGTGAACCCTGTGGACCTCTACTCAGTATAATTAATGTTTTCAAATGCATAAAGTAAAATACTTAAGAGTTCAAAGGGAATCAATTAAAATCTAAAACATAGTAAATATATAAAACATTTTATGTTTTTAAGTGAGAAATAAGAATCAGAAGCTCTCTAACATGCTTTCCAGCTCTAAATCTCCAAGATTTACTTATTACAATAAGATTTCTATCACTGGAGGCTAGGTGAATAGTTTTGCCACTGACAGAAATACAAAGTCAAATGGACTAACTTCTCACTTCGTATTTTAGTGCTTGGCCATCAAAAATCGCTTGCCAATCTATGGATCAGGGAAAAGTTTATTATCAGACATATAAAAAATAGTAAACAAGATATTAAAAAGGACAAATTTGAGACCCAAGTGAATCACCTCTTTTTACTAATTTTTGTTATTGTTGCAGTGTCTCCTTTTATTTCCATGGTCTCTGACCTTCATTATTTCTCCTTTGCATTAATTTAACCAGTGTCCTTAGCTCCCTATGCTTTTAGCCTTTCCCCTCATTCCAGTTTTTCACATGTTTTGCTGTGTTTAATTAAAAAAAAAAATTTGTTGATATCTTTTGTTTTCATACTATACTCATTTATAACTATAATCACGTGTGCCAAGCCTTCTCTTGTTAGAAACAAAAAAGTACTTAAGTAAAACTCACTGAAAAAATGACTGAAATGTCTGCAACATTTTATATATGTAATCCCTTACTTCTCCAATGGAAGGAAGGAGGTAAGTTTCCTAAACTCTTTTCTGGATGGCCGTGTTAGTCTTCCTAAAGCTCACATGGCAATATTCATCTCCCTTCCTCTCCCTTCTTTCTTTCATCCTGGAAAGCCTACCAGCACTTAAAAATCAACATTTCATCAATGGACAAGTTTTAAAAAAACCATGGTTTTATTTTGCGTTCATTTTTTTTAAACTTTGAGATCCAATACTTTCTCTCCCTCCAGCCCCTTCTCCTCCCATTGAGAAGAAAAGCAATATGCTATCCATTATACACGTGAAGTCATGCAAAACATATTTCCATATTAGCCATGTTGCCAAGAAAAATAAAGTGAAAAAAGTATGCTTGAATCTGCCACTCAGAGTTCCATCAGTTCTCTCTTTGGAGGTAAATAGCATTTTTCATCATGAGTCCACTGGAATTATCTTGGATCTTTGTATTGATCAGAGTAGCTAGGTACGGTTGATTATTCTTATTGCTGTTAACAGTGTACAATGTTCTCTTTGGCTCACTTCATTTTCCATTAGTTCATATAAGTCTTCCTGAATTTTTCTGAAACCATCCATTTCATCATTTCTTATAGCACAATAATATTCCATCACAATCATATACCACAATTTGTCCAGCCAGTCCTCAATTGATGTGTATCTTTTCAGTTTCCAATTCTTTACCACCACAAAAAGGGCTCCTATCAATATTTTTATACATATAGGTACTTTTCCTTTTTCCTTTGATCACTTTGGTATATAGATCTAGTAATGGTATTGCTGTGTCAGAATAAACACAATTTTATAGCCCTTTGGGTGTAGTTCCAAATTGTTCTCCAGAATGATTGGACCAGTTCACATCTCCACCAACAGTGCATCTATCTCCCCATTTTTCCACAGTCCCTCCAGTATTTGTCATTTTCCTTTTCTGTCATGTTAGCCAATCTGATGGGTGTAAGGTGGTGCCTCAGCGTTGTTTCAATTTGCATTTCTCTAATTATTAATAATTTAAGGCATTTTTTGACTCAAACTATTGACAGCTTTGATTTTTTTCTTGTGAAAACTGCCTTTTCATATCCTTTGATCATTTGTCAATTGGGAGATGGTTTTTATTTTTAATAAATTTGGCTCAATTCCCTATATATTTGAGAAATGAGTTCTTTATCAGAGAAACTTGGTGTTAAATTATTTTCCTGATTTCCCGCTTTCCTTCTAATCTTGGCTGCATTGGTTTTGTTTGTGTAAAAACTTTTAAATTTCATATTGTCAAAGTTATCCTTTTTAACCCTCCTCCCCCCATAATCTTCTCTGAATTCTTTGATAATAAACTTTTCCCTTATCCATAGATTGACAAGTGATTTTTGATGGATAAGCACTGACAGAAATACGAAGTGAGAAGTTTGTCCATCGGACTTTGTCTTTCTGTCAGTGGCAAAACTATTCATCTAGCCTCCTGTGATAGAAATCTTATTGTAATAAGTAAATCTTGGAGATTTAGAGCTGGAAAGCATGTTAGAGAGCTTCTGATTCTTATTCCTCATTTAGAAAAATATCTTTTATACTTCTCTCTTCTTCACTTTGTGTATATTGAGTTCTTTACCAAGTACTCTAGATCCTGCCTCTGTTATCATTTGTCTCTTCTTTGTTCTTACTTTCACCACTGGAGTCTACAATAGGTCCTCTTTGCCACATTGCTTGAACTATTGCATTTGTTTACTATCCCATCTTCCCACTTCCTACCATTCATTTTCCAAATCTTTTTTCACTCTGCTGCTAAGTTTATCTTCTATTTACATTGACCTGGTTATATCATTCCTGTTTTAAATTTTTTAGCGATCTTTTTGTACTGGTTGCTTAAGAAGAACCATATTCTTTTTACCTGACATTCAGGGTCTTTGACAATCTGGTTTTTGTAGCAAATTGAATCTTTGGGCAATATTTTTTTTATGCATAATGCATAAAAAAGCATTTTTTAAATGCTTTATGAATGTGAAGTTATTGTAGTGAAGGAAAGTAAAAATATTATGTTTAATTTGGATTGTTTATTTAAAAAATCTTAATGTTTGATAGTTGAAATTTAAACCTAATTTAATTTAAATTTAAATGTGGTTAACACATTACTAATTAAGCTTTCACATAGTTTAAATTCTTATTAAAAGTTAAGGTACAATTTGCTTAGCTTTGAGAAATCGAATATATTTTTTATGGCTCTAGCATCACTTATTTATTGGAGAAAGTAATAAAAATGTGTATAGGAAAGATAGTAAATATATATATTTACTATAAACATATACTATATACATATATATATATTTACTATATACATATATACATGTATGTGTATGAACACATGTATATGTGTATATATAATATGTATGTGTATATATAGATTTGGTGTAGTAGTGTCAGATAGTTATAGAAAGTTATAGAAAGTACTTTTAAAATAGTTATAGAAAGATAGTTATAGAAAGTACTTTTAAAATAGTGTAGTAGTGTCAGATAGTTATAGAAAGTATTTTTAAAATCAGAGAACAAAGATATATTGAATGCAACTTTTACCTTGTGGAACAAAGACAAATTGAATATAGTATTTGCCTTGTGGAGTTTGATTTCTTCTTTCTGCTTCTTCTGATGTTTCATTTTTGTGGTTTTTGCATTCTTTTGAAAACTGAAAGCTTGACCAGATTGATCTAAATTTCTGTTTTTTCATGTGTAGATATGTACACATATTTATGGCTTTTCTCTTCATTGGAACACTTGCAGTGATGAAGCTTCCCCTGCCAATGCAGGTTCTTTTCTGCAGTTTATAATTTCAGAGTTTCCTGAGTGCACTGACAGTTTAAGAGATTTGTTCAGTCACCATTTCTGGGTCTTCCAGACTTTGAGGCTTACTCTCCATTATTCCAAGAGGCCTCTTTTTGTGTATATGATACTTGATTTAGTAAATTTTCAAATATATATTACCTCACACTTGTTTAGGAAGAAAAAGGATCTGAGGCAGATGAGAAAAGCAAGAGACATCAGATGTTGCTGTGCATAGGCCTTGCCCCCATGTTATAGGGGGGAATAATATTGGCAGAATTCCAGAACATATTACTGTGCTGAACACTAGAATTCTGCAACATTGGAAAATACTTTGCCAAAATAAAATCCTAAGATATTGCTTATTTTGTATTCTAATCAAATGCATTTATAATTTAATCATTATTTATATTTCTGCCTTTGTATCTTTTATATGAAATTTAAAGAAGCATGGATTTCCTGACAATTTTTTAATTTTAATTTTTTACTGTTTTCTTTTTTACAAGTGAAACTATAATTAAATTATAAAGACAAATGATTTTATGTAGCTTCCTGGGTAAGAAATATAAATTATAAGCAGATGCAGTTGATTACTAAAGGGTTTTTTTGTTTGTTTGTTTTGGGTTTAGGATGTCAGTCGAATTCAGACATCCCTAACAAGCATAATATCTATTATTGTGGTGTAAGAAATAGTAAGTAAGATAAATATAAAGAAAGTGTGGAAGAACTTAGATGAACTGATTCAAAATCAAATAAGCATAACCGGGAGAACTATGTGCATTGATTCTAACAATGTAAATGGAAAGAACAATAAAAAAATTGAAGCCTATTGTTGCAAAATTATAGTGATTAAGCTTGTCTCCAAAGAAGAGATGTGAAATATACCCCACCTTCTCCTAACTTCTTGGCAGAAGTTGGGGATTATGGGAGTGATGACCGCATATAATATCAGACTTCTTTGACATGTCATTTGTTTTTTTGGAACTTTTTTTCCATTTGTTTAAAAAATTCTTTACTATTGGCTACCTGGGAGGAATGGGGAAAGAGGAGGAATATAATAGAAAATGTAGATGATATATATATATATATATACATAAAAGAAATTAAATGAATAGAAAATTTAGTTAAAAACATATTCCTTAGGCTTGATGGGTCTTTTAACACTAGAAATACTAAAATTTAAGAATACATTGCAGAACCAAGCTGTGTCAATTGACACAGTATATTTTTTTTCTTTAGTCATAAGGCGGAGAAAACAGCTGACAATTTTTATTTCCAAATAAAATTCTTATAATAACATTTTTGTACCAATTGATGTTAAATATTTTAAACTATTCTTTATGAGAGTTGCCCCCTAATCCTATTCAGATCTGTTACATATTTGTGTGTCTCTATTTTATTTCTTGTATCTTCTTCTTGCTCATTCTCTTGAGGACAGCTACAATATTAATATAGAATTGCAGAATCAAATGGACTCTGAGAAAGGAAAGGGACTTCATAAATCATCTTTTCAACATCTTGGACAGGTGGGGACAAAGATTTTGCTTGTATGGCTTCCATTTGTTTTTCTGCAAATCTTTTACAGAGTGTCATTAAGAAGCAGGTTTAGTTCATAAGAGATATATCCTAGTACAATGATGTGTACATATTTATCCTTTGTGATCTCTGTGCTGTTTTCATGTTGCTCACATCATTCTGCAAAACAAATAATTTGCTCCCTTATCCGTTATAGAACTACATGTTTTACAGCTGATCTGTTTTGTGAGCGAGGTCCTCTTTTGTCTCCAGGGTTTTTTACAAAACTAGTTGAGGTATCATCAAGTTAGTGTTTTTTGTGAACAATTGTTCATCTCTTTGGTGGAAGTACTGCAAAACACAATGTGTTGTTGAATCCTCCTTACCACATATTTAATTTCCCACTTATATTCTGACTTTAAAAAGAGACTTAGTCAAAGGATTTCTTCTGGGCAAATAGTTTATTGTCTTTAGTAATAATAAAAAAAAAACAACTTCCTTCCCCCTAATGCGTTTTCAATTACTGATAGTTGGATTTTTGGGTATACTGGTCATGTAAAACTTATTTTTCCACCTTGCTCTTCAGGAATGTTGTTTCCAAATTAAACCAGTGAGTTTTGGGCATACATTTGTTTGCAATGGTTGTTTACTTGAGGATGCTGGTTGGTCATTCCTTTGCTGTGTGACTATTATAGAAATAGCATTAGTAGGAAAACTTAAAAATGGAGAAAACTAGAGCTATTTGCACTTTCTTTACCCTTGCCCCATAAAAATTTTCCAATGTCTGCAAAATACTTGTATCTATGGATATTTAATGATTTTGATACCATCAAAGATACATATTTCATTTGATAGCACTTGTAAATTATATATTTTTTTCTCTTCTCACAGTAAAAGGGAATGTGGGAATGCTTCCATATTCGTCTCCATCTTTTGGTGGGGGAGAAAAGAAATGCTTTGTGTGATCCGACTAAACTAGCTAGCTATTCTCAGAACTCTTTTCTCTACTTTGGCATACTATACTCTCTCCCTTACTTCTGTGTCTTAGAATCCATAACTTCCTGTAAGGTCCACTTTAGGTGATACTTTGTCTAAGAAGCCATTCCTGATTCCCCTAATTTTATTTTCTTCTTCCTCAAATTATTTTATATTTCATTTGTCTGTAAATGTATCTCCAGAGTAGAATGTAACTCCTAGAGATCTGGGATAATTTTTCCTTTTGTCTTTGTACTAAATTCTTATTGAATTGAATTTAGTGCCTACTCAGAAGCATGTGCAAATTCAGTAAAGACATTTGCTCAGAATTAACTTAATAGCTTTCTAGTCTTACAAAGCACACTTTACTGCTAAATTTGGGCACCTCTTTTTACCTTTGGCACCTGCTGCTACCTCTGGGTAGTAGGAATTCACTTATGATTTACACTCTGACTTAGAAGAACTGTGGTCTAACTCTAACCAAGGAGTGCTGCTAAAAATATTTCATGACTTGGGCATGGTCAAACTTCTAGTAATGAGCTTTTCCAAATATAGGTTCATCCTTGGGTGATGAGTTCAGAGTCTGTTGCTAAACTCTTAATGGAAGTCTTTACAGCTTGGTAGGATCTGCTAGTGCTTGTTCTCTCCTGATATAACCTTCAAAAATACATAATACTTTATACTCTGAGGCCTTTAGTGAAGTTGGATTCATAAGCTATGAAAAAACTCTGATGTCACTTAAACATAATTTTATATTATGAATTAACTTAATTTCTCTAGACATTAAGCACCTACTACTGATGACTGATGTAACAGATGAGACAGCAGGGTATAGAATAAAGGGCAGAGGTGGCGGAGGAGTCAACTTTCGCAAGGGGAAAGTTCCCTTTGATTTCAATCTCAAAATAGGGAAAGAATGGAGAAGGGATGCAGTTAGAGGGAGTTCAGGTTGTATGGTGTCAGTCTCCTCAGTAAAGCAGGAGACTTTTTTGAGCTGTGGCTTCTTCCTTCCAATTGCATGGTGGCCTACTTTCAATTTTTATGATTCTTTTTTTCAGTAATCTCTTTAGACAAGGTTGAAGGAAGATTTATTTTATTTTTAAATAAATATTTTATTGATACTCTTAAAACTTACTGTAATTTCACAACGACTCCTCCCAAAATAATTCTCCCTTGTAACAAAGAAGCAAGGTTAAGTAAAACCAATCAATTCTTTAGTGAGGCAGCTGGTGACACAGTGTATGTAGAGAGTGCTGGATCTTGAGTCAGGAGGATCTCAAATCTGACCTCAGACACTAGCTCTGTGACTTAGCAAGTCACTTAACCTCTGTCTGCTTCAGTTTCTTAAACTGTAAAATGGAAACAATAATAGTAACTACCTCTCAGGGTAGATGTGAAGATCAAATGAGTTAATATTTGTAAGAAAAAAAGTGCTTAGCACAGTGCCTGGCTCATAGTAGGCACTATATAAATACTTATTTTCTTCCCTTGATGATAACTCATAAGATATGGCCTCATTATGCAACTGTAGTCCACCACTTGTTTGCTGAGAAAAGGAATGCATGCTTCACCATCAGTTGGTTACTGCAATGCTCTGACTTCTCATATTTTTCAGTATTGTTTTCTCTTGAGTTATTGTGGTTGTTTAATTTTTTTTTTCTGGTTCTGCTTGCTTTATTCTGCTTTACTTCAAAAATATCTTCCCAGGTGTCCTTGAATGCTTCATGTTTGTCTTATGGTTTAATGGTATTCTATTACATTCATGTACCACAATTATGGTATATGATGGGCACACTTTTAGCTTCTTATTTTTGTTTTTTTTTTACTAGTACAAAAAAATTGCTTCTAGAAATTTTTTTTTGTCTATATGGACCGTTCTCTCTGTCTTTTATATCTATTGTACCTCATTCCTCTTCAGGCCGCACTCCAGACTATACCATCCCTCAAAAACTTTTTCATCCTGGAATTTTAGTCTAGCCTGGAATTCAGACATTGGAAGTACCTCTGCCTTTGTAACTTTTCCCTCTGATCAGAGATCTTCTTTGAGAACCTCTATTTAGGGAGGGCACCCAGGCCAGCCGTATCTCATTCCTCTCCTGACTGAACCTTGATCTTCTATACTATGCTCTCTGAGTTGGGTACCTAAATTCTTCACCTAGTTCCCCATTTGGCTTCTTTTTGTACTGTCTTCCCGCGGTAGAATGTTAGCTCCTTGAAGGCAGGGACTTTCTCTCTGATTGTATTTGTATTCCTAGCTCTTAGCACAGTGCCTGGCACATAGTAAGTGATTAATAAATGCTTGTTGATTGAACTAGGTCAAAGGCAAAAAATGGTCTGTGCCCTCAAGGAGCTTACATTTTAACTAGGGAGACAATTTGTACATAACTATGTACGTGTAAGATAGATACAGAATAGAGGTTAGGTAATCTTAAAGGACAAGGCACGGGTAGCTGAGGTTGGAGGAGGGGTAGAAGGAAGTAAACTGGGAAAGGCATACTTCAGGAAGGAGTATTTAAACTGAGTCTTGAAGGAAGCCAGAGATTTCTCAGGTAAGAGGTGGAGACATATTTCAAGCATTGTAGACAGTGCAAAGGCATAGGCATGTATAGTTTGGTGACTTTTCTTGTGTAATTCCAAATTGTTTTCTAGAATTATTGGACAATAACATTCTACCAATAGTACATTATGATGTCCATCTTCCTACAGTTTTTCTAATATATAGCATTTTTTTAACTTTCATCATCTTTGTCAATTTGATGGAGTGAAATGAAACCTTAGTTTTTATTTGCATTTCTCTCATTGATGTGGAACATTCTTTCCTATAGTTGACTGCATTTTTTAAAAATTGCCTTTATATTCTTTGACTGTCTCTGTGTATAGGAGTAGTTCTTTTTCTTAAATATGTGACATTTCCCTATGTATCATTGCTGTTAGATATTTACCAGAGATATTTGCTGTGAAGACTTTTTTCAGTTGAAAAATTCTCTTCTTTTCCTGTCTACATATATTTTCTATGTGCAGATGTCTTTTAATTTTATGTTATTGAAATTGTGTATTTCATCTTTTGTGATTACCTCTTTCTAAAGAGAAAAAAAAATGAACTTGTTTGTTTAGTTCACTTATCGATTTGGGACTTATTGTATTGTATGCTGTAAAATGTTAATCTAAATCTGATTTTGGCCATACTGCTCTTCAGTTATCTCAGAAGTTCTGTCAGAAAAGTATAAAGAATACAAGGTCTAGATAGCTTTTGTGCTTATAGTTCTATAAAGTTTAAATAGAATTTGTATAATTATTAAAAATTAACTTTTTATGCAGAATATAATCCATGAAAATCAATATTTCTCCCATGCATTGGGCATTTTAAATATAGGGGAAGGAAGCAAGCTTTTATTAAGTACCTGTTATGTGCCAGACACTGTTCTAAGCTCTTTATGAATATTATCTCATTTGATCCTCACATCAACCCTGTAAGGTAAGAGGTAAGATTGGCATTAGTTGTATTGGGTATTAATTGAAGATGTTTCTCTTTGGTTATTTTGGGAATTATTAAATTAAAATTGGTAATATGTAGAAGTTGATATTGTATATATGTTTGTTTAATTGGGTATTTGGAAATATGGTTACAATATTGAGATATTTCAGATTCTTTGGGTATAATAAAAGAATCATTGTATTTATAAGAGTAATAGTTTGCAAACCTAAAAGAATTCTATAAACATTGTGTTTATAATGTAATCTATTGTTGAATCTTCATACTATCCCTGTGTGTTAGGTGGTATGAGTACTATTAGCCTCATTTGGCAGACGAAGAAACTGAGGGTCAGAGACATTAAGTATCTTGCTTGGGTCACATAGTGAGTTATTGGAGTCTGAACTGGACTCAGGTCTTCTGCCTTCACACTGTGTGCTTGTTGCCCTTTAGGACAGCTGTCACTTGATAGAAGAATTGTATCAGAGCTGTTTTATGCCATTTCTTGTGGAAAATTGCTTTGCCTTTCTCTGGGATTTTCTGTTTATCTTTGAAATGTCTACTGTCTTAGCAACATCAAAATTTAGAATGAAGATTCTAAAATGAATCATGAAATTATTCAAAAGATACAGTTTTTCTTCAGGTATCTTAATTCATAAAATAAAGGGCTTAGGCAAGTTTTTTTTTTAATGTCCCTTTCATTTCTGAAATCCTGTATCCTGTGGTAGGAGTCAGAGAACTGGGTAGAAACTATTCAGGGCTAAATAATTTGAGGCTGCTGTTTCTGTTCTAAAAAGGATGTAAATCATAAAACGCCATTGAAACTGGAGTCGGTGGCAAAAAATTAGAAAAAGATTCCAGAAGTGTTCCTGGGCTCATCAGGAAAGACAATGTTGTATGTTAACTGTCATGTATATTTACTAAGTTACCTAGAGCCCTTTGTTGGGGATATTCTTTTGTGGAATCATCAAACTATAAAAGCAAAATGCTTGTAGATTTTTTTTTTAGCTTGGCAAAAACAGGAAAAAATTGTAATGGTCAATACAGTTTGTGAAGCTTTTGATGTTTCATAGAGTAACAAAAGGTTGCTTTATTAGTAGTATTAATGAACAAATCGCTTTACTGGCTTAGGCATACTGGTAGCTTTGTCGGTCCAGAGAGCTAAGAGTTCTTGTTTCAATTCATGATTGTGTTAGAGTAGAGAAGTGATAGCCATTGACCTTATCTGAAGCACAAAATAAGAAGTTTTTTTGTGTAGAGTAAAACATGTAACGAACACAGCAGTGTAGTTCTTGGCTATCTGGTCATTTGCAGAAAACAAGTTTGTGTCTTTTTATTCTTGCAGACTCACATGACTCAGTTGCATGCAAAATCTCTCAAACCTGTATTCTTTCTTTTTTTTTTTTCAAAAGTTTTTCAAAAAGTTTGTACTTAAAGGGCAATAACAAGCAAACACATACTTGTTAAAGATTGGAGATCCACTGAAATGTTAAGTTAAACTATTGATTCTTCAAAGAATGTTAGTGGTAGTGTGAAACTTTCAGTGCATGATACATTATGGCTCTTCTCACCTGAGGAAGAGAAACTATAGAACTTTAGAGATTGTGATTTAGTAGAGAGGATTCAGGGTTACTAAGATTAGGGCTTTTTTCCCCCTGAGTCCCCCACAGTACTCCTGGTTTGTCAGTCTCTTGGCAGCAGATTTATCTTTTCAACTTTAAAAATTCCTTTTTCGATTAATATAGTGAATTCTGCTTATTGGAATCAGTTTGGGAAGTAATAATTTAATTTTTGTTAACCCATTAATTTAACGAAAAAGAGCCACCTGAGAGAAATTGTTTCTATCATGCCTCTTCAAAACTATACTGTAACCTCAGTGTTTAGCAGTTCAATGAAAACTTCCAGTAATTAGCTTTTAAAATAAGAATTAGTGATACCATGGACTCCTGAAAGTTCCTTCCTCCCCATTTTTGATAAAATGTAAGTTCTATGAAAGTAGATATTGTTTAATTTTTGTATTTATATTCCTAGGACATAGCATAGCACCTGACACATAATAGTTACCTAATAAAGGCTTGTTGATTGATCAAAAGACTCCTTTGATCTTTCTCTTTTAGACTTGTATTCAGATATTCTATGTGAAGGTTTTATGAAGCTTTTTGAGCAGAGTAACTAATACAGACTAGGAAATCAGAGGAGCTTGTGTTGTGTAGCCATACTCATTCTATTAACTTTCCCTAATTATTCACTTTTTTAATGAACAGAACCAGTGAGTGGTTTGTCCCATATTGGAAATAGTATCCTAGGTTTCCAAATTAAAATTATTATTTGAATAATTGTACAGGCATTGATTTTTTTTCTTTACTTTTTCCCCATTATGGATCAAATATAAGGCAGTGATTCTATAAATTGGAGTCCAATATTGAAAATAGTTAACCCACATATATAATAATTATAGTCTTGGTTTTAGAGTAGGTAGCATGCCCTAATGGCTAAGATACTAGATTTATGTCAGGAGGCCTGAGTGTAAATCCTGCTTTGTTTGCTTATTAACTCATTTGTAAAATGGAGACAATAATCTCATTACTGTTATAATAGATGATCATATAAAATAACAACAGTGATAACGATAGCATTTATATAGCTCCTTTCCCCCCAATTAAAAGTATTTTATTTTTTCCAATTATATGTAAAGATAGTTTTTAACACTCATTTTTATAAGATTTTGAGTTTCAGATTTTTCTCCCTCCTTCCTGTCCCCCCTCCCTAAGACAGCAAGCAGTCTGATGGGTTATACATCCACAGTCATGTTAAATGTATTTCCATTTAGTCATGTTGTGAAAAAAAGAATCAGAACAAAAAGGAAAAACCACGAGAAATAAAAAAAAAAACCTCAAAAAAGTGAAAACAGTATGCTTTGATCTGCATTCAGACTCCATAGTTATTTCTCTGGATGTAAATAGCATTTTCCATCGTGAGTCTTTTGGAATTGTCTTTGATCATTGTATTTCTGAGCAGAGCCAAGTCTATCATAGTTGATCATCACACAATGTTGCTGTTACTGTGTACAACATTCTCCTGTTCTGTCACTTCACTCAGCCTCAGTTCATGTAAGTCTTTCCAGGTTTTCCTGAAATCTACCTGTTCATCATTTCTTATGGCATAATAGCATTCCATTACATTCATGTTCTACAACTTATTCAGTCATTCCCCAATTGATGGGTCTTTGCTACCACAAAAAGAGCTGCTATAAATATCTTTGTACATGTGAGTTCTTTTTTTATGATCTCTTTGGTATACAGACATAGTAGTGGTATTGCTGGATCAAAGGGTATGCACAGTTTTATAGCCCTTTGGGCATAGTTCTAAATTGCTGTCCAGAATGGTTGAATCAGTTCACAACTCCACCAGCAATGCATTAGTGTCCCAGTTTCCCCCACATCTTAAGCATTTATCATTTTCCTTTTCTGTCATATTGGCCAATCTGATAGGTGTGAGGTGGTACCTCAGAGTTGTTTTGATTTATATTCCTCTAATCAGTAGTGATTTAGAGTGGGTTTTTTTTTCACATGACCATAGATAGCTTTGATTTCTTCTTCTGAAAACTGCCTGTTCATATTCTTTGACCGTTTATCAATTGGGGAATGGTTTGTATTCTTATAAATTTGACTTAGTTGTCTATATATTTGAGAAATGAGGCCTTTATCAGAGAAACTTGATGAAAAATTTTCCCCTAATGTCTCATTGTAGTTTTCCTCAAACTACATTTAGTGCTGGCTACCATATTTTAGGAAGAATATCAATTAAGTTAAGAGTGTGGCCAGGGTAGAACAACTGGAATGGTGAATGGATTAGAGACCATGCCATATTAGGATCTGTTGACATAATTGCAGAAGACAGGATTTAGATGGGGAGGGAATAACAGTTTTTCATGTAAAAGAGAGATTAAACTTATTCTATTTGGTCATAGAGGGCACAGCTAAGAACCATGTGTGGAATTTACAGAAAAGAAGATAACAGCTTGAAGTAATGAAAAAACCACTTAATAGAGTTGTCCAAAGGTAGAACAGACTGACTGCTATTGGAGGATGTTGGTCTTTTTTTTTCACTGAAGGTCTTCAAGCACAGAAGTTATTTTACCATTTTTTGAGGTATTCTTGCTTAGGTTTGGGTTTAAAGGGGGTAACTTGTGTTTTCTTGCACACAATCTGAGATTTTCTGAAGATTAGAATATAGATTAGAAATCCCAAAATGTAGGTCCTATTCTGGGCTATTTATTAATTGGGTGACTTTAGACAGGCATCTTAAAACTTTTTTTTTGATCTCAGTTTCTTTGTGTATAGCAAGAGGACATTAGACTAGATGATCCATTTATTTATTTATTTGCTTTTTGGTGAGGGGATCAGGGTTAAGTGACTTGCCCAGGGTCACACAGCTAGTAAGTGTTAAGTGTCTGAGGCTGGATTTGAACTTAGGTCCTCCTGACCCCAAGGCCAGAGCTCTATCCACTGTGCCACCTAGCTGATTTTTAGGTGTCTTCCAGCATCAACTTTCAATCAGTTATAAAGAGTACTCATTTGTTGAAAAATGATTGTTTTAATAATTATTATTATTACATAAAAATTTTAGAGAATTTGAGAGTAGACTGGTTAGAATTTGTAAGGTGCTTTGTGGTTTGATAGAAATATTTTAACTTTTTAAAAGCTTACTTTGTAACATGTAGCAAATAAGAATGAGTTTTCACCTGTTTAGGCAATAACCATATAAGCTTAAAGAAGGCTACAGGGAAATTAGTGAAGGATGGCATGGGAGATAAGACTTGTGAGGTACTTTTTGAAGCACTACCTTCACATCAAAGCCTCTCTATCCAATGAAACTAGAAGTTTTGTACTGTAAACTACTGGAAATGACAGACTTTCAGAAACCTTTTTCTAAGGGTTTATTTAATTGTAGTGATGTATGCTAGGTGCTGTCTACTTACCAAAAAAAATTAAAAACTCTTTTTCCAGTTAAATACTGTGAGGGATACAGAAGCTAGATTTTTAGACATCGAAGTTGTTTTGCACAATATGGCTTATTGAGGTTAGGCCATGGAACTAGTTGTCTAGTTTTTCTGTATACTTCAATTTGTTTTTTTTTCTTTTGCAGCCCCAATTTTCATTTGGCATATTCTATCAGATTGAAAATTAAGTTGTGAGTTTTCCAATTGCATCTCTCAAAAACCTAAGTAAGAGGGGCAGCTAGGTGGCGCAGTGGATAGAGCACCGGCCCTGAAATTAGAATCAAATCTCGTCTCAGACCAAACACTTGATGCTAGCTAGCTGTGTGACCCAGGGCAAGTCACTTGATCCCAATTGCCTAAAAAAACAAAAAACAAAAAAAACACCCACCTAAGTAAGAATTGAAGATGAGAGCAAATTCAGAATTATTAACTAGAACGTACCTCTAGAAATCTAGAAGAGGCACCTTTTTAGAACATTCTAACACACATCTGTTACCTCACCTTTCTTGGGACTGGAGTAAGGAAATATCTTAGCCTTTTCAATTAAAAACATTTTTTAAATTCCGAATTTGATAAACACCTTCCTGCCCCAAGTGAGAAGAGGATGTGTCCATATGCAAAATAAAACAGAAGATTATATATGAAACCATGGCTCTATTATGTACAACTTGCTGTTTTTAAAAAAGTATGTGATATATTCATCTTTTTACTTTCAAAGTCATTTTGCTTGTCTGTTTCTCTCTAACTATAACTTTGGTGACTCTTCTTTTTCCCCCTCCCTTTAATATCCTTAGATACTACTTACCATATTGAGGAAAGGTCTACTTAGGCAATTTAGTGTTTTTAACAGAAATGGGTGTTGTATCTTGTCAAAAACTTTTTAAATCTGCTGACATATGATCTATCACATTAATATGATCTATCATCTTTATAGTTTTCCTAATATTGAACTGATGTTGTATTCTTAGTATAAATCCTACTTGGTTATAAGGGACAGTCTTTTTGATAAGTTGCTGTAGCCTCTTTTGCTAATTTAAATTTTTTTGTGTTGATAATTATTAGGAATATTGGCTTATAGTTTTCTTCTTGGAATTTTTTCCCTAGGTTAGGTATCAATACCCTATTTCTATCATAGAAGGACTTTGATAGAATTTTTTCTCATCCTGTGTATGCAAACAGTTTATTTAATATTGAAATTAATTATCCTTTGAATGTTTTATAGAATTTACTTGTAAATCTTGTCCTAGAATTTTTTTCTTTAGGAGTTAGTACTTTTGAAATTTCTTGAAATTTTGAAAATGAGAGTAGGTTATTTTGCTTGCCTGGATATTTTATATTTACATATATATATCTATATATATCCATTTCATTTATATTCTTAGTTTTGTTGGCATATAATTGAGCAAATTAATTTCTTATTTCCTTTTTATTCCTTCATTTGCTGTGAATCTTCACTTCTACTAGCTATCATTCTACATCTTCCTTCCCTTTTTTGGCTAAACTGTTCAAGAAGGCTATGTACAATAGATATCTCCCCTTCCTTCTCATTCTCTTCTTAACTCGCTACAAACTGGCTTCTGACTTCATCATTCAACTGAAACTGCACTCTCCAAAGCTGCTACTGACCTAATAATATCCACATTTAATGGCCTTTTCTCAGTCCCCCTTTCTTTTTGACCTGTCTGTAACCTTCTACCACCTAACTTGTCTACCCCTCTCTTCTGCTTGATATTCTCTTTCTAGGTTTTTGTAACACTATCTCCTGGTTCTCCTCCTATTGATCTGACCAGACCATCTCAAGCTCCTCTGCAGGATCTTCACTCAAGTCACATCTGCTAACTCTGCATGTTCCACAGGGCTTTTGACCTGGGCCTTCTTTTCTCGCTCTATACTGTTTCACTTGGTGATCCCATGGATTCAGTTATCTCTCTGCTGATGTTTCTTAACTTGACTTATCTAGCCTTAATCTCTTTGCTGCCTTCCATTCTTGCATTTCTAACTGTCTGTTGGACATTTCACACCGAATGTACCTTAAACTTCTTAATCTCAACATGTCCAATGGCCTTTGAATTCATTGTTTTTCCCCCTAAACCATCCCTCTTCCTAACTTTACTATTACTATTGAGGGTACCGCTATCCTTCCAGTTTCTTATGCTAGAAACCAAGGTTTCATCCCCAACTTCTCAGTCTCTCACCTCTCCACCTCAAACCTATATCTGATAAGTTTCTAAGTCCTGCCAATTCTACCTTCACTATATCTCTTGCTCCCTTCTTTTCTCTAACAGTGCCATTAACCTGATGTGGACCTTTATCACCTCATACTTGGTCTGTTGCAATAATAGCCTGCTAGTTTATCTCCTTGGCTCAATTTCTTCTGTTCCTTCATCCTTCATTCATTGGTCAAAGTGATCTTCCTAAAGCACACATACTACATCAACTGTCCCCTCCTCCCTACCCACCAGCAGTGGTATCCTGTCACCTACCAGTTCAGATAGAAAATCCTCTGTTTGGCATTCAAAGCCCCGGATACCCTAGCCCTCCCTATAGTTCTGTTCTTCTTACATTGTTGCCTCTTCTCCCCACCCCGTAACCCGTACACTGCCACGGGACATCATTAACTTCTTGCAGCTCTGCAAAATTAAGTATGGCATATTCTTTACTTTTTTATAGACTATCTTTATTTTTCTATTTTATCATCTGTTTAAGAACATGTACTTTTTAAAATCACTTTTTAAAAAGTACAGTTTGTAAAAATACAATTTATGGTATACGTCACTCAGATGCCAAAATTCAATTTTCTCAAACTTTACTCAACTCAGAGAGAAACTCATCAGAATTTTTCACTGTGGATGGGCTTCATAATGTTATAAGTTTATGCATTTAAAAGTAAGGTATAGCAGACTTTATAAACTTCAATGAAGTGATTTGAATGTTTTCCAGATGTAAACATTTAAGAATAAAACCAATGAGAAAAGTAAGACTCTATACTTTAGAGAGTTTAGTTCTTTCTCCATACTTCTTATCTTTCCTCCAAGTATTTTTATCTAGATAGAGAATCCTCAATTACTCATATAATTCCTAATTGGAACAGCTAACAATCTCTTTTCCTGCCTTTCTTAAAGGCACAACAGCACAGCAAAAAGACAGGACATTATGTGCAACCACTTTAGCCTGTAGTATTTCACTGATTCCTAGAAGAATATGAAATTATATTCAATCCAACTTTTAATGCATAGGTTTTTGTTTTTGTTTTCCACAAGTAGCATTCCAAAGTTTCTACAGTAGACATGTACTACAAATTTGTTGTTTTTCAGATAATTTTTTCTCAAAGCTATTCCCCCAGTAACCACAGATACCAGTAACCTGCTACTTTTCCGTACCATTGCTTCCATAACATGCATTCGTTCACCAGCCATACTCTAAATCATGACACTGATGACGATCAGGATCTCCCTCTTTCATTTCAGTCACACTCTAGAACTGCAGATGACAGGAATCTTGGTGAGTCCAGAATTAATAGTGGAAAGAGTGCTGGACTTGGAGTCAGGAAGACTTAGGTTTGAGTCTCACCTGATAGTTGCTAGATATATAACCAGAGGCAAGTCACAGCCTCTCTGAGCCTCAGTTTTCTAATCTGTAAAACAGCGTTAATGATACCTGTAGCATCTTCCTTCACAGGGTTACTATGATTTAGGTAAAATAAATGTAGGTAAAATATTTTGCAGATTTTAAACAACTATGGAAAATGTCAGTTATTGTTGTTATTTTAGAACAAAGTATCTTACTTCTGGGAAAATCTCATAGGAAAGACCTATCAGAAGCAAATCTCAGAATCCTAAAATGACATCTGAATCTCTTCATGGGGAAAAGCATGTGTAAGCCAGTCAGAAACTTTTATGAAACAGGTATGTTGATGCAGTGTTGGTGGATCTGGAAATTTGGTTCAAATATTGTAGGAAGAAATTTGTGACTTAAAAGTCACAATATTATTTGGGGCTTTAAAAGTCAAACAGTGCATTTTATATTTGATCCTTGAGGTAATAGAGAACTACCAGAGTTTATTGAATAGGGAGTGACATGGTCAGATTTGATATGATCAGAAGATCACCTTTACAGCTAAGTGAAGGATGAATTAGGGTGGGAGAGATTTGTGGCAGGGAGATTAACCTGAAGTCTACTGGATAAGGTGGTGGCAGTGTTGGAGAAGGAGTGTTGGAGGCATCTAGATGTTGTAAAGACAAAATCGGCAGGCCTTGGCAATATACTGTATATGAGTGGAAGGAGAGTAAGGAGTAGAAGATTGACACCTAGATCTCTTTCCTTGGGGCCTGGGAGGATGATGGTGCTCTCATCAGTAATAGGTAAGTTAAGAAGAAGAGAAAGTTCGGGGAGGGGAAAAATAATGAGTTCAGTTTTGGACATGTTGAGTTTAAGATGTCAAAGGGGTATTTAGTTCAAAGTGTATAATAAGCAGCTGGAGATACAAGACTAGATTCCAGAGAAGCTGGGGCTTGATAAGTAGATTTGCTGAAATTAAAGAATTGAGGGAAACATGAGAAGATTTATGCAGGCTGATAGAATGAAATCAGTAGAACCAGGAAAAAAAAATCACAAATGACTGCAATGAGTGGAAGGAACAAAAAAACCAGGCCCAGTATTGCATAATTATAATGACCAAGCTTGGCTCCAGAGAAGAGTTGGAAAAATATACTTCTCTCTTCATTGTAGAGTATGAGGCCACAGGGCTGGGTATTGAGTATTTTATTGGACACCATTGTTGGCTGGTTTTGCTGAACTGCTTTTCTTCTGTTTCATCTTTGTTCTTCATTGTAAAGAAAGATGCCTTGTATGGGAAGGGAAAGGACATGTTTAGAAATGAAGGTAACACAAAAAAAATACCGGTAATTTTTTTAAAGGTTGAAAGACTAACTGCCAAAGTTACTTACTTCAAAAAAAAAAATTAAAATATCAAACCTACAAAACATCTTAGTGGTATTGAGGTAGTCAGTTTTATTTAGTATCCTTGTAATCAGATTTTCAACATCCTTTACTAGTGGTTCATTAGTTTAATGTTTTGAAGTCTACTCAGATCCTTTAATCTAGAGAAAGCAACAATCAAGCTTGATTTAATTAAAGTAGGATTCATGCATTAGAACTTTTGACCTCAAATATTCTCTGGTTTTAAAATACTTTCCTGGTGTTTTATGATACTTGGGAAATATCAAATAAGTGCAGTATTTCATTACTATCATTTGTTTCTCTTTTGAGTTTTCATAAATCATAATTTTAAAGAGAACCTGACTTGTTTTCTGTTTCTGAAATAGTTATAGGATAATAAGTTGTTAAATTGATTATACAAAATTTTTAGTTGTGAAGCTCTCCAAAAATTTTTTTATGTGGATTCCCCACCTACCATGTGATACTTTCTTTTAATGGACTTCCCTGTTTACTTATTGAACTGTAAATACTGGTTTTTTTCTTCTTCTAAATGTTAGAGGCTCTGCTCTACCATTAGTTATCTGTATTTGAAAATGTGGGGATTGTACTTAGAGACTTCATTTGTGACAAAAGTAGCAACACATGTTTATATCCATGAATTCTGAAATTCCCTGTTGTTGTTGAAACTCTCCCTCTGCCTTGCAACCCCTAACCATGTTCTCCTGTGTCACTGCAGAATCCCTTCTTCCTTTAGTTCTTTCATAGCTATACCCTTACACTGACTGTTTTTTCTTACCTCCTCATCTGTCGTCTTCTCTCAAGTCCTTTGCCCCCTTATCCTATTGAAGATCTTTCTGTGCTCTACCTCGGTCTTGGATTACTCCCGCCATCTTCTGCCTTTACTTTTACACATACTCTGATGAGTGAAACTGGAAAAAAATAATGAAATTGTGCGGATTGGATCCACCACAAATTTACGTTACATAATCTCAACTGGGCCCTCACTGCAGCAAGGCAGTCCTATTTTCCTAATTGCTTCATTAGCCTGAATTCATTCTGTTTTCCTAATTGATTAATCTATCACAACAGTTTTAAAAAAAAACTTTTCATCTCTTCTAAACCTCCCCTTTTCCTTTCCCTCTCAGCTAAGAACCTATCTGAATAGTTCACTGAATAAATTGAGGCCATTCACAAAGAGCTCCTTCTCTCTTCCTGTGCATCTCACCTTGCTCAGATGCCTTCCTTACTATATCAATCTTTTGCCCCATCTCACATTAAGGGGAGGCCTTTTTTTATCAAGGAAAAGATAAATCCCTTTAGATGGACAAGCAATCCCATTCCATCCTGACTTTCCCAGTAGGTTACCCCCCTCCCCCACTATCCCTATTCTCATTTAATCTTCTACTGGCTACTTCCCTATTGCCTTCAGGGACATGGCCATGTCTTCCCCTATCCTCAAAAAAACCTTCACTTGATTCATCAAATCCCACTAGCTATTGTTCTATTTTCCTCCTCCTTTTTATTGCTAAAGTCCTTGAAGCCAGCCTGTAATAGCTGCCTCCACTTCTTTTCCTCTCAATCTCTTCTTAACTTTCTACAGTCTGGCTTTCTACTCCATCATTCAACTGAAACCACTCTCTCCAAAATAACCAATGCTCTCTTAGTAGCCAAATCTAATTGCCTTATCTTTCTTGACCTTGATAGCCTTTGACACTCTCATTTCATCCTTTTCTTTAGTATTGTCTTCTCTCTAGGTTTTTGTTGTTGCTACCCTATTCTGGTTCTCATTCTACCTGTCTGACTGCTCTTTCTCAGTATTCTTGTCTAGATTTTTAGGTCATTCATCCTCACAGTGCATTGCATCCTGGGCTCTCTTCTTTCCCCCTTCTATCTTTTTTTTTTGGGGGGGGTGATTTCTACAGCTCCTTTTGATTCAATTATCATCTCTATGCTGATGATTTTCAGATCTATTTATCCAGGCTAACCTCTCTCTGGATCTACAGTCTCAAATCTTTAGCTGTCTATTAAACACCTCAAACTGGATGTCTCAAACTGAACTCATTCTTCCCTCACAACTCTTCCCCTCTTCTGAACTTCCCTATTACTATTGAGAGCACTGGCATTCTCTCACTCACCAAAGCTTGCAAATCTAGGTGTCATCCTTGACTCCTCACTCTCACTCTCCATATCCAATCTGTTGCCAAGGCTTGTCTCCTTCATAACATCCCTCATAAATCCCCTTCTTTCCTTTGACACTTCTACCACCCTGGTTCAGACCCTTATCATCTCACACCTGGACTATTATAATAGCTTGCTAGTTGATCTTCCTGATACAGGTCTCACCACCTTTAGTCCATTTTCTATTGAGCTGTCAAATTGATTTTCCTAAAGTGCAGGTCACCTCCCTATATCACCTCCTTTTTCAACAAACTCCAGTGGATCCCTTTCACCTTTAGGATCATATATAAAATCCTGTTTGAATTTTAAAGCCATTCATAACTTGACTCTTTTCTGTCTTTCAGTCTTCTTACTCCTTACTCTCTGCTTCATAATCTGTGATGCAGTTACACTGGCCTTCTTACTGCTCTTTTCACAAGACACTCCATCATCTTGACTGTTACCTATCTCTGGAATACTTTCCCTCCTCATCTCCAGTTCCTGGCTTCCCTGGCTTTCTTTCAGTCCCAGCTAAAATTTCACTTTTTTCAAGAAGCTTTTCCTGATTCCACTTATTGCTGGTGCCTTCCTTCTGTTGATTATCTCCAATTTATCTTGTATATATCATTTGTATGTAGTTGTTTTCAAGTTGTCTTCTCCATTAGATTGAACCCTTTCTTTGTATTCCCAGCACTTAGAGCAACACATAGTAGGTGTATAATAAATACTATTTGCCTTGACTTGAAAATGGTGATTAAGTACATTAGATGGTAATTATAAATGAATTGGAAAGTAATTGGGTGTGAGAGACCATAATGTAAATAATCAATCCCGAATAATTTGCAATTGACAGTTATAAAGTGCAGGGTAAGACTACTACTTGATTTGCTACTTTGAAAAATACTTTGGTAAATCAGTCATTAAACATTTATTATGCACCTACTATGTGTTAGATCAGTGCCTGCTATAATTAACTGGAGATTCACATACAAAAATGAAACAGTTTCTGCTTTCGAGGAGCTTATATTGTGGGAGACAAGTGGTATACATATGAATGCATACTGAATATATACAAAATAAATACAAGGTAATTTTATTAGTGATGGCACTAGCAACTGGGGGGAATCAGGGAAAGCTTAATGTAGGAAGTGGCACTTGAGCTGAGTTTTGAAGGAACAGGAGATTCTGAAATGTGGAAGTGAGAAGATGGAGTGTGTGTGGGTAGGATAGGACAGCCTGTGCAGGGTTATGGAAAGGTGATGGGGGCCTGAATTAAAATTAAGATGGTAGGGAGTTATGGAAGAAGAGAGAAAAGTCCAGATGGAAGATATGTTGCAGACGCAGAAATGACTAGATTTGCAACTAATTCAGTATGTTGGGTGAGGGGAGAGGTGCTAGAGTCAAGGATGAAACCAGGGTTATGAATCTGAGTAACTGGAAGAACCATGGTGCTTTTGACAAAAATAGGGAAGTTTAGAGTAGGGGGGAGGTTTGGTGAAGGAAAGATAATGAGTTTGAGCTGTCTCTGGGATATCTATTTTGAAATGTCCAATGAGCAATTGGTATTACGAGATTGAAACTCAGAGGAGAGACTTGGTCTCTATAGAGCTTTTTTTTTTTCTTCTGACTTGTATGAAGCATTTTATTTATTTATTTTTTGCTTTTAAAAATATTTTGTTTTTTTCAGTTAACACATAAAAGCAGTTTATTCTGTAGATCTTTAAGTGGGAATATTCAGTGTGAAGATGGTAATTATACCTATGGGAGTCGATAAAGTCAGCAAGAGAGAGTATAGAAAGAGAAAAGTAGGGGGCCTGGATCAGAGTCTTGGGCAACGAGCACTTGGGGGCATAGAGCCAGAGGATGAGCCTGAAGAATCTTAGATAGGAGGAGTGCTACAAAAAGCCAGAGAAGAGAAAGTGGCCAGGAAGAAAGGGTGATCGACATTGTCAAATGCAACAGTAAGGTGGAGGATGATGGCTGAGAAAAGACTGTTACATTTGGCAATTAAGAGAACAGTGGTAACTCTGGAAAGAGCAGTTTGAGCTTAGGGATGAGATGGGAAGTGAGAATTCAGAGGGTGGAGAAGTATGAGGAAAATAGGCTCAATATAAATGTATAATTATACACATTATAAATGTATTTAGAGACAAGTATCAATTAGTATTGATACTCTTTTCTGTGTCCCTCTGTATTTTCTGCCTCTTTGAACATTGTTTCTCTCATCTTTTGACTTAGATCTAAATAGTTACTTATTTAGCTAATCTTGTTTTTCAAGCTGTTAAAAAGTGTATACATTAGTATCAACACTATCAGCGTCTTCTGTTACAGCTGTTTCTCATACTTAGGTTGTATGATTTGAATCTTCCTGAAACTTACACTATTTATTATTAATACGTACTTTAAAAATGATTGCTAAAATGGGCAGCTTTTGACCTGCATGCTTAATTGTAAATTTTGAGAGAGATTGATATAGTGTAATAAAGACTTGAGTGATGGCCTCATTTAGGGTGAGATCAAACACTTGTTTTTAATTTAAGTTCCATTAAATTTTTTTCATCTTATGTATATTTCTAAAAACCATTATTTCAGTTTAACATATATGTGTATGTAAATGAGTATGTGATTAGGTTCATAAAATGACACAATTGTTTCTGACTTCAAATAAATGCTTCTATGTGTTTAAGAAACATGGATATATTATTTTCTGTAGTTTTTAAGACTTTTTTTTTTAAGGTTAATATGTGCTTATCTAAGACTTAGAAATTTGGACGTTTCTTCCAGAATACATCATTATTATAGAAGGCCTATTACACTTAAACTGGATTCCATATTATTAGATACTTTTTTTTGACAAGTTGTAGTTTTTTGAAACTTTGTAGTTTGTATAAATTGTAGTTTCTGACACTCTGTAAACTTGTCAGTTATATTTTTAATTGCTTATATTTTTGCATTTTGTATATCTTTAAATTTGTATTTTAAAACAATTCTGTTTTGGGATTCCACGTAATGACTACATAATATTATCAAGGGGGAAGGGAAAGGAAAAAGAACAAGCATGTCTATAGAACCTACTATATGCCACTCACTGTGCTAAGTGGTTGGTTTTTTGTTTTTTGTTTTTGTTTTTGTTTTTTTTTACAAATATTATTTCATTTGATCCTCACACAACCTTGTGAGGTAAGTCTTACTATTGTCTCCATTTTTTGGTTGAGGAAGCTGAGGCAAACAGAGGTTAGTGACAGCTAGTAGGTGTCTGAGGCTGGATTTGAACTCAAGTCTCTTGATGCCAGGCTCAGCATTCTGTCCAGTGCCATCAGCTGCTTCTCATTAAGACATAGAGTTTTGATATGGAGTGTTTTGAAAAACATTTCTCTGTGATAAGATTTTATTATTGTATCTCTATTTTCCTTCATCTAATCAAAATATTAGACAGTCTCAGCAATTCATCATCAGCCTATCACAGGTACTGTCTAGATTTAACAAGCAGAAGGGAAATAAAAATTTGTTAGCTTCAATTCAGAACTTATTCAGACGAAAGTAGGTTGCTACATTTTGTGGAGGGGCTTTATGATGTTTTAAAAAATTTGTACCTATAGGTTATTAACAACACTAAACACATCAAAGCGTATGTAGTATATGTAAAAAAGATATTTGGTTTTGAAGTGGTACTGCCTGAATAGGCATCCATGTTCAGTCGGTCAACAAACATTTGTTAGACTCTTGCTATGTGCTAGACATAACAGATACAAAAAATGAAATGATCCCAGCTTTTAAGGAGCTTACATTCCTCTGGTGGAATGTACACAGAATAAGTAGACAAGGTAGTTATAGGGAGGTCTTCAGCTGGCATCTGGGAGATTAGGAAAAGCTCTGTGTAGAATTCAGTCTTGAAGGAAGTGAGTGATCCTATGATGTGGAATGAAGAGGGAGTGCATTACAGGAGAATAGCCAGTGTGATGGGGTGGGAGTAGGGTACAGGTGCTGAGATAGAGCCCTGTGTGTGAGGAACAGAGAGAAGGCCTGTTTAGGTAGATAATGGAGTACAGATGGGGGATAATGCATAATGAGGCTGGAAAGACATGTTGGTTCCAGCTTTAAAAATCCAATCAAAAGGGTTTGTGTTGACTCCTAAAGTCAGTAGGCAGCTACTGGAGTTTGCTGAATTAGGGGAATAACATGGTTGGGTTTTTTTTTTTGTTTTTTTTTTTTTTGGTTTTTTGCTTTTGCTTTTTTGGTGAGGCAGTTGGGGTTAAGTGACTTGCCCAGGGTCACACAGCTAATAAGTATCAAGTGTCTGAGGTTGGATTTTAACTCATTTCCTCCTAACTCCAAGGCTGAAGCTCTATCCACTGCTCCACTTAGCTGCCCCAACATGGTAGGTTTTTAAGGAAAATCACTTTGGCATCTGTATGGAAGATGACTGGAGTAGGGTGAGGCACAAGGCAGGGGGCAGGGAAGCCAATTAGGAAATCATTTCAACAGTGGGTGTTGATTGTCCTTCATTCTCTAAGAAGACTCTAACATAAGGTGATGCCATGACTTGCAAATGAATTGGATTTAAGTGAGGGAGGACTGAGCAAAGTCACCAGACTCACTTTCTCCTCTGGAGCTGTCTGGTTCTAGATATAGATCTGGACTACTGGAGATGGCCCCCAATAGTCTAGGTAAGAGATGATGAAGGCCTCTGATATTGGCTGCTTGAATTAAAAGAGGAGGGATTAGAAATGAGAGATGTGGACTTGTCAAGATTTGGTAACTGATTAAACATATAGGGTAAAGGAGAATGAGAGATTGAAGATTAATGCTTAATTAGAAATGAATGCCTAATTAATGAAACTGAGATTAATGCTGCCTTTGAGAGAAATAGGGGAGTTTGGGACTTTGTGGAAAGAGATGTCTCCAGGTCATCCATTTTGAAATGTTTCATGGCCATTTGGTGACTTGGGACTGGGAACCCAGGAGAGGAGATACTGGGGCTGGGTATATAGATCTATGAGTCATCTGCATAGATATAATGATTAAACACATGGGAGTTGATGAGATCAATGAGAGAGAATATAAAGAGAAAAGAGAAGAGGGTCTAGCACTTGGGCTTCACCAATAGTTAGAACATCTGCTATGGAAGATGAAATTAAGGAGTGGTCAGGAGGAAAACCAAGAGAGATTTAGTTTTTGGGAAAACACACAGAGGAGATGGTGGTTAACAATGTCAAATACTACTCTGGAGATGTCAGAGTGGTAGGAAGCAGTGCAGTGATCTTTGTCTACAAGCCTTTTTGAAATAGATGCAGAAAATACATCAGACCAAATCCTGGTACAGAAATTTAGGAAAAAGTCATGGTGTCCAGCCTAATGTGGCATTAAGAAACAGGGAAGTCTGTAGACTCTGGGGATGATGTCTGACCAGGAGCACACCATGGATGTTGTGCTCTAGCTCCCAAGGAAAGACTGTGCACTAGGGCAAGAGGACAGGGCACTGCAATGGGGACAAGTACAAAAACTGGCAGTTTTGTTGCCCCACCTTCTGATTCCAGGTCACAGATCCAAGGTAGACTGAGAAAAATACTTGTGCAGGGGAGTGGTGTTCTTGGATAGGGAAGCACTGGACCATGTATTAAGAAATGAGGAAGTTCAAAAGCCAGTAGTAGCAGTGGTGGGGCTCATACCCTAGAAGCAGAACAGAGTCTTACTTTTAGCATCTTGCACAGCTAGCACAGGAATAACTAAGGGAGGAATCACAGGGCAAAGGGGAGCATAGAATTCTGCCACTCTGAAACAATATAGCTTTCCAGCTGCCTGATAGGAACTGAGTCCAGCAGTAGCCTACTCTTACACAGATCCAAACCCAGTTCAGAACTCATACAGTTCAGACCAGAGGGGCAGCAGACTTTGCCCTGAATGAAATCACTTTGGGAGCACTGAAAACTTACAGGTCTCCAGCCTGTCCCTGAGCTCTTGCAATGACATAAAGTCAACACTTCAAGAAAACAGCATAGTACCAACCTAGAACTTCTTTCCAGAAGCACTGCAGAGCCCAGCCCTAACATCAAGTCTGAAGCCACCCTCATCATAATGAGCTATTATGGTAGTAGTGATGCTTAAGACACAAACCCAGAAGAAGAAAATGATTCTAAAACACCTGCAAGCAAAGCCTTAGAGAAAAACACAGTTTAATCACAAGTGCAGCTAGAATTCCTGGAAGAAGTGAAGCAAGAGTTAAAAATAAAAAGTTAAATTTTTTTTTTCTAAATGCAGTGAGAGTGCCTGAGGAAAAAAATGGAGAAGAAATGAGAGTTATGGAAGAAAGAATTGAAAAGGGAATTAACAGCCTGGCATAAAAGATACAAAACCTTGCCTGAGCAACAAATTCCTTGAAAATTTAAATGAACCAAATAGAAATCAATGACTCCATGAGGTAACAAAAAATATTAAAAGAAAGTCAAAAGAGTGAAAAAAAATGGAAGAAAATTAATAGCAAAAACAATTGACCTGGAAAACAGATCAAGGAGAAAAGAATTGACTCATTGGATTCTCTGAATGGCATGACCAAAAAGTTTCTATGCATTGAAAGAAAACTGCTCAGCTCTCTTAAAGTAAGACGGCAAAGTTGAAATAGAAAGAATCTACCAGTTACCTGAAAGAAATCCCAAAATGAAAACTTCCAGGAACATCATAGTCAAAATCCAGAGCTTCAGGTCAAATAAAAAATAATGGAAACAGTTAGAAAGAATTCAGGTATCAAGGAACCATAGTCAGAAACACACATGATTTAGCAGCCACAACTTTTAAGCAGCAGAGAATTTGTAAATATGATATTCCAAAATGCAAAAGATATATAGGCTTACAAGAATAACTTATCCAGAAAAATTGAATATAATGGTACAGGGGAAAAAATAGGTCTTCATGAAGTAGGAGACTTTCAAGCATTCCTGGTGAAAAGACTAGAGCTGCAGAGAAACTTTGAAGTTCAAACACAGGAGTAAAGAGAAACAAAAAAAGAAGGAATAAAGGACTAAATAAGAATAACCTGTATACATCTAAATTTAGGGAGATATGTGTCCCTTATGAATCCCTACCATCATTAGGGTTCATAGAGAGAATCCATTAGTCTGTCTGAGAGTGACTCTTGACAATTTTAAGAAAAGAATGGAAAGAGAGGGTAGGAGGAATACATATGGGAAAGGGGATAGGTGAGGTAAGGTTAGGGAAAATTATTTCACATGATCAGAGTGCACAAGCAGACATGTATACAAATAAGGGGGAGAGGGTTAGGGGAGTGGCTGACACTGGAACCTCATTTGAACTGGTTAAAAGAAGGAAAAATACACACAGAAAGAAATACCTTTCTCTCAGTAGGGAAAACAGGAGGATGAGAGATGCAGGGGTGGGGTGTGGAGAATTCAAGAAAGGATAGATTAAGGGAGAAATTAGCCCTAAGCAAAACAAACTCTAAGGATGTAAAAAAATACTCCTCTGAGGTGGCAAAGAATGAAAACCTGAGGTAGTACCCCTAAATTGGGGAATGAATGAACAAGTTATGGTATTTAAATGTGATGGATACTAATGTGCTCAACTCATGTATCAACTAGGGTTCCAGAGGATTGATGATGAAATATGCTACACACCTCCTGATAGAATGAGACAAATATTTTTTGCACATGGCCAATGTGGAAATTTATTTTGATTGACTACATGTGTTTGTAATGGATTTTGTTTTTCTTGTGTTCACTTGGGGGGAGGGGAGTGTGTTAGGGTAAAAGGATAAAGGGGTAGATCTTAGTTCAGGGGTGGGAGGCCTGCAGCCTCGAGGTCACATGTGGCCCTTTAGGTCCTCAAGTGCAGCCCTTTAACTGAATCCAAACTTCATAGAACAAAAAGGCCATGGGTTTCCCCACCCCTCTCTTAGTTGATTAAAGCAAAAAAATATTTTTAAAAAAACCAAATTATGCCATAGAAATAAAGAAGTATGAAGACTGAGTAAAGAGCATTAGAATTAGTAATCAAGAGGTAATTTGTAACTTTGGGAAGAACAGTTTCAGTTCATTGATGAGATTGGAAGCCTGATTATTAAGGGTTGAGAGGTGAGTAAGGGAAGTGGAGACAAGAAGTATAATGTATCTTCAGCCCTATCTATATTTGAGGGTTTTTCCCTTTGGTTTGTGTTATTTTTAAAATGTCTAATATTTCCTCACTATGATGGTTATTGGTGACTTTTTGTGTATGTATATTTATGTACACATCTATATGTGTTTAGATTATTTATGTAAAGAGGTAATAGTTTTGGAATCTGAAGGATTTGTAGGCTGAAAAAATTCGTGATATTAGTGATGAAATTCCTGCTTATTGAAATCTTTATTCCTGTCACTTTTTATTTTATAATCTTCCTTTTTTACATAGAAAAAAATTTGTTTAAGCATAGTCAATTGTCAAAGTAACTGCATGACAATGTGTACATTATTATGCCTTTGTAATCCCCCATCTCCACCTAAATGGAATAGCAGTTTCATTATCTGTTTTCTAGGGATGAGATTGATCATTATATTCAGTTTGCCTATCTCTTTTCTTATTTTTGTTCATGTTAAGCTAGTCACTGTTCTGCTTGCTTTGGTGTAAAGCTTATCCTTTTAATGAAATGACTTCTTAGATGCTTTGGTTTTCTAAAGGGGTAGGGAGTACAAGGGTATACTGGCTATTAAGATGTTATAATGTGATATGGGGTGGTTGGGATACAATTACTGTTGGATCACAGGATCATGAACTTAGAGCTGGAAAACACTTTGTAACAGTCATCTAGTAGTCTAGCCCCCTTGTTTGCAGATGGCGAAACTAAGGCCCAGAGTGCTTAAGAGATTCAAGTGTGGCTACATGGGGAATGAATGGCAGAACCGAGATTCACACTAAGGTCATCTGATTCCAAATCTATTATTCTTATATATTAGCTGAAGGTTATTGAGCTATTTTTTCAATTATTATGTATGATCTGAGTTTCTTGAATAGCTAAGAACATCCTTTGGATCTTATTTTCTTGGTATTATTTATTTCCTGCTGCCATAAAAACCTGGAGAAGAGACATTTATATTCCTTATCCCTGTCCTTTCCCATTCCAACATGACTGAACAGAACTATGTTCACTTAAGTAAGGAGAGATGGAGAGACAGAGGTGTAGTTTCAACTTTAACATTAAACTCCTCATTCTATTCTCTGGCCATACCACATCAGCTACCTATTTTTCTGCCTCTACTTCCTCAAAGCCAAAGACTTATAAGTGTAACTATTTATGTACTGATAGGCTACTTAATAATGATGACTTAGAAAGGAATTTGAGAATCATATAGTTATCTGAATAATTAGTTTCATATCACAGGTCACAGTATTGAATCAAAGAGAACTGGTCTTGAATCCCCAAAATCTTAGTGCAGTTTTAGCTATTAAAGATTAAACTGTTTGAATTGTTCATTATAAGGTAGTAAAGCTTAAAACTACATTAAGACTTTTGGGACACTGTGTATGTAAAGTGTTTTGCAAATCTTATACAGTTCTTCAGCACTCTAAATGTTCTTGTTAGGATGGATAAGCTGTATGTTTCCTGATAAAACTTCTCTCTTGGAAGGGGTTTAGAATCCTTGGACTAATGTCATAGTCTGGCTTCAGTTCCTTTCTCTGATTCTTATTATATATGTGGCATTTGGAAAATTAAGTGTAAAGTGAGGGGATTAGGCTAGATAACCTCTGAAGTCTCCTCTAGTTTTAGATCTTTGATCCTTTGAACTGATGGGTTGAGTTCACTTAAGTATCTCTGTGATCTCATCTTGAGATTGACCATCTCTAGAAACTGGTAACTGACAAGAGTCTTGAAAAATTAGGAATGTTTAATTGCATGTAAATGCGAAGAAAACCAGAAAAAAAAGAACACACCTAAATAATATAGATATGTTTTGAAATAGCCTAAATAACTAGGTACCAAAAGTTCAAACAACAAAAATTTAAATTAGTTGTGTGCTTAAAATTTTATGGGAGCCAGTTAGGTGGCATAGTAGATAGAGCACTGAATGGGGAGTCAGGAAGACCTGAGTTCAGATCAGTCTTACTAGCTTTGTGACCTGGGCAAAATGTTTAATCTCCGTCTTCCTCAGTTTCTTCATCAATAAAAGGGGGACAATAATAGCATCTACCTCCCATGATTGTCATGAGGATCCAATGAGGTAATATTTGTAAAGTGCTTTGCAAACCTTAAAAACACTGTATGAAATCTTATTATTATGCCTTAGCTAATTTTAAAAATGTAAAATAAATGAATTTTCCCCTCTTTAATTTGTTAACAGACTATTGTGGGAGAATGATAGCTACTATTTCAAATGATTTGTCTGAGATTACTTTTACTAATTTGTTTGGAGTTTAGACAGCCTTCTTGAGAAGGTAAATATTGCTATGCCTATCTGCTATCAATGCATTGGAATACAATTTGAGATAGCTAATGAAATCAGGCATTTTTTCAAACTCATGTATTTTACCTTTCTTTTGTTTGGGAGAGAGTGGGGCAATCTATGACAGACTTTTGCCTTAACGGCAACGCCATCCTGGATGGTGTGCTTCTTTGCAAATGGTCCAAAAGTATCCTGCTGCTGAATTGTTTTTTCATTCTCCCTTAGTATTTTTTCTGAGGCTGACCTACTTGCCATCCAGCAGGTGACTGTTGGACTGTCTTATGCAACTTTCCTCACAAAGTAGGCCCAAATATAGTTTTGACTCTGGAGTAGAATATGCTTATTGAAGTTGTTGGGTACTATCAATAAGAGGATTCTGGTCAATTTAAGGTCTCTGATAATCTGTGATGTGGCTTGGATTAGCGTATCAACCGAAACATGTACCTAAACTTAGTGAGTAATAGTCCAGAAAGTAATTCATATTATTTTGGGCGATTTGCTATCTTGTAGAATCCAGCCTCTACAAAATTACTCATTGTACTCCTCTTTATTTCCTGAGCTTTTTAGAACTCTGTCTTAATGTTACATTCACCAAACTGAATGCCAAGACCTCAGAACTGCTCTCTGCCCCTGTTCTCCCAAATATGCTTATATATGTATGTACTGGTACCCTGTTGCTTATATAGAGGGATACAATGTAATTCTTTTAAACATAAATCCTATATAATGTTAACAGATTCATTCACATATTTCTTGCCACGATAAGGCATTTATAGCATTTCAGATAAATATTTCACCATGGTCATCAAAATGTAAATGAATCTTTTGAATAAGATTTCTGATACAAAAATTATTTGTAATCTTGTCAACTAAATAGTGCTACCTTGAGCTGTTGTCCCAAAATGTTTAATTATATGGAACTGGATGTTGTGATGCTATTACCCTCCCTACCAAAAAAAAATTAAAAGTTTTTTACAAATTAACATAGTATGAATTGTTGAATTTGAAACTGGATCATGTGCTTTGATGATTGTGGGTTCTTTGGACTTTTTTTTTCTTCATATGTTTCATGGTCTGCTATAATTCTTTTTTTTTTCTTTAAATTGGGCAATGAGGGTTAAGTGACTTGCCCAGGGTCACACAGCTAGTAAGTGTTATGTGTCTGAGGCCGGAGTTGAACTCAGGTCCTCCTGAATCCAGGTCTGGTGCTCTATCCACTGTGCCATCTAGCTGCCCTAAGTCTGCTATAATTCTAAGCCTCCTTTTCCTATTAAGAAAATGTGAGTTAGACTGTGGCATAGTTGATAGAGGGCTGGCTTTGGAATCAGGATGGCCTCAGATGCAATCCTAATTCTGACACATTGACTGTCTGACCATGGAAAATCACTTAACCTCTCCATGACTAGACCAACTTTCTAAGACTTTTAGTTGCATCTGATTTGCTGATACACATCAGAGGGGTTTGCACAGAGAGAATTCCCTACATCAAAGTAATCACAAATCTATATGCCCTTCTTCCCCTCAATATTAATTAAAAAAAAAATAAAAAGAAACTACCATTTAAAAATTGGCCCTGGTATATGTTAAGGAAAGAAATGTTAAGGAATTAAAGCATTATCCAGGAGTATCTAATACTTAAAGAAAATTGTTTCTCAATTTTTTGTTTTGCCCTTTTCACTTTTCAAACAAAAAATATTTCATTTGTGCCTAATTCTGAAAAACAGAAGAAATGCAGTTATTAGAATTGTAAGCCTTTGCAGAAAAGCTAACGTATATTACTTGGCATTAGAAGAGACATTGACCTTTTAAGTTTGTTATGCCATAATTTAAGTAAAGTTGGCAGTAAGTCATATCTTGGGGAAACTGAAGTGAGACCATGTAGATATGCAGGTTTAATTTGACAGTATGTTTGATATTTGGCTTCAACAATCACCACATATGTCCTTGAAGGGTTATAGAATTATAGACTTAGAACTGGAAGGGACCTTGAGATCATCTAGTTCAACCACCTTTCTCATTTTATAGATGAGGAAACTGGGGCCTAGAGAGATGACATAACTGATGATTACACAGGTAATAAATGGCAATGTTTCTTTTTTTCATGGTTTCTGGCTTGACAATCAGTTGTATATACTGCAACTAGGACATTGTTTATATATTTCTATAAGCAGAAAGTTCTGAAATCTGTTGACTAAACCCATTATAAACTTCTGGGCCTTCTCCATTTTAAAGTTAATTTGAGGTAGCAATAGCTCATAAATAGTACAGCTCACAGTTGTGTAGCTTTAGTTGGCAGAGTGCTCAGATTTGCATCAGTGTGACCTTGGGTAAATCATTTGACCTCTATTCTTGCATCTCCAACTGCCTAGCAGACATCTCATACTACATGTCCTGTAGACATCTTAAATGCAACTTATCCAGATCTGAACTCATTATCTTCTCCCTTCCCCTTTCTAACTTTCCTGTTACTGTTGAGAGTACTACTGTCCTCCCATTCATCCAGGTTTGTGACTTTGTCATCTTTGACTCCTCAGTTTCTTTCACACTTAATATTCATCCTGTGCCAAGACCTGTCAGTTTTATCTTTGCAACATTTCTTGTATATACCTTCTTTTCTGACACTGCTGCCACCCTGCTGCAGACCCTCAATCACTTCACTCCTGGACTATTGCAGTAGCCTGCTAATTGGCCTCCCTGCCTCAAGTCTTCCCCTACTTCAGTCCATCCTCCACACAGTGTCAAATTGATATTCTAAAGTCAAATTAGACCATGTCTTCGCCCTGTTCAATAAATTCCGATAGCTCCATTTCATCTCTGTGGTCAAATAAGGCAATACAGTGGATAGAGCTCTGGGCCTGGACTCAGGAAAACCTGAATTCAAATTCAGCCTCAGATACTTACTCTGGACAAGTCACTTAACCACTGTTTGCCTCAGTTTCCTTCTTAAAATAGGGATAATCATAGTGCCTATTTTGCAAGGTTTTTGTGAGAATAAAATGAAATAATAATTGTAAAGTGCTTAGCATAGTGCTTGGCACATAGTAGGCACTGTATAAATGTTAGCTAAATATAAAGTCCACTTTTGAAGTTCTTTATAACCTGTCCCCTTCTCATTCTTCTTATAACTTAATTTCCCCTTTCCTCTTGACTCCATGCCTTTCCATTGGTTGTCCTCCCATGTTGGAATTCTTTTTTCTCCTTATTTTTGTCTCTGGGTTTCCTTAACTTCCTTCAATCCCTAGCTAAAAGCCTTCCTTTTCAGATCTCTCTTAATGCTAGTGCCTTTTCTCTGTCACTATCTTCAGTGTATCCCATCTATATCTTGTTTGTACATAGTTGTTTTCATTTTGCCTCCCCTATTAGACTCTGAGCTCTTTGAGTTTAGGGACTGCTTTTTGCCTTTGTGTCTATTTCCATCACTTAGCCCAGTGGCACATAATAGGCATTGGTAAATGCTGCTTGGCTTCTTGTATCAGATTCCTCATCTGCACTGACAGTGAAGATGTTCTTAACTCACAAAAATATTGAGTTCAGAAGCAGCATAAGTGAAATAATAGTTCAAACTCTAAAGTGATGGTATTTTTTTCAGTGAAATAACTACTTTTTTATGTAAAATCTTTTAATGATATAGTGGACAGAAATGATAGAATTGAGTTAAAATATCAATATCTGGTCTTTGGGCAGAAGAAATGGGCCTGTATATTTTTAGGAGTTCTTGCCACATTTTTAAGTTTAGGATCTTAGGATCATACATTCAGATATGAAAGGAGTCTTAAAGGCCTTCTAGTTCAACCCCTTCATTTTACAGATGAGAACACTGAGGTCCCGGGAGAGTAAATCAGTTGGTAGTAAACCATTAGAGGAGGAATTTTAACTCTTGTCATCTATTTCCAGAGTCAGAACTCTTTCCACTACTGTACTGTGCTACTTACTCCTTTTTACTTACAAATACTTTTTTTTGTTTTTGTTTTCGTTTTTCATCATCAGTAAAGTTATTCAGATGAAAATAGATTATTATATTTAAATATCTGGAAAGTGAGATTGGAAGGTCTTTCTGGAATTGGATTTCATTAATAGGTAAAATTATGTATGTAGAAGAATTTTCCCAAACTTTATTCTACCTCTTCCATGTTCCATAAATTTTCCATAGTGAAATTATCCATTGTACAAGATGATTTTCTCTAGTTCTTTTAATGTTTTATGGATACTACTATAGCATTTAGTCCAGCTATTGTCTGTCTCTGTTATGCGGCCTGCCTATCTTCTTTTCTAGTCATATACTTCTGTAATATTTTTTGCACAATTGTACATGTCTTTGTCTGCAAGTTGTTTGCAGTATACTTTGATCTTTCTGTTGTCCTGAGTCACTTGTGAGTTTCAGTCTTAAGGAAATTGTGGTGTGACTTGAAGATATAATAGCCTCACTGGAGGAATGCTGGTTATTAAGAAGGTGGGCTTCTGTGATAGTGAACAATTTGAGATTGTTGAAAACACTACAATTTCTTTAATGTGATCCACTCTTATCTTTCTCTGTCGTTATGGAACTAGCTCATTATTCATCTGCATTGCTTGTCTACACATACATATAAACACATACATAGACACATATATACATTCATGCGTAGGTATATTAGAGACAGTCCATCCAGCTGCCTGTCACGGTAATCTGGGTAATATATGGTTTTTAATTCATTTTTTTTTCAGTGGGAATACTCAGGTCTGTAGATTTCTTGTAGAGGCAATATAGTGTTCTAGTATTTGTTGCAAACAAATTTTGGGTAGAAGAATTGTTCTGTTGATAGGACTCTGATATTTAGACTGCTCAAGATATCTTTCACAATATTGGTAAACACCTTAGTTATGCATATGTTTACCTGTTTCTCCCTCCACCCCCATTTGATGTTGATTCTACATAGGATTAAGGAAAAAATCTTTGTGATCCTATCTGTCATAGTATTTTGTGATTTTAACTTGTGTTGGAAGTATGATAGGGAAGTATGGTGTAGTAGCTAGAGCATTGGACTTTGACTTGTGAGAGATCTATTGATTTTGAGATATGATGGGTTCAAATGTCACTTTTGATTATGTATGTGTATATATACATATATATGATAATAATTTTGGGTAAGTCACTTAACCTCTCAGTTTCCTCATGTGTGAAATGGGGATAAATTATATCTGTTCTATTTATTTCATAAGGTCTTTGTAAGGATCAAATGAAATAATGAATTTAAAACCCTTTAAAATTTTTAATTGTCATAAATGTCAGTTATTATTTGAGAATAGTCTTTAGGGGCTGCATTTCATTTTAGTCAAATGTTTTGTTTTGTTTTGTTTTTAATCAACAAATGTAGGGCACAATGAGATTTTATTTTTTTTATACCAAAGATGTAGTCTCTTGTTGAAAATTATTTCCAAAAGTCTGCCTGTTCGTTTCTCATGTTTTTAACCAAGGATACCTTCGTTGCATGTGTAGACCTTTTTCAAATGTTTTTCTAGTGTTGGAAAACTAGACATGTCATTCAGTACTTGTTGATGTATTCTTGGTAGCCCTTTTTGGGTAAAAGAACTGTCAGTGATCTTTTTCATTCTTTCGGCATTGTCAAAATACCAGTTTTGAGAGCTTTGGAAAAATCCATCCTTGAATGCCTTCAAAATTGTCACCTTAAATGCAGATTTCTTTTGTATGTGTTTGTTTAGGTCTAGACACTCATCCAAACTACTGTTATTTGTTTTAAACAAAACAAACTTTTTTTGGTTCTGAATTTGACAAAAATCAACACACATGAACATCTACGTGCATAAAGAATAGAAAGGGCAATTTAGTTTCATATAAAAGACCTCTTTTATGTACATCTTGTTTTCCTTGTAACAAATAAGCAAGTCAAGAAAAACAAATCCATATGCTGTCCAAGTCTGAACATGTATTTCTCATTCTGTACCACTAGTCTATCAACTCTTTATCAAGAGATGGGAATCATGATTCATCATCAGCCTTCTAGAGTTTGGTTGGTCATTCTTACCATTCATTATCGGTATACACAAATATACCATATTTGTTTTTAGCCATTCCCTAATTGATGGTCATATACTTTGTCTCTAGTTCTTTGCTGCAATGAAAAGTACTTATGTTTTGTGTAATTATGGATCCTTATCCTCAGCAAAACAGTTTGAGCAGATTCACCATGTCCAACAACATATGGAATATTTCACACACATTGTCCCTCTTCTCTGTGATGCAGGAAGCAAAGTGTGTTTTCTCAGTTCTTCTTGAGGTCCAATCCCTGGCATTTTATTTACACAGCATTCATTTTGTTCTTTTCATTTATATTATTGTAGGGGTGTGTTTGTTTGTGTGTGTGTGTGAGTGATATTTCATAGTATCTGTATACCACATTTTGTTTAGCCATTTTCCAACTAACAGGCACCTACTTCAGTGCTCTATCAACAGATGTGTAAGGGATTCATGTGTGTATATGTAATCTAAGTCATTCTCAGTCAACAACAACAAAAATTGCTATAGTTGTATGATTTAAAAACAGTAGCTTTAGAAATCTGTGTAACACTGTAGTTGGATTCTTAAAGAAGTTGATGGTAAATCATTTCAATTCCTATGCCATTTCTTTGCCCTTGTTCTCCATAGCCTCTATAAAGCAATGGAAAATTTTGACCACTTCCTTCTTGATTGTATTTCTTCTTCTCTTCAGCTTTTCTGATACTGCCCTCTTCTGGTTATTTTCGTTTCTGTCTGTCTGATTTCGTGTGTGTGTGTGTGTGTGTGTGTGTGTGTGTGTGTGTGTGTGTGTGTGTGTGTGTGTGTGTGT
>NW_020954562.1:13258290-13422288 GCF_900497805.2 Vombatus ursinus | reverse complement strand
TGTGTGTGTGTGTGTGTGTGTGTGTGTGTGTGTGTGTGTGTGTGTGTTTGTTTTGGCCTACTAAGTTTCAGTGGGTGAATAATTCCTAAGCCTTTGGTTTTGTTGATTTGTCTTTCATTAAATTCTCTTATAAATCTCTTTTACTGTCATCGTCTTAACTATTGTAGTTGTTCAGTTGTGTTCTATTCTTTGTGACCAGATTTGGGATTTTCTTGGCAAAGATATTGGAGTGGTTTGCCATTTCCATCTCCAGCTCATTTTACAGATGAAGAAACTGGGGCAAACAGGGTTAAGCATGTCTGAGGATGGATTTGAACTAAGGTCTTCCTGACTCCAGGCCTTGCACTCTGTCCACTGTGCCACCAGCTGCCCGGAAATCAATAGAGCCAACCTTTATGTCTTTCCTGACTTGTAGCTTCACATTTTTACCTTGATATCTTTCCAGCATCTCAAACTCAAGTTGTCCAAAACAGAAATAATAACGTTCCTCCTCTTGTTATTCCTTAAAATCCCTGTCCCCTTTCCGACATAAAGATCTTGAATACTACTGCATTTATTCAGAATTTTAAGGTTAACAAAGCTGTTTACACATGTTTTATCATATAGTCCTTGTAACAACATCTAATCTTTCCTGACATTATTCAACAGAAACTGCTGCCTTCAAAGTTACCAATTGTCCCTTAATTGCCAATTCTGATGGTGACCCAGTTTTGGTGTCATTCTTTCCACATATTTACTATCTATTCCCAAATCTTGTCATTTCTTCTTCTATATTTCTTCTTATAGGATCCTCTTCCCACACAGCCAACACTTTTTTCAGGCTGGATTATTGCAATTGCCTTCTCTTGGATTTCCATGCTTCCAGTCTCTCCCCACTCCGGTGCATCTTCCATACAGCTGCCAAATGATTTTCCTAAAGTGCAGGTCTCAAGATGCCATCTCTCAAATCAGTAATCTCCAGTTGCTACCTACCCACTCTGAGATCAAGTACAAACTTGTAGGCATTTATAGTGTCTCAGTGCTCTGGCTCTTTCCTGTCTTAGCACATTTCTTACACAGTACTCCCCTCCTCACAGTTTAAAGCCCAGTCCTGCAGGCCTACTTGTTGCTTTTCACCGTTGACCTTCATCTTCCATTCCCATGACTTTGCACTGTCTCCCAAGGGTGCCTGGAATACTCTAGGGCCTCTTCACCTCCTGTTCTTAGAATCCTTGGCTTTCTTCAACTCAGTTCAAGAATTTCTTCTCTTTCACCCCCTCCCCTGAGGCCTTTCCTGGTTTACCGAGTTGCTAGTGACTTCCTCTCTACTTTGTATCTATTCTTTCTATTTGCAAGTAACTATTTGATGCAGTCTCCCTCCCTAAGAGTGTGAACTTTGCTTTTTCATTGTGTCCCTAGCTGTTTACACAATGCTTGGCATATGATTGTTGATAAGTTTGTGTGACTTTTACCCCCTTTATTCTAATTATATACTGTTGTACCTTAGTTTTGTCTTTTCTATCCCTCTTCAGTTCTAAGTTCTTTTAAATGTAGAGGCAGATACTACTCATTTTTGTAATTTTAGTGTCTTGCACATTAAGCACTTAGTAGATACTTGACAAATTGAAAAGTTCCTGAAAATGTTCAGGTAGAGACTGAATGACTACCTGTCAGGAATGTTTTAAAAGGAATTCCTACATTGGGAGGGAAGGAGGACTTTGGTTTCGCTAAGGTTCCTTTACAGGTCTGTTTTCTTGGTAGACTTTTTAGATCTAGAGATGACTACAGAGGTCATCTTGTTCAACTCTCTTATTTTACAAACCCCAGAGAGGTGAATTTTCTTGCCTGAAGTCACACAGAGATCTAATGGCAAAGGAATTCAGTTCTTCTAGATTACAGCTTAGTACCTCATTCACCATTTGTTCTTGTAAGGGGAGGGAAAGTGAGGGGAGAGAAAGAGAGACAGAGAGAGAGAGAGATGCAATCCCAACTCAATTTTGTTTGAACTTCATTCCTTCTTGCAGAGATTTTTTTTTAATAATGTTAAAGACTGCCAGTTTACCCTTTCCTTAAGGTCTATCATTTTTTACAAAAGTGGTCCTGATATGTATATACTTGACCCTATTGGGCTATAGGTCCCAATACTGTTAGTAAATACACTATTAGTAAAGATTTAGTTTACACCAAACTGCATATGCTTTGACCCAACTATATATACTACTACTGGACTTATATCTCAAAGAAATGAAAAGTGAGGGGGAAAAAATCTATATGAACAAAAATATTTATAGCAGCTCTTTCTGTTATAGACAAAAACTTGGAAACTAAGAGGAAGTCCTGTTGGGGAGTGGCTAAAGAAATTGTAGGAGGTCAATGTAATGAAATATTACTATGCCATAATAAATATTGAAACAGAATTTAAGATGAAACTAGGAAGAGCTCTATGAACAGATACAGAGTAAAGTGAGCAAAAATAGACCAATTTATACAATGACAGCAACAGTGTAGAGAATAACAACTTTGAACTCTAATCAGTCATAAATCAAAAAGAATGAAGATAAAATATGGCATTCACTTCCTGGCAGGGAGGTGATGAACTTAAAAAGAGAAATGCATTTTTGGATATGGCTTATGTGGGAATTTGTTTTGCTGGACTATGTAACTCTATATTAAGGGCTTTATTTTTTGTGTTTGTTTTTTATTTGGTTAGTGAAAACAGGAATAGCGTGGGGGTGAGGGTAGTGGGAGGTATGGATTAATTTTTTAAAGTACTTGTTAATTGAAAAATAAAAATAATTTATTTTTCAAAACACAATTTATACATGACTTGTCTTTGATGCATCCATTTGTCTATTACATAAAATGAAGCATAGCTATACAAATATTTGCTCAAAAAATTATTTTCAGAATTGTATAAATATTTATTTGGAACCCTGTTAAATCTCTTGTCAGCTTATTAAATTTAAAAAAAAAACTTAAAAAAAATCACTATCTTTTCCAATAGCTCTCTGTCCCTATAGAGTCCTCCTTTGTAATAAACAATCATGGAACTGCAATCACAGAATTTAGGCACTGGAAGGTACTTCAGCATCACTCTATTTCAAACTGTGGCTGAAAGAAATCCCTGCTATAATATATTTGACAGAAGAAACAGTCAGCAAAACTAACACACCAAACATTTCTGACAGTGAATTGTGCCTTTCATAACTTTAGTTTCCTGCCTCTTTATCGAAAGGAGAAATGTTCTGTCATTAATCTTTATGGAATTGATTGGTGATTACATTAACCTTAATTCTTATGTCTCAGGGTTGTTTTCCTTTACATTATTACATTAAAATAGTTGTTATCACCATAGAGTCAGGAAGGTGAGGGTTCAAGTTTCTTTCTGACACATAATGGCCGTGTGACTCTGAAGAAGTTGTTTAACCTCTTAAAGCTCTAGGTAACTTTTTAATGCTGTAAGTTGCAGACCTACATTGGCAGAAGGAGTTGCCTGTCTAGTCCCTATCCCTATCATTCATACCTTCTTTAGTTTCTCCAAATTCCTCTATTTGTTGTTTCTTATGGCTCAATAGTATTACATTCCATTCATTGAATGCAATTTGGTCAGTCATTTCTTAATTGTTGATTACACACCTTGTTTCCAGTCTTTTCCTTCTACAACATTCAGCTTCTTTCTAAAAGAGTACAGCTATCATGAAAACTGCAGTGCAGACATTTCAAGTAACTTCTTCAATTTTTCAGTAAACTGCCTACCATACATGGCTTCCGTTAGGTTAAACATTATTATTATTGTTATTATTATTATTATCATTATTATTGTTATTATTATTATTATTATTATTTGGCTAGGCAGTGGAGTTAAGTGACTTGCCCAGGGTCACACAGCTAGTAAGTGTTATGTGTCTGAGGCCGTATTTGAACTCAGGTCCTCCTGAATGCAGGGCCCGTGCTCTATCCACTGTGCCACCTAGCTGCCCCTAGGTTGAACATTATTGAGCAACAGAGCTTCATAGTAGAACAGAAATATTTGACCTTCTCAGTGCTTTTAAAGTCATTTGCTGCTGGACTAACAAAGAATGAGACATATTTTTGAATATGGCAGTATGGGAATTTATTTTGTTTGATTGTGCATATTTTTTACAAAGTTTTTTTTTTCCCCCAGTATGGGGGAGGTGAGGAAAAATCCTTGAAACTGAAGAAATAAAATTAATTTAAAATTATTTTCTGCATTAGTTATTAATACTAATAATTTGTCTGAAAGTAATAAATTTATGAGAACCAACTTGAACTAATTGAACTTGAACAATTTTCATTTAATTTATTGATTCCTTTTTTATTAGTAGAGGCTTATTTTTATTATTGATTTTTTAAATTGATAAACCAACTTCTTCTGAAATCCATAATGAAAAATGATTGGATAAATCACTTTGATCTATGATCTCATCAGTCTGGGTTCTTTCTCCTGTGGTGCATTTCTCTCATTCTCTGTGATACTCATCCATGTTTAATCAGTCAAACATTTAGTAAGCTCTTCCTGTGTGCCTGGCATGGAGGCATTGGGAATATAAACAGAAAGAATGAAACAGTGCCTAATGTTAGAATCTACTTGGGGAAAGTGTGTGTGTGTGTGTGTGTGTGTGTGTGCGCGCGCGCGCGTGCGTGAGAGAGTATATGGTATATATACATATGTTATATGCAGAATATATATTTTGATTTACACACAGCATATATAGAATAAATGCAAAAGAAGTACAAGGTGGTTTGGGAAGGAGGATACTAATAGCATCAGGAAAGGCTTTGTTTGAAAGGTAGCTTGAGCTAAATCTGGAAGCAAAGTAGAAATTTTGGGATGTGGAAATGAGAAGGGATGATGGGGCATGTTCCCCCAACCATGAGGCATGTACACAATACAAAGGCATGGACACAGGAGAGGAGTGCCCAGTGTGAACTTCTTTGCCAAGAATGTAGAAAGCAGAAAGAATAATGTGTAATGAGGCTGGAAAGGTAGGTTGGGAACAAGTTAAGGAGGGCTTAAAAAGTTAAACATAGGAGTTTCTATTTGAGTCTAGAGGCAATAGGGAGCCACTGGAGTTTAAGTAGGGTAGTCACATGGTTATAGCTACACTTAGAAAAATTACTTTGGCAACTGTGTAGAGGTATGGATTGAGGTGAAGAGAGACTTATGGCTGGAATATCAATTAAGAAAGAGGCTAATCCAGTTGTCTAGAGAAGTGATAAAACGTCTGAAGTAGTGGCTGTGAGTGCAGTGAAGGAGTTGAAAGTCAAATGTTGTAGAGGTAGAAATGGCAAGATTTGAATGTATGGGTAAGTATGTGTGAGCAGTTAAGTGTGGAGGTTTTCCTGTAAATAAATCCTTGAACATTCTTGGGGCTTGTGTGTGTGTGTGTGCGCGTGTGCGTGCATTTTTCCCATTGCCTGGAGCATGTGGACTGTCCATCTTTTATCTCTTACTTGTCATATGAGTAATTAACCTAATATTCCAGTCACATATCTCTATGATTATAATTTTTATGCCACTTCTCTTGAACAATTCTTAGTTGATAATTGCAGTCTACCTACACCCATTATATATCCATCCATTGTCCTTTGGATCACCCTCAATTTCAATTTTTTAAAAAGTAGCACAACATGACTCAAAAACATACAACAGTCTTAGAAAAACATTAGAGAGTCAGGCCATCCCTTTAAAACAAAGAAACATCAGTAAGTCATCAAGCATTTATTAAGCACCCACTTGTGCCAGACAGTGTGCTAAGCACATATATTTAATGTTCCCTTGAATAGAACATTTTAATTTGGATGTGCTTTCCAAGGGCCAGGTCCTCTCATTGCAGTGTGTTTCTTTAAACTTACTGGACTCCATAGTTTGTACTGCTATGTGCTATTTGGAGAAGTGGAATTTAGACAGCCATACTGGAGAAAAATGCTCATGTACATTAGTTTCTAGCAGACTTCCTGATTTATGAAAGCTGCTGTAAGGGCACAGTCAGCTTGTTGGTGCCAGAGTCAATAATTTCCCCACCTGATTTGTGGTAGTTTGCTCTCCTGGCTGTAGTAAGCATTATCTACCCACTCTCCAATAATGTGAGTTGCTCCGCTAGATCTGTAGTAATAAGTCTCAATTATTCATAGGACAGGGAAGTTATCTAAATGTACTGTATTTATCATGTTTCCATGTTTCAGAATGTGCTTTGTGTTTTAAAGTGCAATATAGAAGACATTTTGTTCTTATGAGCGGTAAATGATATCTTGGATTGTTAAATTTGAGTCAACCTTAAGTTTTTAAAAGTATTTTTTCTGGATTTTTTATTATTTAGGAAAGATCTTAGACCATCAAAAGAACTTTGAAAAGGCTATCCAAATATTTGGTAAGTATATCTTTTTCACTGCAATATAAATAATATGAGTATGTTCAATAAGACATTATTTTATAATGCCTTAGTAATATATTTTAGCCTTTTTTGCTCAAAGAGTTTGCTTTATTTCTGATTTTATAACAGATTTTTACCTCAAGTTCAGATAGATCTAGTATTAGCTGCTGCTATGTTTGGTTTTGTATTATTTCAGTCATAGCCGCTAGGTATGACATTCAATCTGTATTTTCATATCAGAGTCAGCAATAATATGTTGCACGTTTTAAACTTCTGATTGTATTTTCAGTGCCTATGAAAATGCAAATTAAAGTCACTGGTTTACAGTATATTGTTGTTAGGTACATTTGACAGTTCTTACAACTCAGTCATAGAGTTCCATTTTGATTTTCAATGATCTTTGTTGTTTTTGCTCCTGAGTAGTCTGATAGCTCATAAAAATTATTCCTGTAGACTAGATCCATATTGTCATGTTAATTCATATTTGACTACTTAATGTATGAGTCTATTTCACAATAATAGAATTCTTTGATTATTGCATGTAGATAACAAATTACTTTATTGAATCCTTAAGTAAAATACTACACGAGTTGGTGTTGCTTTTCTGGTTAAAAATATTCTTTGATATAAATTCATAGAAATATAGTGATCCCTTACAATGATAGATATTCCTTATTTTCAACGAAATAAAATATGTACATTCTGAATAATGTTCTTTCAATTCTTATTCTAAATAGATGACACCTTTTAAATAAAAGGTTTTCACATTATTTTTATAAACATTTCAGATAATGTCTATGTGCGTATATATATTATATATATACTTGAAAAAATATTTTTATTTTTTGTAGTAGAATATAGACATCTTCCTATTCTCAAATTATTAAACTAAAACAATTTCTATTAGTCCTTTTTATCATATAAAGTTTCTTGAAATTTATTTTTAAGTCATGAAATATTTTTAAATCATGAAATAATTTCTTTCTGTAAGTCCTTTAGCATCAGCATCTACATGATATAGTAAGAATCAGATCCCTATAAGAAATGTGAAGTTTTAAAATTTGTATTTATACTTAATATGTATATCCAGTAGTATTGTTTGAATACAGTAGTAAATTGGAGTTGTATTCCTTAGGAAACTTTTTTTTACTTGAGGTATCATAATTTCTTTCTCTGAGTGGATACCATGAACCTAGACTGTTTTCATATGTATAGGGAGTTAATTTAGTAAAATATAAAAAATTTGAGATTCTAAAAGTTAATAGCAGTCAAATATTAGTTTTATTCTCACAGACTTCTGTTGATCTGTGTTCAGGGATAAGAACAGATTTGTCCTCCAAGGAATTATCTTTAACTTAGGTCTCCCCTTTATTCTTTGTATTGTATTAATCACATGATCTTCTGATCATGTCTTTTCAGTTCATCTTTCCAGTAACATTTGCCCTAGTTCAGATCTTCATTTCTTAGATCTTCTTTCTGTATATAGAATCTTCTTGCTGTAGACTATTTTGAATATACCTTCCAAAATAATCTTTCTTCATCAATATTCATCATGTGATTCAGGTACATACAACCCCCCCCTTTTTTTTTTAATTACTGTGCTTGCCTAACCTAATTTCCCTTTAGTGTAACGATCCTTTTCTGTTCTAACCGTATTGGTCCCTTTGTGATTCTTTGCACATATTATACTTCTCTACCATTTTATGACCCCAATGTCCCTGCACATGCTTTGCCACAATCTTCCAGACATGGCTCATTTTTTTCCCCAAGATACCTTTGCTGTTGTATTCCAATTGTTTCTTTACTTGATTTCCTCTCACATTTATATATACACAGATGCTAGGATATGCTATGTACTTGCATGTTTCTTTGTTATTTGTGTTATCTTTATAGATAATATAAATACTCTATCTTGCCATTCTCACAAGTTATAAGCCTTTCAGCAACAGGGCCTAATTTTTGTTCCTCGGGAAAAAGTCTTCTCAATCAATACTTATGTCTAGTATTGTGTTGTATACTTAGTAGCATACTTAAAATCCTCCTTTAAGATTAAATGTAATTTAATGACACGCTCTGCCCTGCTGGACTGTGTTTCCTTCTGAATTTCTATTTTTAAAAAAATGTTTTAGAGACCTTTTTTTGAGGTTGGGTGTCATTATTGCAACCTCTCCTCTCCTCACCCCCATTAAAAACCAAGAGCAAGAAAAAAAAATCCTTCTAATATATAAGCATAATCAAGTAAAAATAATCTGTACATTGACCATATCCAAAAATGTGTTTCTGTACTTTGAGTCCTGTCACTTCTGTCAGGAGGTATCATGCCCTTCATCATAGATCCTCTGGAAACATGGTCCATCATTGAATCTATCAGAGTCCATAAGTGTTTTTAAGTTTGTTTTTTTTTTAATGTTTGAATTATTGTCCTGATTCTGCTCACTTCACTCTGCATCGATTTATGCTGCTCATGATTCTTTGAAATTGTCTCTTTTGTTCTTTTTTGTTGTTGTTCAGTGGTATACTTTATATACTCCTAATGATCATAGAGTTTAGAGGAGACATGTATTATCACTCCATTTTAGAATGTAAGCAGTTTACTCTTGTTTAGTTTCATTTGATTGTTTACTCATATTTACCACTTTACATTTCCCTTTGATTCTAATATTTGTACTTCAGGGTTTTTCTATATTTCTAGATTTTTCATCATTAATGCTTTGGAAGTCCTCTATTTTATTAAAGGTCTATTTTTTTTCCCCTGTAAGATTATACTTACTTTTGCCGGGTACATTATTCTTGGATGTAAACATATATATCTTTTGACTTCTGGAATGTCATATACCATGCTCTTCACTTCTTTATGGTGGTGGCTGCTAAGTCATGTGCGATCCAGATTGTATCTGTTCAGTACTTGAATTATTTTTTTTTCTGGCTGTTTATAATTTTTTTTTCCACATGGAAGCTCTGGATTTTGAGTATGATGATCTTGGGACTTTTCATTTAGGGTGGATTGTTTCTATTTCTACTTTGCCTTTTGTTTCTTGGAATTCTAGACAGTTTTCTTCCATGATTTCTTGAAATATTTTAGTCAAGTCATTCAGATAGTCTAATGATTCTTGCATTTTTCTTCTCCTTGATCTGTTTTCCAGGTCAATTGTTTTTGATGAGCATTTAGAAAGATTAGTGCTTCCTGGAGCTTTGATGTTCAAAGCACTGGCTCTTCCTCATTGGTGTATTTGGACAGAGCACTAGGCACCTTGTAGCCCCTGCACCCTTCTGAGCACTCTAATTCTTCTGGTTACCACAGGTTCCTAAAGCTTCAAAGATCCTCAACCCAGGACTTTCTGATCTCCTCTTCTTGGAGGGTCCTCCATTCTCTGTTCTCCTGACACAGAGTCCTGCAGGCTATGTTTGTTTCTGTGGCCCATCACAGGCTGTCCTGGGAAGGTGGGCTTGTTACCTAGATTCATGCTGGCTTTGCCTTTTCTATTATGGGCTTTTGGTTGCCTTTTTATGCACTTCTAGAATACAAGAAATCACTTAGTTTAATTTCTTATTGCATTTCTTGATTATTATTCAGTCTGGTGAAAATTTCAGATTTTTGCTAAGGCAGAAGCTGTGCTTCTTTATTTAAGCCCTGGATTAGATTTTAATTGCTAGATTGCTTTGAGGAACTTGTAGTTCCTTAAATGGCATAAAACCATTATGTATTGTGAACATAGCTTTGGTGAATCTAGTCCTAGAATTCTCAGGCATTCCCTCCCCACATGCTGCTCACTAGAAATGCTTCATTTGAGTCTATTTTCCATAATCATTCTTTGCTTTAAGATCCTTTCCCTTCACCTTATTGCTGCCATCCTGATATCCCCTCCCCCCCAGCCCCCCATTTACTGTAGCTCTCTCCTGTGTAATCTTCAACCCTTCAAAGCTATATTCTCCTTGCCTTTCTAAGGAACTTCATTGTAGTTATAAGGCAAAGGCCCTCCATTACTCAGCCATGCAAGGGCCTTCTGATAATAAAGTGTATTATTTGGCCTTTCTTTTTTATTAGATTGTGTAATTATAATTGACATGGTACTTTAATGTTTGAAAAGTGCTTTTAGTTAATATATTGAATATGTGGTTTCATTTGATCCTCTTCCAATCTTGTCAGGTAGATTAAAAATATCATGCCCTATATTTGATAAGGAAACAAAGGACTTGGAGGTTAAAAGATTTGTTTGGGGTCAAACAACTTGTTAGTGATAAATTTAGTACAAAAACTTGAACATCATTCATTTAATTTTTTTTTTTTGTAACCATCCCAGATCTATTCTTCTCTTCTTTCTCAGCCTGGAGCTGAGGAGTATTGTTTCTTGGACCTACCCCCTTGGACCTTCTCTTTACAAACATTGGGAGTGCCTTCTACCACTAAAATCTCTCCTACCCTTACAAAGATGGAATTCTCTACCAAGCCACCCTTTCTTTCTTTCTTTTTTTTAATTTCCTTTTTTTTAAAAAATTTATTTTGATTTATCAACAATCACTTCCATATATATGCTTTTGAGTTTAAAATTTTTCTCCCCCTTCCTCCCCACCATCCTCCCTAAGACGGTGCACAGTCTGATATAGTCTATACATATACATTCCTATTAAACATATTTTCACATTAGTGATATTGTAAGTAAGAATTAGAACCAATAGGAGGAACCACCAGAAAGAGGAAACAAAACTCAACAGAAGAAAAAAAATAGCAAATAGTATGCTTTGATCTGCATTCAAACTCCATAGTTCTTTCTTTCGATGTGGATAGCATTTTCTATCACGAGGACTTTGGAGATGTCTTAGATTCTTGTATTGCTAGGAAGGGTTAAGTTTATCATTATTAGTCATCGTACAACGTGGCTGTTATTGTGTACAACATTCTCTTGGTTCTGCTCACTTCGCTTAGCATTAGACCATACAGGTCTTTCCAGATTTTTCTGAAGTCAGACTGTTCATAATTTTTTATAGCACAATAGTATTCCATTCATATACCACAACTTGTTCAGCCATTCCCCAGTTGATGGGCATCCTCTCAATTTCCAATTCTTTCAGGCCACCCTTTCTTTATAAGGAAAGAAGTAGTATTATGTGACTTTAGCAGTGGTTGCTATCTATTCAGAAACCTATGTAGAATTTCTCTGCACATATAAGTAATGAACGTAGAATACAAGCTATTTCAGTTATGTAGGCTGTTTTTGGCAAAAGAGCACAGAAGCAAGAAAAAATCATATGTAGATATGGCAAATAAAATTGCTGGTTAAAGTCTATGCTTCTTTGGTTTCTAATGTTCCTGAGAACTGGATTTAATTTCCTGATGTTTATCATATTCAACTGTGCTTTTTGATTGAGTAAATATTAATTGTGTCTACCATGTGCAAAGGTATGATGCTTAGTAGACACAGAGAGTTGTTGTTCATTCATTTCAGTTATGTCCAACTCTTCTTGACCCCATTTGGGGTTTTCCTGGCAAAGATACTGGAGTGGTTTGCCATTTCCTTCTTCAGCACATTTTATAGATGAGGAAACTGAGGTCAACAGGGTTAAGTGACTTGCCCAGGGTCACACAGATAGTAAGTGTCTGAGGCCGGATTTAAATTTAAACTAGATTTAAATTCTTGACTCCAAGCCTGGCACTATGTAGCTGCTCCTGTTCAGAAGGAATTAAAAGTAATTAGAAATGTACACATATTATACAAGTAAATTGTGAAAGTATCAAAAATAATAAAGTACTGTAGTAGATCTTAGGAGGGAGGGATCACTTTTGTTTAGAAAAGGACAGGAAAACCTGTTTGACAAAGGTAGGATTTGATCTTGGCTTTATTTACTAGATTGAAAAAAGTGTATCTCATTCCTATTACTTTCCTTTATCCTTTTGACCATATGATATATTTTTCTATTTTTATGTTTTATTTTAAGTCTTTGCAAATGTCTCAAGAGAGTCTTTTAGGATGATAGGATTCACCTCCCCCTCCATCAACATCCTTTGTTGTTGAGACATTTTTCAGTAATGTCTGACTCTTCTTGACCCTATTTGAGGTTTTCTTGGCAAAGATAACTGGAATGGTTTGCCATTTCCTTCTCCAGTACATTTTATAGATGAGAAAACTGAGGTAAACAGGGTTAAGTGACTTACTTAGGGTTACACACAGCTAGTAAGTGTCTGAGGCATGATTTGAACTCAGAAAGATAAGTCTTCCTGACTCCAGGCCCTGCACTCTATCCACTGCACCACTTAGCTCTCCCCCCGCCCCCCATCAACATCCAAACCTTGTTAAAATTCTAATCACCTTAAAAGAATACAGTTTCAATTTTTATTTTCCCTTCACTCCCCAGTTAGATCATGATTTGTAATTACCATCAATAATCAAGGCAGAGGGTTGTTTAAATGGCACTGAGTTTGGAGTCAGAGGACATAGGCTTGAATGATGGTACTACATGTATGACCTTGTGTACTTTTGTTAACTTCAGGGTCTTCCTTTTGTTATCTGTAAAATGAAGAGGTTAAACTTGGTCATCTCTAATATCTCTTCTAGCTCTGCATCTTATGGTCTTTTATCTTGATCTCAAGCACTTTCCCAAGAAACTACTTCTTTCCCAAGAGCTACTTTCATCTTACTACTTGATGTTAGAACTGAATTTGCTATGCTTCCTGGTTACTAAAGTTGCTACTCTTAGGATGGTTACATTTGGGCAATGCTGCTTGTATTTTGGAAGCAGATTTTAGGTGAGTTTGATTTTTGTCCTTATCAATGCTTTTAGTTGTGGAGTTTCCAGTGGAGTTCCTTATCAGACTCCTAGGTAGGAGTCAAAGTTGTTTTCCTTTCCCCGCACCTTCTGGCTAGATCTGTTATAATATTGTTTGCCCAGGCTGAAGAGCAGACAGTCCAGTCTTCAACTCTAGATGATACTAGAGGAAAGACTGAAAAACTGCTAATACTGATAGTTCAACTCACCAGCAAAGAAAAGCTGTCTAACAATTAGAGATTTGAAAAACTGGAATAGTTTTTACTTCACTAGAAGTATTCAAGAGAAATCAGCATGAACACCCTTTGGGCTTGTTGCAGAGTAGGGGGGTTGTACTAGGTGACCTCTGAAGTCTCTTCTAACTCTGTTGTGTTTTCTTAAACCTCTTCTTAAGGAATTTAAGTATTTTTGTTTGCAAAATATTTTTGTTTCTAAGAATTTCAAGTCATGACTAATTTGTTGGATAGGAAGGATTGTGACAAATTCACTTAAAAAATTTTGATGAAATGTTTTTCTCTACTTCTTTAGATCTAAGTACTACTCACCCAATTAATAGTTGCTGAAATCAAATTTTTCCTACCTAGAAATCTGCTTAAAATTGATTGTAATGTGGAACTAGTTTTCTGTGAAACTGCATAAAGTAAGAAAGATAAAAATGAACTTTTAAAGACAGAAGTACCCCTTCTACTTTTGAAAAGAATACTCAGGGTTGTTCTGGAGCAGAGTGGATGGTGATGACATGACTGTGAATGATCATTATCTTTATCCTTCCGTAACCCATCCTGTTTGGTTTAATAACTCAATGGTGAGGTAGTTACGCTGCTCTGTCTTTAAGATCAGTTTCAATCCAGCCTCAGATGCATAACACTTACTACCAGTGTGACTGTGGGCAAGTCACTTAACCCCAATTGTCTCACCAAAAAAAAAAAAAAGATCTGGTTCAGGTGCTCCAATGTCATGAGTGGCTTCTTTGCCACTCTGGAGCCTAGAGTTCTGGAATATTGATTCTTAGATGGAAGGACCATAGGACAGGTTGAGAGACTCCATCCAAGAATCACCAAAGTAGAGCCACATTTTCTTAAGTCTTCCTGTTTCTCCCAATCCTGGATGTTCTTTTCACTTATGACCTCATGTCCCCACCCACCCCTCCCCACCCCACCAATCCCCTAGAATTATGACAGTTTTACTTGTGGAAGATCTTAGGATTCAGAGCTGGAAGGAACTATAGAGATCCTTTAGTCTACCCTCTCATTTTACAGGTGAGTAAACTGAAGCCCAGAGTGGGTAAGTGACTTACCCATAGTCACACAGCTAACAAGGAGTAGAGCCATATTCTAGCCTCATTTTCCTGACTTTCCAATCCAATGAAATGAAGTAAATTAGAATCCCGAATGCACATTCCCATTTAAAGGCAAGAAGACAGATGATATAGGAAGAATTATAAATAAGCATCATCATAATCAAGGTATACTGACAGTGGGATGGGTCAGATTATGGCAGGCCAGTATCTGCAAAGGAGCTAGAATTCCATGTGCAGGGTAAGCAGTTGGGTAAAGTTACAACAGTAGGTTACAATAGGAGGAAATGGAGAGGGTATGCCTTCTGAACCAGTTAGATGTCTTAGAAAGTAATATTGATATATGAGCAGAACTCAGATAATCAGTGAGGTTTGACAGTAAGCATTAGGTAGATGTTTTGGGTATATCAGAGATTGAGCACTGCACCCTGTGGCATATAGAGGTAGTGAAATAAAATTCCAATCACTGGATAGTCTGGGATGGGCAAGAAAGCACTTGGATCTTGAAGGAAAGAGGGTCTTGGTATGGCACTTCAGCAGAATCATAAACTATTATTTCAGTCTAGAGATGTTCTAGTCCAAACTGTGCAAGATTCCTTCTCTATATCCTTATATGTGTGTCTTTTGTTTTTACATAATCATTTATGGGATTGAAGATGCCTTTTCCCTGCTCTAGAAAGACCCTTCCTAATATACCTATTAGGCACCCAATTGGATGATAATGAATTATTTTCTGGTTATATTATTGTTGTGCCTTTGTTAGGATTTTATTTGTAATTTTTTCATCATTATTCATTAGTGAAATTGGTCCATAATTTTCTGTTTTGTCTCTCTCTGATTTGAGTAGCAAAACCATCTTTGTCCTATAAAAGAACTTGTTAATTTCTCTTTTTGAGTATGTTTTTTGTGCCCTAGGAATTGCTTTTCAGATGTTTGGTAGAATTCATTTTAAAATCCATCTAGCCCAGTTTTATCCCCATCTCACTTTGGCAATTCTTTTGGTTTATTCAGCTTCACTTTCTGAGATTGCATTGAGAGCTTTGTTTCTTGTTTTGTTAATTTTAGAATGTTTTTTGTTTTTGTAGAGATTCTTCTGTTTCATCTGAAGTCTCAGTTTTGCTTATTTATAATTATATATAGTCATTTGTGATAATTATTTTTATTTTGTCTTTCATAAATTTGTAATGTTCATTTATTTTCTTTTTTTGGTTTTGTTTTCTGCAGCTTTTTGCAAAATTACTTTATTTTTTCAATGATCAAGCATTCTTTTTTCCCCCCTCCACCTCCACCTGCCCACTGAAAATAAATACAAAACTCCTGTGTTATAAATTCACAATCAAGCAAAACATTTCCTTATTGGTCATATCCAGGAATGAATATCTTATTCTGCTTATTTAGTTCATTTTCTCTCATGAGGTTTATGGCCATTACTGAGTTTTCTAAATTTGCTCATATCTATTCTTAACAATACAATAATACTCTATTACATTCATGCACCACATTTTATTCTTTCATTCTTCAGCTGATGAGCATCCCCTTAGTTTCTAGGAGCTGTTAAGCATATTTTCACAAATAAAGCACTTCTTCCTCTTTCTTTGATCTCGTTTGCTTTTAGACCCAGCAGTGTTATGGTTGGGTCACAGAGCACCTACTGATCAATAACTTTTTGTGTATAATTCCAAATTGCTTTCCAGAATGGTTGTACCCTTCTGCAGGTCCACCAATAGTGTCATCAATGCATCTATTTTCCCACAGTCCTTTACAGCATTTATCATTTTCCTTTTTTCTCAAATTTACAACTCTAACAGGTGTGTAAAATAGAACCTCAGAATTGCTTTACTATGCATTTCTCTATGTTTTGGAGCATTTTTTTTTCATATGGCAACAGATTAGTTTATATCCTAATCTTAAAGAAGGGCGATGCCAAGGAATGTTCAAATTACTCAACAGTTGCACGTATTTCACATGCCAGCAAGGTATGCATAAGATGCTGCAAGCTAGGCTTTAGCAATATGTGAACCGAGTATTACTTGGTTTTTGAAGAGCAGGCTGGTTTTTGAAGAAGCAGAGGAATAAGAAACCAAATTGCCTATATTTTCTGTGTTATGGGGAAACAAGGAAGTTCCAGAAGAATATCTACTTCTGCTTCACTGAGTATACACTAAAGCCTTTCACTGGGTGGATCGCAATAAAATGTAGCAAGTCCTTAAGGAGATGGGAGTACCTCTCCTGAGAAACATGTATGAGGGCCAAGAGGCAACAGTTAGAACCAAACATGGAACAACTAATTGGTTTAAGATTAGAAAAGGAGTTTGACGAGGCTACATAGTGTCACCTTATGTATCTTTGATCTAGGTTATCAATAAAACTACTCTGTTACCCTACCAAATCCCAAATTCCTTGAATTTAATTTGTTATTTTCTCCCTTACATTTCCCATTATTTTTGGTTCCTCAGGCTACCTCATTGAACATATCCAATCACATGTTACTTACACTTTTTATCTCTACAACATATCCATCTGTTCTCTCTGTTCATATAGCCATCAGTTTTGTTCAGGTCTTTATCACTTCTCTGCTAAACTATTTTAATACCCTCTTAATTGGTCTCCATGCCTCAAGTTTGCTTCCTTTCCATTCTCCAATACATTCTTCACAAATCTGCCATAATTTTAAGTGACTGAAGTACAAATAAACTGTGTCCCTCCCCTATAAACTCCACTTGGATCAAATAAAACACCTCACTTGGGCCTCTACAGTCCCAAAATATTATTCCAGCCTTATTAAAAGTTATTCCTCTTTCAGAATTCTGTGGTCCAACCAATGTATCTATCTTTCTGTGATTTCTTACCCATGAAATGCTTCATGCTTAGAATGTACACCTACCTTACCTCTGCTGCTTAGAATCCCTTGTTTTCTTTAAAATATTGATTAGTTGCTATCTTGTAAGAGGAGGGTAGTGCCCCCCTCATGTATCTTCTGTTTATTTCGTATTTATTTTATATATGCTAATGTGTGCCTGGTATCTCCTTCAATAGACTATAAGCTCCTGAAGGTCAGAGACTGTTTTATTTTCACTCTTTGTACCCAGGGCCTAACACAGTGCTTAGACAAAGTAAGCACTTAATAAATACTTGTTGATTGATTGATTGACAGACTCAGCTAATGGACAGGGCATTGGACATGGAGTCAGGAAGACCCAAGTTCAGATTTGGCCTTAGACACTGATAAAGGTGTGTGACCCTGGGCAAGTCACTCAGCTTCCATTTGCCTTAATTTCTTCATCTTTAAAGTGGTAATAATAACAACACCTATCTCCTGGGGGTGTTGTGAGTATAAAATGAGATGATTGCCAAAAAATCAAAAACTTCACAAAACATAAACTCAGTATAGAAATGCCAGCTATTATTAGAGGCAGTGAAAAGCACTCTAGCTTAGACCTATTGGTCTAGTTCTTGTTGTTTGCTTTTCTTGTCATTAGTCGTCCCTGTTGATGTCATATCTTCTTACCTTTGAACTTTTAACTCTTCCCTCTGAATCTTTGACCTACAAAAATACGGAAACAAATCTCAAATGTTATTAAACTGAAGAGAAAGGTGACTAAGAGAACACTAACAACTACTGAACGATGTTACTTCTTTCCCATCTGTATAGAATCTTTGAGAATTGTCTTCTCTCTCTCTCTCTCTCTCTCTCTCTCTCTCTCTCTCTCTCTCTCTTCCTCTCTCTCTCCCTTCCTCTCTCTTCCTGCTTTCTCAGTGAGAACATGGGGTAAGGAACAAGACAGGCTTTTGCAAGCAACATTCAACAATTGACCACATCTTTTACCATGTTGCAATTGACTGCAAAATGTAAAGAATATAAAACCCTTACAGTTTGATTATGAAAAAGCATTTTATTCTTTAGAGCAAAATTTTGTCTTGAAGGCTATCTTCCAACAAGGTATCTTCCATTCATAGATTAAAAACATTAGATGAACCTTGTTCATTTGGTATGAGAGAACAGGACTCCAGAGTAGAAGACAGTACAGAATTGAATTGGTTAGTTATAGGGTCTAGATTGTGAAGGAAGGAAAGAGAAGTCAACTCAGGAGAAATGACCTGTGAAATTACTTGGGGATGGAGTGGTTGGAGGTCAAATTGAACGTAAAGAGTAGATTTAGGAGGAGTAAAGCATAGGGAGGAAGAGAATTATGGGAGGTTATGATAAGATAGAGAAATATCAAGACTTTTTGATCATGGAAATGGGTCACGTGTGAATAATGCTGAAATCTGAGGTGTTACCGTCCATTTAAGTAACATCAAAATGTGGATTATTCTAGGCTGCTGCAGTTTTCAAAGGCCTTGATTGGAAGAAATGGGTCATTTCCAGGGAAATTTAACTGTTTAATTCAACAGATATTAATGTAACTCCTTGAGATTTGATATTGTTTTAGGTTTTGTTTAACCCCATTGCCTAGCACCCTGCCTGGTATGTAATAGGTGCTTAATAAATGCTTGTTTAATTGATTTAAGTGACTACTTTGTGGTAGACACTCTTTCAGAGGTCAACAGCTGGGTATTTATCCTCAGATAACTCATACTCTAATAGGATTGATTAAGACATATACACAAGTAAATATTTAGGGCAGAATATAAATAGGACAAGTCATTGGGTATAATGGTATATTATATATATGTATATAACATATGTAATATAAAATACCTATATAATATAGGAAAATAGTGTAAAAATGAGGAATGAAAAGTCTGGTTGCTTGGGGGCAAGGAATACATGAGGCAAAGCTTTATGGAGGAGATGCTTATCTTTGAAGAAAGAGATTTAAGTGGCAGAAATGTGTAGATAGAATGTTTCAGCCCTATGCACTGGAGAAAGCCTGTTGTAATGCCTAGAGGCAGGAGAAGTTATCAAGAGATTGAGGAACAGCAACTAGTTGTCTGGTTTGGTTGGAACTTATACTGTGTAAAAAGGAGTCAAGAGTACCAAGTTAAAAAAAAATAAGGTAGAAGACCTTAAATTCCAGAAGTTTTGAGTTTTTTTAATAGGCAATGAGGATACATTAAAGGTTTCTGAACACAGACTTGTGCCTTAGTAACATTAGTTAATATTAATTAAATTCCTAGTGATTAGTATTAAAAACTTGACTTGAAATGTCATAGCAAGATCTCGTCATCCTGTTGTTACTGTGTTAACCTTACAGTTATCTGTTTCTTTTTCTTTTTGATACCTTTTGATTTTTGCACAGTAATTTTAGGAATGGATGAAAGGCAGTTAGTTAAAAGATCTTTCTTCAGTGTGGTTATTCAGATGTGGAATTTCAGTCAGGAGAGAATGCTTTAATAGTCATTTATTTCTAAAATCAGATATGAGTTTATACATCATCAACAAACTTCTGTTACAAGGAGGGGATGATGTCTTTTATGATACACAATACAAAATGAAAATTATTGATCTAAATTTTAGTAGAAGTGGCCTCAGAATATGTCTTCTCTATTTGCAACAGTTTGACTTTTTGAGTGGCTGATAAGAAATCAATCATTTATGTTTAGGAGTTCTAATATTTTAGATTGGGTGATTTGTTTAGAACATGAAATGTATTGGAGACAGCCTTGTAAGGTGGTATAAATGTCATACTTAAACCTTATTTGTCTTTACTTTTAACAGTGAAGATGGTTCATGGTATTGATTTAAATGGAAACTAAAAATTAAGAATTGATGGGGTAGTTTTCCATTTAACTCCACAGAATTATTTACTAGGCCAATCTATTTTGCTGCCTTTGATGTTTTTAAAGTTGCTATTTTCATTTTGGTTAGTGCTAATTTGTTTTTATGCACTGGTTATATTTTCCTACAGACTTAAGACTAGCTATCTTTTTTAAGGTCTTGGGAGTAAAACTAAAAATGATGATAAATGAATCCCAAAGAGACATTTAGTTTCTTGACCTTTAGGAATTGTGAACTCAGAGTTAGGCTAGGATATTTCACTCATTTTATTTTAAAGTCACTTAAATTTGCTTCATTTTTATTTTGATTAACTCTTATTGTGAGAAGGTGATCTCTTCCCCCTCAGCTCCATCCTTCCTTTTGTCATCAACTTGATCTTAGATTGATATGGCTAATTCTGTGGCTAATCCTAGTGATGGTGAATGTACTAGAGGATGGTGCATGGGGGACAGGAAGTCAAAAGCTTATTTCTGCTTCATTGGTAGAAAAGGAGACCAACTTGTTTTTTCATTTCATTCATTGTAAGGTAATGATCCCTTTCTGAATTCAAATAGTGAAGAGATGACTTCATGTCACAATGTTCATTTGAAGTTTGGCTACTTTTAAGTAATCTTCAACTTCAAAAGGATTTTCACTGGTCTAGTGAAAAGACTGGATTCAGTCATAAGACCTGGATTTAAATCTCAGCTATGGAACTAGAAAACCTGTATGATTATCTGTACATAATCTTAAATTCTTTGGGCTTCAGGTTTGGACCAGATAATCTCTTTTAAGTTCCCTTCCAGCCCTCAATCTATGATTCTATGAAACAAAAGTTTGGCCTTCATATTAACCAAAAACTGTTCGCTTAACTTGTTCAAATTGCTTATTTCTAAGAAGAGATGGCAAGGATTTTAGATTTATGGTTTGAGTTAATTTTTTCATGAAAAGTCCATTAGGGCTCATTGAAGCAATATATTGAAAATTCATTTATAAAAGCTTTTTGCATATACCATTAAATTCCACCTAAAATAGATGTATGTTATTTTCTAGCAAGTGATGATTTAAAACAATGTAAAATAACACCTTGGTTGCCTGAAAAAAAAATTATGAAAGCTTGTTGTCAGTTCCTTAACTTTGAGCTTTTTTTCTTCTTTTGTCACATTTATAACATTGTAATTAATTCCTCATATAATCATATGATCATAAATCATAATGATTTATAAAAGATAGAAATTTTTTTTTTCACTCAGTTTCTCATGGTATGGGTTATTTCTGTTATTTTCATACCTCTACAAAATTTATACCATTTGTCCTTTGCTTCTATTATTAATAAGTAACATTTCTTTCATTTGTGTGTGTTTGTATATATATGCATGCATTCCTCCTTCTTTGGGTTCAAGTGAGAGTGAAGTTCAAGTGTCAGCTATTCTCCTACCCTTAATCCCACCTCCTCTTCCTTGCTTATATGGACTTCTGCTTTTGCACCCTGATTATGTGAGGTAATTTTCCTTAATCTTCCTTTGCCTCTCCTGGCCCTTCCTCTGCCCCAGTGGCGGGCACTTCTTGTTTGTTTTGTGCTAAGAATATGTAAAAAGTTTTCAAGCCTAAATTCTCCTTACCTTTTTTCATGGATTCAAATCCTAGCTCTGCTAAATTTTAACTCTGTGACCTTGGGCAACTCACTTAACACCTGTGCACTTAAATTCCTCATCTTTAAAATGAGGGATTTGGACTAGATGATCTCTCAAATTCCTTCCAGGTCTGAATATGTGATCCTGTGATCTTTCTTTGTTTTCTGAATACATGTTACCCCAATCTTTCTTCCATTATCATCCTTTATCCTGCATGAAATTAATAACAAATGTTCTTTTCTGCTTGGCCATTTATTATTGTCATAGGTGGATTGGTGACTGGTCTTATCCACAGGTGAGACTAAATTTAATAAGCCTTATTTTTAGTTAAGCTTTATTTAATAAGCCTGTAGATCCAAATTTCTCATTCATATGTATTCTTTTGCTATGCAAGCAGACCTTTTTGTAGTGCATATATAACACTTAAGAAATCTTTCTGAGTCACCTGTCTTTATGTTCCTATAGTCTCAAAATCTTTGAGTTACTCTTGAACTCATCCTTAGATTCTTTCTTTCACCTTCCAAAGTTTTGAACTATCCAGTCTTATTCTTCTTCTGAAGTCTATTTTGGATTAATTTCTGTCTATTTTCTTCATTTTCATAATGACCACCTTTATCCATTTGTACTACAACCTTGTAATCTCCTACTAGATTGCTGTAATAGTCTCCTAGCTAGTGTTGTTGCTTCATTCAGTGTTGAACAGTGTTGTCAGAAAAATCTTCTTTAGATACTGTTTCGTTATAACATACGTTGCCGATAATTTCTTCTGGCTGAGTTCTTCTGAAAGGCTGAGAAAGTAAGCCCTTCCAACCACCCACAGGTTCAATAATTGGAATCATTCTATTTCACCCTCTCATTCCATTGTGCAATCAGTTGCCAAGTCTTGCTCACATCTGTCTCTGAGCCTTTACGCTGACTGTTCTTGCCTGGAAGACACTTGGTCCCTCCTTACTGCTGCCTCTTGTAATCCTTATCTTCTTTTACTTTTTCTTTTAAAGTTAACTTATTAATAGTTTTCAACATTTACTTTTATAAGATTTTGAGTTCTAAATTCCCCTCCTTTCTTTCCCCCCTCCCCGAAATGGCATGCAATCTGATATAGGCTATACATGTACAATCATATTAAACATATTTCCACATTAGTCATGTTGTGAAAGAAGAGTCAGTACAAAAGGGAGAAACCATGAGAAAGAAAACACAAAAAACAAAAAGAGAAGATAATATGCTTCAATCGGCAGTCAGACTCCATAGTTCTTTCTCTGGATGTGGAGAGCATTTTCCATCATGAGTCTTGGAATTGTCTTAGATCATTGCATTACTGAGAAATGCTAAATCTAACAAAGTCAGTCATGGCACAGTGTTTGCTGTTACTGTGTACAGTGTTCTCCTGGTTCTGCTCACTTCACTCAGCATCAGTTCATACAGATCTTTCCAGGTTTTTCTGAAATCTGCCTGCTCACCATTTCTAATGGAACAATAGTATTCTATTACATTCATATACCACACCTTGTTCAGCTATTCCCCAGTTGATGGGCATCCCTGGGCATCCCCTCAATTTCCAATTCTTTGCCACCACAAAAAGAGCTGCTATAAATATTTTTGTGCATGTGGGTCCTTTCCCCTTTTTTATGATCTCTTTGGGATACAGACCTAGTAGTGGTATTGCTGGATCAAAGGATATGCGCAGTTTATAGCTCTTTGAACATAATTCCAAATTGCTCTCCAGAATGATTGGATCATTTCACAACTCCACCAACAATACATTAGTGTTCCAATTTTCCCATATCTTCTCCAACATTTATCATTTTCCTGTTTTGTCATGTCAACCAATCTGATAGGTGTGATGTGGTACCTCAGAGTTGTTTTAATTTGCATTTCTCTAATCAATAGTGATTTAGAGCATTTTTTCATATGACCATAGACAGCTTAATTTCTTCATCTGAAAACTGCCTGTTCATATCTTTTGACCATTTATCAATTGGGGAATGACTTGTGTTTTTATAAATTTTACTCAGTTCTCTATATATTTGAGAAATGAGGCCTTTATTAGAGACACTGACTGTGAAAATTGTTTCCCAGTTTTCTGCTTCCCTTCTAATCTTGATTACATTGGCTTTGTGCAAAAACTCTAGAACCTATCTTCTTTCAAGACTCATTTCAAGGGTCAACTTATGCATCAGGCCTTTTCTGGTCCACTCAGTGGCTAGTCTCTTCCTCACCGAGGTTGTTTTCTATCTGTTTTTATGTGCTCAGTGTGTGTGTGTGTGTGTGTATACATATATATGCACATATACGTGTGTTTATGTGTATATATGTATATATAAATAATATGTGCATGTTGTCTCCTCCGTGTTGTGACTTTCTCTTTTGTTTTTGTATTCCCAGTGTTTACCATGGTACTTCCTATGTGGTGTGTGTGTAATAAATATTTGTCAATCAATTGGTTTTACATCCACCACATCTCTGGTGTCTGACTTCTCTCTACCCATAGGGCTGTAAAGTCTCTTCATCACCTCTTTCCTGGGCTATTGTAATCACCTCCTAATTGGTATCCATAGATTGACTGTCACCTCCTTGCTGAAGAACTTCAGTGACTCCTCATTGCTTCTAGGAAAACCTATAAACGTCTCTGCTTGTCCTTTAAGGCCATTTACAATCTGGCATCAGAGATAGCCAGAGAAAATGCCCAGACATAAGACATGGACTGTCTTGTTCTAGGAATAGCAAAGAGAGCAGTGTCAGTGGATCAAAGAGTATGTGATGGGGAGTAAAGGTGTAAGAAGACTAGAAAGGGGTGTGTGTGTGTGTGTGAGAGAGAGAGAGAATATAATGTCCATCTTCTTTTTACCATTTCTTTCTTTAAGACCCATTCAATTTATATGCCTTGGCTAAGTAATCTCACTTCACTTTGATGAGAGAATAAGAAGTATTAGATTGATCACCTAAATATAGAATTTGTATTATATTTTCTTATATTCTTGAATAAGCCTAAGTTTTCAGTAGGTGTAAGATATGACTTCAAAAGCAAAATACCAGAGCTATGTTGTCATCTCAAAGATGCAACCATTACTTGAAACCTTTTTGAAACTCTGGTTTTAAATTTAAAGGCTTGAGGCTTATTCTTTTAAATATCCTCAATGATGGCAAGCCTTGTATGTATTTGAGAGGCAGTTTGGTACAGTGGATAGATTGGTGGACTGTGAGTTAGGAAGATCTGCCTCAAAGACTTAGCATGGTGCCTGCCACATAGTAACCACTTAATAAATGTTTATCACTTGCTTGATTGATTACTTCAAGAATTTACTAGCTGTATGATCTAGAACAGGGGTGGGGAACTTGTGGCCTTGAGGCCACATGTGGCCTTCTAGATCCTTAAGTGTGGCCTTTTGGCTGAATCAAAATTTTATAGAACATCCTGTAAAATTTGGATTCATTCAAAAGGCCGCATTTAAGGATCTAGAAGGCCACATGTGATCTAGGACAAATCACTTAATCTTTCTCAGCCTCAGTTTCCTCGTCTGTAAAGTTGGGATAATATTATAATATTGTGAGATTCAAACAAGATGTTATACATTTGTATATATAGGGGTGTGTATACGTGTGTATGCAGTGCCTTGAGATAATAGCTAGAAATTGTATAGCACTTTAAAGTTTGCAAAGTGCTTTACAAGTGTTATTTCATCTTTATCATTGTAACAACCCTAGGAGATAGGTGCTGTCATTTCCTCCATTTTACAGATGAAGAAACTGAGGTAGACAGAAGTTAAGTGACTTGCCCAGAGCCACATAGATTGTAAATGAAACTAGATTTGAACTCAAGACTTCTTGACCCCAAGGTTTAGGCTTTGTCTTCTGTGCCATTTAGCTGCCCCTAAAACCCTCAAAATGCTAAATACTAGCTAGTATTATCTCTTTAAAGTTAGAAGAGACCTTAGAAATCTTGTTATCTGATCCCCTCATTTTGTTGGTGAAATGAACCAAGAGAGTTGATTTCCTTCCTGCTTAGTAGTTCTTTATGGTAGATTTGCCCTTAAAACTCAGAGGATCTGACTGCATTGAATAATTAGTTCAGATTGGATTTGGAAATAATTGTAGCTATAGTTTGACACCTTTGATAGAAGTAGATGACTCAAAAAGGAAAGGGTGAGTCAAAGTGTTATTTTATTACTGTATCACTTTAGACTCCATCACATCATTCTTTACACTATTTGTTTTGGTTCCCAGTAGAACTTGCCCATTCTCTGATTTTAAGGCTCCTTTTCTGCCCTGACCTATCCTTTCTTCTTCCCCTTCCCAGGTCTCAGGACCCTTTTTTCTTTTCCCCTTTCCCCCAGCTCTAGGCTCAGGCCCCACTTTTTTCAGGGCGAATGAAAAGACAAGATAGTTTAGCTGGATTTGACCATCAGGGATCAAAATATTAATTGCTATTATAAAAGAAATGGATATTTTGCTTATGTGGCTTGTGAACAACACTAACTTCTGTGGATATACAAAGAATTTTTCTTTATTTGTAGTAAATTTTTTTGGTGAGGCAATTGGGGTTAAGTGACTTGCCCAGGGTCACACAGCTAGTAAGTGTCAAGTGTTTGAAGCCAGATTTGAACTCAGGTCCTTCTGACTTCAAGGCTCTATCCACTGCACCACCTCACTGCCCCTGTTTGTAGTAATTTTAAATTGAGAATTCATTTGGGAAGTGAAACTCAATCCAAGAAATAATGATTTAGACAGATGAGAAGTCTCAGGTTCCAGTTAATCTTTCTTGGTTTCCTCTTGGCTTGAATTGAAGCCACCAGCTTTTTTTTGTGGCACAGTGAGGGATAGGGCTCTTGACTTTGGAATCTACAGGGAGTGCCCCAGTCAGTCCACAACTGACATACTGTCTTCAGCTTCATGAACCATATTTTAGGAAGGACATTTATAAACTTGAGCATATCTATAGAATAGCAACTAATGTGCTCAGGGAGAGTACTACAGAAATACTGTATGGATGTTTAAACTGCATGATTAAATCTGGGGTGTTTAGCCTGGAGAAGCAAAGCAGGTGTGTTGAGGGGAGAGACATAGAAGCAGACAAGAACAAATATTAAGTGCTTACTATGTTCCAGATACCCTCTCAGAGGATGAAAAGAAAGACAAAAACGCAGTCTGTACTCTCAAGGAACTCCTAGTCTAATGGGAAGAAAACATGTAAAATGCTGTACATACAAGATATATACTATACACACAAGTGCACACAGTGCAAAGGAAACTCAGAGCAAAGGTACCAGCAGCAGGGGCAGGGGAGTCAGGAAAACGTTTGCAAATATGTAAAGGGTTTGTGAAAGAAGGAATAGGTATTTCTGCTTGACCTCTGACAGTTGACCCTGGAATAGTCAGTTAAATCAACATTTATTAAGCACCTACTCTGTGTAGACTGTGTGCTAAGAACTAGGAAAATGGAAGGCAAAAGACAGTCCCTGCTCTCAAGTAGTTCACAGTTTAATGGAAGGACAACATGTAGACAACTATGTACAACCAAACTTTACATATGTGTGTGTGTGTGTGTGTGTGTGTGTGTGTGTGTGTGTGTGTGTGTGATAAATGGAAAATAATCAGCAGAGGGAAAGAACTAGAATTAAGGTGGATCAAGAAAGCAGGTGGGATTTTGGCTGGGACTTGAAGGAAGTCAGGGAAGCCAAGAGGCAGAGATGAAAAATGAGAGCATACGGGATAAGTTAATAAAATTGCCAGGAGTTGGGAGATGGAGTTTCTTATGTAAGGAATGGCAAGGAAGCTAATGTCCCTGTCAATTTTTTCAATACAAAATGCCAAATTTTTCAATACAAATGAACACCCCCAAAAATGTAAAAAATAAAAAAAAGAGTTCAGGTAAATTAGTGCAGGTTTGTTTTTTGTTTTTAAATTAAAAATAAAAATAAAATAGAAACAATGCCTGTCTGAGATGGAAAAGACTGAGTGCTATCCAAAGTCCCACTCCTGAAAGCCCCATATTTTTTCTTTACAAGCTTGGTTGCTCCCCTCCCTCTCTGGGTACAGATGGGGCTGGGATGCTAAAAATGGAATAAGGCAATGTCCTATATCTCAACAAGCAGCATGGAGATCTAGTGCCATTCTGACTGAGCCCCAGTATCCACTGAGGGAGGCAGGTTTGTCTTTTTCACAGGGAGAGGGAAGAAGAGAATGGCTGTCCATTCAGGGCTGAACCTTTAGTACAGTGTTGAGAATAGGGGTGAATGATGCTGTATAAAGCCAGTATTTACCTCCCTGGGGGGCTTAGAGCTGATCTGCCCACTAGAGAACAGGGTGGGAAGATAGTGTGACTGTTTTGTCCAGCAATTGTGTGTGTGGGTGTAAGATATAAGAAGATTAGAAAGGGGTCGGGTTAGGAAGGACTTTTTGTTGGGCCTTGGCATTGATAGGTAGCCATTGGAATTTATTGAGTAGGAGCAGGAGTGCTATGGTCAAACCTGTTTTTTAGAAAGATTATGTTCAACAGCTGAGAGAGACTTAAAGCAGAGAAAGACCAACCAGCAAGGTTATTTTAATAGTTCAATTGTAAGATGATGAGGACCTACACTGTGGTAGGGTGGCAGAAGGGAGTGTATTTGAGATATGCTACAAAGGTAAATTAAACAGGCGTTGGAAACAAATTGGACATAGATAGTGATAAGTTGAGGGTAACACCTAGGTTTTTGCCCTGGGGAACTGGGAATATAGCTGTACCCTCAACAGAAATAGTGAAATCAGACGAAGGGGAGGATTTAGGGAGAAAGATAATTCAGTTTTGGGCACATTGAGCTTAAACTCATTGAGTTGGAGATGTTCAATAGGAAGCTGGAGATATGAGACTGGAAGTCAACAGAGAAGTTAGGGCTGGATAAGTACATTTGAGAACCATCAACATAGAGATGATAAGTAAATCCATAGGAGCTGATGGGAACATCAAATGAAATAGCATAGAAAGAGAAGCGAAGAGGACCAAGGTACAAGTAGAGCAAATGAGGATGATTTTGGTTAGATAAGAGGGAAAAACTTCCCCAACAATTCCAGGAGTCCGTGAGTAGAATGATTTTGTACCAAGAAGTAGTGAATTTTCCATCAATGGTCTGCAGAGGTTGGTATCCACTTGTGGGAGAATTCTTGATGAGCAGATTCTTTTTGAGGTACGGATGCATCAAGTGATCTCTTAGTAGCCTTTCAACTTTGAGATTTTTTAATCTTTATTTGAATGGAAAGATCTGTTAAAAGATACACCCAGAAAACTTGTTTACAGGAATTTTCTGTTCACAGAATTTAAACACCACCACCACATTTTTCTTTTGGACTGGGCCTGTAAAAATGGGAAATTTTACCAAGGATGCTCTCTTTACCTTCTTAAGTGAGTTGCCCTGATAGATTGTGACTTTCCCAAGGTTATAAACTAGTAGTATGTAAGGCAAGATTTGAATCCAGCTCTGCTTGATTTGGAAGCAATTCTAAGTTGCTTCTGGACACAGGAAATTGATATTTCAGTGTAAAGCTGTGTGTGTATTTTCTTTTTGAAGAGATCTCAGATTTGGGGCACGATCTATTTTTAAATCAATCCTATTAAATTTGTGGCTTCCATAATCAAAGTAAGACCCTTTTTTATGTTTCCATTTTTTCGTAAAACACTTTAACTTAACTTTTTTTCTCTTAAGTTTTTTTCATCTTCCTCTCAGAAAATTGGGCAATGTTCTAAAAGTTAGGGTTCCCTAAAGGGAAAATGAGCCCTATCAAGAAGTAGTGGATTCCCCATCACTGGAAAGTAATGCTATTTTTGTTTACTTTCCCCTAAAAATAGAAATTTAATTTATTTGCCTATAACAGTAGTTGAATGAGTGTAGTGCTGTGCAAATATGTAGTATGTGTAATTTTTACATTTTAAAGTTTGTGACTTTTTTGATGTCTCTGAAATTAAGTACTTCGAAGATATGCTTAAAATTACATAGATAACCTCCCTTCCCTTTCCCCAATAAGTTTTTAATCTTTGCCAGAATGAGGTTGAAACAAGCTGAATTACACATGCTTTGAGATTTCTAAATAACACAGTTCCCTCTTCTGTCTATTGTGGCATACTGCAGCATATAAAATGTTTGAAATTCAGTTCAAGAAATCATTATGTAGAAGTGCCATAAAGTTTAGCCAATAGAGTACTAAATTGCTTTGTGACTCCCTGGAGCTCTCAAGAAGAAATCCAGACTTTGCTACCTCAGTCTGTAGGTTTCTTTTTGTTATTGGAATCACTCTACTTTGTATTATGAAACTTTGGCATGTACTTCTGACTGGCACTTCCTAAATTGAATGTGTAAAAATTCCTGCCTTCAGTTATGAATAATGTGACTCATCCATGCAAATAAGAAAAATAAAAGAATTTTGCTACTTACATAAACCCTTTGAGAGCATCAATATTCTTCCTTTCTTCCTTTTTTTAAAATTTACTCCTGAATCCAGTCCCAGAGTTTACCAGGAACTGTAAAGGAAGGCTTTTAAAACCATGACATTCTTGCATTATGGAAGGAGATAATCAGAAACATAGTAAACTCATTGAAACTACTTAGCTTTAGATTAAAACTTAACTTCAGTCTCAGAAGTGACTCAAAAGGAATTTATGAAGTGAGGTTTAGGGCATCTTAGAGGCTAGGGTGGTACGGGTTAAGTATTCATAATTTGGATTATTATGTTTGAAGTATAATGAGTTACAAGAACATCATATTGTTCTCATTTAAATAGTTAATGTTTTTCTTTTTGCTTCCATCCCATAGACTGTCCTGACCTCTATTGCCAGCTCTATCATTCCAGATGAGCAAAATAGGTCTCTCAGTATCTGTTTTTCATGCTTTCTGGGTTTGTTACCAAGAAAGAATCAAAGCACTTGGACATGACCTTAATGGCGCAAACCAGGGGCTATTGCCCTCCAGATCTAATTCTAACCCAACTTTGTAGTCTTAATTCTTGTACTGCCCTTTGAATGCTCTTGTTCAACTTAAATTTAAATCCTGATCCTCTGCTTTTACCAAGTTGGCCTTTGGCTACACTGCCCTCAACCTTGGAGCAGATTTGCCCTACCTTCTTGATCACTGCCTTTTTGCATCCTCTGTTGGTTAATAGTTAGCTTAACTATGAGTTTTCATCCAGCTAGATGCATTTTCTTCCTCCTTGAGTCTCTCTCAGGGCATTGTCTTAATTCTTTGTACCTAATTATTTTATAACTTTTTTTGGTGTGTGTGTGTGTGTGTGTGAGAGAGAGAGAGAGAGAGAGAGAGAGAGAGAGAGAGAAATGGCATTAAGTGATTTGCCCAGGGCCTCACAGTACTTGATACTAGTAAGTATCAGGTGTCTGAGGCCAGATTTGAACTCAGGTCCTCCTCACTCCAGGGCCAATGCTCTATCCACTGTGCCAGTTAGGTGCCCCTATAACTCAATATAGTTATGTGCATGTTTCCTTTCTTATATTCTCAATAGATTGTATGCTCCTTCAAGGAAGGTATGTTCTATTTATCTTTGTTTCTCTAATAAGTGTTTTTTGAATTGAATTAAAATAAATCTAAATATGAATTATAAATATTATTTATAAAAGAACATATCCAGCATTGATATAGATAAATCTGTTAGTCATAATGATTTAGTCATCCTTCATTCTTTTTTCTACTTTATTTCCTATAATCAAAAAAGCAATGTTATATTTATTTTTGTCTTAAGTTTGTCACTTTATTTCCCTCCCTGTTTGTACTGCTTCTACCCTAATTCATATGTCCATCATTCCACTCTCTGGATTATTACATTTATTTTCTAATTGGTATCTTGTTTCACTCTCTCCCTTTTTCCATTGTACACTGCTACAAGATTAATTTTCCTAAAATATTTATGTCACTCCCTAGCTCAAAAGCTTCTTTGGCTCCTCTTTGCCAACAAAATAAAGTCTAAAATTTTTAACTTTTCATTCCTGGCCCCCTACAGTTTGGCCTCTCTCCTACTATTTCCATATATTAACCCCCAACTCTAGCTAGTCTAGTCTACTCCCTGTTTCTTGAACATGCCATATGTATTCCTATGAATATAGTGCCATCCCCTTATTATTCTATTGTCAACTCAAATCTTGCCTTTTCTTCAAAGTCTAGCTCAAATAACCATCTGCTTCACAAATTCATACAATGGCCTCTCTCCTGAAATTATAGAGCTCACTATATCACTTATTTGGGTCTTAGTTCTGTACCGTTTCTTGGTACCTTTAATATTTTTGTCCTGTATCGTTATTGAGAGAGAGAATGCAATCTAGCGAAGACAGCATTATACTCTGAGAGAAGCAGACCTGGATTTGAGTCATGCTTTTGCCACTTGTGAGCTGTGTGATAATTTTCAGGTAGCCACTTTTCAGAACCTGTTCTGTCAACTATAAAATGTAAGGGATTATAGTATCCCTACCTACCTCATAGTGCTCATGTGAAAATCAAATGGGAGAATATCTAAGAAAGCACAACTAAAGTGTTAATTAACTACTTAATTTTTAACATGTTTTTGTCTTCCTTATTCCTTCCCTCCTCCATCCTAAATTTCCTTGAGCATAGGGGTCATGTACAGGGTGTGACTATAAAGTAATTAAAAGTATTCTACAAGCCATGCATCAAAATCAGTTATTACCTTATAGTCTCACCTCTTAGTCTACGTCTTTATAAACCCCTTGGACATAGCAAGATATCATATAAATAAAAGATGATTAATAAGTATTTTGAAATGAATAATTAAAATTTGGCTATGTATGGAGAACTTAAGGTTTAGATGGACTGTATCCCACAGATTTAATCTGAGAATTTATAGCAAAAAATTAAAATTTGGTGTGTTAATGTAAAATGTTCCAGGGAAGTAGGGGACCTGAGGGAGAAAGGAAGAAGATAACGGATCTTTGCAACTTCTAATATAAAGTTCATATTTCTTTTGAGCCTTATTTAACATTTAAATGTATCGACATTTATAAATACATAGAGTTCTATTTTTCTTATGGGACATAATTTTGTATTTCATTTGTGTTTTCCGAAAGAACTTTTAGTGTTATATTGAATTTTTCCTTATTTCTCAGTTAATTTTTTTTTTCAAAAATTTTGTATAGCCAGAGTGATTTCACTTTGATTTTTGGAAGTCAGAACTGAATTTTTCAGAACAATTATTTGCTACTTAATGGTGCTTTTATTTATCTACACACACACACACACACCACAGAAGAGAAAAACTACTGAAAATATATGTAGTATTTGAAATGAATGAGTGAATTGAAATTTAAGGGCATAATAAAATATGCAGTTTAATTTATGATAGAAACATCTTGCCGTTATCTTAAAAAAAGATGACTGTAGTCTTTCTTTAAACAGTATGCATCAAATAAAACAGTGATGAGGATTTTTATCTTGTTAGGTTTTGCTGAATATGTCATCTTTTGGCAACACAGCATAACTTCTGTAAAGTTCGTTACAACTTAAATATCTGTTTGGAAAGTACAAGTGTGGGAGGACAACCCCTCTCCCCCTCTTATGGAAATGAAATTATAAATTATATTTTAAAACATAAGAGAAACATAAGTCTGGTCTGTTCTAATAGATCAATTTAGGCTTGATTATTATTTGCTTTGTTCCAGATGTTTATCAGTCTGTTTATTTGCAGTCTGTTATTTGCAGATTTCTCAACACTTTTCTCCAGTTATTAAAGTATTTTCATTTTTCTCTAAAGAAGGTAAAATCATTTTAGTATTATTCTCTTTAAATGTCCTTATTTTTGTGTTTTCCCCTAAGGCTTTAAAAAAATAATGGGATAAGTTTTAAGTATCTAATAATTTTTATGCTTTATTGAAGAATAATTATATAATATAATTACACGGTAATTGAAGCATTGGCATTCATTTACTTTTGTTTCACAGAGGTAACTAAAATTTTAGCAGTAGCTTTACTTATTTTTCTAAATAATTTTGCATTTATTTATGTGATAGTCTTTTTCATTTGTATATATGATCTTGTTGGTTTGCCTCTTGCCCCATCTATATGCATCTTGAGAATCAATAGTACATTAAATTAGCTGACATAAAGTGAAAAATCATAAATAATGAATAATAGCCTTTACCGCTCACATTTAATTCCTATTATAGCATACTCTAGGGTTTGAAAATCTGGATAGTCCACAAGTACTTAATGCTTCTGATTTCTTAATTATGTTGTTGCTTTATGTTTTTATTCTGAAAGTGTTTAAATTGTGTAGCTAAAAAATGTTAATAGTTTTGTTAATATTAGTATACATGAGAAGTTTTATGCAGACACACCTGCGATATACTAGGAATAGTTATCTTCTAACCAATCGTATTAGTAAAATAGTATTTACTTATTGATAAATCTAAAAATTAATTATTATAGCTATTGTACCTCTGGAAGAGTTTTTGCAGCATATATTTTATCTAGTTTTACTAGTAATGCCTTTGCATGTTAACAATATAATAATTTTTGGATTCCCTTTCCAAGTCTGTATCCCACATGTTTGTTAAAAGCATATCATCAGTAAGACCTTTTCTAATGTCTGACAGGCATCTGAAAATGTGACAGGATAATCTACAACTGGGTTTTAGAAGTCTCTCCCCCCCTCAATGTTATGAAAAATTTCAGCAGATAGTACTTTAAGTTTTCCACATAATATATTCTTTCAATGAATAGCCATGTAGAAGCAGCACAGAAAAAGCAGAGTCCTTGGCATTACCAGTTCAATTGCACCTGCAGATCAGGATTTAAAATTCTATGCAGCAGACAGTACCTCTAGCAGGCGAATAAAAGGTTACTGCATTATTTCACTTGTTTGTATCCCTAGTCTTTATGTAGCAAAAATCTTTTTTTTAAAAAAATTCAATTTGAAGTGCATGCCTCTATTTAGGTATTACTGGAAATTGATTTAACAGAAATCTGAATATGAAAAGGGCAATACAAGGTAAAGGGAGAGGCATTACTAGCTCATTTTAGTTTTAAGCCAAGGAAGGGAGAGAGTCACAAATAAGGAACCTTTCTTTCAATGCAGTAGTAGAACATGAGAAATTTTTTTTCCTTATATATCTTAAATTAATCAGTTCTCCTTATAATTTAAAGCTTATTATTTGAATTAAGCAGTTCTCCTTATAATTTAAAAAATATCTAAAGAGAAATTTGTTGACAAAATACTAGTTGGTACCCAGGAGATGTTCCAGTAAGTGAAACTTACTTGAAATAAAATTACTTTATAAATGTGCAGAGTATTATTTATTAATGGTGCCTTTGGACCCAGGAAACTATAATGTCTCCTAAGTAGATGGCAGAAATGATTTATTTTTTTTTTTGCATTACTGTCAAAATAAGAACGCATTAAAGTTTTTTTTTTCAGTTGTAAAAGGGTATGTGTAATGTTCTCACTACTTCTGTTAAATTATCTAAAACTAATTTTTCTACTTTTTTTTAATCTTGACTGTTTAGATGAAGGTAAGACAGAGTATTTAATTTTACCACTAGTGATATTTAGTACCTGGAACACTTGGTTCTGTTTGATAGTTATAATTATTATCTGCTCAGCTGTAGCTATGCATATCTTTTTTTTCCCTTTAAATAATTTTCTAACTATTTTACTTCCTTTTGCAGTTCATTTCACATATTATTTGCATTGATATTTTATAGATTTCTTTCACAGTTTTTCTGAAGTTTCAAATGCATGAATATTCAAAACAATTGTTTGCCTGTTCCCCCTCCCCCATGCTTAGTTTTATATTGGCCACATTTCTTAGAAGTACATAATTTTCTTTTTATTTCTATGTTTTAAGTTGTGGTAGGTTTAAAAAGATGGAGTAAATTAATGTTGAGCCTACTAGTAAAATTAGTTTCTCACTCTGAGCACAGTCAAGTGTCTGTCAGGTCTCTTGAAGTGTAGAGTCATAAAAGGTCAGCAGTTCTGATTGGTAAGTTAAAGAATCCATCCAATAATTCACTGCCTGTTATTTTTGTAAGCAATGCAGCAAGCAATTCTTTTCCAGGTATTGAGCTGTTCTTGAACAGTGTGTATATGGCCAGGGAAGGGTGAGGCTCATTCCTGTTGGTCATGGAATTGTGTGCATTTACAGAGGGAACAGGTTGGATAGGCTGAGCTGAAGGAGTCAGCAAACAGATTTAAAGTGATGGAGGACAGAAGCAGTGGATAGTGAAATTTTAGGGCATCTTATCATAAGTTTACTGTTTTATTAAGTACTTCAATTCCACTTCAAAACACTTAGAAATGTCTAAGCAACTTACCTTTAAAAGAGGACTCTGGGAGACTGTTTCTTGAGTTTTCTTGGTGATGAGATTGTAGCTGGTATCTGGAAGATCACTGTTGTTTTTTCTGTCTAGCAGTGTTTATTTCAGCTAGGGAGCTGCAGAATGAGGCAGTCAGCCAATTTTGAGTATATATGGGGCAGTACCAGTTCTGATTTTTTAAGGAGAAAACTCATCTGATGAGCAAGTCAATGTGTGGCTGTGGCTGCAGCATTATTTCTTCTTTCATGAAGAGGCTGGGCCGTTCGACCTGCTGCTCCGATCTACTCTCTTGCAGCCATACATCGGACCAGTTACAAAGACTGTCCATCGAATGCCCCAGTCAACCAAAGGTAACTCTGTAGATTTATTTTAAATCAAAACATATAGTTAAATCAGATGCATTATAATTTGGAACTAATGATAAAAGATAAATTAAGGATGTTCTTAGCAGTTTTCTTGACCTTGCAGTAGCTATCCAATATCATTTTGTCATCATCGGGTTGTGTAGCAATGGGAATGCGCTGCAGTAATTGATTTTGTAATAGGATCAGGTGATTTACTGGCTGCACTGACAACCACTTGCTTGCTCTGAACTGTGCAACACACTAATGGATGTTGTGATTTCAGCCTAGAGTTGATTTGAAACTGCTGGGCACTTAAAGCTATAGCACTTCTTTTGAATCAGGATAGGATTTTTGTTTGGCATAAACCTAGGAGTATTACAATAGATATTCAGGCTTCTCTGGAATGTTATAAATTATGTATTTCTTCCATTTTTTTCATAAATGTTGGTAGATACTGGATGTTATTACCTGTCTTTGATATGATTGAATATAATATTTCATCCTTTCAGTTCCCATTACTTAGTAAATAAATACACTGTGTATCTCGAAAAATAAAAAGTATCTATCCTCCTAGTTTGATATAGTACAACTCTTCTTAACGTCCTACAAAGATTTCCTAAATGAAACTTAGTGTACGTACTGCTTGGCTAATATTTAAAACTCATCACAAAACCAAACTATAGGTCAAGTTATACATGATAGAATTCTATTATTATTGCCGTGATTGTCTTTGATTTAGTATTATAACTTTCTACTAGGTATCGTGACAGTATCCTTTTGTCTGTGATGGCTTGATGTTTTCATAAGTAAAATAACTTTTCCAATATATTAACTTGTTAAACTTTTCTTAAAACATCTCTGTGGGATGTGTATCTCTTGCAGAATCCTAGGCCAAAACAAACAAAAAGAAATGTGGTTCAGAAGAATGTTATAAAAATGTTATACTTTTGGCAATGAAAAAAATACTTTAGTTTTTAAGAATTGCCAGTATAGCTCTTTAAAAATTGTCATATAAGATTCTTAACCAGAACTCATTAGACTTATATTATTTGCTTGCAGTTTTTACCAGATAACTCTTTTATCAATGATGTAATGGATATTTTGTATTTAATTATAAATAACACAGTATAGATAGAGTTCATGGTAATTAAGAAAAGTGCAAAGTTAAGTTAGTTTTAAATTTTTTTAATTTGAAAATGACAGGAAATGTAGTAACAGATGAACTCATTTATCATCACATCAATATGCTGGCTTATATAAGTGGAACATTTAGATAGCCAGAGAACCTTATTTGTGATCTAAGAAGAATAGGGGAGGAGATGTAGAAAATAAAGAAATTAGATAATATATTAAAGATATAAAAAATATAGAAAAAGCTGAGTATAACAAAGACAAGCTTACCTTATTTTGAAATTTTACTTAGGGCCTACCCTGTACCTGAAAAGTAGGAAGAAATTCTTGTTTTTCCTCAGTTTTGTACCACATGGCTGCTTCTTCCAGGAACCAGAACTCAGGCTAGTTTTATTAGCACCTTAGTTCAGTTGCTTTATGATTTAAATAGTCTTTTGTTTGCTGGCCTAGGAGTCTTGGTTAGCATTTGGAAATTGCATTTGGGGTTCTAAGCAGCCTTCTTACCCATTAATTTTTGGTCTATACCCCATTGGTAAATAAAGGACTACCTCTACCCATTTTGTGAGCTAATTTTATAAAAACAAAATCTGTATTAACTGAAACACTTGGCAGTATTTTCCATAGGTGATTAAATTGTGAAGGCAAATTTTGGTTCATTCATATAAACATACTCTGTGTGTGTGTGTGTGTGTGTGTGTGTATATGTATATATCATATACATGATGATATATGATAAATTCCTTACCCTTAAGGAATTTTAATTCTAGTAGTGGAAATAAGATATCTGTACTTTAATTCTTAGATGGTCTTCAACCCCTTAATTGATACAAATCACAACCCATCTGTGACTTCTCATCCCATACAATTCTGTGAATCTTCCACAGGGGTCTTCCTCTGGCTCTCTTGAATTTTGCTTGAGTACCAATATTTTTTTACTCTCAATATAATATGACCAGTGTACCTATTTTGGTAGGTTTTTATTTGACTTTAAATAAATTTGAGTTATTTGAGTAATACCAGTTCTTCATTGGTAATATATTGCAAGCTGCTTGTGTCTACTATGTAACTCCCTCCATTGATTTTAATTCTTCACAGATTAGTATCCCTTGCTCTGTAGCTATATAACATTACCAGAAAAATTTCTCTGTTAAATGATGGGACTTTGTTTCAGGAAAGATCATTAAAAACAACAGTATGTCATTTCCCAATATCTAGGCTGTATAGACCATTTTTAGGTTATACCAGGCTTCTTAAGCTTTTTTCATTCATGACCCCTTCAGGGCTTCTTAAACTGTGGGTTGGGGCCAACAGTTTAAGAAGCACTGGTCTATACAGTAGTCTGAATGAGCAATTATAATTCATAATTGAATGAAAGTGATATAAAATGCTCTGGTGGTTCTGAGAAGGGAAGGGCAATCTGTAAATATGAAATAACCAAAGAAAGCTTCATATAGGAAAAATCATTTGAAGTTGGGCCTTGAATAATGGGTGGGAATTGAGTTGGCTGAGCTAGGTACTAGGATGTTCCAAGCAAAGTTGGGTTGAGGGAGGGAGTAGGGATCTGTATACCAGGCAAAGTTAAGAAAGGCACAGAGGTGGGCATGTACTATTTTAGAAAAAGTAATTCATTTGACTATAACATGAGGTTTCTAAAGATAGGAAGATATATGTAAAGAACAAATACTAGACAGCATGGGAAGTTTATGCGTTAGACTTTAGGAGTTCTTTTGAGTTTTTTTTTTCCTTGAAAAGGGTAATATGACATGATCATATCTGTACTTTAATAAGATTATTCTAATAGCATTATGTAGGATAGATTGTGGATGGGAGAAACTTCTGGTAAGGAAAACAGCTAAGAAGCTGTCATAGTAGTCTAGGAAAGATGAGGGCTGTAACTGTAGTGGTGGCAGTAGGAATGGAGAAGAGAGATCAATTAGAAAAATATTTTGTAAGAGATCACAGCTCAGCCATTGATCTATCATCATGGAAGAGAGAGGAGTTAAATATAACTGAGTTCTCAAATCTAGCAGATGAGGAAAATAATAAATTTCATTAAAAAATTCTTAGACTTTCTGTGTTTTAGTGCTTGCTTGTGATAATATTTATGTTGTTGTTCATCCTTTGTTCTTGAACAGGACCAATCACACGGAACTGGATTTAAGTGAGGCAGAGCTTAGAAGAGTAGTTGTCAGCTTCACTCTCCTCCAGAGTCATCAAAGTCCAGTGGCAAGACCATGACTGGTTATGGCCTGAGATGTAGTGGATGAACTTGGCCTTTCTAAATTAAGGTCTTTCCCAGGCCTCAGTAAGTCCGAGGCAATGCCTATTCTATGACTAAGGACTAGGTAACAATTGACACAAAATTTAGCATCACAAAAATATCCTTCTGAGGAAGGTAGACCCTATTACTATTTACACTCATTCTAAGCTATCCAAACCTAAACAATGAGCCATAGTGGCTTGGGCAGGAGGCTATTATTGGCTATTCTATGAAAGCCAGAGTGATTTGAGTTTAAAGGCTAGTCAAGTAGCTCCATTTGAAACACAATGGGCTTGTCCATTATTTTTGCTTAAAAAGCCTGTTTTTTCAGAGCTATATTTCAAGAAATCATATATGAAAACTGCACAGGACAAAAAGAAAATGGGCCCAGCTTTTAGAAAAAAAAAATCTAGCCCCAAAACCTCAAGATAAGCAACCAAAAATTCCTACAGGCTCTCATGTAAGAATGTGGAGCCCCAAGTGAAGAAAGGGACTACCTGTGGTGAGGGGTTGTACTTGTGTGTGGCTGCATGGGAGGCAGAACAAACATCTCTAGCCTCATCTTCCCACATTCTTCTCTCAGAGACTTTAATTCCTGACAAGTGCTTTTTTTTTTTTTTTAAGTGAGGCAATTGAGGTTAAGTGACTTGCCCAGAGTCACACAGCTAGGAAGTATTATGTGTGTAAGGCCAGATTTGAACTCAGGTCCTCCTGAATCTAGGGACGGTGCTCTATCCACTTCGCCACCCAGCTGCCCCTAAGTGCTTTTTTTTCAGATCTGGTTTTGGGGATCTGTAAGCCCTCAGTTCTTGCAAGGTGGTATGATCTAAAGAAAGGTGTGCTCACTACTCTCTTGGCCTGTGCTCTGATCTGTGAGCAACCACAAGAGCTCTACTCTGGGATCATGACCAGAGCCCCTGTAACCCACCTATAAAATGTGGACAATAATAGCACCTAACTTCCCAGGGGTAACTGATTTGGCTGGGACAACTCAATCACCTGTAGCTATCAGAGCTTTGCTTGAAGACATCCAGTGAAACAACTTACCTTCCCAACATTTATATAAGATATTGGTATATGTTCTTTTTTTTTTTTTTTAATTAGATGATGTTGAGCTTAATCCAATTTTTCCATCATAGCTAAGGATCTTGCCATAGTACTTTGGGCGTCATTCTGCATACCACTTGTTTTTGAAAGTCAATTATACCATAGCAAAACCTTAATTAACTAGAATCCAAGTAATTGGATCCCATCCATAACCAATTTTAATACATTTTACTTTTACTTTTAGGAAAAAAATGTCCAATTGGTGGGGTGCTAATGACGAACCCCTAAAAGGCCCTGGACTTTCCTGCATGGCATAGATCCCTGGCATTTGCCAGCCCTTCCCAGTCAATAATCCTTTTAATTGCCCTTTCATTGTGGCCTTCATTGTCTGCATCTGGCAACATCCCAGGCTATTGACCATTCCTTGATCCCACCCAAATCTTCCCACAGTCTTTTTCATTGTAAAAAAAGGTCGGTCTTTTTTACCAAATGCTCAGATTTTTAAAATCTGGCCTTCTTGTATTAGCGTCACAAATTCGCACGTTCTTAAAATCCTTCCCACTTCTATTGACACAATAAACCTTGTCTCTGACTGAAAGAAGGCTTAAGTCGAATTCTTTTGAGGCAGACCCATGCCTTTTGCCCTTGAATTTTGGGGTTCCCAGAACTCCTAGACCACAACAAAATCAGAAGAAATAAGACCATAGCAAGGATTTGTTCGTACAAAACAAAACTTCTAGGATTTGTGCTGGGGTTAGTATAAGTAGATTTAGACCAGGTCATCTTTTTTATTGTTTTGTTTTGGTTAAGGCAATATAGTATAATGATAGAAAGCTAGCCTTGAAGGTTAAAAGGTCCATCTCTAACACATACTGACTCAGTGACCATGGGCAAAATACAATTTTCCAGTAATTGCCTCTAGGCAATTTCAAAGATACTTTTTTCCTTTTAAATTATATACTACTTTTTTCTATCAGCAAAAATCCATTTTGTCTCTTCCTACCCCAAACACGATATGCATGCATGCATACACACACATACACACACATAAACACACACACACACAAACTATTGTCTTCTGCTAAGAGTTTACCTTTGTTGGGAGGGAGGGGTAGCATACTTCTGATTAGTCCTTTCATGAATTGTGGTTAGTCATTGCAGATCATATTTCCTATATCTTTGAAAGTTGTTTTTCCATCATTGTTATTGTATAAATTTCTGTCCTGGTTCTGTTCACTTCACTCTGCATCATTTCATACAAGTCTTAGGTTTCTCTAAAACCATCCTTTCATCCTTTTTACAGCACAGTAGTATTCAGTCACATTTATATACCACATAACTTGTTTAACTATCTACCATTTTATGGATACCTTCTCAGATTTTCCTTCTTTGCCATCTCCAAAAGAGCTGCTATAAATATTTTTGCTCATTCATAGAGATTGTTTTGCTTAGAAGTGACCCAATCCTTTAAACTATCTTCCTTCTAATCTATCTCCTTTCTCTCTTCTCCCTTCTGTTGTATTTTCCCGTTGAATGAAATATTATTTTGTACTTAGCTCTGTGTGTCAGTCAGCAAACATTTATTAAATGACTACTATGCAGACACAGTGCTGGGGATGCAAAAAGAGGCAAATGACAGTCCCTGCCCTTAAAGAGTTCACCATCTTGTGGGTGTGGGTGTGAGTATTCCTTCCCTCTTACCAGTTTAGAGAAGCATGAAGTTCAAATGTCAGCCACTCACCCGTAACTCCTTCTCTTTGTATAGAATTGTATTTGCCCCTCACCCTAGTGTATTCCTCTTCTTCTTTCTTTCCATTCTTCTTTTAAGATCATCAAGATCTAATAGAACCAATCCCGGGTCTTTTATCTAATTAGACTCCCTTTATAGGCTTCCTTAATGATGCTGAGGTTCAGTTTGGACACAAGTATCATATATTAGAATGTAAGCAGCTTATCTTTGTTTAGTTCCTAACGATCTTTCATTTGTGTTTACCTTTTTATGTTTCCTTTAATTCCTGTGTTTGAATTTCAAAATTTCTTTGCAGTCCTGGTCTTTTCATTTAGAATGCCTGTAACTCTATTTGATTAAAGGTACATTGTAATCACAGTGTGGACCGATAACAAGAAATGCATGCATAACCTATCTTACAGGGCTGTCCTAAGAAAATGGATCATAAACTTTAAAGGACAGTATAATATTTAGTTTTTATGGTTCAAATGGCATCTAGGGTATTTCTTGGTAGAAAGGTAGAAAGGTATTTCTTGGTGGTGGTGATGGTGGTAGTGGTGGTTTATGTGCCAAAATCCCTGAGCAGTTCCTTTGTTTGGAATTTAGCACTGTGTGAATTTCTGGGTCATGATTGTTGGGGAGTTAACCTAGAGCTGACAAACTTGCAAACGAGTTTTTATGTTGTAATGGAGCCTAGATTTGGAAGCCTTCCATCTGGAAGAAAGTAGGAAACATGCATTCTACCACAGAAATTTAAGAATTGATTAGCATCTTTGTCATAATGGAGTTATTAATTTAGCCTGCTACTTATTTATCTTGTAATGCTTTAGGCAAGTAACAGGCATTTTTATTAAATGCCTACTTTTTGCCAGATATTGAGAATACAAAGTCAAAAATGAAACAGTTGCTGCTTTTAAGGAGCTTACATTCTATTAGGGAAGAAAGTATGTATAATATGCAAAATAAATACGAGGTAATTTTTTACTGGAGGTACTAGCAGCTGGGTGGAATGGTGGAGGGTCAGCAAAGGCCTTATGTGTAAGATAGCATTTGAACTGAGTTTGGAAGGAATCTAGGCATTCTAAGAGGCAGAGGTAAGGAGGACATAATGAATAACTTGTTCGAAAGTCCAGAGATGGGACATGGAATGTCATGTGTGAAGAGGGGCAGTAAGAAGGGCAGTTTGGATGTACCAAAGAGTATGTAAAGGAGTATATTGTATTGTAACTCTGGAAAAGTAGGTTGGATGCAGGTTATGAAGAGCTTTAAATGACCAATGCAGAGGTTTGTGTTAAATCTTAGAGATGATAATAAGGAGTTTTTATTGACCAAGGAATAACATGTTCAGAACTGTGATTTAGGAATATTACTTTGGCTTCAATATGGAGAGTGTTCTGGGAAGGGGAGAGAACAGAGGCAAGCAAAACATTTAGGGTGCTTTTATAAGTAGTTATGGCGAGAGGTCATGAGGATCTTTTTTCTAGGGTGTTTGTATATGGGTAGAGAGAAGGAGGTAGATAGAAATAGGTAGAAGAGGAGGTGGAATTAACAAAGGTTGTCATCTGATTAGTTATGTGAGGGAAGAGGGAAAGTGAAGGATGGTTTGGTGTCACTTCAGGGGTCCACATTTTTATACTTAAAAATTCCCTTTCTAGCCATGAGTCCTAGTCCTTATCTGCTATGGAATTTAGGTAAGGTTTCCTAAAAGAATAAGATAAATTTGTAATGTGTAAAACAATATGCCATTTAGCTTATGCCATTTAGGATTTGAAGTCAGAATGGGAGAGTGAAAGTCACAACTGTCTAATTTCAAATAAAACATCTACAAAACAACCACAGAAAAGACCAAATTGAATTCTGAGTGGAAACACCAACAAAAACTCAAATCACTGTCTCAGTACAGAGCAATTTAGAGAGGTCTGCAGACACTGGGGTTGGGGCTGGCCTGGAGTGCAGCACAGTTTCCGGTAGAGGAATCACCAGCTGTGCCCCTTGGAGGGGGCAGCTGCAGCAGCAGTAGTGGAAATACCAGACACAAGGCACAAGGATGGTGAGTCAGCTGAAAACCTGGTCAGAAAGAAATTCCAGGGGACTCCTTCACTAGCATTGAGTGCAGGATCTAGGGCCACTTGGCAGCTTCATAGCCCCTTAGCCAATTCCAGGTTACAATCCCAGTGAGGAGAGGACCAGTCATAGTAATGAGGAAGCAGGAACTCTCCCTGGGTAAGGATCAGAACGTAGATCAGGAGGCAGTGACCAGATCACTCTCTGGATCACATCACTTTGGAAGCATAGAAATCCTGTATGCCCTCCAGATCAAGCTACAGAAGCTAAAAATGGCCAAACCCTTCAGAGGTGAGCAGATCCCAACTCGTACCATAAAATCCAAAGTCAAGAAATACTCTGGAAAAATGATCAAACAAACAAAAAGAACCTGACCATAAAAAATTTTGTGGTGACAGGGAACCTCAAGACACAAACTTGGAAGAAGGCAGTAATTTGAAGACATCCACAAGCAAAGCCTTGAAGAAGGATGAAGCTTGGATACAGGCCAAAAAGAATTCCTAGGACAGTTAAAGAGATTTAAGAAAAAAAAGAACAAAGTGACTTTAAAAATCAAGTAAGAGGGGCAGCTAGGTGGTGCAGTGGATAGAGCAGCGGCCCTGGATTCAGGAGGACCTGAGCTGAAATCCGGCCTCAGACACATAACACTTACTAGCTGTGTGACCCTGGGCAAGTCACTTAACCCCATTGCCTAGCCCCCCCCCCAAAAAAAATCAAATAAGAGCAGTAGAGGAAAAAAAATAGGAAAAGAAATGAGATCAATGCAAGAAAATTATGAAAAGATAATTAAAAACCTGGTGAAAGAAGCACAAAACTTCACTGAAGAAAATAACTCCTTAAAAATTAGAATTGACCAAGTAGAAGCTAATGACTTCATGAAAAATCAAGAAACAATTAAAACAAAGTCAAAAGACTGAAAAAAAAAATAGAAAAAAATATGAAATTTCCCATCAGAAAAACAACTGACCTGGAAAATAGATTGAGGAGGCAGCAAGATGGTGCAGTGGATAGAGCACTGACCCAGGAGTCAGGAGGACCTGAGTTCAAATTTGGCCTCAGACACATAACAATCACTAGCTGTGTGACCCTGGGCAAGTCACTTAACCCCATTGCCTAGCCAAAAAAAAAAATCGATTGAGGAGAGATTATGTTAAGGATTATTGGACTACCTGAAAGCCACTCTCAGATTTCAAGAAATTATTAAGGAAAGCTGCCCAACTCTCATAGAGCCAGAGAGGAAAGTAGAAATTGAAAAAAATCCACTGTTCTCCTCCTGAGATAGCAAAATGAAAATTCCCAGAAATATCATAGCCAAATTCCAGAACTCTCATGTTAAAAAGTTAATACTACAAACAACCAGAAAGAAAGAACCCAAACACCATGGAGCCATAGTCAGTATCACAAAAGATTTAGCAGCTACCAAAGGAGTGGAGGGCTTGGAATAAGATGTTCTGGAAGGCAAAGGAGCTAGGATTATAACTAAGAATAACCTACCCAGCAAAACCAAATATAATTCTTAAAGGGGAAAAATGAATATTTAATGAATAGAGGACTTTCAGGCATTCCTCATGAATTCCTCAAGACTAGAACTGAATAGAAAATTTGACATTCAAACACAAGACTCAAGAGAAGTATAAAAAGGTAAATATGAACAAGAAATCATAAGGGACTTAATAAGATTAAACTGTTTATGTGATTACATAGGAAGATGATATATGTAGCTCCTAAGATCTTTATCATTATGAAGGCAATTAGAAGGAATCTACATTGACAGAGGGCATAGGTATAATTCTATTATATGGAAATGATCTCTCCCTATTCCCCCCGCCCCTCAGGATAAAAAGGAGCAAGGGAGAGGAAGAATGGGGAAAATTGTCTGTTATAAAAGATGCATGCAAAAAAACAGTTTTGAAAATGAAGCTGGGCATGGGCCATGCTTGAACTTTGCTCTCATATCAACTGGTTCAAAGAAGAAAGAATATACATATGCACAGTTGAATATAGAAATTCATCTTATACAATGGAATAGGAGGGAAGGGGTGAGAGGGAGGTTAGATTAAGGGAGGCATTGGTCAAAAGCTAAACAGATTTTTGAGGAGGAGTTAGAGTTAAAAAAAAAAGACTAAATAGAAGAGAGAATAGGATGGAGGGAAATATGAAGTTAGGAATCCTAGCTGTGAATGTAAATGGGATGAAATTGCCTATAAAATGGAAGAGAATGGCAGAATGTGTTAGAAAGCAGAATCCAACAGTATGTTGTTTATATCAGAGACATTTGAAACAAAGATAAACAGAGAAAATAATGGGCTGGAGCAGATCTGAAAGGTAAACTATTCCATACTCCCCTAATTTGCTTGTGGATTCTCCCTTTATGTCTAGATCATGTACTCATCTTTGACCTTATTTTGGTAATACAGTGTGAAATATTGGTCTGTACCTAATTTCTGTCAAACTGTTACAGTTTTTTTCCAAGTAGTGAGTCCTTCGTCTCCAAAGGTCTCATGATGGAAAATATTATCCACATCCAAAGAAAGAACTCTGGAGTTTGAATGCAGATGGAAGCATACTATTTACTGTTTTTTTTTCTTCTGTTTTGTTTCCTCTTTCTTGTGGTTCCTTCTATTGGTTCTAATTCTTCCTTATGACATGACAATTGTGAAGATATGTTTAATAGGAATGTATATGTATAGCCTATATCAGATTGCACACCGTCTTGGAGAGGGAAGGGAAGAAAAATTTAAAAATCAAAAGCTTATGGAAATGATTGTTGATAATCAAAATAAATTAATTAATAATAAAAAAAAGTAGTGAGTCCTTGTCCCAAAAGCTTGGATCTTTGAATTTATCAAGCACTAGATTTATTATGGTCATTTACTACTGTGCATTGTATGTTTAATCAGTTCTACATTATATTTCTTAGCCAGTACCAGATTGTTTTGATGATTACTGTTTTGTAATACAGTTTGAGATCTGGTACGGCTAGGCCATGTTCCCTGTTAATTCTCTTGATATTTTTGACCTTTTGTTCTTCCAGATGAATTTGTTGTTATTTTTTTCTAGCTCTATAGTAGAATTTTTTAGTAATTTAATTGGTATTGCACTGAATAAGTAAATTAAGTAGAGTTGTCATTTTTGTTACATTGGCTTGATCTACCCATGAACAATTAACATTTTTCTAATTGTTTACACCTGACTTTATGTGAAAAATGTTTTTAAATTGTGTTCATATATTTTCTGGGTTTGTCTTGACAGGTAGACTCCCAAGTGTTTTATATTGTTGTTATTATTTTAAATGGAACTTCTCTTTCTACCTCTTGCTGCTGGACTTTGTGGGTAATATGTAGAAATGCTCATGATTTATATGGGTTTATTTTATATCCCACAAGTTTGCTAAAGTTAATTATTTCAGCTAGTTTTTTAGCTGATTCTCCAGGATTCTCAGAATATACTTTAATATCATTTGCAGAGAGTGATAGTTTTGTTTCCTCATTGCCTATTCTAATTCCTTCGATTTCTTTTTCTTCTCTTATTGCTATAGCTAGCATTTCTAGTACAATATTTAATAATACTGGTGGTAATAGGCATCCTTGCTTCATCCCTGATCTTATTGGAAAGACTTCTAGCTTATCCCTATTACAGATAATGCTTACTGATGGTTTTGGATTGATATTACTTATCTTTTTAAGGAAAGCTCAATTTATTCCTATGCTTTCTAGTGTTTTTAGTAGAAAAAGATTTTGTCACAAGTCTTTTCTGTATCTACTGAGATAATAATATGATTTCTGTTGGTTTTGTTGTTGATATGGTCAGTTATGCTGATAGTTTTCCTAATAATTGGACGAGCCCTTCGTCTTTGGAATAAATCCACCCGGTCATAGTATGTGATCTGGTGATATATTGCTGAAATCTCCTTGCAGTATTTTATTTCAAATTTTTGCATCAGTATTGAGTAGGGAAATTGGTCTATAGTTTTCTTTTTGTTTTGGCTCCTCCTGATGTAGGTATTAGCACTGTTTTTTGTGTCATAAAAGAAATTTAGAGGTACTCTTTCTTTGCCTATTTTTCCAAATGGTTAATGTGGTATTAGAATTGTTCTTTAAAATTTAGTAGAATTCACTTTGGAATCTCTTGAGAATTTTTTCTTGGGGAACTCATTGATGTTTTCAATCTCTTTTTTCTAAGATAGGGTTATTTAAGTATTCTATTTCCTCTTCTGTTAATCTGGGCAATTTACATGTTTTAAAATAATCATCCATTTCACTTAGATTATCAGATTTATTGACAAACAGTTGGACAAAATAGCTCCTAATAACTGTTTTAATTTTATCTTTATTGATGGTGAATTTCCATTTTTGATATTAAAAATTTGGTTTTCTTCTTTCATTTTTTAATCCAATTAAACAATGGTTTATTTTTTTTCATAAAAACCAGGTTATAGTTTTATTTCTTAGTTTAATGGCTTTCTTAATTTTCAGTTTTATTAATTTCAGCTTTAATTTTCAGTATTTCCAATTTGGTGTTTTAAGTAGGAGTTTTTAAATTTTTTTTTTGTGTTTTTTTTTTAAAGTTGCATGCCCAATTCATTGATCTCCTCTTTCTCAATCTATTGATGCAAGTATTTAGAAATATAAATTTTCCCCTAAGCACTGCTTTGGCTGCATCCCATAAATTTTGGTATGTTGTTTCATTGTTATCCTTCTCTTTAAGGAAATTATTGGTTGTTTCTATGCTTTTTTTTTTGACCCACTCATTCTTTAGCATAAGATTATTTAGTTTCAATTAATTTTTAATCTATTTCCATAGCTCTTCATTGAACGTAATTTTTATTGCATTGTGATCTGAAAATGATGCATTTAATATTTCTCTTTTTTTTGCATTTGGTTGTGAGGTTTTTAAATCCTAATGCAGAGGTTCCCAAAGTGGGTGATACCACCCCACTGTGGGGTACTGGCATGATCCACAAGACAATAGCAACCTCTGGTGCAACTGGGGAGCATTGAATAAAAATAAGGGACTGGTGGAAGCATAAGGAAAGAAGAGAAGAGAAGAAAATTTTGAAAAACTGTTTGTACATGTTTTATCTGTTGTGTAACAGAATTAAAGTCGTAGTGATTACATTATTTTCCAAATAAACATACAAAATGCAAGTTACAACCGATTAGTGGTCAAATCTGCTGACAGGTCTTAACAAGCACATTGACAGGGGAGTGTATTGTGCATTGTTGGGATGTCCAGCATGTATCGGCAGGAATATGTGTGCATAATGACTTGTTTACAATATGATACTATACAGTTACATGAGACAATATTGCATCATCACAATTTCAATGCAGGAAAACCCCCACAAATTTATAATAAGTTATCAAATTTAAGATGTGTAATTTTTTTTAAAAGTGTATTTTTTTGAAATGACATGAATTTAAAAATCGTTAAAGAGTTAAACATTTCTGGGGGGCACTGAGTAAATTTTTTTTAAAGGGGTTAAATTTGAGAACCTCTGCCCTAATGCATGGTCAATTTTTGTGTAGGTGCCATGTACCACTGAGAAAAGGGTATATTCCTTTCTATTCCCATTCAATTTTCTCCAGAGGTCTATATATCTGACTTTTCCAAAATTTTGTTCATTTCCTTAACTTTTTATTTATTTTTTTATTAGATTTATTTAGTTCTGAAAGGGCAAGTTGAGGTCTTCCATTACTATAGTTTTACTGTTTTTTTCCTCCTGTCATTAATTTAACTTTTCCTTTAAGAATTTGGATGCTATATCATTTGGTGCATATTGTAATTACTTCATTGTCTTTGGCACCTTTTAGCAAAATATAGTTTCCCTGCTTATCTCTTTTAATTGAATATGTTTTTTTTGCTTTTGATTTGTCTGAGATCATGATTGCTACTCCTGTTTTTTTTTAACTTCATCTAAAGCATAGTAGATTCTCCTCCAGCCTTTACTCTGTGTGTGTGTGTGTGTGTGTGTGTGTGTGTGTGTTTGTTTCAGGTGTGTTTCTTAAAAAAAAAAACAACAAAATTTTAGGATTCTGATTTTTAAGCTACTCTGCTATCTGCTTTCATTTTATTGGTGAGTTCATTCTATTCACATTCACAGTCATGATCATTTTTTTTCTCCATCCTGCTTTTCCCACCTTTTTATCCTTCTCTTTGTCCTTTTACCTTGTCCCTCCTAACAAGTGTTTTGCTTTTGACCCTGCCTCTCCCAATTTGCCCTCCCTTCTTTCAGCATCCCCTTCTGTTATTCCCCTCCCCTTCCTACTTTTCTGTACTTCTGTCTTCCTACTTCTATATCCAGTGGAATGTGTATATTATTCCATTTCTGTTGAGAGTAAGGTTCAAGCATTGCCCACCACTCTCCCTTTTCTCTTCCATTGTAAAAACTCTTTCATGCCTCTTTTATGTAAGATAATTTATTCCATTCTTCCTCTTTCTTTCCCCTTCTCTCAATGCATCTCTTTTTCTCATCCCTTAATTTTATATTTTTGGATATCATCTTATCCCAGTCAAATCACAACCATGTTCTCTGTCTTGTACACTTCTTCCAACTAATAATGAAAAAGTTCTTAGGAGTTACAAGTGTCTTCTTCCTATTTAGGATGTGAACAGTTTTTTTGAATCCCTTATAACTTCTCTTTCCTCTTTATCTTTTTATGCTTCTCTTGAGTCTTGTGTTTGAATGTCAAAATTTCTATGTAGCTCTGATCTTTTCATCAGGAATGCTTAAAGTCCTCCATTTCAATTAATGTGCTTTTTTCCCTTGAGGGATTATGCTCAATGCTCCATTTTGGTGAGTAGGTGATTCTTGGTTGTAATTCTAGTTCATTTTCCCTCTAGAATATCATATTCCAAGCCTTCTGATTTTTTAATGTAGAAGCTTCTAAAATATGTGTTGTTTTTACTGTGCTTCTATGGCATTTGAATTATTTCTTTCTGACTGCTTGCAGTATTTCTTCTTGACCTGGGAGTTCTGGAATTTGACTGTAATATTCTTGGGAGAGTTTTCATTTTGGAATCTCTTTCAGGAGGTAATTGGTGGATCCTTTCAATTTCTATTTTACTCTCTGGTTCTAGGATGTCAGGGCAGTTTTCCTTGATCATTTCTTGAAAGATGATATGTAGGCTTTTTTTTTTATCATGGCTTTCAGGTGGTCCAATAATTCTTAAGTTATATGTCCTTGATGTATTTTCCAGGTTAGTTTTTCTGATGAGGTATTTCAATTTTTCTTCTTTTTTTCACATTCTTTTGATTTTATTTCTTGATGTTTCATGTAGTAATTAGCTTCCACTTGCCTTAATTTTGATTTTTAAGAAATTATTTTCTTCATTGACCTTTTGTACTTCCTTTTCCAATTTTATTTGTTGATGAACTTTTTTTCTCCAGTGAATTTTTGTACTTCTCTTTCTTTTTTAAGGAATTATCTTGAGTAGATTTTTGTGCCTCTTTTAATATTTGGCCTATTCTAATTTTTAAAGATGTTATTCAGTACTTTTTTGGTGCCTCCTTTACTAAGCTGTTGACTTCTTCTTACATCACTTTCATTTCTTTTCTCCATTTTTTCCTCTGCCTCTTTTATTTGATTTTAAAAATTCTTTTTGAGCTCTTCCTGAACCTGAGATCAATTGACGTTTTCCTTTGACACTTTGCATGTAGCCCCTTTGATTTTATTGTCTTCTTCTGAGTTTGTGTTTTGATCTTCCCTGTCACCATAGTAACTCTATATCTCCCATTTCTTTTTTTGATATTTGCTCATTTTTCCAGCTTTTTTTTTAAACTTTTAACTTTACTGCTAAAGTTGGGCTCTGCTCCTGAGATGGAGGAAGCACTGCCCCAAGCTGCAATTTTTTTTTTTTTTTTGGTGCTACTGTGTTCAGAGCTAGTTCTGGGGTTTGTAAGTTTCATTTCTTCCAAGATGATATGATGTAAGGAGAGGTGATCTGTGAGTGATTACATGCACTCTTTTCTGCCTTTGAACTTTTAAGGGTTCCTGGGCCTGCTAGTATTTCTCCTCCTCCTCTGGGACTGTGACCCAGAACCACCTATGGGCAATACAATAGAGCCCTCCACCCAGTGCCAGCAAAGAGTCTCCTTCTGACTACTTTTCTCACCCCCTTATTATCTGTGGGCTGAGAGCTCTAGAATCTGCTGTTGCTAATTCAGCCTGTTCCCATTTGCTGGGGTATGGCCTACACAGCCCGAGTTGGACTATGCTGTATTCTCACCCCAGTGAGACAGACCTTTCTTAATGACTTTCTACATTGTCTTAGGCTGGAAGATTGTCTCACCCATCCTTATTTTGGTCCTGCTGCTCCAGAATTCATTTTGAGGAGTTATTTTAATATTGTTTGGAGGGGAATTTGGGAGAACTCAGGTGAGTGCCTGCTTTACTCTGCCCCTAACTTCAAAATTGTTGAAGGAAAAATTAAAATGAATTATAGGAGGAAATAGATAAGTAAAACAGTTCTGGTGTAGGACATCAATTTACTCTTCTCAGACCTAGACACATCTAACCTTAAATAAGAAAGAAATTAAGGAGGTGAATAAAATTTTAGAAAAGTTAGATATGATAGACCTTTTAGAATATTGAAAGGAGTATACCTTTTCCCCAGTTATACATGGCACCTTCTTAAAAATTAAACATTTATTAAAAAAAACCTCATATACATGTATAAAAATCTCACAAACAAATGCAGAAATACAGAAATACTAAATATTCATTTTTGAGGCCATAATGCAATAGAAATTTCGTTCAATAAAAGATTATGGAAACTAAATAATCTAATTCTTTTTTTTTTTTTTTTTGGTCTAGGCAATGGGGTTAAGTGACTTGCCCAGGGTCACACAGCTAGTAAGTGTTATATGTCTGAAGCCGGATTTGAACTCAGTTCCTCCTGAATCCAGGGCCAGTAGTCTATCCTCTGCACCACCTCACTGCCCTTTAAATAATCTAATTCTAAAGAATAAGTTTGTCAAAGATCAAATCATAGTGTCATTTAATATTTTCAGTGAAGATGATAACAACGAGACAGTATATCAAAACTTGTCGGAAGCAGCCAAAGCAGTATAAGATTCATTTCTTTAAATACTTATATCAATAAAGGAGAGAACGAGCAGGTCAATGAATTGGACATGCAACTCACACTAGTGAAACCTCAGATCCTAAAGCAAAATACCAGAGGCAATTACCTGGAACCTGGGATACACTGGGATGATCTTCAGGTCACAACAGGAGGATGAGGTTGTGGTGGTGATTACTTGCCAACTGGGCATATGCAACCTTTGATAATTTTTTTTTTGGTCATTCTGTCTTGCATGCCCAATGGTTATTATAGTCCCTTACAGGAGGAGAGTTGGCTCTTGCTGAAGATTTCTTTGTTCCTGGGTTTCTTCTTTACTGTTGTATGAGGTCCACTTGGCTTTCTCAGTAATAATCAAGTAGATTTTATAGAATATGGGTAGATGATACATGCAACCTCTCTGAACTTTATTATCAATAGGGGTCTTAGAGGGAATCTACTTAGACAGTGGGCGTGAGTGTCATTCTATTATCTTGAGATGATTTTTAAAAAGCATGAGAAAATGAGAAAGAGAGATTCATTGGGAGTACAAAAAGGAGAGGAAGAAGTAGGTAAATTTTCTCCCACAAATGAATCATGCAAGGAATAGTTGATGAAGTGGAGGAAAGGGAAGGAAGAGGGCGATACTTGAGCCTCACTCTCATCTAAACTGCTTCAAGGAGGGAAGAATACCCATACACACACATACTTAGGTACGGAAATTCAACTTACCCAACAAGTATTCTTAATCCCCCACAGGTGAGGAAAGTAAGGCTCAAAGACAGTCAAAAAGAACATTGGGATAATGAGGCAGAGGATGTTTCTTTGAATCTTAGCTGTATTGACAGGTCATCCTCCACTGGGCTTTATTTTCCTTAAGTGTAAATAAGGGTGAAGGAAGTTAGAATTATACAAGAGGGGTCTTCTCAACTCTACATCTTCTGATCTGGCCTCTAGTCATATGGAGCAGGAATTCAAAAGCCACCTTTCCTCATTCTTAAGTCCAGGGTTCTTTTGTATTATATCATGCTGCCTCTCATTATTCTATAGTGTTTCTGAAGAGAAGACTAGACTCTTTGTGTTTTAGACTTAGTGATTGAAAGTTACCTAAGCTTTATGTACTTCAGTTACCTCATCTGTAAAGTGGAGGTAGTATCTCCAGTCCTGCCTCATAGGGTTATTGTAAAGGTCATATGAAGTAATGTATGTAAAGTACTTTGTGAGCTTTATATAAATGTTAGCAATCATTATTAGTATTCTTGAAAGGACACTTAGCAGCATAACACTTTGTAAACCTTACAGTGTAAAATATAAACTGACTGTTGTATGGTGACAATGAGGGGATACCTTATATGTGGTAAAATTCTAAGAAAGTGGAACATCTCAGATAAATTTTAAAATGAGCACTAACTCAAGTGCTGTTGTGTATAAATGTTAAGTAAGATATATTTCCTAATCATGGAACTTATGAAGACTTCCAGGAAACTCTTAAGTTGATATTAATATTGTGATTAGAGGGGCAGCTAGGTGGCACAGTGGATAGAGCACTGGCCCTGAAGTCAGGAGGAACTGAGTTCAAATCTGGCCTCAGACCAAACACTTGACACTTACTAGCTGTGTGACCCTGGGCAAGTCACTTAAATCCCAATTGCCTTAAAAAAAAATTAGTGATTAGCACATTACTTAAAAGATATATTTGGAATAATTGTAGCTGTCTTTTATAAAAAGCAACAAAAAACACGAGTGCATCTGCTCAAGATTTCAGAAAGCTAATACCCAGTGACTTCTCCCCATATAAGTCATACTCATCCACCAAAGCCCATCTCCTCTGCAAATCCCTCTCTCATTGCTTGCATTGCAGGTCCCAGAAATCTCTCTCTTCTGAAATACTGTGGAACTTATTTCCTATTTTTTGGACTTTTATTTTATACTTCATTATATTGTTAGTTATTTTTCTTTGTACATACATTTTCTTTCTAACTAGGTCATAAATTCTTTGTAGAAAGTTGCTGTGTTTTAAGCTTCTTTATATACCCAACAACACTTGTACAATGTTACATGGCTCAATAAATAAATTTGCCTCTTCATTAAAGTCCTTCACTTTATGTAATATCATTATCCCTTCAAAGTTTGCATATGAGCATTTAAAAAAATCATTTCCCATTGGTTTTCATTATAATTTCAGACAAATATTCTCTCTCCCAGTCATCTCCTGTTTACTATTATTTACCTCAAGTAGCTTTTCCTTATCCCAACCCAATTGAAGATGGATTTAAATGTATTATTGCTAAAATTGGCGATCATAATCCTTCATAACCCAACAGGTTTTTAGTCCAACTATATTTCCTAACATTCAATACTCTGTCAGCCAGACATGAATATACTTTTCTCATGACTTTCGTTTGCTTATGATGTTTTGTAATGACCTTCCTCTCTCCATTTCCCAAATTGAACAAGTTCTTTAAGGTCCAATTAGATACTTTCCACCTTTGTGACCTTGAAACTAGGCACTTCAACTTGCTGAGCCATTTATTTAATGAGAGTTGAACTATATCTCTAAGGCTTCCTCCAATCTAGATCCTCTGATAAAAAGCTATTTTAAGTTGGAATATCTGAGGACAGGGAATTCCTGAGGGCATTTGCATTTGTTTCCACTGTACCTAAGCATTATGTCTTTTACAAAGTAGGCATTTAAATGCTTGTTGATTGAATTAGGAAACAAGTGACAAGCTTCTTAGTGGGGGTGGACTAGGAGGTAGGCTTATTTGGTTGGGACTAGATGAAGTCCTGACACTTGAGATTCTGGGAAAATTCATAGAACAGTTTATTGTGAGGCATTGTGTGGAGTATTCAAGGAGGACCAGCACCTCTGGTCTGAGAGCTTGCTGAGCTCTTTTCAGGGCTGCTCCTCTACCTTTGGTTTCTACCTAGCAATCAATTCTCACCTGTGGTTCCAAGAAGCTGTAGCATACACAGTGGCTGCACCCCAGTAAATTGTCTTGGCAGGCTGGCTAAACCAGGTTTAGCCTCTAGCCTGTTGATAAGTTAGGGGGTGTCTACCCCAAACACATGAAGACTTCTCTCAGCAAAATGGATGGATGAGAATAATTTTTTCCAGTGGCCGTAAAGGTAGGCTGAAGCAGTCATTGTGATACACTTAAAGCTTGGTCAGGCATGGAAAATGCCAGGGCCATCCACTTTGATTACTCGGGAAGAGAGTTTGGCTGACAACTTTGTGCAACTCAGGCTCATTTAAATCCAGTTCACCCATGAGTCAAAATATTACCTCATGATGTCATTAATCTTTGAAAACAGAGGACAAACAACAACAAAACAATGATGAATGATTTGAAGAGAGACCAATAAAAGATTTCTAGAGAGTACTGAGGGTGTGGAAAGCTAAAGTTATCATGAGTTTGTAGTGCTTTCAATTGATTTTTTTCTCTTTTAATTCTTAAATAATTTGGGGTTTGTTAGTTGTGGAGGATGGTCAAAGAATTGAGGGATTCTGCAATTCTAAAATTGTCTTTGAAAAGACTATTAAACAGTGCATGAAGAGGCAAAAGAAGGAGGGGAGCAAATAGAGTTTATGGTCACTCAGAAAAGAGAAATTTTAGAGTTTAAGGTCTTTGAGGCAGAATGATGGTAGGTATAATATTTGTGTGACTGAAATGGAGTAGAGATTATGAGAATTGTGCTTGAGGTTAAAGGACTATGAGGTGAGGACAAATTGTTTAGGGATGAGTTTTAATGGTAGTATTTTTTAAAAGTTTCGTAAGATTTAGCACAGGAAGGAACATGAGAGATCATTTTGCCAGCTCCTTCATACTTCAGATAACTGAGATTTAGAGAGGTAAAATGACTTGCCCCAGGTCACACAAGTCAGAAGGGGTTTGAACCCAGGTGATCTGATGTCAAATTTAGCTTTCTTTCCACTGTGTTCTCTTGACATGTAGCAGTTCTAGCTAAACTAATCTCACTTTTGCAGTAATTCCTGAATTACAATTCAGTGTTGGTATTCCCTTCACAGGTACAATTAACAACCCATCCATGTTTCATCCTGGGTGATTTTTTTTTCGAATTCTTCCATAGGTCATCCAAACCATCCATAACCAAATAGCTAGAGGCCTTTAAGGGCTTTTTATGTATCTGTTGGTATAGTGGAGTACTTGGGCTGTCAATCTATTATGCTTCACATTTGCCGTACAAGTAGTCAATGCTCACACATTTTGTAATGACATCGTATAAGCCAATTCTTGCTCATAAGCTGTCTACTAGAATTAAATGTAGGATTTCTTAACCTGGGCTCTTCAGATCCTTAAGGGATCATGAAGAGATTTCAGAGGGTCCATGAACTTGGATGAAGGAAAAAATAACATTTTTATTTCAATAAAAATAATTTTCTTTGTTATTTATTTTATTTTATGCATTTAAAAACATTGTTTTGAGAAGAGTTCATTTGACTTTACCAGACTGCCTGCCAAAGGGATCCATGACGCCAAAAGGTCAACATCCTTTTGCTTAATGAGTCCCATTTTGACCATTTCTTTGACCATCTTCAGTTGTTGATGATAGTGAGCTATTGATTATTTAAAAGCTTTTTAGGCAAGCTTTTCACTTAATCTAAGTTTTTTCTCTGTAGCATTTCTACTGTTGAGTGAAGAATGCTATATTTAATGTTTTATCAGCACTTCCATTCATATGCTTTTCCAGTATACTATAAAAATGTTCTTGAGCTGGACTGAACATTTAAATATAACTGCTAGAAATAGATGTATTGTTGCTGTTTTCATTTTTTCTTCTTTTCTTTTTCTTTTTTGTGCCTTGAGAATAACAGTGATTCCAGCCCAGTACCCTCAGCCATCATCCTTGGAAGCAGCCCCTGTGGAAATACTGCCTTATAATTGCTCCTGAGATACTATAGCCACAGCTAGTGCCAAACCAGAAAAGAAAGTTCTTGCCACTAAATTCCTCAGCACTTCAACATCAAAAACTATTTTTTTTTACCAGTGGAAATGGCATTAATAAAGAGACATTAACATCTGGTTTGCCACTGCACCCGAAGGACCTTGGGGATTTCCATCTAACATCCAGATGAAACTTTCCATGTGTCTGTTGTCTCCTCCATTAGAATGTGAGCTTCATGAAAGCACGGACTGGCTTACTCTTCTGTTTTCAGTGCTTAGTGTACTTCTTTTTACATAGTAAGCTTTTAAATAAATGCTTCATTCATTTATCTATCCATTCATTCAGTATAATGAAATATATAATAATGATGCCTTTATAATTCCTTAACATTTGCAAAGCTTGTCTGAGTTTCACAAACTATCTGAGTACTGTAGTATTCTTTTTACTGAGAAGATTGAGACTCAGAGGTTAAGTGACTTGTTCATGATCACAGAGCTGTGCTTGATTCCAGGTCTCTCCTAACCCCTCTTTAATGGAAGAAATGTAGGGCTTGGAGACAGGAGAAGTACTTTTGAATACCAGCTATACGAGCAGGTCATTTAACCAATAATTTCATTATATGAAAGAGGGAATAATACTTGTTTGTCAGGGTTGTTTTGGGAAAAATGTTTTGTAATCCTTTAAACCTTATATTCATATATTTGTTATTATTCAAAGGGTTAAATTTTCTTTGAGAAGATATAGAAAATAGCTTACATATAGGAATCTTTAAAACACAATCAAAAAGAAATGACATTGGAAATTATTTCATGAAAATTTTATTTTCTATGAGGGAAATTGGGTTGGAACCTCTTTATTACAGGGGGTACTTAGTGGAGTGTCTTAGTAATTGAGGAGCTTGTTGTCCAAGTCATCATCACCTAAAATAGAAATGCTTTTGTACACAGCAGGTGTAGGAAGTAGTCATTACTAAGGCATTTCCTAATTTTGGATTCTTCCTCCTATATGTCTTCTTTCTTTGTTGGATAAGTATGCTTGCCTTTAGACTTTACAACTCAGAATTTTGACACTGATAGCATGTTTGATAATTCAGTTAATAAGCCTTTTACAGTCTCATCCTTAAGTCTGTATATTCATTTCAACTGAAATCTCTTATTGTTCATTATTACTGCTTATTTATACCTCCACAAGGAGGAAAATTGGAGAAACAGAGAAAGTAGAACTAAAATCTTTTAGGTATTATTTGTTTAGAAGCTCATCAGTATCAACTGTGTATTATGACAGGCAAGCCAGCAGTCACTTACCTGAAATATACCATTTCAATAAGCCATTTTACCAAATCTATTGCAAAACAAACAAACAAACAAAAACAGAACTTGAAGCAGATGATTCTTTTGAAATAACTATTATTATTTGTTTAGAGTTAGCATGGTCTAATGTAAAGAACTCTGAGCTGGCAATCACAAAACCTTGGGTTGAGTTTCGGTTCTACCATTTATTTTGCTTTAAGACTTCAGTGGAGTATAGGGAGCAGAAGATTGGTTCCGTCCTTCTTACCCAATGTCTCACAGATAACATTTAGGAGCCCGGATTTGAATCTAGGTCCCCTGATTAAAAATTCAATGCTCTTTCCACTATATTATATTGTCTCCTCTCTTTTAGGAACTGTTCCTTTTTATCTAGACTGTGTCCTTGAAACTTCTACTCATTACTCATAGTTTTGGCCTGTGGGAGACTGAACAAGTCCTATCCTTTTCCCATATGAAAGCCCTCTCTGTATGTTTCAGATATTATCAGTCAGTCTAAATGTCCTCATTCCCCTCATCTAATCTTATATGTCATGTTATTAATAATTTTGGCCATCCCAGATGCCTACCTGAATTATTTTAAACTTCTCAATCTCTTTTCTAAAAAAAAAGTGGTGCCTAGAACTGAACACAGTACTCAAATTGAGTTTGAGTAGAGCAGAATACAGTAGGACTATTGGCTCTCTAGTTCTGGACACTGTGCTTCTCAGTTTAGCCTAAGATTTCATTACTGGTTTTTTTGGTTGACATATTAAACTGTTGAGCTAGCAGTTCAATTCTACTCACTTCCCTCTCTATGATCATCCTCCTTTCCATTTGCCATATAATCTCCTCTCTGGGTTCATGGTTTCCCACCCTTCTGGGTACCAATTCCCTACTGGAGCTCCAGTTTACTTCCTCTTAAGGCAGGATAAGATACATCACCAGTTCTCCGCAGATTAAATTCATAACAAGTCCCCTGTCTTCTGTCATAAACAAGATACCTCTTTCACTGTGGAAAAGTTCTTTAGTGAAAGCCTGTCTCCTCATTGGATGATGAGCCTCCCTTTCATTTCCCCAGTTTCAATTTTTTTTTTGATCTCTCCTGTTCACTTCCTTACTACGAGACCTTTAGAAGTTATTTGTCCTTAGCTGTTCACCTATAAACTTGATAAGAGTATATCACACATTCCACTCTATCTTCTATATTCCCTGTCCCCATTTGTACAACCATGAAGTACATTGATTCACCTGTAAAGGGCTTATTAGTGTTAGTCCATGATGTTTCAGGCTTGCTTTTTCTACCATCACTTTTCCATTTCTTTTAAATTCTGCTTTCACTTTTATCATCATGGTACTTTAAAAGAAATTCTCCTGATAACCCTTTTTTTTTTTAAACCTCTTAGGTCAATCTTTTTTTGAAAAAGAAAATATCTAGAGATGGAGTTATTTCCTTGGTGGTTGTACTTAATAGTTTCTTTTGTTTGCAAGTTGAATAATTCTTTGCGTGCCTCTTTATCTAATAGGACCCTCTCATAGTTCTCATTTATCTAGCTTTCATCTTTTTTCATTGATAATCAGGCTCAGGTTCGAATAATATGTAATTTTAAGTTGTGTCTTGGACTGTTTTGCTTTGTGGAATAATATATTCCACTCCCTTCTGTGGCTTCTAGTGGGTATTGAATAATCTCATGTTATTAAAATTTCTTTTGCATTATGTTTGAAGGCCTTTTTCCTGGCTACTTGCAGAATTTATTATTCATCATTGAAATTGTTAAATTTAACCACTACATGTCTTGGGGTTTGATGTGTATGGTTTTATTTTTGGATATGAGCTATGTTCTATGTTTTGTTTTGTTTTTGACTAGTGTTTTGTTTTTGACTAGTGTTTTGTTTTCTGTTTTTAAAAGTTCTCAGTAGGAGCAGCTAGGTGGTACAGTGGATAGAGCACCGGCCCTAAAGTCAGGAGGACCTGAGTTCAAATCTGGCCTCAGACTATAGCTGTGTGACCCCAGTTGCCCCCCCCCCCCAAAAGTTCTCAGTAATTTTCTTTTATTATTTCATACAATTTCCTACATTTTGACATTTAGGTTTTTTTTTTTTGACTTGTCTTGTTCTTTTTGGAGACCTATAATTCTTAAGTTGTCTCTGACATCCTGTCTTTGAGGTCAGTGGTTTTTGCTTATATGGGATCATATGTTCTTTTAATATTCTTGAAAATTTCCACTGGAAATTTTCTAATCTGCTAATATTTCTGCCATGAAGGCATTAATTTCTGAACTTTTTTCTCTTCTAACTTCTCTTTTGTTTTTCATTTCTCTTTTGAAGTAACCTGGAATATCTTCTTGTTCTGTGTGCTCTTGGAATGCCATAGGTTTTTGTATTTCACTAGACCTTGATTCAGTTTCTTTTGTACTATAATGTTTAAGAGAACTTTGCTGTTTCTTGGAGAATGTAGTATTTTATACTGAGGCATGTCTATTCTGAGCATGTGAAGACTTTCCCTGGCAGAATGGGCAGATGAGAATATTTTGTTCCAACTGCCATGAAGGTGGCTGAAGTAGACTCTGTGAAGCACTTAGAGTTTGGTTAGGCATTGAAGATGCCAAGATCATGCACTGCATCACAGGCTATCACCAGACCTGACTTTTGTCTTGCCACTGGACTTCGATGACTCTGGAAGAGAGAGTGAGGCTGACAACTTTGTGAAACTCTGCCTCACTTAAATCCAGTTAACATGTAAGTCCCATCATGTCATTGGTCCTTTTCAAAAACAAAGAGTAAACAACAACAACAACTTTATACTCATCCTTCTTCCTAATTTTAGTATCCTCTCTTGATTTGTCGGCTTGTGCTCTAGGTTTTTAATTGAATTTCCTTCTTTTTCACATCTTTAATGTTTTAGACTTTTTTCTTATTCCTTTGGGGATAAACTTCAAAGCTTGGAAGATTTCCTTTCCACTGTCCTTGAAGGCCTAGAAGGATAGGGCTGATCTCAGTGTGTTTCAGTCCTCTTTCAGGCCTATTGTAGCCATTCACATTGGCCCTCTGCCCCAGTTTCTTCCCTGGCTTATGTGCTTTCTCTAGCATTTTTTCATCCAAAGTATTGGGAGTAGTATTTTGGACAGAGTCTGTTCAGCCTTGGCATTCTCTACCCTGAGGCCACTCCAATTCCAGTATGAAATAACAAAAGAAAATTCCTACTTCCAGAGCCTCTATAGTAGAGGGGAGATTACTATGTGCATCTGAAACACAAGCTCATGGTTGAATTTGTGCATTCCTGCTTGAGTGTTAAGGCTGATGGGAGAGTGGTACTGAGTGAGCACAGCATTCTCCATTATTCATTTGTAAGACTTGTTGGGTTTCTTTATCTTGTCCTGTGGATTGAACTCTAATTGCTCAACATCTGGTGTATGATTGCTCTTCAAGCATATTTTTGAAAGGTAATAGAGAATAAGGAAGAAGTCTAGTCTTATTGGTCAGGTGACCAGAATCTCCACTATTACTTTTTTGTTTTTTTGCTTTTTTGGCAAGGCAGTTGGGGTTAAGTGACTTGCCCAGGGTCACACAGCTAATGAGTATCATGTGTCTGAGACCGTATTTGAACTCAGGTCCTCCTGACTCCGGGGCCGATGCTCTATCTACTGCACCACTTAGCTGCCCCCACCATGACTTTTTAAGTCCTGTACCAAGCACCTGTCTCTGTCCAGATTGTACTGTTTGCCATGTAATGAATTATTTTCTGTTTATTATCTGTCTTTAAAGCAGTGATGAATGAACCTGATCCTGTGATACCCAACTAATTATTTCATGTTCTATTCACTTGTCAGGCTCAGGCTATCAGTATCTTAATAAGATTTGTTTTCAGTAACAACTGGCAACAACCCTTTGTGGGCTGGCTTCTAGATTTTTTCAGCTTCATCCTGATTTTTGATGTGGCAGTTGAGTCACCTAATTTATATGCAAGTGAGTCTGTTGCAAAAAAAAAAAAAAGAACAGCTGGGGCTAACAGCTTTTTTATGAGTGCTAAAAACAAACATTTGCTCTCATTTTAAAGGCAGTTTTCTATTTTGAAACATATAGCTTTTAATTTTCAAGGAAAAAAATTATTCTAATTTTATTTCCTTAATATTGTTTCTTTATATTTTTAGAGTTTTAATGTTTTAAAAAGTTAGTCATTTGTTACATATGTATATTTACATGTTTGAATTTGGTAATTAGCTACAAAAGTCATTGTTTCAGTTCTATGAGCCTATATTCTCCTCAGAATATATTCATAATGAAAAATATCCTACTATAACATCTCATTCTCATGTAGAAGAGAATATTAGCATTTTGAGATGACTGTACACTGTTGTTTATTTCTTTGTGTCCCGGGACTTAGGAAAAAGCCTTCCACGTAAGCCTTAATAAGTGTTGGAATTTAATAAAATATTTGAAAGTTTGTACTACAAAATGCTTGGAAAAAATCATGGACCTCATGGGTATCCTCCCTATCCTTTCAGGAAAAATAAGAAAGAGGAAAGAAAAAGGTGATCAAGAAAACATGCTTCATTGGAATAGCTTTCAAAACCTAGTCACCTCTATTCTAGGATGAGGCATCAGAATAGAACTTAGTGGAGATACCGTATCATTAAGAGAACATTTAAAAGAGAGATTTAAACTTTCAGAAAATTTTTAAGAGTATCTTCCACTACTTACAGTCTGATTATTCTGAAAAAGATCTTAATTCCTTGACATCTAATAAATTTAGTAGTAGAATTTAAACTGGAGAACTAATCTGTTTATACAACTTGCTGTCCTTTTCTTTTGCTCCTTATGAAATTAGGAAAAAAAAGAGAAACTACCCAGTTGATCATGAATTATAACATTCTGTAAGAACAAAGTACAGTGATAACTCGGTCTAATCTTCTGCGGCCAAAAAAATCCTGTTTATTGGTCATACTCTTGATCTTGCCATCATCCATAAGCGTTCAACTTCCATGTTCATGAATTTTGAAATTCTTTTATCTGATCATAATCTGTTATCATTTCACCTTTCCTTTTGCCTTGCATCCCTTAATTCTCTTCATCTTCATTGTGACTTTCAGTCCTCCTACTCCTAAGTTCTTTCCCAGTCAGTAGTTCAGCACCTTTGCATTGTTTATACTCTGCTTCCAACCTCATCTTGACCCCTTGGTAAACTAATTCTCCTCTAAACTCCTGTGTAGGTTTTCATGATACTTGCTGTCTCCTGGCTCTCCTGCCTGTTTAGCTATTCCTTTTTAAAATCCTTTCCTGGATCTTCATTTAGATCATGCCTACCAACCATGGTTGTCTCCCAAACCTCTGTCCTGGACTCTCTTCTCTTCTCCCTCTATACTTCACTTCATAATCTCATCAGCTGCTGTGGGTTCAGTTATCATTTCTGTGCTAATGATTCTCAGATCTATTTGTTGATCCCTGATCTCTTTCCTGATTTATAATCTCACATCTCCAACTGTTTATTGGACATATTGAACTGGGCATCTCAAACTGAATGTGTCACTGACATCTTAAACTTGGCATGTGTAATACTGAACTCATTATCTTTCTCCCCAAACCTTCCCTTCTTCCTGAATTTCCTATAATTCCACCATCTTTGCAGTCATCCAGGATCATAATCTAAGTTTCATACTTGAATCTTCATTTTCTTAAGACTGGCTTGTATATTGTATTAGGCAAGACAGTAGTAGTTTACTTTGGCTGGAATGTAAAATGAGTTAAGAAGAGTAACATTAAGCAAGACAAGAAAAAGATAGGTAGGATAGATTAGATCCAGATTGTAGAGATCATTTAACATCAAACCCAAGGTTTTTGTACTTTGTCCTCAAGGCAATAGGTGAGCCACTGAAATGTTTAAAATGTTGTCAGACCTCTGCTTTAAAAAGAGGACTCCCCCCACCTCCGCCCTGGCTGTGAGAGGTTTGACTGAAGAAAGACAATGCTGAGAGATCAAATTGGTGACTATTATAAAGTACAGAGGTAATAAAGGAGTGTTTATATAAGTTTAGAGAGTTGGGATTGAGAAACAAGCTATAGTGGAGATTAATTGATAGGGCTTGATGATTGATTAGATATAGAGGAGACAAGGGAAATAGAAAAGTCAAGGATAATTCTGAGGCAATGATCCTCAGTGACTTAGGGGGGTAGTTGCATCCTTCCTAGACATAGGGATGTTTAGTAGAGGGGCGGTTTTGGTGGGGAAGATAACTAATTCTGTTATGAACATTTTGATTGTGAGATACCAAGTATACATTTAGGTTAACTCCAACAGGTGCCTAGTTATGGTGAGACTGGAGCTTAGGGGAAAGATTAAGTTTAATAAAAAGATTTGAGAGTCAGCTGCATAGAGGTCATAATTGAGGCCACATAGTAGATAAGATTGGCAAGGGAGAAAGCAAAGAAAGAGAAAGTGGCCCATTCGTTTCCCCATACGCAGGGGTAGGAGACAGAGAATGATCCTACAAAGAAGATGAAACATTCACACAAGGAAGTAAATCATCAGAGAATAATTTCATGAAGGCCAAAGGAGGAAAATATTCAGGAGAAAAGGATGGTTTTGAGTGTCAAAAACTGCAGAAACTTAAATTAGGATAAGAAAAAGAAAAGGCCAACTGAATTTTTCAGTTGAGATTACTAATAACATTTGCAAGAGCAGTTTTAGTTGAGTGGTAGAGTCAGAAGCCAGATGGGAATGGTCTGAGAAGTGAGTAGGATACGTGAGACGGTGAGATTGTTTCCAGAGTTTGGCAAGGGAAGTGAGGAGAGAGATGGGACAGTAGTTTGTGAGAATAATGAAGTTATGAAGATTTAAACATAGGGGAAAATTCTCTGGGCCTCAGTTTCCTGTTTGGACCAGATGATCTTTAAGTTCCTGAAATTATTTTTGTTTTTCTTTACAGACATGTCCAAAATCCTAGAAATGAGCAAAAAAAGAGCCCAACCTGCCAAAACATCACAAAGTTCATACATAAAATAGAGTATGTATTTTATTCATAAGAAGTCCATCAGTCTCTTACTTACCTTAATTTAGGAGTAGACTATAAACCTAATCAACTTGTTTGTCTATTTTTCAGTGCCATAGCAGATTAGAAGAGGAAGGTATACTGCTAGAGGTGTGCACTGATAATATAAAGTGACAGTTAATAGGGAGGTAGAACCTGAATTATAAGGAAGTAGACAGAAGCCAAAAAGTAGGAGTTTCATGCCATTTGGGGCATTTCTATAGATTAATCTTGTACCCTCAATAAAATTATTTTGTTATATAATACATTAGAAGATGGGAATGGAGAGATAATTTTAGCAAAATTTTCATCTAGATTTGTCAAAATTATGTAAAGTTCATCTACAAGTCAATCTTAAATTATACAGAAACTTTTTTTGGGGGGGGGCTAGGCAGTGGGGTTAAGTGACTTGTGCAGGGTCACACAGCTAGTAAGTGTTATGTGTCTAAGGCCGGATTTGAACCCAGGTCCTACTGAATTCAGGGCCAGTGCTCTATCCACTGCGCCACCTAGTTGCCCCTAGAAACTTCTTGATCTGTCTGTTGAAAACTTAATGCATTCCATCAAATGAGAAGTTATTATATGGCAGAACTTTAAAAATACTCTATAGCGAACTCTTGGTGTATTCTACTGAATTACAAAATGTTTATGGCTACCTACATCTGTGCTTGGGTAGTGAATATACCTATGAAAAGATAATTAACAGTAGTATTATTTGCATTTCAGAGAAAGGAGAGAGAGAACAGTGAGTGATCCTAAATCTTAGCAGGGAGTCACCAAAAAGGTAGGGTTTAAGCTAGAATTTGAAGGGTAGATGGTATTTAGATGGACCATGGGATCATAGATTTAGAGCTTAAAGGACCTCAGAAGCCATTTAGGCCAATAATCTCATTTTTACCAGTGAGGAAACTGAGACTGAGGTATATCAAATAGTAAGGCTGAATAGTGATGACAGAGCCAGAATTTAAACCCTGAACTTCTGACTCCAAAACCAACAAACACTCTTTCCACATAGATTACACATGTAGTTTTTTACCTTAGGTCACTTTTGTAGCTGACATCACTCATTGAATCCCAAAGAGAGGTAGTGACTTGCCCAAGTTGCTAATTTTCTAATTATTTACCCTGTTAAAATAGCTTTTATATAACACTTTATGGTTGACAAAGCAGTTCTTAAATATTATCTGTTTTTATTCTCACAACAACTCTGGGAGATAGGTGCTATTGGTATCTCTGTTTTACAAATAAGGAAACTGAGACGACATAGGTAAAGTGTCTTGCCCAAGTTCACACAACTAGAAAGTATCTAAGGCTGGATTTGAACTTGGGTCTTGCACCCTACCCACTGTACTGTCCAGCTGTTAGTTATTATCTCTAGATATGTCAACTTCTTGAGCAGGGATTCTTATATCCATTTCTCATATTGTACTATTGTAATACCTTGTACACAGTAGATAGTCAGTAAGTATGTTAGTTGATTAACTTATAATCATTTTGTGTTTCAGGAGACTATACCAGGAGTTAATTAGCCACATGTAATCTTTTAATTCAAAGTTTGTATCTTAGTGACTGAGGAGTCTAGTTTAACATCCATAAAAGAATCATTGAATCAGTTATTTAAGGGGTGAATATGAAAGACATTAATTTTAAAGTGACTTACAGTAGATCATCTCCAAACATTTATCTGGAGTTGCACAGCAGTTAGGGAAAACTTAACTGAAATTTAGCTCTCCCATTTTCTCTTCCTTTAGTTTGTTTTGCTATTTAGAACAAAGAATCTTAAGCCTTTTCTTCTATTTGTATATGAGAGATCTGTACATAAAAAGATGATCCACTTGTGATTGAAAAAATACATATTGAGGAATTCCTTTCCTTTTAAGTTCAGGTCTGGAAACAAAGCATCTTTGCCAAAAGAGAAGAATGTTTAGGCAGCTAGATCAGCTTAAGCCCAGTTCTTCTGACACAATTGTAGATGCATAGAGTGGGGAGGCTCTAAAACACCAGTTGATGTAGGTCAGGTTCAGAAATAGTGGAAGGAAGGGAAAGGCCTCTTTGTGTTATATAGTATGATGCAAATAGTAATTAGCTCTTCTGTAGTCACTTGTGAGCCACTGTGCATACTAACACTTGATTTTTTTTTCCTTTCTCAAAATGTATACGTTCATTTTGGATGGAGAGATGGGAGATAATACCAATTGGAGTCTAATCAATAATCACTTTAATGGCTTGAATAAGAGTTTCATTTTAGGAGGTGGAAGGATGCTTAAAATTAATTAATTAATTAATTAATTAAAATTAAATTAAAAATAAAACTCTAGCCCTTCCAATTTGATACTGAATATACGAGAATAACTAGTTACTTTTTTGGTAACAGTTAAGGTGATTTTTCAAGATATTTATTACCACTTGAGGGACTCATTTTTGTGATCCTTTTTCCTTATATAGTTTGCTTTTTCTTAGAAGACCCTGAAACTTATATATTCTATTTTGTAGAGATAATCATTGCTTAATAAATCTGTATTTGGTAATCACTTATTTACCACTTACTTTATGCCCAATCATGTGAGGGAAGAGTCCATATGTGTAAAAGAATATCCTATGGTTGGTATTATTTCTGAAAAGGATCTCAAATAATGACAACACTAATAATTTTTTGAAAACTACCCAGCTATTTCAAACAAGAATTTAATAGCTAGCACTTTACATTTATATATTCTTTAAGGTTTGCAAAACACTTTATATGTGTTAACTCAACTGATTTTGGGGGGGGGCAGGGGCTATTGGGGTTAAGTGACTTGCCCAAGGTCACACAACTAGTATTAAGTATCTGGTCTGAGACTGTATTTGAACTCAGGTCCTCCTGACTCCAGGGTCAATGCTCTATCCACTGCGCCACCTAGTTGCTCCAACTCAATTGATTCTTATAACAACCTTATGAGGTAGATGCTGCTATTTTCCTCATTTCTCAGGTGAGGAAACTGAGGCAAACATAAGTTAAAGTGACTTGCCCTGGGTCACACAGATAGTGAGTGTCGGCAGCATTCAAACTTGGTTCTATCTGACTTCAGGTCCTATGCTATATTTACTATGCCTCTGAGTTGCTTCACTAAGTTGTCAAATATTTGTAGGCATTTTGGTAGTTAAGATCATCATTCATCTAGGGCATGTTAAAAGTATCATAGATTTAGAGCTAGAATGAACTGTGAAGGTCATGTAGCCCAACCTCTTCCTTTTTTTCAAATGAAGAAACAGTCCCAGAGAAACAACTTTTCTAAGACTACATAGGTAACAGTCAGAATATGAACCCAAGAAGGTTCATCTGACTTCAAATCTGGTGCTTTTTCCACTCTGCCATACACCTGCCTACTTACTGTTAATGTAGACATGAAGGTAGTATGTTAAATATTAGCATGGATCTCAAGTTAGCAGAAATTGGGCTGAGAGATTATATGAAGGGAACTATATTCTTTAATCATATCTGCCACAATGATTTTTCATATAATCAATCACCTTTGCAAATGTATTAAGAAATATCCTTCAGATATTTCCTATACTAACAAATTTTTTTTGAACAAATAATATTAAGTACCTTCTAATTACAAATTACTTTATTTGGTACTTAGGCTCATCAGAGCTGCTAGGTGGTTCAGTGGATAGAATGCTGGATCTGGAATCAGGAAGACTTATCTTCCTGAGTTCCAGTCTGGCTTCAGACTCTTACCAGCTGTGTGACCCTGGGCAAGTCATTTAACACTGTGTGCCTCATTTTCTTCATCTGTAAAATGACTTGCTGATAGAAGTGGCAAATCACTCCAGTATCTTTGCCAAGAAAACCCCAAATGGGGTCATGAAGAGTTGGACATGGCTGAAATGACTGAATAACAAAGGCTTGTAGGAAGTCAAATAACTTGCCTTGAAATTGTAGTGGTTGAAATAGTGTGCCTATAGTGATTTCTGGGGTGGGAGTGGGGGGACAGTTAGAAGAATTTGGAGATGTAATTTGGAATCTTTTCTTGAATCGTTCTTGAACAGCCATTTCTTTGGTTTTCATTTCCTTATTAACTTTGAATTCAGGTTCTGACAATAGCTTATCTTTTTTTTTTAAATACATTTATTTATTTTTAGTTTTCAACATTTACTTCCACAAGATTTTGAGTTCCAAATTTTTACCCCATCTCAACTCTCCCCCCACCCCAAGATGGCATGCATTCTGAATACCCCTTCCCCTATTCTGCCTTCCCTTCTATCTCTCCCCCCCCTTCTCTTATCCCCTTCCCTTTCTATTTTCCTGTAGGGCAGGATAGATTTCTGTACCCTATTTCCTGTATTTCTTAATTCCCAGTTGCATGTGAAAACATTTTTTTTTTAAACGTGTGTTTTTAAAACTTTGGGTTCCAAATTTTCTCCCTTCCTCCAGCCCCACCCACCTTCATTGAAAAGGCAAGCAACTCAATATAGGTTATACATGTGCAGTTATGTAGAACCCTTCCATAGTAGACATGCTGTGAAAAACTAACTCTATTTCCCTTAATCCTATCCTGCCCCCCCCATTTATTCTATTCTTCCTTTTGACCCTGTCTCTCCTCAGAAGTATTTGTTTCTGATTACCCCCTTTCCCAATCTGCACTCCTTTCTATCATTCCCTTGCTGTCTTGTCCCCTTCTCCCCCCGCCCCATTTTCCTGTAGGTAAGACAGATTTCCATACCCAATTGAGTGTGTATGTTGTTCCCTCCTTAAGTCAAATCCTATGAGAATAAGATTCACTCATTCCCTCTCACCTTCTCCCATTTCCCCTCCACTGTAAGAGCCTTTTCTTTTTCTGGTTTGGTTTTTTTTTTGTGTGTGTGTGAGATAAGTTACCCTGTTCTACCTCTCCCTTTCTCCTTCTCCTAGTATAATCCTCTCTCATCCCTTAATTTTACTCTCCAGTTACGACCCCTTCATCTTCAGCTCACCCTGTGCCCTCTGTTTATCTAACTGTCTGTCTGTCTATCTATCTATCTATCTATCTATCTATCTATCTATCTATCTATCTACATACATACATGTAATTTTTTTCCCTCCAATTACCCTAATACTGACAGAGGTCTCATGAGTTACAAATATCATCTTTCCATGCAGGAATGTAAACAGTTCAACCTTACTAAATCTCTTATGATTTCTCTTTCCTGTTTACCTCTTCATGTTCCACTTGAGTCTTGTATTTGAAAGTCAAATTTTCTATTCAACTCTGGTCTTTTCATCAAGAATGCTTGAAAGTCCTCTATTTCACTGAATGACCACTTTTCCCCCTGAAGGATTATACTCAGTTTTGCTGGGTAGGTGATTCTTGGTTGTAATCCTATCTCCTTTGCCCTCTTATTCCATGCCCTGCAGTCCCTTAATGTAGAGGCTGCTAAATCTTGTGTTATCGTGATTGTGTTTCCACAGTACTTGAATTGTTTCTTTCTGGCTGCTTGCAATATTTTCTCCTTGACCTGCCTGGGAACTCTGGAATTTGGCTACAATATTCCTAGGAGTTTTCCTTTGGGGATCTCTTTCAGGAGGACATCGTTGGATTCTTTCAATTTCTATTTTGCCCTCTGGTTCTAAAATATCAGGGCAGTTTTCCTTGATCATTTCTTGAAAGATGATGTCTAGGCTCTTTTTTTGATCATGGCTTTCAGATAGTCCAATAATTTTTAAATTCTTTCTCCTGGATCTATTTTCCAGGTCAGTTGTTTTTCCAATGAGATATTTCACATCGTTTTCTAGTTTTTCATTCTTTTGAATTTGTTTTACAGTGTCTTGATTTCTCATGAAGTCACTAGTTTCCAATTGCTGTATTCTAATTTTTAAGGAAGTATTTTCTTCAGTAATCTTTTGGACTTCCTTTTCCATTAGGCCAATTTTGCTTTTTAGGGCATTCTTCTCCTCATTGGCTTTTTGGATCTCTTTTGCCATTTGGGTCAGGCTATTTTTTAAGGTGTTATTTTCTTCAGTATTTTTTTGGGTCTCCTTTAGCAAGCTGTTGACTTGTTTTTCATGATTTTCTTGCATCACTCTCATTTCTCTTCCCAGTTTTTCCTCTACTTCTCTTATTTGCTTCTCAAAATCCCTTTTGAGCTCCTCTAAGGCCTGGGACTGATTCGTATTTTTCTTGGAGGCTTTGGATATAGGAGCTTTGATTTTGTTGTCTTTTTCTGGTTGTATGTTTTGATCTTCTTTGTCATCAAAGTAAGGTAATATAGTCTGATTCTTTTTGCATTGCTTATTCGTGATCCCGGCCAATTATTTGAGTTTTAAACTCTTTTGTTAAGGTAAGAGTCTGCTTCCAATGTGGAGAATGTACTGTCCCAAGCTTCGGGGGTTTGTACAGCTGTTTTCAGAGATACTTCTAGAGACCTGTAAATTTTTAGTTCTTCCAAGGTGGTATGATAAGGGGCGAGGTGTTTCCTCTCCACCGCCACAACAAGCTCCACCGGGCCAGTGCTCCTCCTTGCCCCAGGACTGCCCCTCAGAACTGTGACCCAGATCCAAGCATGGGCAAAGCAAAGAGATTCCTGCCTCAGCACTGGCAAAGAGATTCCTGCAATCGCCCTCTGATCAGCCACTCGATTCCCCCTGTCTGTGGGCCAGAAGCTCAGGAGGCAGCCGCTGCCCCAGAGGCCGCGCTCGGGACTTGTAGCTGAAACCTAGCCCCTCTCTCTCACCACAGAAACAGACTTTTCTCACTGACCTTCTAAGTTGTCTTTGGCATTTGTGGGTTGAGAGTTCTGGAAACCTCCACAGCTGCCCGTGTTTCAGTCCTCTGAGGTCTCCTCCAGGTTCGCTGCGGCCTGTGTGCCCACCCTGAACTGTGCTCCTCTCCCTGCCCGATGCAATATACCTTTCCGATCAACCATCCAGGTTGTCTTGGGCTGGAAATTTGTTTCACTCTGTCTTTTTGTGGGTTCTGCTGCTTTAGAATTTGTTTAGAGCCATTTTTTTTTTACAGGTATTTGGAGGGGTTTGGGGGAGAGCTCAAGCAAGTCACTGCTTTCCCTCCACCAATAGCTTATTCTTTAGAGCAGTGAAGACAATCCCAAAGACTCTCTGTCCTTTATCTAAGCTTAAGGGTAGCCTTGGCACTACTAGTAGTGCTAATTATTTATGTATGAATTCATATTCCTGAAATTGTTCTTTGTTAGATCCTGGATCAAAAGGTATAGCTGTAAGTCAGGCAAGAGCCATGGATGTCATCCTTGTTGTTGTTTGTCCTTTGTTTTAGAAGAGGACCATGACATCAGGAAGGTGATGCCATGACTTGCAGGTGAATTGGATTTAAGTGAGGGAGGGCTGTGCAAAGTCACCAGCCTCACTTTCTTCCCTGGAACCTTCTGGGTCCAGTTGCAAGATATAGATCTGGGCAACTGGAGATGGCCCTGGATGCAGTCGGAGACCTTGGCCTTTTTAAGCTCATATCTTTCCAGGTTCTCATGTTGACTGAGGCAACACCCTCAATGATTAATGCCAGGTAAGAAATGAACCATAGAATGGCCCCTTTTGCCTAATTAAGAAAAAAATCACTCTGTGAAGGGAAGACCTTAGGGTTTCTGGTCAAAACAGAAACAATTAATTTCCCTTCACTCTGACCTATCTGGGCCCAAACAATGACCACTAAGTGGGGCTTAGACTGGAACCTAGTATTGGCCAATCAGTGAGAGCCAGAGTGAATTGGATTTAAGGCATGGTCTTTAAGAAAGAAATCTAGCCTGTAAACCCAAGATATCTTGCTAGATTTCAGCTATTAAGATTTACATTCCTTTGGGCAGAGCACCAGCAGGTAAGGGCATGATATCCTATGTGGACAGAGGAAGAGAAAGAGAAGGAGAAGAGGAAGGGAAGGGAAAAAAGAAGGGAAGAAGAAAGAAGGTGGAAGGAAGGAAGGAAGGAAAGGTGGAAAGAAGGAAGGAGGGAGCTGCATTGCTCAACTGGAACTGGCCAATTGCTTCTATGTGAGGCAGCTCAGCCTATTCACAGGTTGTTGTTTGTCCTTTGTTCTCAAAGAAGACCAAGACATCAGGAAAGTGATGCTATAACTTGCAAGTGAGTTGGATTTAAGTGAGGAATCTGCACTTTATTAGATCCTGGACTAAAAGTTATAGCTATAAGTCAGACAAGAGCTATGGGTGTCATCACTACTTTAACAATAGGTGGAAGATGCAGAGAAGTAGGTTTTAGCTTAATGTGAATTTCTGCCTCAAATAAAATGAGTTTATCACCAAGGGGAGCCTTTTAAGCAGAGACTAGATGATTACTTTGTCAGGATTTTGACAGGAGTCTGCTAGGTGGTGTATATGCTGGACTTGGCAAAGTCAGGAAGACTCTAGATCTTGCCTCCAATACTTTCTATGTAACCTGGGACAAGTTACTTAACTTTTGTCTGTTTCCTCATCTGTAAAAAGATGATGATAATAGTTCCTACCTCTCAGGGTTGTTGTGAGGATAAAATGATAGAATATTTGTAAAATGTTTGCAAACTTAAAGTGCTATATAAATGCTAGCTGCTATTATTATCATCATCATTATTATTATTACCATTGTGTTCTAAAAGGGATGATTGTGCAGGTACAGGTTGCACTAAATGGTTTTTCTGAGGCTTCTTGCAAGTGAATGCAAAGTTCACTACCCAGACTTTCCAGGAAAATAACCATTTATAATGAAGAGTTCTATATAATTTTGGAGTAGAGAATAGTAGAGCAGCCATTAGTAATCCTTTAGATATGAAGATTCCAACCTCTGCTGTTTATTAGATTAGGATGGGCCATGGGCAGTGTATTTCGTGTTTTCCAGGTCATCTTTTCCAGGAAATTTTAGTAGAAATTTTGCTTTTACTGCAATTGGAAGAGACCTTAGAGACCATGTAGTGGAAAAAGTATTTGTAAGAAGCAGAGTTTCAGCTATTCTCTCTCCCTCCCCCTCCTCCCCTCCCCATCCCCCCATCCTCCCCCCCCCTTCCTCCCTGTTACCCCCCCAACCCCAACTCCCCTTCCAAAACACTGGGAAAGCCTAGCTCGGACATGTTACTTAACCTTTGGGGAGGATCACTTGTCTCATCTGTAAAAATATCCTGCTTGCTTAAAGGTAGTGGGATGAACTTGGAGGAAAAAAAGACTGGCTGAAATAATAATCGCCTTGAAATGTTTGCAAGGTTGTCACCGGGAAGGATTAGATTTATTCTGCTTTGCCCTGGAGGGCTGAACTAGGAATAAAATGTGAAAGTTATGAAGAGGCAGATATATGCTGCAGGTAAAGAAAATGTTCTTCACAGGTAGACTATTCCAAAAGTGAGATACTGTAGTCAGTTTCTGGAGGTTGTAACTTTCCTGTCACTGTAATTCTTATGTTTGATTGCCATTTATTGAACTAAATGTCATTTGAGTTTCCTTTTAGCCTGAGAGCAGATAATCATTTGAGAAACTTTTTAGCATCAGAATCTGTTACATATATATGCATACGTGTGTTTGTGTGTTTAATTTTGGTGCAGAAATCACCAATATCATTTCCTTTTGGAAATGATTATGGTACTTTGAAAAGGATGGTGGTAACCTTCATTTAAAAAAATTGTAATATCCACAAGAACTCGATATTAACTTATAAATAATTGTGGTAATATTAAATTCTGGTCATACCAAGAGTTAAAAGAAATGAATTCACACTGAGAGGAATACTTTTGAGAGGATTTGGCTGCGTAATTAAGTTGTGTGTTTGTGTGTGTGTGTGTGTGTGTGCGCATGCGTGCATGTGCACACACCACCCCTCCCTTTCCCTACCATACATACTCCATTTATTTAATTGAAATTGTGATCTGAGGAGAAAAGTGCCATTTGTTAAATGCCCAATTTGTCTTCATCTAGTTATGATATTTTATCTTTTTATCCTTGTCATTTTCAGTATTACTGAAGTTAAGTCCATTTTTTCTGCTCTGTAACTTCCTTGACGTTTTTCTGTAAAATTTACATACATATTCTGTAGATGAAGTCATTTTTCATATCCTAGTTTGCTAAAAATTTTGTTTTATAATTCTATAAATAGCTATAATTATGCAGATGAGGGAAAATGACCATTTTTCCTTTTTAATTTGGGAGATTCTTGGTATAGACATATTTGCTAGTTCAAGACTACAGTGTCCCCATGGTAGAACTGGGAACTAGATCATGCTACTTTCTGTAATAATCAAGCAATCTTCCTATACTCCTATTTCAGTGTTAGAGTTGATTTTCTAATAAATACAAAATGTTCAAAAGCAACCTGTTAGCCTTTTAGACAATTGATAAGCACTTAAAATGGAGTGTTGTGGACAAATTTGGATTTCCAGGGCAGCTCATTTACTAGAGAAGTAATAAAGTTGCCTGTGTCAAGTTGGAAGGAATATATTTATTTTTCTGTACTTTTAGTTCCATCCCATTGGAAAGAGATTGGAATAATTTTGTTTCCTAGCCATTGGGGTTGTACAGCTGAGGTTAATGTAATTCATGAAAAGTTCAGATTGTATTATTTTAATTATTAGCTGTGGGTCATCATGAAAACCCTAAAGATACATAAAAAAAGTAATCTTTAATACCTTTATAAATTTTCCAAAAATGTATCCTCTCACCTTACTTTAATTTTTGAGTAGTTTTCCCTTCCTCTCCTAGAGATTCACAGTTGAAGTCATTCTTTTCTGATCATTTGGCATACTTAGCATATTGTTTATGTTATATAAAGTTTCTAGTTTTAATATTCTGGTTTGTGTGTATTTACAGTTTTGTGAGGGAACTGAAATATTTTCTAGATTCTGGAATTATGGATTAGAAACCTCAGAGCTATGATCTTATACAACTTACCTCAATTAATGTTATTTAGTAAAATACCATAGGAATTTTGTGATCCTGAATTGATGCTGTAAAAGTACTAGAAATGTATTCTCTCAGGACAGATGAAAGTTTTGTAATAATGATGTTAGTGACTGTTTTTTAGCTACATTTTGTGAATGTGTAAATGGACTATCTATCTGTACACATTGTCACATATGTTTTAAATTTTAATATATCATTCCGCTTTTGGTGTAGTATGTCCTCTTCTCCATCTAATCTGGCACATTCACCCACCACCCCCACTTTTTGGCCATAATGCCCCTAGCTGCATGTCAGATAACCGTGGCTTGTCTGTAGTGTCAAGGAAAAGGAATGTAGCATCTAGGATGTGGAATTCATGAGTTCAGCATGTCCACTGGTCAGATTCATGTTCTTGCCACTGAAAGAACAGAATACATGAACACAAAATGATCTGAATTTCTGGGGTGAACAAAGGGTGGGGAAAAGAGGGCAGTCAAGTTAATTGAGATGGCCAGGATCTATTTCAGGTATTGAAGCATAGCATAGCATAGCATGGCACAATTTGTATTTTAGTATTGTCAGATAGTATAGTAAGGCACAGTTCATTTTTCCAATCTTGTTCTTTTGTCTGTGCAGTGTGGCCTACTGGATAGGGCACTCGACCTGAAGTCAGGAGATCTGTTCCTAATTCTTCCACTGATTTGCAGTTTGACTTTGGGCAAGTAAGTTCCTGTGGCTTTCTGTACCTATTTGCTCATGAATAGAATGGGTCTAACAATACCAGTTCACCCATTTCCCACCAACAGAACTTAAGAGGTTGCATCTTCAAAATATTTGGAATTTGGAAAATTTAATACTATGCAGAAGAATATTTCAAAAGTACTTTAAATTGTTATTGTCATGAGAGAAGCATTGAAAAAATCATATGTCACAGCCTTTTTAGTAAACATGCCATATCTATGAAAAGTTGATCTTAAATTATCTCAAATCTTTACAAATTAATTAAGTTGATATTTGTAGGATTAAAGTTCATGTTTACAACAATACTTGGTATTAAGAACTTTTGTATTTGTTATATTTTTGGTTATTTACATTATTCACCCAGCATTCCAAATATTGAAAGTTTTTAAACTTCATTTTCTCCACTGGCTATTGCATATAGATCATGTTGAACAAAAATCAAATGGCACAAAAATGGGTACATAAAAATGAAATAGAACATTTTACTTTCTGAGCAAAGGAAATAATCTTTATTTAACTCTTTTATTATCAAAATTTTTATGTTACATAGCATTTTCTTGTGTTGAAAATAAAGGTGAAGTGGTAGAACTCTTGAACTGCTCCAACTCTTCTGGAAAGGAATTTGAAATTTTAACCTTGTAATTCTCTAAACTACACATTGACTTAGTGATGCCACTACTAGGCATATACCCCAAACACATCAGAGAGGGAAAAGACTCATATGTTCAAAAATTAAGCAGCACATTTTATTGTAGCAAGGAACTGAAAGTAATGTCAGTGCCCATTACTTAGGGAATGGCTGAACAAATTATGATATATGAAGGTAATGTAATATTTTTGCACTATACTAAGTGGCCAAAGGGATAGATTCAGAAAAAGGGGGAAAAATCCTGGGAAAATTTGTGTGAATTTATACTGAGTGAAGTGAACATGATAATAGAATGAGACATTTTCAGATCCTGCCAGTGTGTAAAAAAAAGAAAAAAAAATTTTTTTACTTATTTGTTACTAGGGAGGGGAGGGGAAGTTGTGGAGAAAAGTTGGAGGGTAGTAATGGTAATGTCAAAAATGAAAAGAAAAAGAACATTTAAAAATACACAAGAGAAGAAAACTCAGAAGCATAGCAGAGTTGGTAATGCCACATTACATTTAATATATAAAATAAGTTATATGTAATAGATTCAGTTTCATGAAAATAAAGTTTTGACTGAGTTACTTATACAAGAGAGCCATCTCTGAAGGTGTTATGCATCATAATTGATTAAACAAATTGAAAATATTTAGTATACAATCTGTTAAGTAAAATGTAAAATTGAACAAGATAAAAGTTGGGTTAAAGTAACTGTTACTGTGTAAATGTGGCTTGACTTTGAAACGTTGTTGATTAAGTTTCTTCAGCAAACATGACTGATCTCTATCTATCCTGCTCCTCCTTTCCTCTCTTGATATTCTGTTAACCCTGCCCTATAAAATGTATAAGCTCAATTACATTCCTTGTACTAGTGTTCTCTATTTTAGCTACCTTTTATTAATTAGACTGTGGCAATTACATTTTAATGAACGAGTTATTTGGGGTGTAGATTTCTGGTTATGAAATGGTCTATATTAAATCTTGTGAATAGATAAAATTCTCTGTCTGATTAAGGAAAACCCTAAACCTCAGACAGAATCTTATCTTAAGCTTTAGTGGTAGATCTCAGTTGGCTCTGTCTTGCTTGCCACCAGTTCTTGAAATGACTCTATAACTCTTCTCTCCATCACTAACTATACAAATGATGTGAACATGGAATGATTTTGAATCTCTGATCATCTTCAGATGTCACCCTTGATATATTAGCTAAATTATTTTTCCTTCTTTAACTTATGACTAAGAAATCAGTTTATTTTTTGGACTTGTTCCTTGGATCTCAGGTTTTTTACCTTGCTGGGGTTTTTAAGACTGTATAAAAATGTGCATTTCTGTTGTAGTGGGCCCATTTGAGTTAATTATAAACTTGTCAGACCTGGAAAACTTAGAGTTCTAAGACATGACCAATAATTAGCAATAGTTAACAGAAGCCTCATGTTACTACAGAATCTATTATCTTAATGCTATAATTTCTAATTTCTTCTAGTCCCAAGATACAATATAGTTTGTTTTTATGTTTGAAGTAGATCTAGTATTTCCTTAAATGTCTGCAGTTTTCTTTTAGCTTCTTGGAAGGTTAACCTTGTAGTAGAGGCAGTTCAGAGCACTATCACTTACTGCTTAAGTGGCCATTGAACAAATCATTTCACATCTCTGTATCTTTGTATCCTGTTCTGTAAGATGAGGAGGTTGGCCTAGATTGCTTTATTTCATATGTATTTATAAATGCTAGGTACTGGGTTGACCCTGGGAATACAAAGTAAAAAATTCCAATCTTTTCCCTCAAAGAAATTACATTTTAATTGGGTTTGGGAGAAGCCAATATGGACATGGATAAGTAAATAAAAAATAAATAGGAGAGAGAGCTTGGCAGACTTGATAGAGTTAACCTTAGGAAGGCTTAGGCCCTAGGTTCAAGTCTAACCATGATTCAATAATGGCTCTGTGTGACCCTGGGCCAGTCACTTATCCTCTCCTTTGCAACTCTCTTAAGATTTAGTTGTAGAGTAGATGCAGATCTATATTTATAATGGGATTTCCTTTCTTAGAGTTCCTTATACTAATGACAGCACAGAACTCACTCTTTATATTGATGTCATATATATTTGTAGAGAGTGGTTTGTGGGAGTATTTTGTAGCTATTTTTCTTATTGTGCCATTGCAACAAATCTTTAAGTTGTGTCATTTGACTGAATATTGGGGGGAAAAATTCACCTGTGAGGGCTTCTTAGTTGTAATTTTAGTGCAGATCCATGGAGTGTTTTGAACTTGAGGTAGCAGTGGTAGCTAAGTGACACAGTAGATAGAGCATATGGCCTGAAGGCAGGAAGACCTGAGTTCAAATCCAGCCTCAGACATTTACTAGCTGTGTGACACTGAGAAAGTCACTAAACCACTGTTTTCCTCAGCTCCTTCATCTGTAAAATGGGCATAAGAATAGCACCTACTTCACATGGTTGTTGTGAAAATCAAATGCAATTATAATTTAATGTGCTCAGCACAATGCCTGGCACATAGTAAGCATGATGTGAATGTTAACTATTGTTATTGTTGTTGTTGCTGTTATTTTATTAGTATTATTAATTTTTATATATATATATATATTTTTTTATTTTTAGGCAATTGGGGTTAAGTGACTTGCCCAGGGTCACACAGCTAGGAAGTGTTAAGTGTTTGGTCTGAGGCTGGATTTGAACTCAGGTCCTCCTGACTTCAAGGGCAGTGCTCTATCCACTACACCATCTAGCTGCCCCATTTTATTAGTATTATTATACTACATATATGTGAAATCAACACCTAGGGAAGTCTTATAGAGAAGGAAGGGAAGATAGTGTCAGGAAAAGAGTATTCAAACTGCCATAAAAAAAACAACATGAAGTCTCAGGAAGTAGATAGTAAGGGTCAGGATTAGAGTGGGGAAAAATAGTTGATTAAGTAGCAAGGTCCGTGACCAGCTGGAAATGCTACTTCTTCCTAACTTCCTATCCAGACCACTTTGGCTTACAGCTATCTGGTCCACACAGCCACACTAGGGGCTCTGAAACGTAGGATCCATTTCCTGTAAACCTTGGCAGAGCTCTATGAGGAATAAATATAAGTTTATGATGAATGACATTGTTGGGTTTTTTTTTTTAATCTAAATTATATAAAAGGATAGGTCAACTTCAGTGAACAATTTCATTATCAATTGTAAATTTCCAATATTAAAATCTGTCACTATTACCAATTCATTTCAAGTATTTTAGGATGTGGTTTTTTATGTCCTTTTAAGTTAAAAATAAAAAAATGTTGGGAAAGGAAGCAGTTTGATAAGGATGGTAAAAGGTGGTTTTTCCTAAAAGTTCACTTCAAAAATAAAACTGATTATTAATTAAAAAAAACCCCACCAACTCTATTCCATACATCTCTAGTTGAACTTAGGAGAGATTTGAGCATTTATGGTAAAAACTCACACATCAGTATCAACAAACTTAAAGAAAAACTAATCCACATGAAAAATAAATAACCCTATTGGCCTAAACATTGACACACCAAGTATAAGATTTGAAAGGGTATTTATGTGTGCATTAGCAAACACCCCAAAATAACATGCTTATGATGATGCACTATGGTTTTATTCAGGCCAAAGTGGGGATGAGGGATATGGGCCAGTCTTTATTTGAACCAACATGGCAAACTTTTTAACTTACAATGTGACGATACTAGGTTCTCTGTTGTTTTTTTCAACCCCAGTGTCTAGTATGCCACCATCCATGTAACAGGTGCTCAAAAAATGCTTATTGTAAAACCCATTAAGTATGATCAACCCCCACCATGATTGGAAAGAGTCATCACCAAACCAAAGACTGGATTGCTCAGGGTGACAGCAACTAAAAGGCTGCCTACTAAGAAGATGGAGAGGGAATATCCTTGTCAATTAAATCACAGGACTTTGAAATTTTGAATATGGTACCAAGTTTGTTCAAAAAAATTTAAGACATTATTTGAAGAGATTGAAAATACCATTTCATTTATAATGAACAAACCATTTTTGATGTGACAACTTCTGTAAAATTTTTCAAAGTAAAATATTCGTGTGTGTGTGTGTGTTTCCGTTTCCTATTGTAATCCGGGAAATATGGGGAACATGAGAGTTACTATGGTACAATAGATAGAGCACCTACTTTGAAACCAAAAAGACCCCAGGAGCTCAAGCCCTACCACCAGTGATACATACTAGCTGTGTCTCTAAGCAAGTCAATTAACCATTCATTGCCCTAAATCCTATAAGACTGTAAGTTGCAGAGAAGATGTGTAGTTCAAAGCATCAGTGCTTTAAGGAACCTTAGAGTTAGTTGAGACCAATCCCCTGTTTTTACAGATGAAGAAGTTAAGTGACTTGTCCAGGATCACACTGCTAGAAGTATCTGAAGCAAGATTCAAATTCAGATCTTGCTGACTCCAAATCTATTGATGCTACTCTGGTTCTGGTCTGAATTGGTAAAGGGAATTTCTTCACTTAGGAATTCTCTGTACCAATGAATCAGAGGTCCAAGGAAAAAAAGAAAAAATCGACTACTTTTCTTTACTTATAAATTATATATGTAAACAGAAAAGGGATTTTCAGGAATTTAGTTGTTAACAAAAACAATCTACAAATGATAATTATCTAATCTGTATGGGAATTAATAAACATCATTAACCATAAATTAGGTTAAAGTAGGAAAAAGTTGAAAATGGGTCAGACCAGACAGCCCAAGATGGCTTGAAAATAACTTATATGCATCATTTTATCAATGGTATTTTTTGACATATGCACACATAGTGGGGCATGTGAAATTGAAAATTATTTTCTTGGAGAAAAATAACTTGCAATGTATATTTAAGTCATGGGCTTTAAACATTATAAATACAAGGAAGATAAATGATAAAGTACTTATTAAGCACTATTTGCTAATAAGCTAAGGATGCAAAGAGAGAAGAGAGGCAATATGAGCTTACAAGGAGTTTATACTCTCATTGGAGGAGACCTTGCATATGATAAGAGGGTTCAGGTTCAACTGCAGGAGGGATAGAAGAGCCTACTGATCTTAATGCTGAAAGGTCCAGAATGATCAAACCAGTGAGAAATAGCAAAGTGGGCCATTTTGATCAGCAGAGTCTCTAAAAATGATGCAAACCATCCCTGCCCCCAAAGGCAACTTTTATCTCAATCCATATAAACATGCCTATATGCTTAATACAAATAATTCCTAAATAGGGGTAAATACATTTAACTAGAGGCACTAGAACATAAGCATCAAGATTCCCAGTAGTGTTCTCTATCTCCCAAATTAAGACAGGATACAGTAAAAAGCGGATAGAACTAATATAACACAAGTGATAGTAATACCATTTACCCCATTTACTACAATTTTACAAAATCATATTGCACTTGCTGAAGCACTTGCTTATTATCAAATTTTCTAGATACTATAGTCATGAGGTGCCAATAATTTCCACCAGCAAAATATTCTGCTAAGTTACAAAAGTCTATTACATGTATAAATTTACGGATTGCTAGAGTATTTTGTATAGGGTTCTCTTTTCCTCATCGATAAAATGAATAAATTAGATTATATCCCTTCAAATGTTCTTTTGATTCTAAATTTTATGAATTCAATATTTCTGTAGTGCCTCCTTTGGGAACCCTTGCCCCACCACCACTTGAGCTCAGAGGTTAGATTCCCCAAACATGGCTGTATATGTAGCTCTGTGTGGGTGGGTGTGTATGTAAAGAGTAGGTAAATTACTAAGTCCTTCTACACTGCTATGGGAATGATCCAGGTAATTGTGTCATTAGGTCAGTTTCATCCAGTTGAGGAGAATTTTAATCCCTTTGGAGAGAGCCAGACTTAAATGTCATGGTATATTCTATTTCTCAAAGGTATAAACTCTATAGACATATCTCACGTAGTCCTTTCCCGGTCAATGTAATTTTATGAGAATGTGGTTATTATATTGCCAAATTATTGTATTTTTCTTTTGACCAATCAGCTGAGGGCTTCCTATCTTTCTCCTTTCTTATTCTGTTACGTGAGCTCTCCATTTTCCCACTATTTTAATTTCAGGTTTGGCAAGCATACCCAGTCTTGCTCACTTGTCACTCTATTGTCCCCTGTAACACTAACTACACCTTAAGTCTAGTGCAGTTGCTGATTGCCATTATAATCATACATGACAGTTATTTTGTATACACTAAGATTCTCCTGAATGCTTAGAAAAAGGGATTGTTCTTTTATATATGTAGAAGGTATATGTTTAAGAATTAATTTAGAAAATTCATGTAGACTAACAGCTCTGAAAATCATAATATCTAAATTTTTTATTCCATTCTCTATTGCCTACATGTAGATTTTAAGTCTCAGAATTTTTTCCTGCCATAACTGGGAAACAGCATGCTATGGGTTACTGTGGGCTGGTTCCCTGCAAGATTCTCTGCTGCTTTGGGGCATCCTGGGATGATCTTTCTTCTTGCTAATGAAAGGGAATAGTGGATTATGTATAATTTTCATATCCAAATTATCCCATATCCCTTGGTGCAAATAATGGAGAGATTTTTTTTTTCATTTGCCTGGCTTAAATTTTAAAAATAATAATGGTGTTACATGGTTTGTTGTTACATGCTAGTGAATTAACTTTTTGTTATTTACATAGAACTTTAATATTTTGTATAAACATTTATATGTGAATTCACATTAATTTCCTAGGTATGCTTACTAGTATTGTACAATATACTATTATAGAATATCTCATTTTCTGAATCTATTTTTTCATTTACATGTGTATAGTAATATTTTAAGTTTGTTGTCAAGTGTTTTTACAAATTCCTTCTTTTTTGTTAAAGCATTACTTGTAATTGAATTGTGATATCTCATTTATGTGATAATTTAGCCTCCTTTGCAGTTCCCTTCTAATACTTCATAATGATGTGAAGGTCACTCTGGATTCCTGAACACTGTGCTAGTGAAACATAAGTTCTTTCAGGGCCCACCAAGCTGGGAAAAGTTCGCTTCAGCAAACTTTGTGTCTGTCAGCAGTCAGCAAAGGAACCCATTAACAAAGTTCAGCGAGGTTCATCAACAGTGTTGGCCATCAAATGATAAATTCTTTTAGCCCCAACAACTCATGATGATGTCTGTTAAAAATTTTTTTAAAGAGAGACTGTGAAGCTGAGTAGAAATAAGAAGTATAGAAAATGAAAAAAAAAACAAATGAATTGATAAATACAAACCATTTATTTTAGATAATGAAATTGTTAGATCTTTGGTAAATTTAAAATAAAAAAATGAGTGGACAAAAATCAGGATTACAAATGAAAAAAGAGATCACAATAAACCCAAAATGGAATAAAATTAAGAATATTATTAATAAGATGCATAGATATATTCTAATAATAAATTTGTGAATTTAAAGAAAAATAATAATTATTCAAAAATAATATTTTAAGAACTGACAAAACAGGAAATTAATAATTTATATGTCAGAGGAAGTAATGTCATCACATATTTTTTGTTCCACTCCCCTCCTTCCCACTTTCCTTCAAAATACTTGGCCCAGGTGACTCATAGATGAATTCTTTTAGTTTTTCCAAGAACAAATGTATGTAGATACTATAGATCACTCAAATATAGAGAAAAGTGGAACACTATCCAATATTTTTATAAGGTAGATATTTCATTGATACAAAAATGCTAAATAAAACTTTAGCTATTAGAATAGAGTATTATACTTTTAAAAGACTATAAATCACAACTAAGCAGCAATATATTTTTACCATGTGTGCAGAACTCATTCAAAATCAGAAAAACTTGTAATAAAATGATGATATGCACAATGGAGCAGAAAAAAGAACCTGACAAACCATAATTTAGATGGACACAAAAAAAGTAGCAAATGTTTAGAAATAAAATTTATAATCTCACTAAAAAACTTAGTAGATGTTGTCATGGGTAATTGACAAAAGTATTTATTACATGATGGCTAATACTGTATCCACTCTTCTTAATTTAACAACCAAAAAAATAAGCACCAGCTCTCAAACACAGGTAGTTTGCCTTAAATCATCATATTTCATGTACTCAGACTCTTTTCTAGTCTTTTTTTTTTTAAAGCCTTCTGTGTCATATTACATTATCAGTATACTGGGGCATAGGGATGGGAGTGTGATGAGAGATGTAATATCTTGAGTATAGTTGCAAGAAGAGAATATTTATATTATTTTAGCCTATTCACTTAGAGGTGCCGTGGCATAGAGAAGAGAGCAGTGGGCTTAAAGTCAGGAATATCTGAGTTCAAATAGTGCCTCTAATGGATAGCTGAATGATTTTGTAGTCACTCAAGACTCTGAGCCTGAATAACTCCCTAAACTTTATTAAGTTATAGGTTAGCGTGGGCAGGTTTTGTCTTATGCTAGGCAGCTGAATGACATAGTAGATAGAGTGCTGGGCTTGGAGTCTGGAAGATTTGAGTTCCAATCTAGTCTCAGACACTAACAATGTGACCCTGAGCAAGTTCCTTAACCTCTGTCTACCTCAATTTCCTCATTTGTAAAATGGTAATAGTAATTCACCTACCTCCAACGATTGCTGTGAAGATCATATGAAATGATATTTGTAAAGTGTTTAGCATAGTGCCTGATACATAGTAAATGCCTACTACATTCTTCCTTCATTGTTTTTAGATGTATCAGATTATTCTGGTAATAATGGCAGTAGTCTTCAGCAATATAATTAAAAGAACAGGGGGATAGAGAAATGCTTATGGCAAATATGACAGATAAAAACTTGACTTCTAAAATTTATAAGGAACTGTTAAAAAGAATTAGTGGTAGTAACTTCCCATGCATAGTGGATAAATGGTCAAATACTATGAACAGTTTTCAAAACAAGAAATATAAATCATTGTTAATTTCTTGAAAAACACTCAGGAAATTGCAAAATAAAACTGTGTTTCACACTCATGAAATTTGCAAAAACATTTGATAAATATTGAAACTCAGTGTTTACAGGGTTGTAGAGAAACAGGAATGCTTATTCATTGCTGGTATACTTGCAAAATTCATAGAATCTTCCTGGATACCATTTGGTGGCATACAGTAAACTTAAAAGATTTTCAAAGTATTATTTGTAATTGCAAAAACTGGAAGTAACCTAAATGTCTACCAATGAGACCATTTAAATTGTGGTACATTAATGAAATATAATATAATATAATTAAAATTGATGAGTGTGAGGAGGGAAAAGAAATCTGCAAAGACCTTTATGAAATATTTATAAGTGGGAGAATGAAGAGCAGGGTTGTAAGAACAGATTACCTACTAAGTATGACCATATGAGGAAATGTGAATCAGAATGGATGGACAAAGAATCCTGCCAGACTGAAAGGGAGTGACTTAAAACATCCTGCCATCTTCAGGATCTAGTAGGTGTTACATATATATTTGATGGCATCTCTGGATGCTATTTCCTTCTTATTTACCTAAATATTTGGAAAATATCAGAAAAAGATGTCTTTTGTAAGGAGTTTTGTAGGGTGAATATTGGAAGGGTGATGGAACAGTAGGCATATTTAATATACTCTTGGTGGAGTTATGAATTGATCCAGTCATTCTTCAAAGCAATTTGAAATTATCCTAAAAAGAAAGTAACTAAAGTACCCATATACTTTGACTCAGATCCTGTGACTAGGCATTTTTTCTAAGGAGATCAAAGAGAAAATGATATAATTTATACCAAAATATTCAATAGCAATACCTCTTGTCGTAGTAAAGAACCAGAAACAAAGTCAATGACCATCAATTAGGAAATGACTAAATGAATTGTGATTATATTAGGAAATTACACTTTTTAAAATGAATATGAAGAAATCAGAGACTCATGGAAAGACATGAATTGATAAAGACTGATTAGCAGAAGGAGAAAAGACTGCACAGTGACTGTGACAATGGAAATCAAAATGACAACAATAAAACCCAACCAAACAACCAAAAAAAGAAACTGTATGGTATGTAACTATAATGATCAAGCTTGGTAATGAAGAAGAATTGAAATAAAAATATATATCTTCCTCCTTTCTTTGCAGAAGTAGAACTTCATGGGTTTGAACTATTGTCAGTATTGTTTAGTTTTGTTAAGCTGCTTTTTAACCAACAGTAATAACAACAACAACAACAAATAGTATTTATATAATGCTCTAAGATTTAGGAATTATTCTGTAAATATCTTGTTTTATTCTCATAACACCACTGGAGATAAGTGCTATTATTATTTTCATTTTACAGATGAGTAAAATGAGGCACACAGAGATGAAGTGACTTGCCCAGAATCCCAGAGCTAGTAAATAAATGTCTGATGCTAGATTTGAACTCAGGTCTTCCTGATTCCAGGTCTAGTGCTCTATCCATTGTGCTACCTACTTGCTTTTTTTCTCCTCTTTTAAAATATTTGTTCTTGTGTGTAGTTTGTTTGGGTGGAGAGGGAAGGAGAGAGAAATTCAGAAATTAAGACAATGGAAATGCAAGTAATTAGTAAAAAAAAAAAAAAGTTGATGGAAAAACCCGATCTTTAGTAGTCTCACATTTTTGAGGGAATGAAATATTGACATTGATAGAATGATGGATCATTGTAATAATAATAGGTGTTTTTTAAAGTCTAAAAATGTAGTTTTAAACTTTTGTTTTTCCATACCTCTATTTCCAAATACTTAAAACTGCACTGACTTTTGGGATACCTTGCATATTTCTTCCTCCTTTCTCTTTTCAGGGAACCATCCCTTGTAACAAAGAATAAAAAAGAATGTAAGTAAGCATGGGGCAGTTACACCAAACTTGATCTGCACCTATTTGCAAATTACCACAGCCATAGCCTATCTCTGCAAAAGAAGGAAGAAGGTTTCTTTTCTTTTTCTGGTGTAGAGCTTGACAATTGTAATTGTAGTGTTCAGCTTCAGGATGTTGTTTTTGTTGTTGTTGTTTTTGCTTTGTTTTGTTTTGGGTGAGGTAGTAGTATCATTTATTTGATGTTATGTATATTGTTTATTTCACTTTTCATCAGTTCATATTAGTAATCTTCCTATGCTTCTTTGCACTCTTAGGTACTTTTTTATTGTGAGCTTAATATTTCATTATATAGAGAACAAAAGAGGATTTTATATGAAACTGAAATTATGAAAAAGTATAAGTGTATTTTCTTTGTATTCTTCATATTCATTATTCCTTATTAAACAGTAACATCCTATTGTATTTATTTTCTTTAGTATTCCATTGTTAATGGACATCTATGATTTCTGCTTTTTTTCTGATTTAAAAAAGGGCTCATCTAAGGTTTTTTTTTTTTAAATGTATATGGGACCTTTCTTTATGGCACATACCTAGGAGGGAGACCATTTTAGTTACTTAGCATAATTCCAAATTGCTTTCCAGAATGTTTTGACTGATTCATGTTTATACTAACAAAATATTATTATTCTTACCTTTACATAATACCTCCAACATTGACTCTTCTCATCTTTTGTCTTCTTTGCCAATTTGATGAGGATGAAGTGAAATCTGTTTGATTTGCAAGCATTTTTTAGTTGGTTGCTAATAGTTTTCAGTAATTCTTTTGAGAACTATTCTTTTAAAATATCCTTTATCCATTGGGGAATAGCTCTTGGTCTTAGAGAATGTCTTAGTTCCCTGTATGCCTCTTGGAAATCAGTCCTCAGCAGAAATATTTGATACAAAGATTTTTCTATTTGAAAGCTATTATAGCTGCATTGATTTTTAAATATAAAAGCTTCATATTTGCATCATCAGTTACCTATTGTATCTGATCTCTGTGTCTTGTTTGATTAAGAATTCACCCCTCAATCATGGCTGAAAAGGTACTTAATCAGATTTTCTTCAAATTAAAAAAAAAGTGAGCTTTATCAGGTCTTATAACCATTTTGTGCTAATCATGATAAATGTTGTAAGATGCTGGTCTAAACTTAATTTCTGCTAATGGAAGTTTGTAGATATTTTGTTATCACTTAAATATATGCATTAATTTGACCTGAATATTTCAGCAACAGCATTTATAAAGAATTAGGATGATGAATAATGAAAGAAGTATAATGTTTGGAAAAAATAATGATCGGAAGTCAAAATACCATTGCCTTGTATCCTTAAAGCAAGTAATTTCATTTAACTTCTTTGGCTCTCAATTTCTTTCCCTGTAAAAACAAGATTGGGCTGAATTGCCTCTACCTAAAATCTCTTCCAAGTCTAAAATTCTGTAATACTCATGACTTGATGATGGTTCTAACCTAATATTTTATATCCTGATAATGTAGTGTTTCTACAGAGGTAGAAATGGCTACATTAAAAAGACATTTATAAAGAGTTAGTGATATAAGATGCTTGTGTTGCTTAATGATCTTGATTTTTGGTATCCTTATAACATCAAATTTGGCTCTGTGGTGTCTCCAAATCCTTTCCTTCCTTCTCCCCCATCACCCTATTTATTTTGCATTTATCCAGTGTTTGCTTTTCTTGTGAATCTGTCATATACTTCCAATATAATATAAAATCTTTGAAATCAGAGGCCATCTTAATTTTATTTGTCTTGTGTTCCCTAGCATATTGCCTTACACAAAGTTCATGCTTACTAAATGTTTCTGATTTTTTATTTGAATTTTAAAGAAATGGAATTTTTGTACCGTATGTAGTTTCTTGCTTTGTCTTCATCAGTAATGAAATTTGTTCTATTTTATAAAAAGCCAAAAAGTATTAAAATATCTTAGTTCTTTCTAGAGTAGAAATTAGAGAAAGCAGTTTCTAGGTTGTAAGAAAAACTTTTAAAAAGATCAAAAGCTTTGTTTTTAATCTCCTTGCTAGAAAAAAGTTTTATGTATAGTAATTCCTCTTCTTTTCCTTGAGTAGACACATATATTCTTATTTTTTAATGTTCTCTAAGTTAAATTATTCTTAAATTCACTTTCCCTTCAAAATGTACTTTGATTCTGTAACTTTGTGAAATGTTAATGATAGAATAATAAAAAGACATGAACTCTTAACAGTTAGGAGATCCTTCTAGTGATTATCCATTTCAATTTGTAAATGAAATCCTGTGTTAAACTTCTCAAAATGTATATGATGTTATTGCTATTTGCCTTCATTGGGATTATTTTTAAGTTTTTTGCTTTTTGTTTTTAACCTTCTGTTATGGGCAGACATGTTTAGTAAATCAGTATTGTGATTGCCCTTGGAGATAAAACCTTGAACCAGGGGTGGGGAACCTGTAGCCAAGAGGCTACATGTGGCCCACTAGGTCTTCAAGTACCTACCACCTTTTGACTGAATCCAAACCCCCTACCTTGGACAACTTAAAAAAAAACCAAAACCTTTTGATAAAGTAATTCTAAAGAATATAGGGTTTGCTGGTTATAAGACTTACTCAGTAGATTTTTGAAATAATAGAAATAATTCTCCAGATATTACAAAGAAATAGATCAATTATCATTGATTATGTATATATAACATTCCTCTGGGGCCTTTAATGAAGATATTCTGATGCCATTTTAGGAAGAAGCAGCAGTAAGACAGCTTGTGACCATTGCATGGTGAAAGATCCTTTTAGTTTAAATAAAATTCACTTAAAAGATTTTACAGGAAGCTATAGACTGGATGGGATCACCATCTAGTGGTGACAGATGGCAAAATTGAGGATTTTTTTTCCTCCTGAAAATTTTTGTGATGGTTTTAATGCTTTAGGATAACAGAAAGTTAATGTTAGCAGATTGAGAATACAGAGACTAAAGCAAGCATTTACATGCCAATTTATGTACGTCATTTTCTGCATTTCTCTTTTTGTCTCAGTTAAAGGTATAATTTTTAGTCTGGCCAGCAGGAAAAGTTACTGAAACCAGATTAATTTAGGTGTGTTATACCTGTTTTATATTTCCAACTATGATGTTCTCATACTCACACATTAAATTTTAATTCTCTCTTTTTTATATTAGTGTTTGAAGAGTCCTATACTAAATTATTTTTTCTTAAAGTTAAAGCATTCTAGTTCATAATTATGGAAAGCATCTTTTATTGTTAAAATAACCCAGGCAAAATTACATGTATAAGTGGTAACAATTATGAGAGGATAGACAAAAGTGCTTACTATGTTGAATATTTAGAATAGATGTGAAATGATAATCTTAAGCACTATTATTCAAATACCTTGTTATCTAGAGAACATGCTGCCTGGATGACCCCCAAACAAATATTGCCTTCATAGCCTTTAAAGATGCTTTTGAGATATAACCAACAATTTTTTGATTTGAGAATGAAAGAAAAATATATGAGTATAAAAATACATGATATTCTGTATTTTTGTTTTCATTTCCCCAACAGAATGTGAAAACCTTTGCATCTTCAGATAGTCTAGCCAAGGTCCAAGAAGTAGCAAGCTGGCTTTTGGAAATGAATCAAGAACTGCTGTCTGTGGGCAGCAAGAGGAGACGAACTGGAGGCTCTCTAAGAGGTAATTCTTCCTCAAGCCAGGTAGATGAGGATCAGATGAATCGAGTTGTGGAGGAGGAACAGCATCAGCACCAACATTCACGACAAGAGGAGGAGCACATTGCGAGGAATGGGGAAGTGATTGGTGCGGAACCCCGACACGGAGACCACAATGATTCCCAGCAGGAACACTTGGAAGAAAATAACAATCGGTTTGTTTCGGTAGATGAAGAGTCCACAGGCATCCGAGAAGAGCAGGAGGATGACGAGGAACGCGCTGGTGAACATGATGAAGAGGACGAGGAGGAGGAAGAGATGGACCAGGAGAGCGATGATTTTGACCAGTCTGATGACAGTGGCAGAGAGGACGAGCACACCAATAGTGACGGTGTCTCGAATTCCAACAGCATTGTGGACTTGCCTGTTCACCAGCTTTCCTCCCCTTTCTATACAAAGACATCAAAAGTAAGTACATTGTTTCAACCTATGCTTCTTGGTAACTGAGGAGAAAACCCATCTTGTGTCGTCATGGCTTATAATATACGTCATCTCAAGTTTTACTGATTAGCTTCACTCAGAGGACTAAAACCAAAGTGTATCTATATGTTTGTCTACCAAACTGTCACTTGCTAAATTAAGAAATAAAACATTAACGTTTGTACAAGTTATGCTAAATTTCAGAGCGTAGTGATAGTAGTTCAGCAGTCATCTTACAGATGAATGTAAAGTAATCTGACAGATTTCTTTGAAAACCAGAAAACTGGTAATTCTTCGCTTCTTAATATGCTATAAACTACCTTGTGGTTTGTGACTTCAAAAAGCGTCTGCTCACATACCTGTTACAGCAAACTATTTTGTTTGACATGTGTACTTATAATATTAGTTTAGGTCATCGGTAATATTTGTAAGTAAATCATTTAGAATTTCCTTTTGCCATTAGAGTGCCATGTACATAGAAGATACTACACATAAAAATTTTATTTTTTGGTTTGATTTATAAATTGTTATGGTTAGTACAAAATTTTCTAACTTATTAAGTGATTAGAACATAATCCTCTGTTTGAAAATAGTCATCAGTACATAAGTAAATAGGCTGTTACTTCAAAAAGAATCTGTATCTGAAATATCAGCGTGAAATGAGAATTTTTAGAAGTATTTGAAATATCAGTTATTGATATATTGTTTACTCGCTGGAGTATTATTTCCTTTTTCTTCTCTCTTTTGTTTTAACTATTTTACTTAAAAGTTTTTTTATGCAACAGTTGAGTATACTTATTCTCATCAATAGTGCAGACATGGTCTTCAAAAAACATCTGTTCCCATATCTGTTACTACAAAGCCATTTTGCTTAACCTGTTGCAGTGGGTGTAGCATAGACCCAATAGGCAACTGGGATCAAGGACATTTTCTAACTTCTGGAAAGATCGTGCTACCAGTTCATTCTCTAATGGTAGCAGTGCTGTGCCTGACTTTGGCTCTCCTGCAATTTGTAAGGGTCAGCCAGGCATTCTGAGTGTATCCTACTTTTATCCTACTTTGCCTAGTTACCATATTAATCCCGGACTTTAATGACTAGTCCTGTAGTAGTTTGGGAAGAATGGTCTTGCTGGTCAGATAAACACCTCTGACTAACAACCACCACTTTTCTTATTTTAGAGATGAAAAGAATAGAGGACAATGAGAGATTACATGGAAAGAGGAGGAAATAGGGAATTCACAATAAAAGTGTCACGGGCAGTGTGTACTTATACCTTTAAGCTGTCTAGTTCCCTATCCCTGAAAAAGCCTGCATTCACAGTTTCCTGGATCTTGCATCACCTTGAACTTTTGTGTTAGGCAAGAGTATGGAAATGGAGTCAGACAAGGAAGTGTACTTGGTTAATCTTCACAACATTTTCTATATACTCTATTGGCTTCACCAACTCACAGCCACAGAGTTAGAAACTTGGAGGCAGAATTCTGCTAGACTTTGGCTTTATTGACTGGAACCTGAGTCAAATCAGTGCTGACCTTCATTCTATATTATTTAAATTATGTTCTTTGTATATTGGTAATAATGTCAAACAATACAGGAAACTCAATTAGGACGTTAGTATTTTGGATAGTACTTAAAATTCTATTCTCAGAGTTTTAGTAGGAAAAAAAAGCATCAACTCTATGTAGAATAATAAGAATGTAGCTATCTTATTAAGTATCATAGAATTAGGAAATGAAAGGAAATTAGTGTTTTCATATTGAATAGAGAAAAGAGATCTTGTACATTTGCCTTTACCTTGTTTTCTCCAAATTTCTTTTTTGAGCATGTATATGCATGCATATGTGTGTCCTATTGGTTTTTTTTTTGTTTGTTTTTTGGGGTTTTTTTTTTGGAGTTTAGGTGAGAATAATGGATGTTTGAGGTAGGTAAGAACAGCTGAGTAATTATTCGCTAAACTAAAATGGTCAACCAGAGTTTTGTTTTGCTCTGTCCCATATACACAAACTAAATCAATTGTGATGAATTGAACACAGGATAGGCACAATAATAGTACTATTTCAGTATAATCCTGAATGAAATTTTTCTCTAAAGTTGGGAGTTTATCTTCTAGAAGGTAAATTCTTCAGTCAGGAACTATTATTTTCATGTTTTCTTCTGGAACCTAGTGCACCACATTGTCCAGAGCAAATGCTTAGAAAATTTGAACTCCTTTAGACTTTGTCTATGATTACATTAGTATAGGAAAGTCACTTAACTAATGTAAATTGGCATCTCTTTTGCAATTTACAAGGTTAAGGATGTTTCCTCTCTGATGCTTGAATTGAATTTAACCCTTTATGCATTGAAGTTTTTCATAAACAAAAATGTTTCTTAAATTTGTTATTAATTTCCTTCCTCTAGAATATAAAAATACATAATTTCAAATTTTTCCAGTGACTTCAGGATCATGTATAAATATAAATTGTGTTAACACTAATAATAGCAATAAATAGCATTTATATAGTGCTTTAAGATTTGTGCAGTGCTTTACAAATATTATTTTATCTGATCCTCACAACAACCCTGGGAAATAGGTGATATTATTATCTCCATTTTACGTTTGAGGAAACTGAGACAGACAGAAGTTAAGTGACTTCCTTTCAGTTATACAGCTTATAAGTGTTTGAGACTGGATTTGTACTCAGGTCTTTCTGACTTTAGGCCCAGTGATCCATCTTTTTGTGCCACCTAGGTGCCTCCAAAGAAGATTAATAATAAAATGTTATGGAAGGTTTGGAGGGGAAAATCATGTTGCAGAGATATCAGGGAAGTCTGGAGAAAATGGCACATAGATTGATCCTTAAAGGATGGGCAGGACTGGCAAGTGATTACACCAGCAAGAGGGAGCTTCAAAAGCAAAGGCATGAAAGTGGAAAAACGCAAGGCATTCTGAGATATGATCAGTAATATCATTGAGCTAAAGTTCTTTTTTATTTGCCCGTTTTCCCAGCCGACTTCTTGACTTCAGATTTGGTTTGGTCTTGGCTGTGCTACATTTTGGAGTGAAGGTCTAGCCTGATTCTGTTTGCTGCTAGACTCCAACTGCATCAGTCAGCTGAAAAGCTCTCTTAGGCATCTCTTTGTTCTGGGTTTCTTGCCTTTGGTTATTCCTCTGCAGGCTGGGTTAGATGCTGGAAGGGAGGCCTTACGTTGCTGCTTCTGACTTTCGAACTTCCTTTTTTCTTGGTACATGACCTAGGACCTCCCTTGGAAAGGAAATGTGTAGACCCCAAGAGCACTCTGTTCTGAATTTGTGAACTGGGCACCAAAGCTGCAAGTTGGAATCTGTCCCTGTTAACAGTGCCCCTGTGTGGGTCTGGGACTTCCTTTTGTGTTGGTGCGCAGCCTTTCCCTGGACACCACATGCTCCTGCTCTAACTCTGTCTCCAGGGTCGGCAGACCTTTCTTTCCATCTCTCTAGGCTGACCTGGGTCAGACAAAGAACTCAGACTTTTTCTATATATCTTCATCAGTATTCTGTTTGATGCATTTTATATATGGAAGAGGTGTTGCCAGGAGTTCAGTTTTCTTGGTTCTTTCTACTCTGCTATCTCGGATTCATACTCCTCCCTCCCTCAACCCCCAACTATTTCCTTGTAAGGTTCATAAAATGTCTTTGAAGGTAACTTCAAAAGATAAATTTTGGAAATATATTGAGCAATCACAGCATCATGGCACAAGGCTATGGTTTCACAAGGTTACTGTTATGAATGACAGTGAAATCATTGGATGTGTAAATTTTTATGCTCATTTAAACACCTTTCTCATTACCTTTTAATCACATCTCTTATTTTGAGTGGTTGGTTCCTATTTTATTTTGACAGCTAAGAGGCTAATTTGGAAGGAAAATTGGTAAATTGAAGTCCAAATCATTGTCAACTCCTCTTTAACATTTAAGGACTGACCTGGTAAACAAAGTCTTGCCTCATCATAAAGTCATTGTCCACCCTAAACTTTAATAACTTGTTACACTTAAAATACAAACAAATGATTAGTGGCATTAAAGGCAGATTGAATGTTGTTATGGCTGGGATGGACTTCACTTTGCTGCTTCCAGGACATATTATCTTCTCTACAATTGCTAGTTTTCATTTTTCCCATAGTGTTTAATAAGAGTACATTTTCCTATAATTGTGCAATGTAGTTTTGAACTTAAATTTGTCACTAAATTTTCAAGTGTACATGAACTTTATGGTATTCTTGTAAGCAATTTTCAAATTTTGTTCTCAGGACTGCTTTATACTTTTAAAAATTATTGAATACCTCCCCTGCCCAGAGCTTTAGTTTACGTGGGTTTTATCTATCAGTATTTACTATATTAAAAATAAAAGTCTTAGTGTTATTATGAAAGTAGTTCTGACCTTTGAAAGAGTCTTGGGGCCCCCCAGACAACACTTGAAAACTCCACTGCTATAAAAGATATAAACCCAATTAGACTATGAAGCCCTTTAGGACAGAAAGTAAGTATGTTGTATTTTAAAAAAATTTTTTTTTCTTTCTCTGAAGTCTAACAGAGTCTTCTTTATACAGTAGTCACTTAATAAATGTTGACCAAAACAGTGCAGTATAAGTTGTGAATTAGGTACCTTTCTGACAGTTGCTAGACTTGAGAATGACATCTTGAGAATGATGGTCTAGTCCAGAAAAAGACTTGAGTAACTTATTTTGGTATTTTGTTTTTCCTTGAAGATGACTAAATATTTCTGTTTTTATTTAACAGCCCATAATGAAAAGATTCTTATAATTATTTATGATTCTAAAGTAAAAGGAAATGGAGCAATTTAAAATGTGAATTTTAGAGAAGATCTTTAGAATAATAATTAACAATATATTTTTGAGGTTGGCAACACTAGTTGGAAGCATTTATTCATTTTCTTATCAACTCCTTTATCATGGTAATGGAGAAGACATCATAAATCAAAGCTACATATTAACCTTTTTTTCCTTCTAATTGTGTGTGTTGTAATAAAAATACATCGTTTATTCCATTTAATTTCCATTGTCTGTCACAGTGAAAAAGTTGATGATGAGAAGATAGGAACCAAGAAAGGACAGGTAGAATTTTTAAAAATCCAAAGATAGATGCTATCTTCCTGATAATATACTTGTGTATACATACATACATACATATGTACATGCATACATATGTTTAATTACTTTTTTATCTTAATCAAGGCTCAAACTACAAAGGGTGATATGTGTAAGGCATGAATATGGTTGTGAGAACAACATACAGAAATAAAAATATGAGAGAAACAGTTTATTGTATTAAAGGGTTTACAAATGATTTTCTTTTTTTTTAGATAATAAATTTATTTATATATTTTTAGTTTTCAACATTCACTTCCATAAAATTTTGAGTTCCAAATTTTCTCACCATCTCTCCCCTCTTCCCATCCCAAGATGGCATATAAATTGATATAGGCTCAACATTTACATTCCTATTAAACCTATTTTTACATTAGTCATGTTGTAAAGAATTAGAACCAATGGGAGAAGAAAGAAGAAAAGAGAGAGAGAGCAAATAATATGTTTCGATCTGCATTCAGACTCTATAGTTCTTTTTCTGGATGTGGACAGCATTTTCCATCATGAGTCTTTTGGAGTTGTCTTACAGCCTTGCATTGCTAAGAAGAGAAAAGTCTATCAAAGTTAGTCATCACACAATGTGGCTATTACTGTGGACTATGTTCTCCTGGTTCTGCTCACTTCACTTGGCATCAGTTCATATAAGTCCTTCTAGGTTTTTCTGAAGTCTGCCTGCTCATCATTTCTTATAGCACAATAGTATTCCATTACATTCATGTACCACAACTTGTTCAACCATTCCCCAACTGATGGGCATCCCTTCAATTTCCAATTCTTTGCCACTACAAAAATATTTTTCTACATGTGGTTTTTTTTTTCCTATTTGTATGATCTCTTTGGGATACAGACCTAGAAGGGGTATTGCTGGGTCAAAAAGGTATGCTTAGTTTTATAGCCCTTTGTGCATAGTTCCAAATTGCTCTCCAGAATGGTTGGATCAGTTCACAATTCCACCATCAATGCATTAGTGTTCCAATTTTCCCATATGTTCCCCAACATTTATCATTTTCCTGTTTCGTCATGTTAGCCAATCTGATAGGTGTAATGTGGTACCTCAGAGTTGTTTTGATTTGCATGTCTCTAATCGATAGTGATTTAGAGCATTTTTTTATATGACTATAGATAACTTTAATTTCTTCCTCTGAAAACTGCCTATTCATATCCTTTGACCATTTATCAGTTGGGAAATTACTTATATTCTTATAAATTTGACTCAGTTCTTTATATATTTTAGAAATGAGGTCTTTATCAGAGACACTGGTTGTGAAAATTCTTTCCCATTTTTCTGCTCCCCTCCTAATCTTGGTTGCATTGACTTTGTGCAAAAACTCTACAATTTAATGTAATCAAAATTATCCATTTTGCATTCCATAATGTTCTCTATCTCTTGTTTGGTCATAAGTTCTTCCACTCTCCATAAATCTGACAACTAAACTATTCCTTGCTCCCCCAGTTTGCTTATGGTTATCAGCCTTTATATCTAAATTGTGTACCCATTTTGATTTTTGCAAATGATTTTCAATAGAGGACCACAGTAGAACAGTCCAATTCCAAAATGTCTTTGAGGGTTCAAATCAGTTTTTAGAAATAGCAAAGGCCATAGAAGTCTGGTTAATTAACCATGTAGTCAGAAACTCATTATAGTCATGTCACCCTTCAGCCCACTATTTCATTTACTCAACAGAAATTGATCACCTACTATGTGCAATGTTCTACTACTAGTAAAAGTTAGATAGCCACTTGCCAGCTATATTGTAGAAGGGATTCTTGTTCAGGTACCAGCCAGACTACATTTTCTGAATTCCTTTCAACTCAGAAATTCTGTGAATTAAATAAATCACCTTATTTTTTTTTGTTTTGTTTTACATCATTTACATTTACTTTGTTTTACACTATTTTACATAGACTGTATATATTAAATAAGTATTTGTTAAATAGTTGTTTTAAAAATTAATAATTGTTATGATAATGGACAAAGCACTATGCTGGGGTAATGCAAATAATTATTTAGCCATCCTACTTAGCATGTATAGCACATATTATAAGTTAGAAAACTAAACTTTTAAAATTGTGCTTGTCAAAGACAAACTCCAGGCCTTCAGTATGCTTGCTGTTGGGGAATCCAGAAAAAGTATGTGAGTGAGAATGACTTGAACTAAAATTTGAGGTGTGTGTGTGAGAGGGTAGGGGAGGATGTTTAAAAGAAAATATGGCTCTTTGGGTGAAGACTTGTCACTATGACTCTCCTTTAGTTATGGAATTGGCCTTTATACTTTAGGAAAATATATACATACCCATTTATTTCCTGAAATGTTCTGCTACTGTAGGTGCATGGGATGGTAGAAAAGAATAGATTAAAAAAACAAAAACAAACTAGGAATGAATTATAAAGTAGAGAAAGAACATGTGACCAGGAATTGGGAATTTGGCCCTGTCCCTCACTTACACTTTATATTGCATAATTCATTTTTTTTTACTTCTCCAGTTTCTGTATCCGTAGAATGATTTCAAAGATCCCTTTCTGCTATAATGTTTTATGGATCATTTGGTTCATAGATTTAGAGCTGGAAGCAATTAGATCACTATCTTTTTCATTGTTAAACACTAGAGGGCATAAATGTGCACCATATTATATTTAGTGTTCAAAGTTATCTAAGGCATTTGATAAATGCTCTTTTCCTTTTCTCATCTTCTGGTGTTCTGATGTAATATTTTTGGAGTTTTAACATAACATTTCTAAAACAGATGTTGGAATAGTGCATAATACTGCATTTGGCCCTGCGTTTTGATGAGGAACTAAAAAAACCATTATACTTAGCTTTACTTTGCTTTGATAAAACAAATGCTGATTAAAAGAGTTTTTGGAGCATGTTTATGTGTTGGGTCTAACTATTTTTGGCCATGGGAATATGAAGCCCACTGAAAAAGTTCTATCCAAAGCAGGTTAAAAGTCTTCCACAGTCTGTTTCAGTGAACCACGCATTGCTGTTTGGTATCTTACATCCTGCATTAGTGGGTGGTTTAGAATGGTCTCTTCCAGGTAAGGTTGTCTTCCCTAACTAACATTTTCTTCTCATATTCCTAACACATCTGGCAATTGATTTCTTTTTGTGGGAAAGTCTCATATTCCTGGGGTTTGGTGAGGTGAAATATGGTAAGCTATAGTTTTACTTACTTGCAGTATATTCTGTTCTTTTATCGTGCTGTATAAAATAAATTTTGATGCATTATTCAAGTACAGAGTATTATTTTAAAGTGTTTGCTTGTTATGTTTTATCATTTTTGTACTTCTTGAATTTTTAGAAGAGAGGTTAACTACTGAGTTTAAGGACTATTTAATCAAATGCATGTATCCCTAGGAGATTTGCCTGGGTTTTTGTTAATCTGTAGGTCTCTTTGTTTCTTTTGGCTATTCGAATTGAAATGGCCTGGAAAACAATACACTTGCCTGAGGCCTCAAAGATGTCTAGTATCTAGATCAGAGGTGCTTAACCTTTTTTATGTCATAGACCCCTTTGAAAGTCTGATGAAGCCTATGAACCCTCTCTGAATAATATTTTTAAATGCAAAAAATAAAATATGTAGAAATATAAAGGAAACCAGTTATATTATAATCATAAAATGGGTTTTTAAAAGTTCATAGTCCATGGGTTTAAGAACCTCCAGTGTAATTGAAGCCTTAAAGTTTACTTTTGTATTTGAAAAAAGATTTTCGAGAAAAGCCATTCTTTGGCAGAATTTTCTAAAACAAATTCCTCAGTCTCTACATAAATTTTTCTTGTTTCCACTTTCTTTTAACATAGTTTAGATGAGGTCTGGAGAAAGAAATTAAGTTCATGTTCTTAAAATCCCAAAGATATATTGCGGGTGGTTGGATATATAGATAGATAAATTGATAGAGACAGAACATTTAAGTACTTAATTGTGTCAGGCACTCAGTGCCCTACACACAATGAGCTGGGAATACTAATACAACGAATTCATGTTGTAATAGGGGAATACAACACATGACCTGGAGCTGGAGATGGGGCTGGGAGTAGTGTAAAGTGAAACCCAGATTATCAGGAGTGGAGTGGGGAACATGGATAACCTACCAGGGGTGGGGAACCTGCGACCTTGTGGCCACATGTGGCCCTCTAGGCCCTCAAGTGTGGTCCTTTGACTGAATCTGCAGGTTCCCCACCCCTGCCAGACTCTTCATGAAAATAGTGGTCTAAGCAAGAAATCAAAAATCAGAGGAATCATCTTTAAGGAGAGAATGATGTTTGTACAGAGATTTGGAAAATCAAGAGTGGAGCTGGGAAAAAAAAAGGAAAAAGGAGAGTTTACTTAAGAAAATAAGTTGAGAATTAGTTTCTGGAACTTTTAGATGAGTTGATTATTCCCTGTGTATCATAGGGTAGACTTGATTCCTTGAAGTTATTTTCTTTGTACTTTAATAATCACTTCAATAGTAAAGTGGGATTCTAATCTCTTTATGATAGCAGGATAACAATCATTGCTAGTGCAGCTAAATAGATGACTAAAATCTTAAAAGTGATCCAAATAGTGAAACAGAAATGCCAAGGCTTCTCTCCTTACATGGGAATGGGGGTATGCTCCTGGGTTGCTTCTCTTGCTGCTGAAGCCAGGGGTAGGGGTAGGGGAAGAGAGTGTCAGAATAATCAGAATTAATTGGTCCTTTCTTTGAGAGCATCATGACTTTGTCTTCCCAGCATTTGTCTGGAAACAATTTATGCAATGAAAATAATACTCTCACATTGAAATACTCAAGTATTTATTCAGCACCAAAAGAAGTTAAAGAACCATATGTTCACTTGGCAAAAAGATGTAATCTCTGTTTTGAAGACATGGTAGTAGCAATTATCTTTTTAGGTGACTATTTAAACTCAAAGTTTCTATGTGGTAAAACATACTAGGTTAGTGAAAATCCAGAAGGAGGATGCAACTAGGTGGTATAATGAATAAAACAGTGGGCCTAGAGTTAGGAAGACCTGAATTCAAATCCAGCCTAAAGACTCTTATTAGCTGTGTAACTTTGATCGAGCAAATCCCTCAACCTCTGGTTGCCTCAGTTTCCTTAACTGTGAAATGGGAATGATTATAGCACCTACCTCCCAGGTTGCTTGTGAGGATCAAATAAGATGTTTGTAAAGTGCTTAGCACAGTACCTTGCATGTGTAGTAGGCGCTGTATAAATGCTGTGATGTTGGGGATAGTGATGATGATGAATTCATAGCCCTGATTCAAAAAAAGAATAGACTTTTTGCCACCTGATGCAAGATTACATTTAGTACCTTCAGCAGGTGTAACAGATACACTGAGCTGTTAGAGTGAAAGTACATAAAATCCTCAGTAGTACATTTAGCACTCTGATACAATGAGCATTGTTTGGCATTTGAATTTTTTTTTCTTTGTGAAGTTAATAGACATTTTTTGAGAATTAAACCCAACCAAGCTTTGCCTCATCAAGTTGATACTATAACCAGCTTAGCTAACTTGCCCAGATCATGCCTGCAAAGCCAAATAAAAGTTATTTTGATATTTATCATCTTCAATGGGTAGCAAATATTGGTTGATTCATCTAATACAAATACTACTTTCCTCTTTCTATACCTGCTTGCCCAGTTCAAAGTTTCTGTTTCTCTTCATGGAATACATATTTCTGAATTTTAAATTGGCTCTAATAATATTTAGATTTTTTTTCTCCCATTCCCTCAGCAGAGAGATATCCATTACAGAACTATGTGAGAGGATTTTGCTGCATGATATTTTCCTGCATTTAACCAGCTTGACAAGCAAAATCCTCATTATTTACTTTTAATGAGAGAAAAGTGCTATTATGTAGTTAAATGCGTTTTTCAGGAAACTCTGCAACTGTAGTGTGAAAATTTTAAAAGACATCCTAATGTGAAGATAATCATGGTAAAGTAGCTTTTCTGCATTTAAATAATTTGAGTACTGAATGAATAATTTTTCATCTTGCTTAAAGGTATTATTGTATGACTGTTTAGTGAATGAAGTTAATTTCTCTTTTTTTCAAAGCTTCTAAATTAAGTCCTAAATTTGTAAATAGTTCATGTCAGAAAATGTTTGTTTAAGTATCTGTAGGAGACACTGGCACGGGACCCCCCAGCATGGCGTACCCACATCAGAAAAGGTGCTGTGCTCTATGAGCAAAGTAGAATGGAGGTAGCTCGAAAGAAACACAAGAATCCACCCCAAAAGTTCACGTGGACTATTTATGCCTGACCTGTGGTAGAACATTCCGAGCTCATATTGGTCTGATCAGCCACAGCTGGACACACTTAAACTTGACTGTAGCATAGTGATGTCATTTTGGTCCTCTTTGAGAACAAAGGATGACAACAACAACAATTTATGCCAGTGTAAGAATGGTTTCAAAGACATTGTATACCTACCTACCCACATTTTTATACTTACCAAAAAGATTTATAGTTAATCTATAATTTTGGCAAACTAATGGGAAGACATGTATAAGAGTTGCACAGAATGGCGAGCTTAGATGTGTTGTGACCTACATCAATGGAAGGAACTCCCAAAATAACGAGATCCAGTACCCATAATTTATCAATATCACCGTCTCATTTTAGATATTGACACTCTTTTCTGCTGATACACATTTCAATAAACCACAAAAACAAAAGTACTCACATCTCACTCATTAAAAACTAATTGCCCAGTCCAAAGGAAACTACTTTAGAATATTCTGTTCATATGTGCTAATGTTCTAATTTATTTGAAGTTTTAAATGTGCTGTAATTTACATAGCTGATTTATGTCCATGCTGTATGTCTAGTATTTGGACTCTTTCTGTTAATCTCATCCACATTAGACTGTAAGCTTCTTGAATATTCTCATTCATTAAAGCACTCAGTGTGGTATATGTGTACTGTTGGCATCTATTCAAGAATATTTGAATATAAATTCATCATAGAAAGTATCAGGTGTTTATGCTTCTATTACAAACACAAATCCGCATAGTTTCATGTGTTAGTTGTGGGGCGTACCAACTTTGGTTGGCCACAGAGACTCTGGCTCTACTGAATGTATTCCTACTGCCTATAACTTGCCCACTTGGGTTTTCTCTAACCCCAGAACGTGTTAATGAGAGAAGGAAGCTAGAATGGGTCTCTACATTTAGTGGGTACTTGTAACTATTTTTGACTAATGAAGTGATAGTCATATTTTTCCCTTTTGGGAGAGGTTCCACTTTTATTCACCTGACAATAAGCTAAGAGAATGCCTGTTCTGTTTTGTCTACTTCCTATTCATGGAACCTCTACTATAGGTTGCCAGAAGTTGAGGATATATTCTGTTCATTTCAATAAGCATTTATTAAGCATCAACTATGTGCAAGACACTGAGAAAACAAAGTAAAAAATCAAGCCATGATATACCTCTAAGAGATTACATTCTAAATAGCAATAGTCTAGACTAAGGTAGCTTTCGGATAAATATAACCATTAAAATGGGACATCTAAACAATGAGAATTTGTCAGAAATGAAATCACCTTTCAGATGAGATCTTAAATTGAATAATTTTAGTGTCACATATAATGGAATAAATTATTCTCATCATCTTTTAAAGTTTTACCTCATAAAACTTCTGCTGATTACTGTTAGAAAAATCCATAAAGTTAAGATAAATTTGCATGGCTGTCTGAGTATAAGTGGGGGGAAAAAACTAGGTACCTTGAAGCAAAATTCAAGCAACGCTCTTCCTTACTGTTTAGCCCCAGCACTCTCTCTGGTATGTCAGCCTCAACTAATTGAAAGCCTTGCTTGTTGGACTGTTCAATCTTTTTCATAGATTAGCTGATTTCTCAAAATCAGGACATTTAACTCAAATTTAGATTTTATAGATAATTTAATAGTTTTTTGAGCATGCTATTTTAGAATGATTGCTGTCACCAAAAAAGCTAGGTTTACTCATAAAATATTGAATGTGTTATCTTCTTTGACATAAGTAGAAATAGTCTTAAGACTGTGTGAATCTAGGCAAGTTACTTAGCCTGTTTGCCTTAGTTTACTCATCTATAAAATGGGGATAATAATAGCACCTACCTTCCCAGTGTTAGGATAAAATGATATAATACTTATAAATCACTTTGCAAATTTTAAGACACTTTGTAAACATTAATTGTATTGATAACAGAGAAAATATGAAATGTGTTTACTTTTTTAAAAAATGCTTTCAACTAGGTCAAAATAAGAAACGTAAAATAGTGAACTCTGCAGATTATTCAGCCTTTACCATTTTGGTCTTAGACTGTACTATACAGATAAACTTTTCTCTCATTCTCAAAGGATTTCTCAATTTTAAATAAGTTCCTTTAAAGGAAGAAAAAAAAATTTCTCTTTTGCATTTGCAAACTTCTGTGAAAAGCAGCTTCACTGGTTCTTGAATCTGAGAATTGAAATGACTTTCATCTGTTAACTGGTAGAACTTTATTTAAAATATCTTTAGCGAGCATATCTTTCTTATGTAGCTTACCCTTAACCTTAGTTGCTATATTAGAAATTTGACTTCTAAATATACGGATCATTGTCAGGTCTGTGACTTATTTTTATACTAAGCATTGAGAAATAGAAATAAAGTAAATGAAGTGATAATTTATAATTTTCCCAAAAGGTTATAGAAATAGGTATTGTAAATAGGATAATATCTTTAAGCTTTAGTAACTCTTGAAAATATTTCTAAAGAACTTTGAAAACCTTAAAATCCTTTATAAATGTTTGCTGTTGTTATTGTTGAGTATTCTAGATTATAATTTCCTTGATGGAAAACTCTTATTTTATTTTTCTGAGAAATAACCTTCATAGTGGGATGGACATGCTAGACCTTGAGTCTCGAAAACTTAGGTACAGATGCTGCCCCGACCATATTAACTCTGTGACCATTTGCATCACATGCACTCTCTAAGCCTCATTCTCCCCATTTGTATCTCCACTATGTACCTTAAAAGGTTGATGTAAAGCAAAGAATATTTTATAATATAATTCTCAAACTTTAAAGGGCTATGAATGTGTCAGCTGTTATTAGGAAAAGCAGCACGATATAGTGAAAGAACCACTGGACTTTGACTAAGAAGAAACTTGGGTTTAAATCCTGCCTCTGAAACTCACCACGAGCATATCACTTAACCTCTCTGATTCCCAATTTCTTCATCTATAAAATGGGACTAATAATACCAATTGTTTATCTCACAGGATTAGTTTGAGAATCAGATGTAATAATGTATATAAAATACCCTAAAGTGCTATATAGGGTCGTTTTTTATTATTTATATTGCCTTTCACAAATAATGGCCATCCCTAGAGGTCACTTTTCCCTTTAGCAAGGACATTGCAATGTTTTCTTAAGCTGAGGGTTTTGCCATACTTATCCCATTTGCTGTATTCTTCTGAAAGTTTGTCATGCATATGCTTTATGATGAAAGTATATTGGTATGGAGTTTTTGAAGATTATAATGAATGAGCTAGGATGCTTAAATTTAGTAACAAAACTATTTCCCAGATCCTCTCTTTTGATGTATCTTGACATGGAAGACAGAGCAGGAAGACTTGAGTTCAAGTTCTGCCTGTTATGGCATACTATTGGTGGGGCCTAGTCATATATTACAGAAAGGCTGCAGATCTGCATTGGTAATGGATGGGTCTTTCCTAGAGCTCCCTATAATGGTGAGACTATAGCGCTCTCTCTCTCTCTTTCTTTTTTTAATCCTCTCACTTAAATCTCAACCATTAGCCTACTACTGGAGCAGGAAAATAAGTCAAAGTGGACAAAAGAGACACTTTAAAAAAGTTTCTTGTTTTTTTTTCAATATATACTAAGACCACCCAGGGATAGCCTCTGCATTACAAAGGGTAACTGGTGTACTGTGCAGTTCATAATTAATTGAAAGGCAAAGGAGATTTAAAAAGTAAAGCAAAACTTATGTTGTTGACTCAGAATTTAAGCTTATCCCAAAGCGCTAATGGGGTCATAGTAGAAACAACAACACTCTTTCCCCCAAACAAATTCAAGGTCCGCCCTCAAGATAATCCTGGAATACCTCAAGATGAAATAGCTCCCAGCAAGCAGTACTGACTACTTTGGGACTGTCTTCTGGGGGACTTGGTCATACCTTTAAAATAGCTAAAGCCTTTAGCCATCCAATCTGTTGAGGTTTAAAGCAGTTATTCAAAACCGTTATTTTTAATTCCAATCAGAGTAGTATTTCAATCCTTACTCTAAGTTCTAGGTCATTTATTCCTCCTCCTGGAAACTTCCTCATCTTTCCCTACCTATTCACCTGATTTATTTCAGTAATAATGTTTTGATGTAGTATTTGTGACCATTTGTGATCATTTTATTTTTCTTTTCATTTAACTTAAATCCCCATCTCACCTAGTCTTATTCTACCTTTAAACTTGTAGGAAAAAAAACAATTCAGTTTTGTCTGCATGGCCTGATTGTCACCCAGAGACACACATTCTCTTTCTCTCTGTCTCTCTCTCTGTCTCTCTCTCTCTCTCTCGCTCTCTCTCTCTCACACACACAGACACACACGCACACGCACATGCACACACCCATGACCCCAGTGATTGTAAGGCTTCTGATAGGTGAAAATAAATGGCCAGAAATGATTCAATTTAGTTTTCATTTTTATTTCATGGGATTGCAGTGCTTCTTTCTATCCAGTTGAGGGCAGTTGTTACCTAGTAAGTCTGATTTAAATTTGGTATTTTCTAAGATCGAGTTATTCACCTCCCTTATGTCCACTGAAACTTCAAAGTTGTGGACTTTTGCTCCTTTATATAGCACAGTGTATATCACACATATGCGTTATTTGTCATCTTTTCTTTGTTCCTGTTTTTCTAGGTACTAATTCTCTGCAAATATAAAAAACTAATTTTAAATTTAACTACCTTTTTAATGTGACCTGGTCTCAGGAAAATGAGTGATACGAAGGCTTTTATTCCAAGTTCCAATTTTGCCAGTTTGAGAACTCAGTGTCTAATATTATATAATTTTTTTTTTTTTTTGTGAGGCAGTTGGGATTAAGTGACTTGTCCAGAGTCACACAGCTAGTGAGTATTATGTGTCTGAGGCCGGATTTGAAGTCAGGTCCTCCTGACTCCAGGGCTGGTGCTCCATCCACTGTGCCACCTAGCTGCCCCTTAATATATATATTTTTTAAAAAAATAAACTCCCATTTACTTTAAAAATATGCTTGTCTAAGTAAAAAAAAAAGGAATTTTAATATGTTATTGGAAATTAAAATAATTCTAGAGTTTGGAAAACCTTGATATAAGTGATCAAGTAGCCACATTGGTCACATTACCGTGTTCCTCTATGTCTGTTTCTTTAGCTGGACAAGGAATCTACCGTAAAAGTATCAGCTAATAATAATAGCTAATATTTACTATCTCATTTGAGTTTCATAACAACCCTTTGAAGGTAGGAGCTATTATCTCCATTTTATAGATGAAGAAAACTGAGGCTGAGAGCAGTTAAGTGATTGACCCATGGTCAGATGGCTATTAAGCATCTGAAGCAGGACTAGGACTCAGGTCTATATAATTGTCAGCTTCTACTGAATGAACCAGATTTAAGTGAAAAAGGACAATCTTGCTAGCATTTAGAAAGTGTCCAAAAATAGAATGGGATTTCTTAGCAGATGGTATACTTGTCCCTGGGCATCATCAAGTCATGGCTGAGGATCTTATGAGGATAATTTTTGTTTAGGTACAGGTTAGAATAGTGGATTATAGAACTAGAGAGGGTGGAAAAGGCCATTTTTCTAAGGAGGGAACTGAGTCCCAACAAGGTGAAGAGATTTTCCCAAGGAAACAGGTTGTAAGTGGCAGACAGTATTTGAAACTCAAGCTTCTAACTGTAAATCCACTACTCTTCCTAATTTGATGAATAGTCATATTGATTGTATGCAATGTAAACACACGTGTCTTTCACAGTATTGTAGTTTCTAGAGATGGAGGGGAAAGCACTGGCCTTAGAACTCTGATTTAAATCCCACTTCTAACTAGACATATGTCTTTGGGTCACATTTCACCTGGACCTCTGAAAACTCAGCTTTAGTTGAGCATTTGTTTTTTTTTCCTTCCCTTTTTATAAAACAGCATATAAACATCAAGGATGTATCCTACTGCTCAGAATTATCAATTTACTTTTTCATTAACCTCCCATTTGAATAGTAAGAGGTCAGAATTATAAGTCATTTGTCTAATCAAAGGTTATTAGACCTATTTAGCCCTATCATTTTTAGTTTTAGTTTAGTTTATGATTTTCTATATTGAAGTAACAAGACAATGAAAGAGAGAGGGAGGGAGGGAGGAAGGAAGGAAGGGAAGGAGGGAGGGAGGACAGAGGGGAGAAAGGAAATTACTTGTCCAGTCCCTATTCTTATTTCTTACATGTTATCCTACAATCTACCCCCCACCCCCACACAACATACTATACATACCAATATCAATGGAATGTCCTCAAAGGCAAGGATTCTTTTGGTTTGTCTTTGTATCCCCAGTGCCCGGCATAGTCACTGCATACACTAGGACTGACAGCTCTTTTAGAAGACCTTTCTTGATTTCTCGGTGGTTAATGCTTCCACCTTTCCCCCTCAAGTTACTTTGTATTTATACTGTTTTGTTATGCTTATCTTCTTCTTGTTTTCCTCTAGCAGAACTTAAATTCCTTGACTTTAGAAACTAATTTTTATCTTGGTTTATCCCTAGTGCCTGGCCACGTTCCTGGCCTAGTGCTCAGGAAATGCTTGTTAAACCCATTTGAAGGCTGGGGAAACTGTTAGAAGGCTTTAAAGTGCATCTGGTAGTACCTTTTCTTTAGACATTTCCTCCTTCCTGTGATTGCACTTTTGTGATCACTCACTACCCTAGTGAGGATCTCAAGCCTTCTTTTTACCCCTTCCTGGATTCCAAGAGAGTCCCAGTTGATGGCTCTTGCCTGAGCTTGCACTTCTGCTGGCACAAGCTTCAAGAACCCAGGGTCACCATGATGAGTCCTTCGAATGGAAATAAAGTACAGAGAAATAGTTGCTACATATATTAAATTTAGATATTTAAATTCAGAACACATGCATGTATTTTGGGCAGCTGGGTGATGCAGTGGATAGAGTACTGGACTTGGAATCAGGAAGACTCATCTTCATGAGTTCAAATGGCCTCAGACACTTACTGGCTGTGTGACCCTGGGCAAGTCACTTTACCCTGTTTGCCTCAGTTTTCTTATCCATAAAATGAGCTGGAGAAATAAATAACAAACCACTCCATTATCTCTGCCAAGAAAACCTCAAATGGAGTCGCGAAGAGCTGGACACAACTGCAACAACTGAACATGTTTTGGCTGTTTTATGAGTGTGTTTGAAAGGAAATTGTTTTTTTCTAAATAACATGAATGAGATAGGCAGCTAGGTGGTGCAGTGCTGGGCTTTGCATCAGGAGGATCTGAGTTTAAATCATACCACAGACGCTTATTATTAATGTGACCTTTGGGCAAATTATTTAACCTCTCCTGGCCTCAGTTTCCTCACCTGTAAAAATGGTGATAAAACTAGCACGTACCCCACAGGTTTTCTGTGAGAATCAAATGAGATAATATTTAAAGTGCTTTGCGAACCTCATAGTGTTTTATAAATGCTATCTAATCTAGAAAGAAATTGAAAATTGCTATATGTAGAGAGAGGATATATAAATATCAAATTTTTATATTCATTGGAGTGGGTTTAGTATCATAGAAGAAATGAATGTGTTGAAAAGGAAGATCTTTTAGTCATACCCTAAAACTTAGATAATGGTGTTCATTGTGATCTTTCATTTAAATTAACCCCGTAAATTCATACATATTTACATATATAGTGTGTACATATATTAATAGTAACATACTTTACATTGTAATGGTTTAGATTTTACAAAGAACTTCTTTCATAACAGTCCCATGATGTAGGTAAGATAAGAGGCTTAGACAGGTCAAATTACTTACCCACAGTCTTGGAGTGACCAAGTGAAGGAGCTCAGAGTGGAACCCAGATCTTTTAACATTAAATATAGCATTCTTTCTACTGACCATATTTGTATATGGAAGTGTGTTGTGTTTATGAGTTTATTCAAGTAGAATCATTGATTTAGAACTGGAAGGAAACTTGGAGGTCATTCCATTCAGTTTCTTTGTTTTGCAGATGAAGAAACTCAAGGCCAAAGACATGAAATGATTTGCTTCATGTCCCCAGGTAGGAAGTGCCAGAGCCGGGATTCAAACCCAGGTCCTTTTGACTTCCTTCAGTCCGTCGTCCACTACAATATGATGCTTCAGTTAGCATACCTCTGATTAATTTTAAAAGTATTCTTTAAATGTTTATCAATTTCAGTATAATTAGGTAGGGAGGACAATGGAAGATTCAGTGATGAGATAAATGGGTCAGTTTCCAGATATTGGCAAAGAATGGGTTTTCATTTTATAAGAAACACTCTAGTTCATGGTTGTCATGTTAGAATGTGGACACTGCAATTTAGCACAACTTTCAGTAGCGTGTGCTTTACTGACTTCGCATGGGAGGTCTACCAGCTGTTTGACTGGCAGGAGCAGACTGCTTTCACTTCAGTCATTTATAATTCCTGGCTATTCTAGGATAGTTTGCACTTTACCAAGCAGCAGACAGGTCAGGACGTTAGGAGGAGAAGTTTGAAAGACATAAGCAGCAGGCTTTGGGTTTTTAGCTTTTATTTTCATTTTGAAGAAATATTTCTGTTTGGTTGCTAGCGGACCTAGCAATGTGCTGGAGTTACATATAAAGTGATCAACAACCGTGAGTTTTTTTAAAATGTCAAAACCAGGAAAAACTACTATAAACCATGGCTTGGTTCCTGTTGATCTCAAAAATGCAAAAGAGCCTCTACCACACCAAACTGTGATGAAGATATTTAGCATTAGCATCATTGCCCAGGGCCTCCCCTTTTGTCGGAGACGGGTAAGTCTGGAAAGGTTGTGAAATATGAACATGTAATCGTTATTTAAAGAGAAGTACATGGAAAGAAGTCATTTAGCACACCATTACAGAATTTTGTAAATCTAAGTACTCAAGTGTTTGAAACCATATCTAATCACTTCATAATGTTTGGATTGTTTTGTTGTTTGAGTGAGAGGGGATGTATACTAATCCATATTTTTTTTGTGTTTATTTGTTTTTATGTGGTAAAAATCTTGTAACTAACTGCTAAATGTACATTTTGAAATCTTATGAAGTAAATAAAAGAAAACAAAAGAAAATAGGAAACAAAAAGAAAATAAATTCAATTTTCTCATTTTTTGGTAGGAAAAAAAGGATATTAAATGTTATTTTTTACACATGGAAGCCACAGTTTTGGTACCTAAAAAAGGTTTTCCAGGAACCAAATATTTGAAACTGTGTGCATTATTTTTTCTATTCCATTTCTTAAATTCAAACTTCAACCTTAAGATATAGATAGATATAGATACATACATACATATGTACGTACATACATGCATACATACATACGTACACGCACATTTGCTGTTGGAGAAAATAAAAATAGCATGTTACTCTGTGGAAGTTGTGATAGAGTTTATATATAGATATCCTGGACTGTTGAAGTAACTGTAGAATTGGATTTATGCTGTTTTGTGACTAGCCCTCATATTAAAATTCTTGTCTGTCTCTCTGTGGGTGCGCTTTTTAAAAGCAATATAACAACTCAATAATTAGTTCTTTGGAATCATAAATAGTGTGGTGATTTTATTTTCATCTTAGCTTTTTGCCATGAGAGTTTTCTTTAGTATAGTAGGTTATTAGGCCCAAAATGTACTTGCTCAGTAAATTTTTCAACAAATGAGATAGCTTGGCTGCCCGGAATCGAGGTAGATGTTTGCATAGAACTGTTAAGTTGTTTTCCTTTTGCTTCTTTAGTGTTGACAGTGTAAGCTTAAAAGTAAATGAAAGAAAAACTTCAGTGTTCTATTATATATTATAAAACAAGCTCATGAAAATCCTTTTTCTATTCTAATAAATTATTTCTTCAGTTTTGCGTGTGTGTGTGTGTGTGTGTATATAAAATTTCCCCCCATTTACCTTGTCCCAACCTTGTTTTCCCTAGTGGGAGCCATGTTACAACAAGGTTAAAATATTATGTACCTATAGTTTGAAACATTTTGAATGGATTCAGATATTACAGCTTTATCTTGCCACATTCCATTCTGGTATTGCTATGCTTTTCTGAAGAATTTGCTGTTCCTTCTCTCTTGCTTACTCTCACAGAAATTATTGGTATTCTCTGAAGTAAATGAGTACCACTGCTGTAGTTTAAATGTGAAACTTTCTCATAGGTTTCAGATCATAATAAATTTATCACTTTGGTAGGTAAAACTTACAGAACTATCATGTAGAGTTAAGAAAATAAAAGATTGTTTTCTAGAGTTGAAATTCTGACAAAATTGTTTTTTTTCTCTTGCTAAATATATTTTAAAAGGCTACTATGTTACAGTAGACTTCATTATTGTATGTTTTCTGACTTTCTAAATTTGGATGTGTCTGGTGCTTTTATTATTAAAATATTCTTGAAAGTATTTGATGAGACAAGTTTGTTGACTCTTTAAATGTAATGCTTGTTAGTGCTACCTCTTTAAAAAGCACCACAGATTATTACCCTTCATGTTGTACCAATTTAAACTAAGTTTAAAAGATGAGCCTTAAACTTGTTTGTGGAATATAGAAATTGTTTTAGTGAGAACTAACCTTGTAGTTGTAAGTATTTATGTAAGGACATTGCTGCTGAAATGTCCTATTTAGCTTTTCCCAATGCTATGTAGATGATAATCTTGTTTCAGCAGTATTATTGAGTTAACTCTGAGTAATAAAGCTGACATTTGAATGTATAGACTATACTTCTGGTTTGATTACTGGCTACTATGTCATTTCAAATCCATGAGTATTAGCATTATGGGAGGAATGTGCTAATATAATTTCCTTATGGTTATGTCAAGCTATACATAGTCGAATAACTTTTTCTCTTGTTCAATTGAAGTGTTTTTCAAAAACCTTTAAATTCTTCAAAGGAAAAAAAATCTCATCAATGCATTTTGTGATACTTTGTATATAAAAAGATTGTTTTGAGAGTTTGCTAATCTGATCTTGTCCTTCAAATCTTGTACATTAAATATATTCAGTTTCTCTCAAGCAGTTTACTATAAATGGCCACAGTGCACAAAGCATATTACCATCTCTAATTTGGAGGGTGTTTTGATGGTGGTATTGTGTGGGGTGCTGTTGTTAAATTAGTATGGTAGATTTAAAAACTGACTTCTTAATGAGATTCTGGGTTGTCTTGAACTATAACATTTGTTCGCATGTTCTTTTATGGGTTGAATCAAATAATATTTGAAATGACTAGTGTAAAGGTTAATGCTGTGACATTTTTAAAAATGCATACACCAGACTATGACAGCAACTATAGTCTTAATTAATCTAACTTCTAGAAATATTTTAATGAAATTTATAATCTTAGTGTCATGCATACATGATAAATTGATAGTAAAATAGATAGGTGTATACTCAGTATGTTCCTTATATTTAGTGCCAATATCACTTCATAAACTAGTATATGTTTACCTTTTGAAAGTAAAATTAGATTTTTTAATTTCATATTTCCCATATTTAAGTATTCTAAATACTATCTTAATGTATTACTATGTTGAATGAAAATTGGTAAATACTGGTTATTCTATATTTTTTAGGGTAAAAGAATAGCCTACTGCCATAGCTTATGGATAAATATTGCCCTTTAGTGCCTCATATGCCCTTGCATATGAATCATGTACTAAATGTGTAGTGGAGGCATCAGCATCGTTTCCTGCCAACATGAGGAGGATGGCCAAGGAAGGTGGGTGGGGCATACTGATCCCTCAGCAGGGGTTTGGAGTTTATTGGACCCTTCATTGTGTTGTCTGAACAGAGGCAGTGCGGAGAAAGAGAACAGTGGGGAACTTGGGAGAATGGCAAAGAATTAAGTATATAGCTTTTTTAGAGATCTTTGAGGCTCAGCCAACGACCAAAAGTCTGGCCAGGGGCTCTGGAGCCAAGAAGGATGGCAAATGGTGTTGCCTCAAAGTGTATTTTTTCCAAGTTATATTACTTAAATTGTTAAAAAAAAAAATCAACATCAAGTTACATAGAAACTATAAAATGTTCAGTCAAAGAAAAAATATTCAAACGTCATTTGGAAGAATTTTGGGGCATGCTCCTATGCAATCGAGGTTTACAGTCTGATTTTCGTGATGTAATTGAACTTAATTACAGATAATCTGGAATTTCAACTTATCCAATATTCCCATATTCCTCCAGAGCTGTTTTCCTGAAATAATGTCTTTTTCTCTTGTTTATTTTTGATGGACTTTCTAATGATGATTTTAAAGAGATCAAGAGCTAAATAGAAAGTTGGCCAAAGAAGACAAGTATGTGACCTATATATATATAATAGTTGACAATTAATTTAAAGACCATTTTAAAGGCCTTATATTATGTGAAATATACACTTTTTGTCATAAGGCATTCCCTAAGTTATAGACACTTAACTTGTACGTGAAACTTCTTGAATATAATATGATTCAAGTAAACATACATTCTTTAAGGATGTTTAGGACACTATGCTAGGCACAGGAGTTACAAAAATGGTTATGAAACATTCTGTACTTAAAGAGGCTATTATATATAGGAAAGAAATAGCATCCAGTGAAATAATGGAGTGCAAAGGAGATGAGAGTGAGAATGTGAGCTGTCATTTCAGAGAGTGACAAGTAGTGAAGGAAAGCCTAATAGAAGAAAGAGCAATGAATCTGTACTTGGACCCCAGTTCCAGTCTCAGCCTGCCTAAGTCCTTTATAAAAGGAGATCCACAGCTAGAAAGTGTAGAGATACAGCAAATGTGGCCTACAGGTAGACCAGTGGGTCTGGAAGAATACATGAAGGAAAGTAGTACAAGTTAAAGTTGGAAAGGGAGTTTGGAGTAGGTTGTAAAGAGCCCTAAATGGCAGAATTAGTCATTTATATTTCATGAGGCCATGGGTAATCACTGAGATTTGAATTGGAAATTAATTTGACCATAATGATACATTAGGAAGATTAGTGAGGTGATGATGGGGAAAATGGATCCTCTCCATGCTGTTTTGCCTGAACCCAGCTTCCAACTCAGATCTATAGCTCAAGCACTGCCTCTGGGACCCTGAATCTCTGACGCACCATGCCATTTTCTGGCCATCTCTCTGCTGTACTATCTTCTCTGAGAACAGCAAAAAAAATTAACATTACCTTTTCTAGAAAACATGTGTGTCAGTCAATTATCTTAGGACTCCAGTAACCATTCCCTTTGACTTACCTGTCCAGAATATTCCTCCCTGACCACTACATCCTTATATATGTTGTTCTCCCCTATGAGAATATAATCAACTTGGCGTCGTGAACTGTCTTGCTTGGTTTTCTCTTGTAACCCCAGCCTTTATCACAATGCCCTGGCACATGTTAAGCACTTAGATAACTTTTCAATTCATTCATTCTGGAGGGAATAGAATAGAGTAGGTAGTACCAGTTAGAAAGACATCATAATGGCTAGGACTAGGTAAAAGGTAATGAGAGAGGCCCTGAACATAAATGGTTATAGTACAAATGGAAAGCAATCTATGGTTGTGAGATGTCATGCCGGTAGAATTGACAACTGATTGCCCACAATTTTTGATGACAGGTAGAGGGAGGAAGTGACTCCTCTATCCATTCCATATCATCTATCCATTCCATATAAATACAGACCTTCAGGCCAGTTACCAAGCTGTTTTGGGCTAATGGCACTGCTTAGTGGCTCACTTAGGGAACTAAACTAGAAGTTACCACCTCTCTGTCCTCTTGGGCTCATGCATAAGCAATGTGCTCTTCCACTCCCCAATCTTCCTTCATCTTCCTCCCAGTCTTTTATTTCTCATAAAGAGTTATTTATGTACATCTCTCTAGCTCTTGTCTAGATATCTCAGGAATTTTTTTTCCTCTCTCACTTATAAGTCCAAATAGAAAGATTGTGATTGGTAAATAGAGGTAATAGCATACTGGTATCATGGAAAAAGCAGACTTGTAAAGGTGACCCTCCCCCCCCCCAATTTATTTTACACGTTCTTTTCTTTTTACATTTTGAGTTAGAAATTTTCTCCCTCCTTTCTACCCCCTCTCCCACTCACTGAGATGGCAAGCAACATGATATCAGTTATACATGTGAAATCATGAAAACGTATTTCCATATTTTTTGAAAGCAAGAGAAGTAAAGAAAGTGAGAAAATTATACTTCAATTTGCACTAAGAGTTTATCATTTCTCTCTGGGGATGGATAACATTTTTCATCATGAGTCCTTTGGAATTGTCTTGGATCATTGTATTGATCAGAATAGCCAACAGACTTTTAAATTTTAAAGCAAAATTAGGTATAATGAAAAGAATCAGTGTCGTCAATTCAGCATTCATTTATTCAAACTGACAAACATTTATGAAGTACTTACTATGTGAAACGCACTGCAAATATAGAGATATAAACAAAACAGTCCCTATCCTCGAGGAATTTATGTTCCACTTCTAAAATCTTTGAAGGTGTCTAGAAATTAATCTTCAGAACCTTTACACATCTTGTTTCCCTGTTCTCCTTTAATAAAGCATTTGCTTTCCCATCCAGCATCAGTATTCAAGATTAATAAAAGGTATTGTTTGCTAATTTTGCTTGATCACTTTTATAGGATTGTTTACGATTATTTTCTTTTTTTTTTTTTTTTTTTTTTTTGGTAAGCAGTTGGGGTTAAGTGACTTGCCCAGGGTCACACAGTTAGTAAGTGTCAACTGTTTTGTCTGAGGCCAGATTTGAACTCAGGTCCTCCTGATTTCAAGGCCGGTGCTCTATCCACTGCGCCACCTAGCTACCTGCACAATTATTTTCATTGCAAATGTTTAATGCTTCATATGTTATACAATTAAATAGCTTGAAAACCTAATGGTTATGCTTAATATTTCTCTTGGAGAGTAGATTCTGACCTTCAAATACTTGACGTAGAAAAAATATTTTGTAACAAAACCTACACAGATATATGCATATAAATTGGAGATTTCCTGTAAACATTATGCACTTAGAAAATTTTCTCCTGTGATGGGTGAAATTTCATGCTTATATAAGTTGCAAATGTTTCAAAACTTGTACCTATTTGGGAGACCTTGGTGTTGATAAAGGAGTGATTTTTTCAAGGGCTGTGTTATCTTAACCAGCCTTATACTGTAATAGCCCATACTCATCACATTGCTGAGTTAAAACTTTTTAGCAAAATTGCTTAAGATAGATTTAGACCTGAAAAAGACACTGGAGCCAATCAGGTCCAACCCTTTCATTTTATAGGTGAAAAAAACAAGGCACAGAGTTGAATGACTTACCCAAAGTCACATAGCTAGTAAGTGTCTGAGGCAGAATTTGAACCCAGAACTTCCTGACTCCTAATACAGTACCCTATCCAATCTACTATGCTGGTATGAATAGAGAAGCACAGTTAGAACTTTAATATGGAAAATTGGAAACAAACTTTGATCACTTTTTAGTGAAATTTTTGTTCATTATTGGAAAAGTTTACTTTGATGATCTTGGAGGAACTTACGTTAAAAAAAATTAAATTAAAAAAAAACCCAGTTATAATTTATTTTGTTCTAACTCTGAGATATCTAAATCCATTGTGTCTTTTTTGGACTGAAAATATGTGTACACATAACCTCAATTTGAAAATATCTTAAGTTGGTTGAATATCTCTAGTCCTTTGACTTATGTTCCTTAGTATCTTCCCAATAGTTCAGCATTCAGCCAACCAGCCCATTGAAACCCGTTTATGCAAAAGAACTGAAAGGATTTGATCATATTTCAGAAAGCAACTATTCAAGTTACAGTACTTTAAAGTTCAGTCAGTACTGTCATTATGTCCAAGAGGGCATGCACTGTGGTCTAGTGGATAGTGAAGAGTCAGTAAGACTTGGTTCAAGTTCTCTCTCGGGCACATAGTAGCTTTATGACCACTGGCAAGTTATTTAACTCTCAGTGTCCCAGCATGTTTTTATAGACTTCAGAATTATAGAAGACTTGCTGATATGCATTGGTGGAGGGAATTTTCATCCTGGGAGTGCCATTTAACAGTTTTACCCCTTCAAAGTTAGTATAGACATGAAAAGTCAACCATCAGTAGTAGTATCTCTAGTGAAATAAATTGTGTATAGGATGGTACTATTTGCGTATTCCCTAAATCCCTTGGAAGATGATGGGTGGAGGGGTAAGATTTATAGCAAAAACAATCTTTTTGGTGATATTTTTAAAAATAATTCTATTATTATTTTTTAGGAATGACAGATTTCATCACAACATTTTGTATACTGCGTTTTCTTTTCATTTCTTTATATATAAATTCTCTGTATTATCATGTAAAGATTTGAAGGTAATTCGGAATATTTTTAGTCGAGTACTACTGTTAGTAAAGTCCCTTTAAAAAATAACTTTATTACTTTAAAGCAAACAACTAACCAGTGAATTGTATTCTCTCTTGAACTGATACTCTTCTATGCATGGCTTTGTTATTGTCATGAAACAACTAAAATGTTGGAGTAGGTTTCTTCTTTCATTAATTCTCTAATTTTTGTGCTTCAGTGTCTGTTTCCATTGTCTTACTGTTTACTGGACTTCTGCATTTGGGAATGTTTAGTGCATTGTGTGTACAGTGCAAATGGTAGCCTTTCTCCAACCATGTTGCTATTAATAAACAGCACCATAAGATTACTTCTCACATTAACTGCAGCAGCTGACCGGAATGCTGGCATATTTCTTAGAGCACCACTGCATTCTATCTTAACATTTCTATCATAGCTATGTCATTTAGGAAGACTCATGTATTAACTTTTTTTTTTTGGTTTTGTAGACTACTGGTAATACATCCTCAACTTTATTACTATTTATTCACAACAAATTTGTAGCATTGCAAATTGTCATGTATTAATTGCATATTTATATACATTTTTCAAATTGAAGCTTCCTTTTTTTTTTTTTTTGGCCCAGACATTTTGTAATTTATTAAAACTGTCAGCACTGATTCTTCCCTTGTGTTTTGTTTGCCTTTCTTCAATAGCACTCAGTGTATATTAAGTGCCTACTATGTGCTAGGCTCTCCTTCCCTTCCCTTCTTCCTACCTCCTGTTCCCAATAATCTTTTACTTTGGACCTGGACAGGCCACTGCAGACCATCTTATACATCTTCCTAATTTTGCAGATAAGGAAACTGAGGCCCAAGTGAATTATGCAAGTTTGCACAGCTGGTTAGTGATAGTCAACACTTGCATGTGTATCATTCCATTACTAAGAAGGAATGAGACAATTTAGTAGGTAAGTGTCAGAATCAGCTGTTGGAAGGAACTGCATCATAATACCGCGGGTCGTTTTGTTTTTTGTTTTTTTTTTGCTTTTTTTTTTTTTTGTGGTGAAACACCTCAGAAACGAAATGTGTGCTTGAGGACAGGAACCACAGGGTTAGTTTTTCTGTCTAACAAAGCAGATAATTTTAACCTTTTTGTGTCAAGGACGCCTTTGGCATTCTGTTGAAGCCTATGCCCCCCCCCTTCTCAGAATGTTTTTAAATAACATAAAATACTTATGATTATAAAAAAATGATTATTGAAATAGTTATTAAAATATTTTTTAAAATGAGTTCATGGACCCCAGGTTAAGAATCCTTCCCTTAGAGCACGCCTAAATTCCAGTGGAATTAGAATTTCAGGGTTCGGGCCAAGAATGTCTCTGTCCAAATCAACACCAGGTGGCAGCAGCAGCTTCCACTTTGGCTGCTACCTATTAATCCAGACAGTACAGAAATTCCAGGAATGAGACAAGGATAGTCATTGTCACATTCCATAACTTTATCTTAACCCTGATTAGAGGCCTACATTAATGCCTGGTTCAGCTTCACACAGTAACTGCTCTACTGGATAGATTAATATAGTTTAAGCACATAAACCTTAATATAGGAGACAAATCACAACATCTTAGATTTGGAAAGACCATTGAAGCCATCTAGTTGAACATCAACCTGGACAAGAACCAAAGGAATTTTAATATTTAAAAAAAAAATCAGACTTTTGTTGATAATTTAATATGTTAAAGTATTTTTCCCTAAGAAACTGAATCTAGTATTGGTTAGTTCCCTCCACCCCCCTTTTTAAAATTTCTTTGTTTTAAGAGTTATCTCTTTGGTTAGGATAGGGTTTTATTTGGAAATGAAAGTGTTATAAAATCAAAAGAGATCATAAAAATTAAACTGAACACAGAAATTATTTTAGAGAAGATTTAAGTAAACTTAAATGATGTTATTTGTGTTGGATTCTAATCCAACCTGACTTCACAGCTGCGAAAACAAAAGTCACTTAACTTTTGTGGGCCTCAGTTTACTCATCTGTAATATAGGGTAAAAATAACATTCACCTCACAGTGTTGTGAGAATCAGTTGAGATCATAGATGTAAAGTTTTGTATAATTCAAGTTATTGTTGTAATGGAAGTCTGAGAACTGATTGCCGTTCTTGGATTTGTAATTTGAATTGACAAGCATTTCCTGTTAGCTTTGGGAAATTTTGGGTATGTTTCCGTTTAGAGAAAGAAGGTAAACGAGTCAGTCCTGAGAGTTCTTAAAAGTATACACAACCTTTGAGGTACAGACTGAGGGGAAAGAATGGGGACTTTAAGAATTCAGCTGCTTCAGAAGAGGCAAGATGGCATCCCCAGCCCTGCCGAGAACTTAATGAGATGACCCAGAAAGAGTTAGCCTATAGAAGTATGGAGAAACTGAAGGGTTGAAAGTAAAAGGAGTTTTGAGCAGTAGTGGAGTACTGTCAGGCCCATATGGGATTTTTGGAGCAGAAAACTTGAGCTGAAGTTATTGGTTGTAATTTCAAACAAAAAAAGGCCTGTTCTTTCTCCGTCTTCCTCTTCCCCGTGCCTGTCTTGTAACAGATCCTGTAATATAAATTGCTCATTACGTTTACCTCAATCCGAATATTTGCCTCAAATGTAAAGAGGCTAGGCACAGGGATGGGAGACCTTGAGGCCATATGTGACCCTCTAGGTCTTCTAGGGTGGCCCTTTGACTGAGTCCAAGTTTTACAGATAGAATCTTTTTATTAAGGGGATTTGTTCTGTGAAGTTTAGATTCAGTCAAAGAGCCACAACTGATGAGCTACGGGGCCACATGTGGCCTCGAGGCCACAGGTTCCCCACCCCTGGCCCAGGGGTTACCTTGAGAGAAACAAAAAATTTAGGACAGAGATCCAAACCTCTACCTGGAATTTTCCTAAACTGGCAGCTCTGAACTATTGTGAAAGTATTTTTTTTTTTTTGTCTTGGCTGCTAGTGTCAGATAATTAGACAAAAATCTTCATCTGTAGATCAGAGGAAGACAGCAAGCATTGTATCTTTGTTCATAATTGAAGAATAGGGGCGGCTAGGTGGCGCAGTGGATGAAGCACTGGCCCTGGAGTCAGGAGGACCTGAATCAAATCTGGCCTCAGACACTTGACACTTACTAGCTGTGTGACCCTGGGCAAGTCACTTAAGCCCATTGCCTAGCCAAAAAAAAAATAATAATAAAATAAAACAAAATATAATTGAAAAGTAAAGGGTTTTTTTGTTTTGGTTTTTGGTTTTTTTGGCGAGGCAGTTGGGGTTAAATGACTTGCCCAGAGTCACACATCTAGTGAGTGTTATGTATCAGGTCCTCCTGACTCTTAGGCCAGTAATCCATCCACTGTACCACCTAGCTGCCTCAGAATAAAAGTTTTTAAGTCTTTAAGACATTTTTGCATATGAAATATTGACTGAACATGGTTCTTCTGGTAAGGTATGACTTGTGAAAATTCAGATTGCCCATGAAGGATTTTTGTTTGTTTAATTCATTTCACTTTCATTTATTAATGATGTGTGTTGGCCTATCATTAAAGCATAGCCCATTCTTCTTATGTGCAAACCAAGAATAATTCATGAATTTGTTAATCTTCCCCGCTGTAAACTTCAGCAGATATTTAGTCTTTAGATTCTTTGTATGTATATACACTGAAGATTTCTGAGTAGGGGAGTGACATGGTTAGATCTATGTTTTAGGTAGCTGTTTGGAAAATAGATTGGAAAGTGCAGGTACTAAAGACAGAAGGAGAAAAAAAAGTAAGAGGCTATTGTAACAGTACAGGAAGAAGTTAAGAAGTTCTGAGTAAGATTTCCTCAAGGTCACACAAGTAGTCAAGAATCTGTGGAAACCTAACAAGATATTTTAAGAGAAGGTTACATGTAGTACAATCAGGAAACTTTATACTGTATAGTAAATCAGAAGATCAGTATCATTATTAAAGATTTTTTGGTAGGCAAAGTTAAAAACATCATCATCATCGTCATCATCATCATCATCATCATAACTAACATTTATGTTGTGCTTACTATATTCCAGACACTGTGCTAAGTGCTTTATAATTATTATCTCATTTGATCCTCACAACAATCCTGGGAGATAGGTGCTGTTATTACCCCCCTGCTCCCCGCCCCATTTTACAGATGAGGAAACGGAGGCACACAGAGGTTGTGACTCAGGTCTTCCTAACTTTAAGCCAGATGCTCTGTATCACTTAGCTGTCTTTTGTATAGCTGTCCCATCTATACCAAATTATACAGAAACTATACAAAACTTAGTAGTTTTGCCCACTATATGCTTACAGTATAATTATTTTGAGAATTTAAATGGCTTACTGGTTTTTCCCTCACCAATACAGCTTACTCCTTGACATGTACTCTTTGATCCCATGACACTGGCCTCCTTATTGTTCCAAGAAGACACTCCATCTATATACATGTGTATGTGTATGTTTGTGTGTATGTGTGTACACACACACATATACACATATACATGTATAAGCGTGCAGAGGAAAAAAATTGGAAACTAGGGAGGTACCTATCAATTGGAATGGTTAAACAAATTATGGTATATTTATGTAGTGGAATATTATTGTGGCATTAAGAAATGATGAGAGGGACAGTTTCAGACAAACTCAAACAATCAGTAAACATTTATTAAGTACCTACTGTGTGCCAGGTGCTGTGCTAAATGCTGGGGATATGAAAAGAGGCTAAAGATAGTCCCTGTCCTCAGGAGCTTACAATCTGTTGGGGGAGACAACATGCAAACAAATATATGCAAAGCAAGCTATGTAAAGCATAAATAAGAAATTATTAAAAAAGAGAAAAAACTGGAATTAAGAGGAGTTGGGCAGGGCTTCATGTAGAAGGTAAGATTTTAGTTGGGACTGGAAGAAACTTCAAAAGCCATCTCTCTATCTAGTCAAACCTATAAATGAGGAAAACCCAGGCCTAGGGAAAAGGATAAGTGACTTGCCCAGAGACACAAAGTAAGTATATGAAGCAGGATTTGAACCCTGGTCATCCTGATTCCAGAGTCCTTGCTTTTTCTTTTCTACCATGCTGCTGCAGCGTGTGCATGTGTGCATATGTATGTGGTTTTTGTTTTTGTTTTTTCCTCTTGAGCACCCCAAGCATTGACATTCAAGTGGTTATTAACCAAAATTGTTTTGAAATATGTATATGGGGAAAAAGAAAAAGTGAACATGATAATTACTTTGCCTTATCTCATACTACCAAGGATTTTTATTGATCATGTTTTGTGTGATATTATTTTAACATAAATAATAAAATTAAATATTATACATTAGTAATAATTTAACCTAAGTTCGTAAACTCAGGCTCATAGATTCAAAGCTGGAAGGGGTGGCAGTCCAACTCTCTTTTTTTACAGATGAAGGAAGCTGAAGTCCGGAGAAGTTCAATGACCTGATCAGGGTTTTATCCATAGGCACAGTGCCAAGGTCAATGTCAAGTCCTCCTCAGCATTCTTTCCATGATATGTCACTACTTCTCTGCTTTTTCCTGGGTATTATAGACTCAAAACTGATTAAGTAATCTCACAACCAAGAATACGAAAGACTCACTGATTTCATCAGTTTTTAGAGTAGGGAACTCCTTCCACCAAGATAGATCCCAACCAGCAACTTAGTAGTTAAATCTTAGGAAGCTGTTTATAAGTGTCAGAGGTGGGATTTGGAATCAGCTGTTCCTGATTCTATCCACTAAGCCATTCTACATGTCTTAAGAATTTTAGAAATTATTTAGCTGTATAAAGATAATGTTTGACTATTTATAGTTTTTCTAAAATTTTTGTAGTTTTAAAAGACAATTGTAATAAAACAACTATTTAAGATCAGTACATTCATTAATATTAGTGCCTTCCAGTTAACAGTCTCAGTTTTCTCATCCTGTAAGAACTCAGTAACTCAACTGCTTTATTAATACAGTGGTATTTAAAAGTCTCAGATCTTGGTTTTCCCCACCCCCAATGTGGATTACCTTTGCTACAGACTGCCCATTTAGATTTTACTTTCAAATTCTTTAGAATATAATTAAGCAAAGTTGATAATACTGGCTCAATAGAAGACTTTTGAAACAAAACAGTTATCTCTTCATATCCAAGAAATGTGTGAAATAGGGTGGTTCAGGTTCTAAGAGACAATACAATTTTGGCCTGAAAAGGGGAGTTTCACAGCATAATGGTGAGTGAAGGCAGACAGGCTTCCATATTCTGTGACGTAATACGCTCTCATTACTTTGAAATGTTTCCTGCTTCCAGATCATCTGACTTACCTATATTTAAAGGGAGGGATTCTGCAAATTCTGACCTGCTGATAAATGAAATGTTAATTTTGGAATGAATGAACTGCAAAATGAAGCATTTTGAAATTATCTTTCATGTTAAATTTTTTGTGCTAGTCCTTGGAGTGTGGGAGGGAGAGGGTGGTAAACCAACATAAAATGTAGAGATATGTCTCAAATGAAGAAAAGGTTAGTTAATGTTATGACAGCATATGTGAGTTTTCTAAAAATGCCTTCAGCATAAGTGATATTTGTTGCTACAGATGTATTTACTTATGTTTCCTTTGAAAAGCTCCTACTAGAAAGAGCACTGGAAACCCAGGGAACTCCTGGCTTTACCATTTATTTCTTGGGTGACCTTGGGCAATTCATTTAGCCTGTTAGGCCCCGTTAGGCCCATCTAAAAAAATCAGGAGGTTGGATGAAATGAGTCAAGGGACTTTGCAGGTCTAAGGTCCAGCTCTTCTTGAACTGTGGATGCGACCCTATGGGTCAGACCACAGTTTAAAAAGCACTGAAGGGGTCACAAGTGGAAAAAGTTTAAGAAGCCCATTCTAAACATACGGTCCTTTGATCCCTTTTTGTTTTCCAAGCTTGCTTTAGCTTTCTCTTGTTTGATCTTCTTTTTGCATTTGACTAAGTGTATACTTTGGTCATTTGACTTAGGGCCACATAGTGTGATCTCGTTCTTAAGAAATATGACTAATATAAAAACTATAAAAACTTACGCTGTCAGTTTTACACTTTAGCTTAATATAATTCATTATCATTTCAGGGAATAAAGTAAAAAGTAATGCTGGCAGATTTTTTTATATTTATAAAGTTTAGAATAAATGTAATTTGGTAACTCCTGGTAATGCCTGAATAAATCTACCAAAGCAGCATAGTCGGTATAAAATTAAATGCTATAATTTTGAGGTAAATAGCTTACATATGAACTCACTCAAAAGTAAACATGTAAATAGCTAGGTCTTTCCCCACTGGGAAAAATGAGACAACTTTGTGGCATATTAGATAGAGCACTGGGCCTGGAGTCTGGAAAACCTGAGTTCAAATTTATCCATATGCACTTAATGTCTTGTGACTATAGACAAATCATTTCATGGCTTCTTGCCTCAGTTTCCTTATCTATAAAGTGGGATACCAGTAGCTCCTACCTGTCAGGATTGTTTGTGAAGATCAAATGAGGTAATATTTTTAAAGTACTTTGCAAACTGTAAAGCATGATACAAATGCTAGCCCTTAACATTATATAGTGATACATTCTAACCAATGACTTCATATTCAAATATATGTTTTAATTAAATGCTCTGATTTTTCCTTATATTGCTTTAGTAGTAATTTTTTTCTTTTTATTTTAAGGTACTAGCTATTTGAAATTAACAAGCTTATGCCTACACTGTGACAGACACTAGAGCTACAAATGCATTGAATGAAATGATCCCTACTCACAAAGAGCTTATGGACAACAAGGGCATGTATCAGTATAAAGAGAACAAGCACAATAGATTTGAGAGGGAGAAAACCATCAGTTGGAGGGGTCAGGGAAGAGAATCAAACAAGGCTTCATGGGCAAAATGGAGCTTGAGTTGTGCCTGGAAGGAAGGGAGGAATTCTTTGAGGTAGGGGTGAAGAGAGGATGTCTTCCAGGTATTAAGGATAACCAGTGCAAAGACAATGAGACAGGAGATGAAGATAGAGGGTCTGTTATGAAGGAGAGGCGGCCAGTTTGTTTTTGTTTTGGAAGTGTAATAATGTTCAGTGAGGTTTGAAAGATAGGTTAGGACCATGTTGTGAAGATAGTTTGGGGATAGGTTGGGACCAAGCTGTAAAGAAGTTTAAAGACTGAACAGAGCTGGTTATGTTTCATCCACTTCAGTTGAGTTAGGAGAGAAACATGACCAGCTATGTGCTTAAGAAATACTGCTTTGGCAGCGGTGTGTAGTTTGGACCAGAGTGGAGAGAGACTTGAGGTTGGAAGACGGGTCAGGCTTTGGAGTAAGTGAGAAGATGAATGCTAAGGCAATGAGGGTAGAATTGGCAAGATTTGGCAACTGATTGGAAATGTAAGGTGAAGAAGCATGAGGAGTTGAAGGTAAATGCCACAGTTACACATCTGGAAGACTGTGAAGGATAGTGTTGTCTTCAATAGAAATAGTGAAGTTTGAAAAAAAGCGAGAGTTTGGGGAAAATAAGGAGTTTAGTTTTGAATGTTTATTTCACACTCAGCTGCACTCCATCATGCCTCAGAAAGCTCTTCATCCTGGAAGATCACTTCAGCCCTGTAATTCACTAATTCATTCCTCCTAAGTTCCCTCTGCCCCTGGGGCCCCTTCCTCTGTATGGAGAATAGAGCTTCCCAGAATCCATTTAAGGAAGGTGGCCAGACCAAGCATCTCTTCATTTCCCACTAGGCTGTGATCATTTAATCTACTTCCCCAGTCTAATTCAAGAACTCTTTGCTACTACACAAATAGATCTCTGATTTTATCAGTTTTGGTGAGATCACAGTGATAGCAGATTATACAACCCTCCCATGCCTGTTCTTCTTGTATGTCTCTTCGCCTTTTGTACAAGAGGTCTGCCCGTTGTGTTTGGGTGGGGTTTAGGGGTAGTGGTGATCCTTACTTTCTCCAGAAAATTCTGAGGATAACAGTAAAGCACTTTGTACTATCTTTCTCTCTTCTTGTTTAATTCTTGGCACAACTCATTATCCATTTGTTCTGTGTACATAGGTGGGGAGTGTTACATGTTTCTGTGTTTAACCTGGACTAGCACCTCTGGTGTTAGGGCTTGCTGAACCCTTTTTGGGGCTGCTCATCCCCGTTTGGTGTCCACCTGCCACCAAACTCTCACCTGTGGCTCCAAGAAGCTATAGCATGGGCAGTGGCCAGACCCTGTCATCTCAGCAGATGGGCTAAACCAGGTTGAGGGTAACTGATAGGCCTCAAACCCATCAGTGAGGTAGGGGGATGTCTCCCCAAGCATGTAAAGATGTCCCCCGGTGGAATGAGTGGATGAGAACAGTTTGTTCTAATGGCCATGAAGATGGCTGAAGCAGGCTCTGTGGAGCACTTAGAGCTTGGTCAACCGTTGCTGGTTGTCTTGACTTTTGTCTTGCCACTGGACTTTGATGACTCTGGAAGAGAGAATGAGGCTGATGACTTTGTGCAACATTGCCTTATTTAAATCCGGTGCATGCCCAAGTCAAGACATCATCCTGAGTTGTCATTGGTCCTCTTCGAAATGAAGGATGAACAGCATATATTACTGGTGGATAAGCTCTATAGGTTGTCCATCCAAGTGCATGTCATAATCTGAGCAATAGAAATTGTTTACCCACTTAGTTTTTCCTGTGGATGGTTAAGATAAACTCATTTGAGTGGGTTTTGAATCTCTGTCAGCCTGTTCTGTAGTGTTCCAGAACTAGATGTAATCTGAATACATGCATACTGGATGGCTTCATCATCCACAGGGAATCTTTCTTCAATTTAGACTGTGCACTCTTCATTTTTTAAGTTTCATTTAGGTGGAGTTGAGGGGAGGTGAACAGCACTTATATAATACCTGCTATGTTCCAGGCACTGTACTAAGCACTTTTACAAATGTTATTTCATTTGATCATAGGTGTATTTAAAGTATTTGTTAAATGTCATTAATAATTCTACAGAGCCTTAATTATATTTTTTTAAAAGCGTTTAACCTTAGAAGAACATTCAAGTAATCTTATCAGTCACTTTATAGGTGTCCTGATGGGTAGGAAGTACCAATGCACGTGAGACTATTTGGGATAACAATGCATAGCTGTAAATCTTCTTTGAATACTTGAAAGCCAGGGAGTCACCAGTTCCTTATCTGTTTGTTCAGTAGTCATTTGGCTAGTTCATAGTCTTCAAGCTCACTATCTTTTGCTGAATTAAAAACACCAAATTTCAATAAGAATAGGGTAGTTTTTTTTTCTTAAAATTATTTTTTAAATCTATCTTTAAATATTTTTCTTGGGTTCTATTGCTGACTTGCTGTAGAAACTTGAGCAAATTATTTAATTATTCACTGTACATCACATACAAAATAGAAACAATGCCAGTTGCCAGTTTTTTCTACTGGCTACTTTTCTGAGAGAAAAATTTTCTAGCAGCAGATAGCAATACAATTGTGATAGAAAAATGATGTATCTCTACTATTGAGAAATTAGTTTATTGGGAGATGTTTATTCATTGAAACCAGTAGACTAAATTCTCTAATATAACATTTTTCCAGAATGGAAGTTGTTAGCCTGGGGTCGATGAACTTTTAAAATATATTTTCTTAACTGTATTTCAGTATAATTGGTTTCCTTTGTAATCCTGTTCATTTTATTTATGCATTTTAAAACATTATTCTGAAAAGCAATCCATAGGCTTCACCAGATTCCCAAAGGGATCTGTGACACCCCCCCCCCCCAAAAAAAAGGAACCTCTGGTTTAGAATCATGAGAGATGACCAAATCTGTATTTTTTCCCACGCAATTAAAAGTATTTCCTTTCACAGGCCCAAGTAATGGGAGTTTATACAACTGTTATTTATATCTAATTGTACTCCAAAACTTCTTTAGTGGAATACAAGCTCTTAAAGGAATGAACTGTTTCATTTTTTTTTCTTTTATTTCCCCAGTGCCTGTCAAAGTGCCTGACATATAGTAGATGCTTAATAAAAATAAATGCTTGTTGAATTTTTTTTCCTTAATGTGGGTATTCTTTCCAAAGATGCAGAATACCACCCCTCCATATGTACCCATTTTATAGATCTTCCATCTATATCTTCCCCATAAGTTCACCATACTCATCATCATTCTGGGGGCCTTCCTTATGTTCCTTCACATCACACGGGTGCCAGTGGAACACATGGGACATCTATCAACTCTCCTCTACTCTAACTGTGTGACTGATCCGTCTTCTTATCATAATTTTTTTAATGAGCTCCTTTATGTCACTTCTCAAGTCCTCATTGGTAATGTAATAGAAATTAAACTTCAGAGAAAAACTGCTATACTATTACAACAGTGTTGGTAAAGCATAACAAAAACTTGTTGCCTGATTACCATAAATTCTACCTATTTATCATGATTGCAGATAGCATCCACAGATATTAGCATGTGTATTCTAGAGAAGGAACATTTTGTCAAAAGTAAAAATTACTCTTTTTCCCCTTCCCCTTTCTCTCAATAATTTGCAATGGCTAGTGAGCTGCAAAATAGCCATCATTTCTCATCTAGTGAACTGTTGCTTCTAAAGTACAAACTCTACATTATGCAAGCATTTTTTTCCTTGTTTTTCTTTTAAAGAAAGAACTGTCAAATTTTGTTAATTGGAGGAAGTAGTTGTAAGTACATCTATGTCTAGTAGCATAGGTTTAGCACACTATTTATGCATGATTTCCCTAAGACTAGAGCAAATTTGTTTAGCATTTTATTTAGTTTATAATTTGATAGTAACTTACACAAAAGTTTTCTGGCAAAATTCTTCCATAGCAGACAACTGACTATAACTCTACTGATCTACTAAGATAGGCAATGATTTTGACTTTCAGAAGCCTGTCTTTTTTATTTATTGGTTTATTTCTGTTATGCAGTTCTCTTTATCACTATTCATAGATACAGTGAAGATTATTGGATTACCACAATATTTACCAGTGTAAAATCATCTTTCTCAGTATCTTACTTTTTTTATTCTAAGTTTATTTGAATTTCGTCTTCTCTTGGATCTCTAAAAAGTTTCCACTAAATCCACTCATGCCATAAGGAAACAATCTTCTTTACAGCTTCTTGTTAAATCTAATTCTGACTTTTTTTTCAGTTTTCCTTTTACTAGGTACAATATTGTTATGTCAATAAATCTTAGAAGTGAAAGTTAAGCATTGAATAGTAAATTGATTGTTAAATATTTTTGACTTTGTTGCTTGAAAGTTGATCTGACCACATATACATATGTATATATATGTGGTGTGAGTTCTTTGTATTTTTATTTAAAGCTACAATTTAGTTATAAGGAAGTGAAAATGATCAATTCAGGAGATGTACACATGTTTAAACTTAAGTCTGTGCATCAAAAGATCTGTGATTTCATAGACATTCCCTCCATTGAGTCCATCAGTCAATAAACATTTATTTCATACCTAACTCTGTGCCAGTCACTGTGCATGAGCACTGGGGATACAAAGAAAGGTAAAAAGATGGTCCCTGCTCTCAAGGAACTCACAGTCCAATGGGGGACAAAATGTGCAAACAACTATACAAATTTTACGAAAAAATGTTTGAAATAATCAGCAGAAGGAGGATACTAGTGGAATTTTAGCTGGGACTCAAAGGAAGCCAGCAGGTGGAGATGAGGAGAGAAAATGCCAGACATGGAGGACAGCCAGTGAAATGCCCTAGAATATTGAGATGGAGTGGCTTATGGGAGCAAAAGTGAGGAGGGCAATATCATTGGATCACAGAGTATTTGTGTGGAGGTAAAGCGGGGGTGGGGCGGTGTTAGGGTGTAAGAAGACTGGAAAGATGAGTGGGGGGGAGGTTATGAAGAGCTTTGAATGCCAAACAGAGGAATTTATATCTGGCCCTGGAACTAATAGGGAGGCATGAGTTATTGAGTAGGGATCTGACATGGTCAGATCTGTGCTTTAGGGAGGTCGCTTTGACAACTGAGTGGAGAATGGAGTGGAATGAGGAGAGACTCGAAGTAGGTAGACCCATAAGCAGGCTTTTGCAGTAGTCCAGAATGGGCATGGGCCCACACCAAGGTGGTGGCTGTGTCAGAGGAAAGAAGGGGACATATGTATGAGTTGTTACTAAAGTAGCATCAACAGGCTTTGGCAACAGACTTGATGTGGAGGGTGAGAGAGAGTGAGGAGTAGTTTTTTTTTTTTTAATTTTTTTTAATTTTTAGTTTTCAACATTTACTTCCACAAGATTTTGAGTTCCACATTTTCACCCCATCTCGCCCCTCCCCCCACCCCAAGATAATATGCATTCTGAATACCCCTTCCCCTAGTCTACTTTCCCTCCTATCTCTCCGCCCCCCTTCCTCTTCTATTTTCCTGTAGGGCAGGATAGATTTCTGTACCACATTTCCTGTATTTCTTATTTCCCAGTTGCATGTGAAAACATTTTTTTTTAAACTTGTTTTTTTAAACTTTGGGTTCCAAATTTTCTCCCTGCCTCCCTCCCCAACCACTTCATTGAAAAGGCAAGCAACTCAATATAGGCTATACTTGTGCAGTTATGCAGAACACTTCCATAGTAGACATGCTGTGAAAAATTAACTCTATTTCCCATAATCCTATCCCAGCCCCCATTTATTCTATTCTTTCTTTTGACCTTGTCCCTCCTCAGAAGTATTTGCTTCTGATTACCTCCTTTCCCAATCTGCCGTCCTCTCTATCATCCCCCTGCTCTCTTGTCCCCTTCCCCTCCTATTTTCCTGTAGGGTAAGACAGATTTCCATATCCAATTGAGTGTGTATGTTATACCCTCCTTAAGTCAAATTCTATGAGAATAAGATTCACTCATTCCCTCTCACTTTCCCCCGGTTCCCCTCCACTGTAAGAGCCTTTTCTTTTCTGTTGTTTTTAGTGAGATAATTTACCCTGTTCTACCTCTCCCTTTCTCCTTCTCCTAGTATAATCCTCTCCAGAGTGAGGAGTTGAGAATGACACCTAGGTTGCAAGCCTGTGAGACTGGGAGGATGGTGGTGCCCTCAGAAGTAATAAGGAAGTTTAAAAGAGGGGAGGCCTTGGGGAGAAAGATAATGAGTTCTGAGTGTGGCCATGATTAGTGGGAGTGACCTGAATGAACATCCATCAAAGGAGATTGAGAAGGAACAAGGACCTTCCCCATTCCTTAATATGTGATCTTCAGGAGCTATTTCGGTCAAAAAATCTGGGGGCCAGCTTGGTGACAGATTGATCCTTAGGTACTGCACATAAGTTCTGCAGCTAAGCTCATCTGCCTGTAGTCTATCTTGTTTGTAAAACTAAGTGGAGTATTAGCCTCCTAGAGGAGTGCTGTAAGGTTTTCGAAATGCTTCACAAACATTCTCTAATTGTATACTTGCAACAGCCCTATGAAGTAAATGTTATTATGCTTATTTTACAAATAGAGGGAGGCAGACAGAGGTTAAGTGACTTAACCAAGGTCGTCCAGTGGTAGTGTCTGAGGCAAGATTTGAACTTGGGTCTTCCCGAGTCTAGTCTTCTGCTCAGTGTGGCATCTAGTTACCTCATTTCAGAAACCTTAAACCTATGTAATGACAGTCTAATTCAAGGTCAAAAACTAGATGTAAAAATTAATTGGGGGAATAATGAGCTAAAAGTTCAAGCCCTCTCATTTTAGAGATAAGGAAGTTGAGACTCAAAAGAGGTAAAATGACCACCCATTTACATTAGGACAGGATTTGGATCTCTTGACTTCAGTCGAACTCTTTGCCTTATATTAGCTTATGTTTCTCATGAGCACTGCCTCAAGAAAGAAAAGATGAGGAAGCTCATTGGCATCTTGTTACTTGTTGATGGGTATTTTCAAAATGAACTGTGATGGGAAATCAGAGCCAGAAACTTGTGGGTTTTATAGAGTGGAATATTTGTATGCTGTACTTTTTTAAATAGAACTTCTGTAGTGTTTTTGAAAATTAACTTTTGCTATTCTTGATCACAAATTAGGGGGAAAATTCTTTTTGTCCTTTGTCTAATATCTTATTTTTGTTCTATGAGGGCAAATTGATATCATTCATATATGAGTAATTTTAGTTAAATAATTTAGACATTCCACCATAATGTATTTTTATTATTATTTCAGGTGTTTCAAATTGCACTGTTAGTTACTGGCATGAACATATAGGGGCAGTATTGTACTATCTTCCTACTACTTTGCTGAATATATATATATATATATATAAACAAACTAGAAGTATTACTGACAAAAATATCAAGGAAAATATAGACTTTAATACTTAAAACTGAACTGAAAGCTATTTTAATAGCCAAAAATGTTTTCAAATTTCAGTTTTTATACAAAATTCATAATTGCTACCCACTGCTAGACATGAGTTTTCACATCATAGAAACTTTTGTCTGTCATTTCTGCTTGTGATCAAAGAACATGTTAGTTTAGTTAGGAGGAAAATGAATATACAACAGACATAAAAAATCCAAATGAGCTTCATATTTTTTTAAATTCCATTTATAATGGTGTAGTCAAAATGTGTCCCTCTCTTCTCCCTCTCCTTTTGAAAATTAGCAGAATCTTGCCCTCATTCATTGTGTACCGGCTATTCAAAGCAAGGGATATGTATATAGTATGATTAGTTGTTTGCTTTTTTTTTTAAATTTTGAGTAGTATTTTTCTATTTCCTACCATTCATTGTATATCTAGTTGAACACAGCATCTAGTTGACACAGACTGTCTTTACTTTGTTATTTGTGGTTTAAACCAAAAAAAGTATCATCTTAGTAGTAAAACTATATTTCTATAACTAGACATTAAAAATAAAATTAATACTTAACGATCTTAACTTCTATATTTTTATCTTTATTTTTGTAATTATTTCCAATTGATCTTATTTTATAAGATACTATATTTAACAGAAGAAAAAAAATATTCAACTCAGAATACCTTAGGATACCTAAAATTGATCCTTTAAAATACATTTCAGACTTTTCCCATATATTATTAGTATAATCACTCTATAAACTTTACTAATGAATTTGTTTAGCAAAACGAGAAAATATTGCTCTATCATGTTGAAACAACAGTTTAGTTTTGACTTTTTTTGTGATTCTCTGATTTCATTAAAAAAGAAAACACATGGAATTAAACTTAGGATTAATCAGTAATTATTATCAACTCCCTGATCATTTTGGCATTTTAGATATTTCCCTAAAATTCCAGAAATTTGAATTCCCACCCCCCCAAATTTATCAAACAAAAAAACATTAAGTAATAATCATGTGGAGAGTTTAACTGCTAAAAGTAATAAATATCACTTGTGCCGACCTATTTTGTGGGCATATTGTAAAGACTAATGAGAGGAGAAACTATTATGAATCTTAAATTTAGCTCCCTTATTTATTCCTAAATGAAAAAGATAGCATACCTTCTTGATATTTTATTGGGCATTCTAAGGAGGGGTTTTTAATTCCCTGTATTTGGTTTATTTCAGCATAAAAATTTCTTACATGTCCTAACTTGTTAGTGCAGAAAGTATATTACCAATGGATTAATGTATGTTACTGAAACATACTGTCAATGAAATAATAATTTTAGATGCTGAAACCTTTTCCACTTCTGCAGTTTCACAAATGAGTTGGGAATTAAGGAATGCAAGTATTTATGAACAACCTGCTTTCTTTGAAAACTTTACTAATCGATATAGAACATAAGAAATAAGAACTTTAAAAATCTGAAGAGTTGGTTCATACATTTTAACAAAAGTATTTACAGTTTAGGCCTTTGGGGGAGGGGGAGAATTTGTGGTCCCTTTGGTCCTTTTCATTCTCTAGTTATCTGAAGACCCCTTAATTTAAACACAAACCTGCCCCCCCCCAAATAGTTAATCTGCTAAATTTGAGCTGCAATTGCTTTATTGAGTAGAAGCGTTGTTCTGCACATTTTGCACCAGCTTTGTTACTGAGCAGGATTTTTCAGCTGTTTGTGTGCATTACCATACAGCTGGTATGTAGAGGGGAGAAGGAAATAGGCAGAAGCTGCTCTGTCTGCAAGTCTAAGAAGGTCTTTTGCAAACAGGGTGCTAGCAGATGGGGCATGTGTTTGAACGGGTTTTACTGATAACGGAGTGCATTAAAAATCATTCTCAGGAAGTCGAAGGTCGGCCCCGTGAATTCAAATCTTGAGAGGTATTCAGCCTTTTGAAAACCTTTATAGAATATTAATTAACCATGGTACATGAAAGTGATAAATGGCCTATGGGTTGAGGAGATACCATCCATATTGTTTCCTCTTCATTTTAATATTCTTTTATAATTTCTTAATAAATTTTGAAGGTATTCATATCTTTTGGGCTTTGTCTTCATCTTACAGTGGATTTCATACTCCTAGTGAGTTACATTTACTTAAATTTTTTTTTTCACCTAAGAACATATAGGCAAACTGTTTCAGGGTATGTTCTATAAAAGTATTAAAATATGCCTAGACTTTGTTGTATTATATCATAAAAAGGATAGTACATTTAAAAGGTGATTCATCCATTCCTTTTAAAGATATTTCCACTCTAATCATTTTTAGCTCCATTATATATTTTGGTAATTTGATATATTTGCATTGAAAATTAGATGTCAATTACTTTATACATGTGGTATTAAAATTACTGTCTGAATCTCATTGTTAAAGAAGTATGTTGTGAGCATGATGTCGTAAGAAAAGTACTGGATCTGAAGTCAGAGGACCCAACACTTTATTTATCATGTTGCCTTAAGCAAGTCATTTAACTTCTCTTTACTTCGGGTTCATCTGGAAAATGTGGGAATTTTAATAGATGTCTTGTATTCTCCCAGCTCTGAGTGTATTTACTAATGCTTATAATGATTTATAGTCTGCCAAGATTGTAGAGTTTTTCTAAGGGCCCCTAGTCCTTTTGACCTTTCTGTTCCATATACAATATCTTCTTATACATCTACTGCCATTTGGTAGTAGTAATTTTTAAAACTTTAGGAAAATTTAAAATAGGCGTTTAAAAAAGTAAAAAATAATGTATTCAATGTCAACATAGCCTACTAATCTGTTTCCTAAGACTGAAAGTCATGAACCTCTTGAATTATATTGTTAGAACAGAGATCTTATCAATTATACTGTCTTTGGTAAGTGCTAAAATGTTAATTTTATCCTAAAGGCAGTGGGGGAGTCACTGAAACATTCAGTTGTCATGATCAACCTAGTGCACCAATTAAATGGGCATGGATTGGCCCATGAATAACTATATTGCCAAATCCCATGAAATCAAGTCATGGCAATGATGACATCTGCTTATTTCACATGTACACACAGTGAAAAGGGACCACAGGCTATCTGTCTGTCTATCTCTGTCTTACTCTGTCTTTCTGTCTGTGTTGGTCTATCTAAAATCAGTGTTTACTTAAGCACTCTGTCAAACTATGGCAGGGACAAAAAGATGTAGAAAGTTTGTTCACTGACTTTGTGGAGCTTACTGTATGCTTGAGAAATTAAAATGTGAATTAATGAAAAGACCAGAGAACAATACAAGATGTTGCATAATCACATGCTTATTATTGGGTAGAGTCTTTAATACTGTAAGAATTCTAAGAATGGAAAAAGACTGTGTGGGCTGGATTGTGGCAGAAGTGACACTCCTAGATTGACATTCAGGTGCTTTGTCACAAAGCAGATGAATTCTCCAACATTGCCCTTCCAGCATCCTCTTTCATTTTCTTCCCTGTACTCAGAGATCTCGAAGTCATTTCTCACTCTTTTTACCTGAGAATAACTCATCATTCTTTTATGCACTCATGTTCTAAATTGTAGTATACTTATCTACATATTTGGTCTTCCCTTAATAGATTGTAAGCTCCTTGAAGGCAAGAAACTTGATTTTTTTTTAACCTTAGTATCTCTATGACAGAATACAATGCATTGTAAATAATGAGGTGCTTAATAAATCTTTCAGTAAATAAATTTAGGTAAAGTTTTCTAGAGCACCGTATATATATTCAAAATTGAATTTAAATCAAATCAAATTTAAATACTAGGTACCAGGGTCAGAGAACTTCCTCACCAAAATCTTATTTTTTTGTTGTATTTTAAAATTATGTTTTATAGGATCATAGGATTTAGGGCTAGAAGCTAACCTTAGAGTAGATCGCCTCATTGCACATGTGAAAAGTATAAGCTCCAGAGAGTTGGAATGACTTGACCAAGGCCAAGCAAATAACAGAACCAGGATTCCATCCAGGTCTTTTGACTTCAAATCTACTATTCTTTCCATTACAAATGAGTTTTCCAAATTAGGTATATTCATGAGTGTTTTTTTTTCCCCTCTTCTTAGGTCTTTTAGAGTACATTTAGTACCATTTGAAATGCATTTATGTTGAGCATGACTCTAAAGAAAGAAATTACTTAAAATTATTACCATTTTTGGCCTCCATTATTTTGAAATGAAGCTCAAATTATTTCCCTTTTTTATCAGCCACCAAATTCATGTCTTTTTGTATTATATAGCTCAGTAATTTTTTAACTATAAATGATATTGATAATGTTATAATGGAATTTTTGGTGGAAAGCTCACCATACATTGATTCTGAATGTTTGAATTAATCTCATTCATTAATTCATCATTTCATCAGAAAAATAGTGTTTTGTTATGTGCCCACAATGGGATTTTTGTTTGTTTCATAAAATCAGCTGTTTAAAATATATCCTTCGTGTGCACTGCATCTTACCCCAATAAACTCAGTTTTCTGCAATACCTTAGATCATTCTGCTTATGCTGTTTATATTGTATTAATAATTATTAGCACTTCTTCCCTTAATAGGTCTTGGAAATTATTCCACTTGTTTAATCTTACACCGTTTTTTCTCAATTTGGAAAGTGTAATGTCTTTTATTCTAAAGTAGAACCTTGATGATGATAAAATCAAAAGAATGTGTTCCTGAAAGAGGAATATATTGCAAGGTTTAACAAAATATTTACTATTGACATCAGAGTTCTAAGAGCATTAGAATGATCAAAATTTCTTTGTATTGGCTCTGTCTTTATATTCTTTTGTACATTTGAACTATTCCTCATAGAAATTTGTTTTTTCTTATTGCACACCTTTGAACTGGAATGGACTCACTAAAAAAGCTTAAAGTAAGCTTTTGAAAGTATCTTTCAAGTGACTAGCTTGTGACTACCAATATAAAAATATAAAAAAAAATGTACTGTATATTCATTTAAGAATGCTATGTCCCCTGTAAATGTAAGAACATATGTGATATAGTGGATAGAGAGATAGAGTTCGAAATACCTGGCTTTGAGTCTTTTGTCTGCCTAGGCCCAGCTGTATGATCTTGGGCAGGGCCCTTAACCTCTCCATGCCCCCAGGACATTCTCTTAAAGACATAGTTGTAGAATAGTTACTTATCTGTCTTGCTAGAGGGAGTTTCTTATACCATTGAAATCATAAATTCAGACCAAAAAATACACTTGATATGTTTATGCTGTCATTCTATTCTATTTCTTCTTAGGGCAGCTAGGTGACACAATAGATAGAACACTGGGTTTGTAGTCAGAAAGATCTGAATTCAAATCTAGCCTCAGATCCTTACTAGTTGGATGACCTGGGAAAGGCACTTAACAGACAGAGGTCTGCCTCAGTTTCCTCAACTGTAAAATGGGAATAATAATAGCACCTACCTTCCAGAGTTGTTGTGAGGATTACATGAGGTAATGGTTGTAAAATGCCTGACACATAGTAATATAATGTTTATTATTCTTATTATGTTAATAAATGTTTATTCCCTTTATTCCCTGTGGTTAAGAAATACAATGTCTCTGTGTCCAGCATAGATAGAACTTTAGAGCTGTGTGTCAATAACATGTCCATATCTCTTGGCCCAATTCTGTTAAGTACCCCAAGGACATCAGTGATAAAATGAAAGGCCCAATATTCACAAAAATATTTATTTTTGCGTTAGCAAAGAATTATAAACAAAGTAGATAGCCATTGATGGGGAATGGCTAAATCCACCCAGGTTTGTCAAGTTATGGTACATGAATATAATGGAATATTACCCTGTTATATAAGAAATGATGTGATGAATGCAGAACAGCAAGTGGAGACTTAACCTGAACTGATGCAAAGTGAGCTAAGCAGAACCAGGAAAACAGTATTTACAATGATTGCAAAGTAAGTGGAAAAAACAACAAAACAACTGAAACTGCTATCAAATTATAATTACTAAGCTTAGTCCCAAATAAGAAAGAGAAGATACCTCCCTCTCTTCTTTACAGAAATGGGGGACAATTGGGGTAGAACATTATTGATGATTTTGGACTTTTTTTATGTCTTGTTTAGTTTTGCTGAACTTTTGCCTCATCACTCTTTAATTCATTCTTTGTTATAGGGGATGACTCTGAGAGAGTGATTAGAGATACATTGCAAGATACAGATAGTATAAAATCAAAAGATTTTAGTAAAAATTTGTATGAAAAAAGAACCATATGTTATGTACATAATGCATGACTATAAATTTTTTAATTTTTTTCTCCATTTATAGTCATTTTAAAAAACTTTAGTTTGCCAGAATATTTAGATATTATTGTCTTTTAAAGAAAACATGCTTGAAAATCAAACCTCTCACCTAGACAAAATATTGTATGAATAATTGAAATCTTTTCAACATAAGCCATGCCATTTCATTACTAATCAAGTGGGACAAATACAAATCAAATCCCTTCACAATAAATATAATTATAATAGGAGCATCTTTGTGAGAAAAAGTTTAATAAGCCCTAGCCCATGGTCTACTTATCAGTTAATAAACATTTTTTAAGTGCCTATTCTGTGCCTGGCACAAAGTGCTGTGGATAAAGCATTGGACTAAGTGCTGGAATTGCAAAAGAAAGCAGACAACAGTCCTTGCTGTCAGAGGTGTCAGTGTCAGGAAAGGGGAGGCCTTTGCAAGATATGTTACCAAGGTAAACTCAGCAGACCTTGGCAACAGCTTGGATATGCGAGATGAGAGACAGTGAGAAATCAAGGATAATACCAAAGTTGCAAGCCTGGGAGAATGATTGTGCCTTTTTTATAGTAATGGAGATTTGGAAGAGGGGAGATTTGGGGGAGAAGTGGGAGGACATGTTGAATTTAAGATGTTTATGGAACATTCAGTTCAAGATGTTCAGTAGGCAGTTGATGATGCCAGATTGTAGGTCAGCAGAGAGGTTAGGGCAGGATAAGTAGATTTGAGAATCATTAGGTTAGAGATTATAACTGAATCCATGAGAGTGAATGAGATCACCAAGTGAAATAGCTTTGAAGGGGAAGAAAAGAAGTCCCAGGACAGAGTCCCTGGGGTGCCCAGGGTTAGCAGGAGTAACATGGGAAAAGATCCAGCAAAGAAAACTGAGGAGAGGTCAGAATAGGTAGGAAGAGAACCACAGTGTCACAGAAACCTAGAGAGAAAAGAGTGTTAAGGAGAAGATTGTAAAGAAAGTTGAGGCTTGAGAAGAGGCCATTGGATATGAAGAGATTAAGTCACTTTGTAGAGAGCAGTTTCAGTTGAGTGATGAGGTTGGAAGCCATACTGTCAACACTCAAAAAGAGTAAGAGGAAAGGATGTGGAGGCATTCATTGTAGATAACTTTCTCAAGGGTGATATTTCAAGTGAGTGTTTTTTGAAGATGAGGAAAACATGGATGTATTGGTAGGCAGTAGAAAAATAGTTGATGGACAAGGAGATATTGAATACAGGTGAGATAGTGGGGATGAGAGAGGGCAATCTTCTGGAGAGGACAGGATGGAGGATCATTTGTGCATGTAGAGGAGTTTACTCTGGCAAGAAAAATGGCCACATCATTATGTCAGATTGGGGGATGGTGGTGGTGAAAGTGGAGATAATGGCAGAAGGCATCTCAGCAATATGAGTTGAGGAGGGAAAAAGTGAAAACAAAATTTGAGCCACATATACACACTTATTGATCACTTTAAAATGTGAGTGGTTGTTTATTGAATTAATATTCATATTTCTCTTTTCTAATTGGAATAAAGGGTTGAATAGCAAGTTCCTCCTAGCTTCTATAATCTATTGATTAGAACATCAAAAACTCAGATGCATTTAGTGCATGAAGAATAGGAAGTCAAAATGGATGATTTTGATTATGTTACATTGAAAAATTTTTGCACGAAGCCAATGCAACCAAGATTAGAAGGGAGGCAGAAAACTGGGAAACAATTTTTACAACCAGTGTCTCTGATAAAGACCTCATTTCTAAAATACAGAGAGAACTGAGTCAAATTTGTAAGAATGTCATTCCTCAATTGATAAATGGTCAAAGGATATGAACAGGCAGTTTTCAGATAAAGAAATTAAAGCTATAAGCATATAAAAAATGCTCTAAATCACTGTTGATTAGAGAAATGCAAATCTTTTTTTTTTGGCTAGGCAGTGGGGTTAAGTGACTTGCCCAGGGTCACACAGCTAGTAAGTGTTATATGTCTGAGGCTGGATTTGAACTTAGGTCCCCCTGAATCTGGTGCTCTATCCATTGTACCACCTACCTGCCCCTGAGAAATGCAAATCAAAACAACTTTGAGGTACCATACCACACAACAAAACAGGAAAATGATAAATGTTGAAGAAGGTATGGGAAAATTGGTACACAAATGCATTATTGCTGGAGTTGTGAACTCATCCAACCATTCTGGAGAGCAATTTGGAATTATGCACAAGGGACTATAAAATTGTGCATACCCTTTGACCCAGCAATATTACTTCTAGGTCTGTATCTCAAAAAGATCATTAAAATGGGAAAAGGACCTACATATACAAAAATATTTATAGTAGCTCTTTTTGTGGTGGGAAAGAATTGGAAATTGAGTGGATGCTCATCAATTGGGGAATGGCTGAACAAGTTGTGGTATATGAATGTAATGGAATACTATTGTGCTATAAGAAATGATGAGCAGTCAGAGTTCAGAAAAACAATGCTGAGTGAAGTGAGCAGAACCAGGAGAACATTGTACACAGTAACATCCACATTGTGTGATGACTAACTTTGATAGACTTAGCTCTTCTCAGCAGTGCAAGGATCTAAGTTATCTCCAAAAGTCTCATGATGGAAAATGCTATCCACATCCAGAGAAAGAACTTTGGAGTCTGAATGCAGATGAAAGTATACTGTTTGCTCCCTTTTTTTGTTGTTGTTGTTTTTGTTTTGTTTCTCCTTTCTTGTGGTTTCTCCCATTCTTCTTTACAACATGACTAATATGAAAATATGTTTAATATGAATGTATTTGTAGAGCCTATAGCAGACTGCATGCTGTCTTGGGAAGGGGGGATGGGAGAGCAGGAGAAAACTTAAAACTCAAAATCTTATGGAAGTGAATGGAACTAAAAATAAATTAATTTTAGAAAAGAATAGGAAATCTAATTAAGGGATATGGTTTAAGAAGTCATCACTGAAAAAGGCTGCGTGCGCATGTGTGTGTGTGTGTGTGTGTGTGTGTGTGTGTGTATGTGTATGTGTAGACAGAACAAGGAGTAATGGAAGAAACTCTTTAAAAAGAGGTGTCAACTAGATTAGAAGAAAAGGCTTACTTCCTACCGTTACAACTCAAAAAAATGGAAAGAAATACTTCTTAAACTGAATTCCCCATCACTGGAACTTTTCAAGCGGAGGCTTTTCCCCAGTTCTAAAATTTTATGACTTTTGTAAATCTCTAGATTTTCATTTATGATTTGAATCCTGAAATATGTTAGGATTTGCCTAAAGTCATCCCATCCCAGATTCACTTGATATTATTTTTGCACTCTTATAATATATTAGTATGATGTTTAAGGCTCTAGTAGACAAAAGCTAAATTGTGGTATCTGTCTTCAGAAATGTTAAATTTATTGGCCTATCAGCCCAATACTTGGATCTAATTATAAAAAAAAAAATCAATCAGCTACCACTTTGAAGTGCATGAAAGTTGAGAACAACATATACTGTCAGATTGTTTTCATTATTAGAAACAATAAAGATAACATTTTGACATTATGGATAAAGTTATATCACAGATAAAATCCTTTTAATGCTGATTCCTCTAGGGTACCCTGTTTTGTTAAATGGACCAATGAATTAACAGGCGGAAAAAAAAAGGTCCCAGGGGGCAGGTAGGTGGTGCAGTGGATAGAGCACCGGCCCTGGATTCAGGAAGACCTGAGTTCAAATCCGGCCTCAGACACATAACACCTACTAGCTGTGTGACCCTGGGCAAGTTACTTAACCCCATTGCCTAACCAAAAAAAAAGGTCCCAAATTTGCTGTGAGAGTGGGGGGTTATGGGAGGCATGAAGAACACTTACTTTTGTCCTAACTCTTCTTCCTTCCTCCAAACTCTTGGAACTTTTCTATTCCTTGAGTGGAGTTGATGTGGCATATTTCTTTGTGGTGAGCAGTTTGGAAGTTTAGATGGAACTTTGGGATTTTTGAATTAGGAATGTATGAGAAGAATGAAAATGCTATTGTCAGATAAAAGAAATGCAAAGAGTTCAAGTACGCTCTTGGCTCCTTTCTTTGCCTCAACTTCACTTACAACTTTCATGGTAAATGAGTGAGAATTGTTTTTATACTGCCTGTATTCTTTTTTGCTGTATAGGATTGGAGAAAAGTTGTGCTGAACTCATAGTAATCATTAGTGCTTCAGCCCACTTGCTGGGGCATTCTTTGTTTTATAGAACTTTTTGCTTGTTGTAAATGAGCTTTTTTACATAAGAAGCCCAATTATAAATTTGTCAGTTATTCCAAGAGATCTTCATAGCAAGAGATTAACTGTGTGACATTTCTTCCTGTGTTAATCATCATCTTTTATTAATACAATACAATTAATACAAGAAAATAGTTGATCATGGCCTTAGTAGAGCTCTACTTTCATCCATTCTATCAAGAAACTTCCTTCTCCTTCAAAGATCCCTGCAGTTTCATCAGAAAAAATAATGCACATTTAAACTGACCACTATGGGTAAGTGGGAGAAAAAGAATGCACATTACGATCCAGGAATTCAACAAAAGAAAGTATTTCTTGCCCAAAACATGTATACTTTTTATCGCTTGGGTTTGAAACCATTAAAAAATTTAGTTTATTAAATTTACCATTTTGCCATAATCAGTGAATAAATCAGTGAACATTTATTAAGTGTCTACTATGTGCCAGGTACTCTAAGCACTAAGCACTGCAGTGATGGTAGGCATCAGTTCTACTTGAAAATATGACTATTACATATAGGAAAGTTTATTACAAAAGAAAGTCAGGAAGCTTTCTTACAGTTCCTTTGATAAAAATTTGCCTCAGCACTGCATATGTGGCTCATTAAACCAGTGTCACAGTAGCCCAGCCTGTGGGAGAAGTGCCATTATGTATTTATTACATACAGATTAGAACGAACTTGTAAAAATGATTCCCGTTAATTTGCCATTTAGATAAGGAGGCCATTATTTCAATTCAGATATTCTTTAATTGCTCAAAAGCGTCTTTTTTCAAAAAAATCTTCTGCTTTATCCTGTAGCATGGAGGTAACTGGGTTTTTAAAGATTATGCCTGAAGAGAATAAGTTCTAGTAGGTCCAAAGGCTTTTGTATTAATAACAATAATAATGATAACAACAAGAACAATAATAAATGGTGAAAACTACGCATCACCTCACTGTAGGCTTTACAAATTTATCTACTGCTGAAAACCTAGCAAGACATGACATGGTGGCTGGTTGTACATCAGAAACTCTCTATTCTTCATAAGCTGTCAAATTACAAATCTTCATACAGGTACAGAGCTCAAAATATCCTATGTAACTACCAACAAACTATACTGGCATCGAATCGTTATCCCAGACCAAAGATGTTCACAATTACCTAGGCATAACAATTCATTCATAAAATTTAAGAACATCATTTTTTAATAGATATTGCCATACCAAATACTCATAACCTCCAAGTGACATGGAATGAGAAGCTTTCAAAATAGAGAGACCTGGAAGAGGAAAGAAAAGTCATGACAAAACAAGGTGAGGTGAATTTCATCCCTGTTTTCTTGTCTGCTACTTAAGTTATACCAAAGATCCTTTCAGTAAGCCTATAGTACATGATGAGTTTACATTCCTAATACTTTATTCAACTGCAAAAAGTTGTTTTATCCACCTGTGCTGTACAAGTAGACTACTGATTTAAAAAAAAAAGTTTGCAACGTGCTTTACATACATTATTTCTTTATTAATAAAGTATAATCATTTAAAACAAGTATGGTTCTGGTGATGGATGGTATGTGTGTTGCCTGAGCCCCAAGCTAAGTTTAGGAAGGCTTTTTACCAGCTTGGCTGAGGGATACAACATACCACAAAAACATTTCCATAAAACTGGAAGTAGTTGAAATACTCCTTTATTAATGGATTTAATCCTGATTTGTGAATAGAACTCTTTGAGAGATTTAAGGTTTCAAGTTAAGTTACAATAGTTAAGGGCAATATGTACCTTAACTAGTGAATTATTATAGCAAATTTTTCTTGTATTTTAAAAAAATTCTCATTTTAACCTATTTTAAAAAGAGCCTAAATTTTTCATATGAGATGTTGATTGAAAGCTGATTCTTTTAAAGCAACATTTTGTTAATTTATTATAATCATTTCCCTCAGAGAAAGTTAGCAGTATAAAAAAATTACTAATGAAGCATAAATCCTGAAGATTTTAAGCCAATAATAAAATGACCTTTCAATACTTAAAATTAATGTATTTATAGCATGTAAAACTAGTGGTTTTTTTTTTCATTTACAAGAGCTGACTTTATTGTTAGAAAATAAAATGTTATTTGCTACTTCTTGATTAAATTTAGGCTTGAGATTAAGATGGGTCATGGGACCGAACTGGTGTTTGTACCTAATCTTTTGATTTTGCGTAATTTAAATTCCTGGTTTTCTCCTTCCTCTGTCTCAAAGGTCATTCCTTGTAACAAAGATTAACCAAAAAAATAAAAACAAAGTAGCTTAGCAAACTAACACATTTAAAAGTTAACATGTCAACTGTTTCTGACATACCCTCCCCTCCCAACACCTGAAAAAAAGGCAAGAGAGATACATTTTCTTAACTTTTCTCATGGACAGAGCTTCATTCTCTGTATTTTTGTGTAGATATACATATGCCATTTTATTGAGAGTCAGTGTGACAGAGTAGATAGAGGTGGGAATCTTAGAGTCAGAGGCCTAGGTTCCATCCCCTTGTCTGCCACCAGCTGTCCACCTTCCACCTAGGTAACTTACTTCACCTCCCAGAGCCTTAGTTTCCTATTCTGTCAGATAAGAATAATTCTGCCCATCGTACTTAACTCATAAGGTTACTTCTTGGTTCATGTAAAATAACAAATATAAAATTCTTTATAAACTTTAAAGTCTTGTGTAAATCTCATTTATTTGCTGAATAATTTTACTGTTGCCTATGTACTTTTACCACCACAATGTTTAATAAGAGATCCTTAATAATAGCGGTAACTCCTGCTATAACCACCACCTTCCTACAAAAAAAACAACCAACAAATTATGAACACTCTACTCTCTAGCTTATAAAAACCCCTGTTATAGAGAAATATTCTGTGACTTAAATTTGCAAGTTGATACTTGGATTTCAGACAATCTTCATATCAGGAAGAGTAATAAATCAAGGCCAGTTACTGATTTTCTGAGTATCTTTGGATGGGAGAACTTTTGACCACCTACTTGTAAGAAGCAGTGTATCTACTGCACTAATGTTCTGATAAGAAACAAGTACTTTTCAAGTCTTTTATGTGTAAGATTTTGATGAGAACTGTTAATGAAAATTAACCTTCTCTCAGAGTGTTGTATTGATAATCTTTCTCTTTTAATGTCCTTAATGTAATGCAAAAATCCTTTTAATGATTTTATTTTTATTAGAGAGGAAAACACTATAATCCTCACATTTTATCCTAAAACCTAGTGGGGTAAAGTGGTAGAGAATAAGCTCTCTGAAGTCCAGAAGTTACAGTCACAAGTCTTTCACAGAGGAAAATAAATGTTCCCAGAAATTAGTTAACTAGACCAAACTGTTCCTAGAGACATGATGTGATGGAGAGCATACCTTGAAATTAAAGAGTAAAACAGGACAGCAAGTATATTGAAAGGACTCTTGAAAAGTAAGTGAACATATGCTGTTATTAATCATTGTCCAAATCTGAGGTCCCTTTTAATTCTAAACTTATGATCCTATTAGTTACTGAATTTATTCCAGTATTTTTTTGGGGGGAGGAAAAAACTCCAACATAGTAATGATCTAAAATACTTCTTTCAATGTTTTGCATGTCTACATGCAATTTTTGCTAGTTATAGTAATGGAAACAGGAACTACATGAATAATTTAAATGTACAGATAATGCTCTTAAGCCCCTGCTGATGCCCACTATCAAGCATTTCTGACTACTTCAGGCCATATTAATCTTTTCTGAATTCCCATAACACTAATATTCTTACTACACAATTTAGCACTTGATTATATTGTCATATTATTGTCCATCTTAGCTTCTTGTCTCCTCAACTAACTTGTGAGCTTTTCTCAGGCAGCTGGGTATGATATCCAGCAATTCTTTTCTGTCCTCAGTCGCAGTGGTCTCCAAAGTGAGGACCATGGCTTAACTACAGGGTGTGTGAAATCAGTCATTTTGGGGGAAGGAAGACAGGTTATATCCTTCCTTCCTCAAATTGTGAGTGTGTGTGTTGGGAGGGGTATGTCTAACATAATCATACCTACGTTATCTCCCATTCTTCCCACTCCTTCTGTAAGATTCCAACCTCACGATTTCTACATGGACACATGCATAATAGCAACTGCACAGGTGACATTGGAAATATCTACCTCACCTTTGCTCCCCAGATTACCTCATGAGCGTCACTGAGCATCAGTGATGTGAAAAGAAGAATCTTCCCTCTCCCCTTTTCATTTCAGGTGGGACAGAATGAGTCTCACAGAGTAAATAGGGGTGGATGGGTTGTGTTCTTTAGCACAAATCATATTATATTATCTCCCCCCTCTCTCCAATTTGCCCCTCTTCCAGAGTTCCTAATACTATCATCCTTAACAATGACCCAGATTCCCAACATCAGTATTATTTTCTACTTCTCACTGTTCTCATACACATGTCCAATCAGTTACAGAATCTTATTATTTCTACCTTTACAACATCTGTCTCATCTGTCCCCTTCTCATGGCCGCTACTATAACTTTGACTTGTATCATCTCTTGCCTGGACTTTGTCAATACCCTTCTAATTGGTCTCCTTGCCTTAGGTCTCTCCTCTTTAAGTCATCTTTCTCACAGTTAGTGAGGTGGTTTTCCTAAAACAGAGGCCAGACTGTGCCACTGCCCTACTCATTAAATTTCAGTGGCTCCTTGTTTGTTCTAGGATCAGATATTATGTCATCTTTATCTCATCCTTTAATTCATGTTGGTGGGGAGGGGGAGTGTTTGTAATGTACATAATTATTAGTTCAATGGTCGGATTAGGGACTTTACTTGTTGCTAAAGGAATCACTGTAGTCAAGAAATTCCTTTACCTTTGTAGGTTTGTACCTTCTTTACTACTTATAGTCTTGAAGAGTTGCCTAGAGCACTGAAAGGTTAATTGACCTGCCCCAGGATCACAGGGCCATTGTATATCAGGAGTTAGGCTTGGATCCCACACCTTCTTGGCTCCAAGGGCAGTTTTCTGTTCACTATCCCATACTACTACTTTTAATACAATAGTACATTTGTATATTTATAAATGGATAAATATACACATTGCAGATACATGCTAATTTTTTTTAAACTAATAGGGTCAATAAATTTGGACACTGCTGCTCTAGCAGTTTAAGAAGTGCTGAAGGGGTCTCAAGTAGAAGAAGTTTAAGAAGCCCTGCAGAAAAGCATTACTTTGTAGATGGTTGGCAAAATCTTGGTTGGTGATTTAATTTGTTTTGTTTTGGTTTGATTCTGTGGTTTCATTAGTTTAGGGAATTCCCTCTACCAATCAGATTGACCACTCATCTCTCACTTTATGGTTTGGGGCATTGAGAAGTTTGTACTTGATCAGGGTTGCATAGCTGGTATGTGTCAGAGATTGAGTTTCAACCTAGGTCTTCCTGATTCCATGCCTGGCTTTCAATCCATTACACCACACTGCATCTTGGTTGATTTCATACTTTACAAATTTTCTTTATCCATTACTTTTCATTTCCTATTTTGCACTGCCAACTAAATAGCTATTCAGGGTTCCACACCTTTCTATTCCTTCTTACCTTCTGATGAGGATAAACATAGCATTTAAGAGAGAGAGTAGCAGCTGGCGTATCATCTCTAGACTGTGTACCCAGTGCTGGAAAAATCAAGTCTATTACCCACTATTCACAAGGGTCAATTGTAAAATGTTGCTGCTATAGTCTTTTCTGCCTTGACTCATAGGCAGCCTTATGGAGACTCAGTTGGAGCCATATCTTTGAGTTTTCCTGGAATAGCAGAAAAAGCACTGAACTGGCTTTCAGTAAACTAGGCTCCTTTGTGACCTTGGACAAGTTTAATGCTTAACCTGTGAGCACTTACTGAGCACTTGTGCCAGGCACTGTGCTAACTCCTGGAGATACAAAGAGGGGCAAAAACAAACAAACCAACCCCACCTACTTCTGCTTCCACTGAGTTCATTTTCAAATGAAGGAGAGAATATGTAAGTAACTAAATTTATATAAAAAATGTACAGAGTGGGCCTTAGTTTCCTCATTTGTAAGCTGAGATAAATGTTCTCTGAGATTTCTTCCAGTTCTCAAAACTTTTTGTTAGCGAGGAGTCAAATTGGAGTCCCAGAAGTACCATCAGGAACAATTGTACTCTTTAAGAGAGGTAACCAAGTGGATATTTATTTATTCTTTGTTCAAACAAAACTTTTATGCCCCACACTTAGACTTTTTCATTCTCTTGGACCCAACTTGATTCTTCATATTTGTTTGGATTTTCTTTTCTTTGGTTAAGAGACTTGTACATGAATCTTTGAGATTCTTCCTGAAATGTTATATTCATTTATCAGTGTGGAAGAAAAATCCTTTATTCTGTGTTTTTGGGAAAAGTCTGCCAGGGACAAATTTATTAATTGAATTATTCTAGTTCTAAGCATCTCTGCTTAGAGATGAATCCAAAAGGGGCATCTCTATGTTTTTGTAAATATCCCTGATCCAAGCCATTTCTACTTACAATGTATGCTGTTCCCAAATGGGGACAAAGGCCTACAACAAAACAAAACATAGTTATAGAGCTTAATCGAAACTTTAATTAACAGTTTTGATTCATCAAGCACAATAGTAGTCACTTAATTGTTTGGCACACCTTAGAGAAAAATTTTCCTAAAACCTTTCAATCCCTCTTAAATGACTCAGTCTAAGAATTCTCTTTTCCATCTGTCAAAAGATGAAGTCAAGAGATGTTTCTTAACAAAATTATTCATTAAATATTTTTCATAGTTTGGCCATTTCATAGATGGAGGAGGGACATGAGAAGCTTGGTATCTCAGTATGTTTCCACATCAACCTGAAACTTTCAAGAATTTTTAGGTTTTCTTGACAAGTTGAGGTATTCTCTATTGACTTACTGGGGCTTAATGTCAGATGGTTTCATTGGCATTATGAGAAGGACAAGGTACAAGGACAAGGTACACAGTATTCTTTGAATTAAGAGGATCTTTGGTAAGTATTTAATACTGAAAACCTGTCTGATGTAATTTTTCCCCCCTGGAGGAGGTAGCCATGAATAGAATTGGAGGCAATTTGGCTTAGTGGATAGAGACTGGCTTTGAATCAAGAAAACCTAGATTCATGTACTGACTCTCTATTACTGGATTTTCATGAGTAGCTTGGACATTAGAGAAAAGTACAGTTTTTTTAATGAAAGTTCTAATGTGTAGTGAAATACCATGATTTTACCATTTCCCATTGATTTAGAATTCAAAAGAAACCTTAAAGTTTATCTGTTCCAACACCCTCTCCTTGTTTTACAGAAGAAGAAACTGAATCATAGAGATGTTTTTAAGATGTGGCCTAACAAATCAGAGCTAAGGTTCTAACCAAGATTTTGACTACAAGATCATCATTCTTTCCATTTGTTAGTTTCTCTAAGTCTCTACCTATATATATTTTTTTCGGGGTGAGAGCATAGGATGTGAATAGGAGAGTGATTTTATATTATCTTCTAACATTTTTCCCCCAAAATTTTTCTTTTGTTTTTGTATATATTATTTTATTTTTGCTCTTTCTCCTTATTTCACTAGTCTCAGACTTATCCCAGAAACAAAAGCCAATTTTCCCAAATTTTTTATGATTATCATGGAACACTCGGGTGTCTGAAGAATTTAAAATAAATATTACACATAGGATGCCTGTGAGCAGACTACAACACACACAAATAAGGAACTTCAGAGAAAAACTGAGGTAAAGGATGTCATCGGGGAATACATGAGTGAAAAAGATGAGTCACTTGGTGAAGGCAGGGGTTCACAGTGGGGCAGCCAAGTGTTCTAGTGGTATCCTAGAGAAATGTCAGTAGAAAATGAAAAAGCACCCACCTCCCTGCCACCTCCCCCCACCCCACCCCCACATACACACACATTGAGTGGAGTCTTTCTTAACTTCAGTCAGTCAACAAGCTATATTTGTTTCAATATGAAATATTTTGGGCTTAGTGATTTTACAAGGTTTATATTATTCTGTATTTTGATCTACAATAAATTAATGCCCCCGACACCCCTCCCCCAAATCTGTTCCTTAACTGATAAGTAGTCTAGCTGACCTGGAGAATATTCTGATAAGGTATACAGATGCCTCCTTGTTCAAGTGAAAAAATGAATGATAGACGTACATATTGTTTTAACTAATGATTACTGTTATTGAACAAAATCATTAGCTTGCCAAATCCAGTTGTAACCCTGTCAGTATGAAATTGCATACTGGAAGGTTAATGATAGTGAGTTAGTGAAGCTTCACAGAATTGGGTATGACCTCTACATGCCCGACATTCCTTTCTTCCTGGGTTAAAGTTTTAAACAGCTTCTTCTGGATCCAGAGAGGATGCCCAGGGCCAGAAACCTAATTGTAGCAGGTGGTTTTCCCCCATAACAGCAGAGTAAAGGTTGTCATGACAATAAAACCAAAAGGATTGTTGACACTCAGAGTTAGGACTTTTTTTCTCCTACTGGTTTAAAAATGGAATATAAAAGTATTTCAGGATTAGCAAGCATAGTAGTTAAAAGATCCAAATATCAGCATTGTTATCTTGTTCTTTTATAGCAAAGGTGAATGAGTTCTTTGCTTTTACAAATACCACCAATTAAAGTAATTTTCTATTTGAGTATAGCTATGAAAGACCAATGGCTCATCTAGCACTACTTTCTAATGCTGTGGTCCTAAGAAGGTTGTTCATTGGGTTTTCATTTATTGTTTAATATTATTTGATAGTGTGTCCAGCTTGAAACCAACCCAAACCCAGTCTCCAAAAAGAATTACTTTTCTTCTTACTAGATAAACAGCAGCATGGCTGGGTAATTTATTGCCATTGTTTCCCAGAAGTTCACTGCAATGTCATGATGAAGCTGTGCCTCCAATTATCTTTAGAACCTTTCTACTGGCCTTCCTGTTTATGGCTATCTTCCCCACTTCAGTTCATCAAGAAACAGCTGGTTTGGAAGTCCTGCTTAATATCTGTTCTCCGTATATACCTAGTCCAGGGGAGTTGTATTACAGTAAGCATTGTGTGCATTTTGTGTCCTCTGTTGATGACTACTTAATTTTTCAAAAAAGTTTATAGGTGGTGAAACTGCTAAATAAATATATACAGTATGGAAACTTTTGTGACTTTAGCCTAACATAAAAAATTATCTTTTATAGTTAAGGCATAGGGTAAGCTAAATTCATATTTAGCTGAGTGAAATTGGCTATTTATAAGCGTATTAGAAGAGGTTTTAATTGCCGCTTTACTTATAAATATTTGTATGAAAAAGAAATGATTTTTTTGTCCTTGTAGCTATTTAGTTTTTCTCCCTTTGGTAAACTTATTTACATTCCAGTAGTTCTATATACAGAATGTTAACGATAGGATTTTATATAATTAACTTTTAAAAATCATATAAGGTCCTAGTTTACAATGATCAAATGCTGCTTTTACACTGAAAACTTTTATGCCTTCTTGATAGGTATGGTACAGGCTTCCCCATATTGACCTAATAATATGTTCTTCATATTAAATTGGTATCGTTTTAGATACTTTAGCACTTGCAGACAGTCTGGGTTTATGCATTGAGCAACCACCTGGAAACTGGCCACTGGCTGCAGGAACATGAACTGCTCTCTCCTGGCTTGCCTACTTAGGATTTGACTTTCCTAGCCAATGAACTTCTACTTCAGCTGTAGGTTTGACAATGACATGGGGGAGATGGCACCCTGGCACTGATTTGTCTTCTTTCTCCTGGTGTTCTAGCTGATTTCTTTGATACGATCTGAAGCATTCTTCCACAGAATCTCTGGAGTCTACGAAGAAAAATGTTTTATTTATACATGTACCCTCAGGCTTTGGGTTTTTTGTTTTTGTTTTTGTTTTTGTTTTGTTTTGAAGTTATATGGGCTGGTGAAGACTCTAACTACCATATATAACGTGCCTTTATGTAGAAATGTTCTACACGTTCCAAACTTAGAAAGGCCTGGCCTGAAGTACAGCTCATTTATAAACTGGTGACTGCCTGTATTTTTAAGTATTAACATTTTAGATGAGACTTCCATAACCATAAGTGATGTGGTTCAGATTTAGATTATAACTTAGTACTAACATTGAAAAACTTGATGCCATAGCACTAAAAGTTTCATTGATTTGGATTCTACTTAGATGAAATTCATATAGGTGCTAGGTAAGAAAACTTTACTTTTCAACCTCTTCATGGTAAAGATAAATACTGTATACATTTGGGAGAAATGTCTAAATATGTTAAATGAATGGTCTTAAAGTTCCCTAAATGATGAGGGTGAGAGTAGGCTTACTTTAATTTTTATGGTCATAGTTATGAGATCCTAGTGATATGTCTACCTAATTAATAACCTATGAGCTTTTGGGACACCTACTCCCTGATCAGCTATTTAAGATTAGTTCTGTAGCAACTTGTGCAAAGGTGGTAAGAAAAAGTCACACCAGTCATGAACAAGGAATTTAGTTTAGTATGCTCCCTTCTACCATATCTCCTGATGACTGTCCTGCTAAGGGTTGACTTCCTTTTCCAAAGAGAAAAATGTTGGGCCATCACCTTAAATTCCATGTGTGTATCAATGAAATCTATCATAAAAATTTCTTTTCCTCATAAAAAATTTTTTAAATGTTTAGATAAATAAATGAATAATTCATAGTAAAACAAATTCTGAGAGTTGTAGATAATTAGAATATTAATAGGACTTTATGGAAGTAAATTCTCTATTTAGAAGAATTTCTTCTGCTGGATCTATACACATATTATATACATATATACATACACTGAATTCTCCCTCAAAATCAAGAATTTTTGTGTTATTTTCTGTTGCGCTGTGTTGTGTCACATATCATATAATATCATGTCATTAATCATGTATTGCCAACAGTGAGATTTTTAAATGGCAGTCTCAACATTATCTAATATTCTTTGATTCTGTTCATATAATTTTCAAGTGACAATCATGAGTAGCAATGTGCTATAGTGGAAAGAACATGAGACTTATGATTTAAGGCTGGGCTTGAAGTTCTACCTTAACCACTGACTGAAGTTATGTGGCTTTGGGCAAATTATTTAACCTTTGAACTACAGTTTCCTCAACTATATTATGGTGATAATAACAACCATATACCCCACAGGGCTGTTGTGAGGAAAACCCTTCTGGCATGATATAAATGTGAACTACTATTTATTATTCAATGAACTTATATTTGGAATCTTGTTTTTATGTTTATAATCACTGATGTAGGGTTTTGTATTTCTTTCATCTAATGTTGCATTAGAAGAAATACTGTATTAATAACACAAAGCAAATGACAAATTATTAAAAATGCTGGCAACACAGAAAATATTAGGTGATATACACATATACACACACACACTTTTTTTTTAAAATTGAGTTACGACAATTGGCCGTACCAATTCTGTCCCAACAGTCATTTCAAACCAGGATTGACTGTCTTGAAATCTTAAAATTTGTGAGTAAAAGCATATTTTTTTACTAAAGGAAGTCAATTACTACTACAGTTGAGAATATTTAAGAGTAGTAAGCCCAAATAATATGAGGAAACTTTCAAAGCACAATATTCTGCTTATAATGTAGTACATTAATGAGAAGAGTAGGAATTAATTAACTAGACTATATAATAATGGACCTTTCTACTCTCAGGAATCTTCTAATTGCCTCCAAAGTCAGTTGCTTTCAACATTTTACAAGATAAAAATTAGTACAATGTTCAGATTTGTACTTATACATACAATATAAACCATCAAGGAAAAGTTTAGCTTTTAGGCAACTTTAACTGTATTAGTTAATAAATTTTTAAAAATAATTTTGGAAATAGACCTGTCCTCTTTATGTGAGCTGGTGAGAATGAAGTCATAAAATGAACACAATTTGTATGCCAAAGTAAAGGAATAGGGGGAGCACCTTTCAGTAAAACTTTTATATGTTACCCTTTTGACTAATGCTAACCCATCAGCATTCCTGTGATAACTTGGGTTCATGTAAATGTAAGAGAGGGGTAAGTTTTCCTGCCTTCTCTTCTTGGAGGGTAGGGTACAGAATGGGAAAGTATGGAGAGTTGCTATTTTCGTTAAATTTTTAATTGATTTCAGTACTACAGACTACAAAATTCATGAGCAGAGGTCTAATCTGTATTATATAATTATCACAAATGTTGTGCCCTCCAGACCTGCTCATTCTATTGCAAACCATGCAAATAATATTTTATTTCTCTCCTTGGGATTGATGACTCTGCATACCCAGTCTCCCCAGTCTTCTCCAGGACTACAGCATGATCATAGTAAAAATAGCCTGTTTTACTGTTAGACTGTCCCAAAATACATGCTCCTTCAGTTGTGTAAAAAGAATGAATTGGTAAAATGTCATCTGCCTGTTAATGCTTTCCTAAAATCCTATGCTCTTTTAATATGAAGATAAGAGACAAAAAGTTTGGGGAGGGGACAGTGGCATAGGGGTTGTCTCATTTCCTGCCCACATCCTCCCTCTGTTCGTTGCCTTGTGTGCTTATGGGCTCCCTGGAGCGGATCACCATATAATTGATGTGCAGTCTGCATTGCTGAATCCTGGACTGCACCATTCTGTGTTCGAGGGAAGATGTAATCTGATCCCTCTGCTGCTAAGGGAGGAATCTGTTCAGTCAAGGCTTTGACAGGGCATAGTCTCCTCCAATAATCTTCTCCGTTCTCTCTCATTATTCCCTCGAGTTCTCTTCAGTCGGGCTGCATGTATGTATGTGTGTCCTGAGAAGCGGTTTGATACTGAGCTGCATTTGCCTTTACAGTGGAGTTTTGTTGCTGGTTCTGCTGCCTAATCTTCCTTTTCTGACGTGCCTGAGCATGTCCACATTAGAGTCTGTGACATACCTACCTGAAAAAGGTTTATATTGTCAGAGACTGCCAAGCAGCCGGACACACGGGGGCACAGAATCACTGAAGGGGAAAAATACAGAAAACATGGGGTTCTACGGCACATTAAAAATGATTTTTTACAAAGTAAGTAATCTGTTTTCTTCCTGTGTTGTGCGTGTGTGTGTGCTTGGCTAAGGAGGAAAATCTGTATCATCAGAGATGGCTGCAGTATCCTCTAATTTTGGTGGGTGGCTAGATGCCTGGTATTCTGTTTTATGCTGTGATTGAAAGCAAATAAGGAAGAGAACATGAGCTGTAAAAAGCTTGAATTTAGGAATCTGAATAAGTAGTGCCATTTTAAAACTGAGCATTTATCGCCAAAAATCTATTATGACTTTGAAATGTAGCTCTCTAAATGCTGACCTGGAAATTCTCTAACCTTAGTTGGTTTTTAATGAATCTTACACCTATGATTTTTACATCTTATACATGATTTTTTCCCCCTTACTTGGTTGTGGTGAAGTATAGGATTGCTACAGCACTTGAGAATTAGATTTGCATTTCTTTTAAAATTCATTTAGTATCCTTCTATACCAAAATATGCAAAAATTGATTTTATTTGAAAGTCACTGTTTCAATAAGCTGTATGTCATCCAAAATACTTCTGAATTCCTGGGTTAATATTTTATTTTTATTTTTTTCTGGCAGCCCTTTACAAGGATTTCCTTAAGGCATTACAGTGGGCAATTTCTTCATTGGAGGATCCCTAAGATGGGAATAAAGTTTGTTTTTAGTGTGTCAAATGGCAATTGCACCCGTATTATTTATGAGTGATCCTGAGAAGTTCTGAAAGCCAATACCTCCAACTTAATTAGATCAGATACCCAAGTTTGTTTGTTTGTTTTTTTAATAGTAAATGTGAAAATAAACACCAATGAGATAGTTATCCAAAGACCATAACATTTTTTAAGGCATTCTGTACTGGCCCTTTGGTGCATGGATGCGTGTGTGCACGCATCTGTATTTAGAGATATATCAAATAATATTTTTGTCCCAGCTTTTATTTTATTTTACTTCTTTGAAAAGCAAGTCTGCTTCAAGAAGGAGAAACAATGATTTCTTTAAGAAGAATTACTTTAAAACACATTTAATGAACAAGGAAACTTCTCCAAGATAGCAGAGACCAGTTAGTAGTCTTCCAGTTAGCTGTCGTGAACCAAGGAATAAACTCTCTATGTTTGTGCTGTCTTTTCCTACATGATGTTAAAAAGATGGTACTCATTATCCTCAGCATTGCTCTGCAGGTCTGTTTTGGGAGCTTACAGTTCTTTTTAGTTTTAATGTTACATAGCATGTTGTTCTGTGATGTTCCCATGTGAGGCAATAGTCAGGAAAACAAGGTTCCTACAATGTAAGCTGCTGCTGCTTTTTTTTTTTTTATCATAGAAATGAAAGAGGCTATCCATCACTCTGGAGGCTATTGGGTTTTCTCATATACCTTGAAAACAATAGTAAATCAGGGAACAAACATAGGGGAGGAAACATTTAAGGTTGAAAAAAAAAGTTTTATTTTTACCATCAGATTTTATTCTTTTCAATTTTCAAATACATGGAGTTTGGGTAAACTCAACTGACTAATATTGAAGTATGTCCTAAAACTTGATATTCCACCATTCTACAAAAAAAAAAAAGATATGAAAGTGAACACATAATATCATCATAATAAAAACAGCATTCTGAAAATTTTTTTTGTGCAGTGCTGTGTAATGAAGCAAGATGTAATATTTAAGTCCCGGATACTGTATTTGGTTCATAGGGTAGTATAACTGTTTATGTAGATGTTAATTTTATCCCTTACTTTGAACATTTGGGGCATTTCAAAATAGTGCAAGATTATTTTAGTTCTAAATGTATATATGTGCATATGAAAACTTAATGATGCATCAATTGATTTTTTTTTCCCTAGGAATGTTATTCCTTTTTCTGATAGCCCTTTGATTTTATGGAGTTTTTTTTTTCTTTCAATATTCTCTCTGCTTGTTATTAATTATTTGAATAACAGTTGATATTTCAATAAGATTTTATAACTTTTGTTATCTTTTCCTCATAGTAAATGTCAGTATGCTTCAAAAGTTCACTTAGTTTTGTAAAAAGTCTAAGAAATGAGCCAAAAATGTTTTAAAATTCACATGCAGTTCAAGAAGGAAGGGGTACTTCTTAAATTTGTCCCTTTATTGTATAAGCTATCATGAAATGTACCTTTCTTAGAGAAAACAGCTGACAGGGAAATACACAGCAACAAAAAATTAATGTTCACATGGAAAAGACCATTCCACATTTCTTAACCATCTTGAGACCTGGGCATCTTGTGATTAGATGGACATGCACTATGAAGCTTTCATATGTTTTCACATTGTTTGTGTTTTTTTTTAATAAATATTCTATTCATGCCAGATAACCTCTGAGATTCCTTACAGCTCTGAGAGTTTATGATTTAGATGGAAATTTAAAAATTTTCATTGATACTAGCTAAAAATGGTATAGTTAGAAAAAATTTAAAACATTTTTTTTTATCTTGTAGATGAAAAGAAAGTTGGACCATGGTTCTGAGGTCCGGTCATTTTCTTTGGGAAAGAAACCATGCAAAGTCTCAGAATATACAAGGTAATTAAATGAAATAACTAATTCTCTCTCATAATTCTTACAAACATCCTTTTTTTTCAGTTGCTATGATGAAAAACAGCTTTCCACTTATTTTAAATTGTTGATGATTTAAAATTATCATATTCACCAATTTCAATAGTATTAAAAGATTTTTTTTAATAAAGGAGGGACAGTGTTTCTTATTTAAGAATTTGTGTTGTTCCAACAATTACCTATGAAGCAAGGCAGTTGATGGATAGAAGCTTTCACTTAAGACTAAAATGTGAACTGAATACAATTTTAAAAGCCCAGTTCTTAAGAAATTCTGAAAAGGAAATCCCAAAATGTGAGTATCAGGTTGCTATAGCAACTGTGATCCTAAAGTAGAAATTTATACATGCAAAACTGAAGACTCAATTTTAAGCTAATAATACAAACCACATAATTACTAACTAAAGTTTATTTCTTGAAATTATTGTTAGAAATTACATTTTACTTGCTTAGTAGTTCTTACATGTTTTCAATACATACATTTTCATACCAGTCCAATAGTTACCATAACAACTAGCTACAATTGTTCTCTTGTGTCTTACTGAAGCATTCCATCATTTGAGGATTTATACGTCACTACAAAACTTTTCCCACTCTCATGCTCATTAACCTAACTTAAGCATACTTTCTATTAAGCTGCCAATTAAAAGTAACTTTTGGTGGTTTGTGTGTGTCTTTTAAAAATTAAAGAAAGGTAACAATCCTTTCAGAATTTAAATTTACATTTTTCCAATGTCTTCATATTTCTCTGAATACCAGACTGGAAGTTGGCCCATGAATTCTTATTGGTACATCTCTCTCTGTCTCTCTCTTTCTTTCTCTTTCTCTGTCTCTCTGTCTCTGTCTTTGTCTCTCTGTTTCTCTCTC